>NC_061800.1:5562146-6285479 GCF_021462225.1 Girardinichthys multiradiatus
AGCACAGCTCCCACTGTTTTTACAGAAACACTCATTTACTCACTACTGTAGTCTTTAGGTTCTATTGTTATTAGACATGCAATTTTTTTGTCCCTGAGGACATACCTGACATGTTTTAATGGAAGGCCATCTTCATTAGAGGTGTCACTAGATGGTACGTGACCTGTCAAAATCAGCTGTTGTTCTCGTTGAAACACTTTAGGAATGTCCTCAAGAGACAAAAACACTGCAAGTCCAATAACAAAAGAACCTAAAAACTATATTGTTTACAGACACAATTAACTTTCTTGGAATACTGACTGTTGTATTAGGAAGACTCTCATAACAAGAACTTTTGGATGGAAAGAAATCATTTCTAACAGGTTTGCTTGTATGATTTGTGTTTGCTGGAATGCTGGTGCCCAGAAGACTTGCTGGTATATAAAAAGTATTTACAGCACTTATCATCATTATTGGCACCTATTAAAGAAGTGTATCATAGCCTTAAGATAGTTTGTTTTGCTCAAATTCTCCAATAATAAACAATGGAAATTTTTACCTTCCATAAAATCCTACAAGCAACTTCTTAATAATTTCTCTAACCGTAGGTGCAGTATATGTAAGTTTAGCAAAGTAGCTATTTTCTTTTAAACTGACGTATGAAGATCAACACACAACTGTCTGCGTTAAATGCTATGTTCTCCTGTATTTCCTATTTTGAAAAAGGGCTATATAGTTAGAAATACAATAGGCATATTTTCATGGCATATTTTTACCCCGGTGAAACAAAGAGCCATGGATTTTTATTTAAACTATTGCTAGACTAACTATGAATAAGTATGAATTTTAAAAGTCCTGGCGATTTTGTTAAAACGGATATTTCTTAACAGATTATTTTCCTTACTGAATAAATTTCCCTGGATTTTCTATTTTTTCTAAGAGATTTTGTTAATGGAAGAAAAAACTGTGCTGTAATAGATAGCAGCTGTTTTTACGTGTAGAAAACTATTTTAAACAGACTTGCATTTACTTGCAACAAGTAAAGGAATAACTTGAAACCAACATGTTTATAACTAACTCAATCCACCAAATCCACTCTAAAAGGTCCACTTTTGAAAAAGGTTGTAGAAAAGAGAAAAGAAACACAAATCTAGAACAAATTTAAAACAAATCTGGTCCCAAATGCAAGAGTGAAATAAATAGAAACTCTGTCCAGTTTAAAACAAGTCATGAATCCAATCACATAAGTCCAGTAGGAGAGTTCAATCTGTGCATTATGAAAAATGTTTCCTTAACAAAAAATCAGTTTTTTGTTTCTTGTAGTAATGATTTATTTAAGGTTAAGAGAAAATTGAAAATGGTTCTGGTGCCATCTGAATCATCGGTTTGGTTAAAAACTGGTGAAAAGGTAACAGCATAGAACCTGGTAACACCCAGGGGTTACATACCAACATGTATAACTCACTAAAGCTAAATAAAATCTGAGTGAGTAGTTTTCCTCAAACTGGCCATGATGACAAAACCAACACCGACTATTTTTGTCAAGTTAAAAATATGTTTACAGCATCAGCCAAACAAACAAAGGGAGAACTGGTGAACAACACAAGAACTGAGCAGAATCACAGTTCACCTCTGGATCTAATTCACTCTATTTTATTTATATTCTGTTCACATACGAGACATTTTTAGTATAAAGGTTCAAGTGAAGGTGTTGTGATTACTAAAATCGGCTTGTAAAATATCTTGGGGGCCGGGGTGAAGGAACATTTTGTAAAGTTAACATTTTCTGCCCATTTGATGCCTCAATAAGCTTCAATTGTAATGCATCATAAAGTCATAAGTAATGCAGATCTGTGTGTTTATTTTTCTGCTTTCACAATCCGCCTGCTATTCCAGCTGATAAGAACCCAGAAATGCCAACATGAGCATCTCCAAACAAACTCAGGCATGCAGGCGCTTGACTCCATAACTGTCAGCAAACCAGGGACTGCTTCTCAGGGTGACCTACATATACTCCAATATCAGCATTATTTGTCACAAAGACATTCAAATTTACAGCGCTTTTAATGTCTCGTTACTGAAAAGCGCTATATAAATAAACCTACCTCACCTTACCATACCTTACCTCCTACCAGCTTGGATTGTTAGTTCCACATATGGCAGATTCAGATTCGGATTTATTCATACCCCTAATTTAGATTTAAAGTTATTTCCATTGAACAAATACATTAGTTTCTGAATTGGTATGAACATCTCTCAAAAGGTGATAAAACAATTTAAAACAAAAATATGTGGAAAAAAATATGTAAAATAATCATGTTAAAAATGATTTACACCCTTCTCAATAACCAATGGAAACATCTTTGCTGGTATTAATTTTGCATACTTCCACTGGTAATTGTGAGTTTATCTTTAACTATGAGCTCAGAGTCTTGGAGGTTGGAAGGTCTAATTAGCATCACCCTAATCTTTACCTCCCTCCACAGATTTTCTTTTAGGTTTAACTGTACAACCAGGTGTTTTCAACACACACTAAAACTGACTTCCACCTTACATCCTGCTCAGGCACCAGGCTCCTGCACACAGATAATGCTACATATAGGCCACAATGTTCCACTTCCCCTACACCAGCCCCGCTCTAACAGGAAGGCCTATCAGATTGACTTGATGTTTTTCCAAATTACTGGCAAACACTTACTATTCAGATAAATAAAAATAACCTGATTTAATGTGAGGACCACAGACCCCCCTGGTAGAACTAATCTGAAAGCATGCAGATTGAATTTATCAGTATATCTAGAGGTTAGGAGCGTTTATATTGCCATCTCTACAAAGACCCTAAGTACCTTCGTCAAATTACTTTATTAATCAGCAAGGAGCCTGAACAACAAACAGCAGTTAGGATGAACTGATGAAAAGTTTAAAAAAATATAATGTAGGGAAACTGTCTTTATTCTTTCCCCTGTCTGAATGGACATGGGAATAATGTGTCTTTATATGCTGTATGGAAATGTTTCCCCTGGCTCCAACCCGCCTCAATGCAAATAACTGCAACAGACTCATAATTGCAGCTGACCATGAATACGAGCTTTCTGGGCGTAACATTTTTTTATAGGATGACAGGTTAAACAAATAAATGTAAAAAAATGTGAACTAGGTGTGTACAGAGTTGTGAGTGCCAGTGCAGGTGTATGATATGAAGCCTCTACAGTAATCTACAAAGCTTAGAGCATCAGCAGTGAACCAGGTGGTCTGAGTGTGAACAGCAGGCAGAGTACCAAATTCTAAGAAAGTGTAATGATGATTTCACTCCTATAAGTTATAAAATCTTTAAACATCATAACCTGAAACATACCCCGCCTCCCGCCCATAGACTGCCGGAGATAGGCACCAACTTTCTTGCGACCCACTGTGGAAGAAGCGGTATAGAAAATGACTGACTGACTGAACCTGAAACATAAGTTGCAGTAGCACAATTTCTGTTAGATATAAAGAAACCGACTCTGGCGGACTACCAACCTGCGTACTGCCTCTTGCTTAATACCATGCCCTCAATAGGATTAGGCTGTTATACAATGGATTGATGGATGAACACAAAGAACCCCCAGTGTTAAATTCTGGCAAGAATTCAATCCAAACACACTCTGAATTAGCTTGTGTATGAATAGTAAAATGGCCTCGCCTCTGATCTCCAATGATTTTACTACCAATATCGAAGCTGCTGTCCTTCCTGTTTGGCCATGTATGTTGGTGCATCTAAAAACACATTTTACATGGGTCTAAGAATTAAGAAATGAAGCACATTTTATAGAAGTATGTGTAATGCTTGTGAATTTATTTAATTCTAAATCCAAAAAGGTCAATGAATGTAATTTTTAAATCAGTTTCAAAATAAATCTATCCAAAGTTCTGTTCTTACAGACCAGTTTCGAAATCACAACAAATCCAGTGAAGAATGAAGGCAAGCATGTTTTCGGTTGATTGAAAGTACATTTATGTGCAGGCTTACACAAATGAATTATCCTCACATAAACACACAATGACAAATTAGTCTAAAATTATTAGACATATCTGCCACACAGGCAAAACATGTGCTGCTAATCATAAAATAAAAAATAAAATAAAAATTCAACATCTAGAAAACGCACAAATACCTGAATTCATTGAGGATTTATTAGTAATCCTCTGAAAGCTTAACATGACCCACACAATATCCAGCTTTTAGTGGCACTATGCTGAGGCATTTACGCCGGTGTTATGAGCACTAATAACAGGGCAGATTTGCAAATGTTTGTAGCCCACTGCAACATGAAACAAATGGAAATTAAGTCTGTGAGCATCTGGCAGTGTGCTGGTGTTTTCTAACATTTGCTATCATATATTTATTCCATGATGCAACACATAACTACACATAAAGAAGTGCAGATTATGCCTCATCTATTAATTGTTTAAAATAGAAACAACAAAAATGAGACTGGAAATCAAATAAAAGCTTTTAAGTTCTTAAAATGGACAAAGTAAATATTTTTCAATCTTTAACCAAAAATACTTTGAAATGTTCACATATTTCGGTTCCACAAGGCTGCAAGCAAGTTAGAAGAGCACTTAACAATTACAAAGAAACAGAGGATGGATTTGATGAACTTCAGCAAATAACCCCCAACTTCTGAAATGAATCCTGCACCATTACATCCAACATAATATACTATATTTCATTACAAATTCCTTATTGTTATTCTCAAAGTTCTTATTGGAAGCTAGCTACTGTAACCAAAGACGATGTCTTTCCCTCTCTCTCCACCTGTTTCCTGTCTGCCTACTGTCAAAAACAAAGAGAAAAAGGCCCCTAGTGTTGCAAAATAAATCTATGGATTTTTAAAAGTTGACACATTTTCACATGTTAAGTTTCTTACTTTTTTGTCTTATGAATGTTTTCATGCTCCCACAGTAAGTAATCTATGTCCATCACCTGGGTATCCTTCCATCCATTGTCTGTACCCACTTATCCGGGTGGGGTTCTGAATGGGCTGGCTAACTTTTGCAGAAAAGTGAATATAAACGCCTGCCTAGAGGGAGCTTTACAGCCTAAAATCTGTAAAGTCTTTACAGTTTTAGAGCTAACTTACTGCCTAAGCTACTCCTCTGTGCCTCTGAGAGAAAACACTAAATGCCAAGTGTTACGACAGAACTAAAATTATTTTTATGACAAGATTGCAGCTTGGTGTTCATCTAAAGAAGTTGTAGTTAATAAAATGGACATAAAACAGCAATATGGTGGCTCTTGGAGATTTGTGTCTGTTTTCATTCTGACTTTCAGTATGAAAGCAGCAGTAATAGTCCTCATCTCTGAGCTTCAATCCGTCTCTTCACTGTCATGTAGGGGGATTCTCATGAGATATCCTCCAGCAGTTTCTTTTGCTCCACTTTTCACTGAATTCCTCCTCTTGAACGCAAATCTCTTCTACAAGACCCTCTGCACTGTTGCCTCGCCCTGTACACCTCTCTCCTTTCTCAGCTGGAGAGGACACACACAGGGCAGTAATGAGAGCACACAAGGATGTCTGCAGGAGGCAGGCTTTCAAAGGCCATCCTGCATCACTGTAACCATGGAAATAAGTGCCACTGTGATGACACACACACATTCAGCAAATATAGCAGGCTCTTGACTCTTCAGACAACAAATCCATGGAGTCGAAAGAATCTTTACACTATGCAGTTTGTTACCAAACAGCTCTGCGGGGTTAGAGTGGATCCCTGATGCCTTCAGGGACAGAGAACAAGCATTTTCCAAATAGTATTTGTCTCAAAAGAACATGTAAAATCTACTGCTTAAGTAGTTTAGGGTTTACACAACCATTAAAAACTCCTTTCCTCACTAGGTCTTAAAACAATGCAAAATTACTGAACTTAAATTATGTTTTTCTAGTCATAATGACCATTAAAAGGGCTGCACTAGAGCACAGATGGATAGGCAACATGGGGTTAAGTGCCTTGTGCAGCAATATGTGGAATTGAACTAACAACTTTCTAATTGCCAGGCTCATTCCGGTAATCACCTGTATTATCGATGGACACGCAGCAGTTCCCGGGACTGAAGGGTTGTGTGTCTCAGAAGGAAGTTTGCACCCCAGGGGAACAAGTTATCACTTTATATACAATCATGTGAAAAAATAGGCACCCTATGAATGCCTGTATGTTTTTACCCAGATATTTGGACATAAAGACATTAAATATCTTTAACAATGTTTATATAATTTACATTTCATGTAACATAGCCAAATATTTAAAGCTAAAAAAGGAGCCTGTAAATCTTTTCGTAAAAAAGTTGAAAAAGGCTGTTTTTGTTGAGAAATAAATTAGGACACCCCTACAACAGGTGCATAAGTAGATAGCATTTTACTCAGCATTCTGAAGGAAACCTGCCCTGTTTAAACCTAGACATTTATCTTGTGCTCCTGAATGTTGTGCAGGTGAACACCATGATAGGGTCTGAAGAGCTGTCTGTAGGACAGAGTCTAGTATAGGAGAAATGAGAAAAGAGTCTGGTAGGAGATTTATACAGCTTTTAAAATAATTTGTAATCTGCCATTTCACAAATTTACAAGTTGAGCACATTAAAAACAACTCCCAACATCCCCAGGTCTGGCCATCCAAATAAATGTACCCTGATAGCAGATAGCAAGATGCTAAAAGAAGTCTCCAAAAACCCCAAAATGTCATGGAACCTATAGCAGGCAGGCTCTTGCTACTGTTGATTTCAAGGACAAATAAGCACTAATACCGTTTACAAGAAGGGATGAAGCAAAGCTTGCTTTCTGTCAGTGTTTGCAGCAAGAGCTTACATATTCTACTGAAACAGCTGAAAAACGACATTACTGGCCATTGTTCTGGGTCCACTCAAGTGTGGAGTAGGAATAGGTTGCTGCACAAGTTGCCAAACTGGACATCCTCTGAAATACACAAATCTAGATCTGTAGCCAGACACTTCTGTAATAGGGACCCGCCCAGGGATACTATGGTCCATCACAATATCACAATAACCTAATTCTCTGTGCCGTGACAGAGGGGTGTTTAGGGTGAAATGTGCAACTCCCTCCACTCGTATTGGCACGCCTGGTGAAAATAGGTAAACAGTCTTATAATTAATTCATCAGTTATTCCAGCAGCAGAATTTATCATTGACAGAATTAGAGAAGCTAATCTTTACAAGGAGAACATTTATTTAGTGGGGGGAAATTTCCCAAGGAATAAATTCAACAAATATAACTGAAGCATTTTTATTTATACTTTATATTTTTTAGGTTGATCAGTGTTAAATTGTTAGTCATTGACTTTCTGATACATTGGGATATACAGTACAGACCAAAAGTTTGGACACACCTCATTCAAAGAGTTGTCTTTATTTTCATGACTATGAATATTGTAGCTTCACACTGAAGGCATCAAAACTATGAATTAACAAATGTGGAATTATATACTGAAAGAAAGTGTGAAACAACTGAAAATATGTCATATTCTAGGTTCTTCAAAGTAGCCCCCTTTTGCTTTGATTACTGCTATGCACACTCTTGGCATTTTGTTGATGAGCTTCAAGAAGTAGTCACCTGAAATGATTTTCACTTCACAGGTGTGCCCTGTCAAGTTTAATAAGCCTTATAAATGGGGTTGGGACCATCAGTTGTGTTGTGCAGGAGGTGGATACAGTACACAGCTGATAGTCCTACTGAATAGACTGTTAGAATTTGTATTATGGCAAGAAAAAAGCAGCTAAGTAAAGAAAAACGAGTGACCATCATTACTTTAAGAAATGAAGGTCAGTCAGTCCAAACAATTGGGAAAACTTTGGGAAAACAAGTGCAGTCGCAAAAACCATCAAGCGCTACAAAGAAACTGGCTCACATGAGGACCGCCCCCGGAAAGGAAGACCAAGAGTCACCTCTGCTGTGGACGATAAGTTCATCAGAGTCACCAGCCTCAGAAATCGCAGGTTAACAGCAGCTCAGATTAGAGAACAGGTCAATGCCACACAGAGTTCTAGCAGCAGACACATCTCTAGAACAACTGTTAAGAGGAGACTGTGTGAATCAGGCCTTCATGGTAAAATAGCTGCTAGGAAACCACTGCTGAGGACAGGAAACAAGCAGAAGAGACTTGTTTCGGCTAAAGAACACAAGGAATGGACATTAGACCAGTGGAAATCTGTGCTTTGGTCTGATGAGTCCAAGTTTGAGATCTTTGGTTCCAACCACCGTGTCTTTGTGCGGCGCAGAAGAGGTGAACGGATGGGCTCTACATGCCTGGTTCTCAACCTGAAGCATGGAGGAGGAGGTATGATGGTGTGGGGGTGCTTTGCTGGTGACACTGTTGGGGATTTATTCAAAATTGAAGGCATATTGAACCAGCATGGCTACCACAGCATCTTGCAGCGCCATGCTATTCCACCCGGATTGCGTTTAGTTGGACCATCATTTATTTTTCAACAGGAGAATGACCCCAAACACACCTCCAGGCTGTGTAAGGACTATTTGACCAAGAAGGAGAGTGATGGGGTGCTGCGCCAGATGACCTGGCCTCCACAGTCACCAGACCTGAACCCAATCGAGATGGTTTGAGGTGAGCTGGACCGCAGAGTGAAGGCAAAAGGGCCAACAAGTGCTAAGCATCTCTGGGAATTCCTTCAAGACTGTTGGAAAACCATTTCAGGTGACTACCTCTTGAAGCTCATCAACAGAATGCCAAGAGTGTGTGGAGCAGTAATCAAAGCAAAAGGTGGCTACTTTGAAGAACCTAGAATATAAGACATATCTTCAGTTGTTTCACACTTTTTTGTTCAGTATAATTCCACATGTGTTAATTCATAGTTTTGTTGCCTTCAGTGTGAAGCTACAATATTCATAGTCATGAAAATAAAGACAACTCTTTGAATGAGAAGGTGTGTCCAAACTTTTGGTCTGTACTGTAAATATAATGTAACCACTTTAACATTGGAAAGACAAGTGAACATGCTGTTAAGATTGTTTACATTTTAAGCAAATGTGACGATCAAAATCAAACCAAAGTTGGATTTTTTTAAAAATATTTTGTGTAAGATTTTCCCACTCAAATAACAGTTACATGTATTTTAAAGCCAATTGGTATGGATAGCTAGTATTTATTACCTACTGGGTTGCTGTAAGTCAAGTTCAATATGACAGCAAGAAAAAAAGATGCCATAAGATGCAGAAAGCAGGTTAACCAGCTCACTAGGTTTTCCCTTGACTTAAATTGTCTCGTGCAAATGATGATTAAAAGAAAATTCTGTTAAGGTGATGCAGTAAATCTGGTACAAAGAGATTCAGCTTTAAGCTGCAGCCGCTGCTGGCTTTCCATTCAGTCTTTGGGCCATAAATGAAAGAGTTAGAAAAACACCACCAGTACTGCATATGATTCAATCATTTCAAAATGGAACGTAAAAGTAAGAAATATTGCCATTGACATGCAGCTTTTTAGCAATCACATTCTAACAATTCAAAGAGGAAATGATGCTGCAAATTTCTATTATTCGTAAACTTTTCTCCCTAGTAAAAAGGAAAAATAATTTCACAAAACCCTAACCCATTTAATTACATTAATGAAATTATGTCCATTAACCAAATAAAAACACATGTTTCAGGAGAAATCTGTGTGCAGCCCATTTAAAGTCAGCACTCTTCAGTCAAAGAGAAGAAACGAGGTAGAAGCTCACTGCTACAAAGCTAATAGCGATGTCATGGGTCACGCTGTTCCGAATTTCAATTGCACTCTGTAGGAACAAAACCGAGCACACGCACCCTATCTGCCTCACACAGCCTTCAGGTGAGCAGTGAGACCAATTCCATTCACGCCAGTTTCATGCATCACCAGTAGCTGCTAAAACAGTTCTGAGGCAAGGTTCTGCTCCGCTCAGTGCTGATTAAAAGTGATTAAAAAGTCATTGGCTTGCACACAGGAGGGTTCGAAAGCTGTCTGAGACCCTGCACAAACAGATCAAAGAGCAAAAAGTGGAATTAAGGCATCCATCTAACAGACATTCTTTATGCCCCTCATTATTGGAGCATGAAGGAAAGAATTACAGCAACAAAGACAAGGAAAGATCCAGCCGAGGCAGAATGTATGGAGGCAGGGAACAAGTCCAGTATCAGCTCATGTCATCCCGTGGAGTGAGATTTCTGCTGCTTTGGTGGTTCCTGGTAGAACAAGCCTTTTTGTATACATTTGTATATTCAGTTTTGTCCAATTAATTTTATTCATTGTTGGGATACTAATCTTTAATAGCCAATGACATTAAAAGGGACAGTTCGGTTTAATATAATGATTCTGTTGTGTTGTGCTCCGCAAGAGATAAATTATCCAAATGGAAAATAGCAGGTCTTCCTATAATCTGTTTCATAAAAGGGCATTAATGTTATTTTTCTTCTTCTTCTGCTGATCTGATTTGTGGTTTCTTCTTCTGCTGTGTGTATGGCGCCATGTTTCGACTGAAGGTTGTATTGTTGCTGTCACCTCGCACAGAACGTGTGAGTAAAGTGAGTGATCTACAATTAATTGAGTCTGCAGTGTTTCCAGTGAGCATGCTAACTCGAGTCTGAACTGATTCTGTATTTTGGAGATTAGTTCCTAAAGAAGGTAGGTCGCATTGGTCTTGGCTCCTCTCAGACTAGCTGTTAGCTTGAGACTCCAGGACCAACTAAACTGGATTCATACAAAATGAGGTTTCCTTGAAAGTTGTCCAATGCAAGTAAGAGCTCTGATTGTTCCATATATTCCTGACAGAGCACTTCGTTCTCAGACTGCAGGTTTACTGGTGGTTCCTAGACTCTCTAGAAGTACAATGGGAGGCAGATCCTTTAGTTATCGAGCTCCTCTCCTGTGGAACCAGCTCCCAGTTTTAGTCCGTGAGGCAGACACCCTGTTTACTTTTAAGGCTAGGCTTAAAACTTTCCTTTTTCAGAGTTCAAGAGTTCAGGCGGCCGGCCCGGAGGCCATCCCCAGCAGATCCAGAGCTCAGGCGGCCGGACCCGGCGGCCGTCCCCGGCAGATCCGGCGATCAGCGAGCCGTCCCCGGCCGATCCGGCAATCAGCGGGCCGGCGACGTAGGGGTAGGCAATCAGTAGGCCGGCGACGTAGGGGCAGGCGATCAGCAGGCCAGCGACGTAGGGGCAGGCGATCAGCAGGCCAGCGACGTAGGGGCAGGCGATCAGCAGGCCAGCGACGTAGGGGCAGGCGATCAGCAGGCCAGCAACGTAGGGGCAGGCGATCAGCAGGCCAGCGACGTAGGGGCAGGCGATCAGCAGGCCAGCGACATAGGAGTTGAGCAGGCCAATGACATAGAAGCCGATGATCTGACTGCCGGCGGCGGGACCAGGAGAACCCACGGTGGAGCTCAGAAGACCGCTGGGACTTTCAGCGAGGCTGTGGAGATCTGCGGCAGAGCTGCCAAGACTCAGCAGGCAGAGAGGGTGCATCCTCGCACCCCTCAGGGACAGGAACAGGAAGTGGAGACAGGTTCTCCACGAGCCCCTAACAGACAGGAACAGAGTGCGAGGGCGGCTCGGCTTGGGACCCCTCCGGAACAGAAATAGGAACAGGATCCGGGTGTGGAGGCGGTTCTTCCATGAACCCCTCCGGAACTGGACCAGGAAGAGGATTAGGAGTCGGAAGCAGAGGCGATGGCTGATCAGGAGCGAAACCATGAGCCGGAAAACCGTGTCGAGCTTTGGTGGAGAGGTGGGTGGAGGAGGGAGCAGGAGATCTCCTCATAGAAGCGGTGGTTTCTCCCAGGGCCCTTTGTCGCTCGGCCTCAATGGTGTGGTGGATCTGAGGATCAGGGAAAAAATTCCTCCTCGTCTCGAGCCAGTCTTGGAGGCTGCCAGCAATTTCCAGCCTTCTCCATGGTGAGCTGAGAGAGGTCAACAGGTGAAAAAATTATTTGGTCGGAACCTCACCCCTCTTGAATTCCCTCATCATTCCTCCCGCTTGGTCCCATTGACTGGTTCCTTCTGTCATAATATGTTTTTTTTGATTGACCAAAATGCGGGAAACCATGCCTGAAGCTCCAGGTTTGAAGGTAAGACGAGTCTTTATTTTCCATGGCAGAACACAGACAGGATAGCAAGAACGCAGCAGGAAACACACATACACATAAGGAACCAGCGGGGAAATAAGGAAACAAACTGACTTAAATACAAAACTGGACACCAGGGGAACCAATGACACACGTGACCGGACAATCAGGGGGAAAACACAGAACAGGTGTGGGCTTGGGGTGCAGGGAGACAGAAAACAACGGACTAGACCAGGTAATATAATAAAACAAACTCAAGAACTCAAAACACCAGCAGGTATGACACTGACAGCTTAATCTTCTCCTTCTATAGATGCTTTTTCTGTGTACAACAGTCTCTCTCATAGACATAGCTATTGGCTGGACTTGAAAACTTGCTCAGAGCTTATCTGCTTAGCTGTGTTTCTCTTCTAATTGAAGCCACTGAAGGAGCTACTACCACCATTACTTTTCACTTTCCTTTAGCAAAAACGTACTCCTGGATAAGTGCGTCTGTGTTTTTTTGTGTGTTGCTTTGTCTTCTCAAACTCCCAGTTGGTCGTGGCAAATGGCCATACACACTGAGCCTGGGTCTGCTGGAGGTTTCTTCCTGTTAAAAGGGAGTTTTCCTCTCCACTGTCGCTACATGCATGCTCAGTGTGAGGGATTGCTGCAAAGTCAATAGAAGCAACTGTCCACTGTCTCTATATGTTCATCCAGGAGGAGTGAATGCGGCATGTCACTGACTTGATGCAATCTGCTAGGGTTCCTTAGATAGAAAAACTTTTTATCCAATTTAAATAATAAACCCAAATTGAGTTCATTGTTTGATAACTAGGATCAATTTGGAATGTATGTAATTAACTTTAAATTTGTTTTTATGATTGGATTAATTTAACTTTTTTATAGTAAATTCAATTCAATTCAAAAATACTTTATTAATCCCAAAGGGAAATTAAATGTTGTTGTAGCTCATTATGTAGGTTTCTTCAAAAAGAGCCGTTGTAGATGCTGATGGCTGTGGGCAGGAAGGATCTCCTGTAGCGCTCCGTCTTACAGCAGATCTGAAGAAGCCTCTGACTGAAGACACTCTGTTGTTGTAGGACAGTCTCATGAAGAGGATGCTCAGGGTTCTCCATAATGTTCTTCATTTTATGAAGAATCCTTCTTTGCACAATGATCTCCAGAGGTTCCAGAGGAGTCCCCAGAACAGAGCCAGCCTTCTTTATTAGCTTGTTGATGCAGCTTCCCCAGCAGATGATGGCAGAAGAGATCACACTCTCCACAACAGACTTATAGAAGATATCCAGCATGTTGCTGCAAGCACCGAAAGACCTAAGCTTCCTCAAGAAGTAAAGACTGCTCTGTCCCTTCTTGTAGATGGCTTCACAGTTGCATCTCCACTCCAGTCTGTCCAAGTGAACACCAAGGTATTTATACTCCTGCACTACCTCCACTTCTTCTCCCGTGATGGAAATAGTATTTGACTTATTCCTGTTTCTCTTAAAATTTACAATCATCTCCTTTGTTTTAGTCACGTTCAAAATGAGATGATTGTTTCCACACCATAGCACAAAGCGGTCCACCACCTTCCTGTACTCATCTTCTTGTCCATCTCTGATCCACCCCACGACTGCAGAATCATCCGAGTATTCCTGCAGATGACAAGAGTCTGTCTTGTACTGGAAGTCTGAGGTGTACAGAGTGAAAAGAAATGGTGAGAGTACAGTCCCCTGTGGTGCTCCTGTGCTGCTGACTACCTGGTTAGACTCACAACCCTTCAGTCTCACAAACTGTGGTCTGTTTGTCAGGTAGTCTTTGATCCAGGAGATTGTTGAGGCCTCCACCTGAGTCTTTTGGAGTTTCTGACAAAGTAATTCAGGTTGAATTGTGTTAAATGTTCTGGAGAAATCAAAGAACATGATCCTCACAGTGCTGCTGGCTTTGTCCAGATGACAGTGGGTTTGTTGAAGCAGGTATATGATGGCATCTTCAACTCCAACTCCACACCGATAAGAAAACTGAAGGGGGTCCTGATAGTTTGTTTGCTTACTCAGGTGGGCCAACAGGAGTCTCTCTAGCACCTTCATGATGTGGGATGTCAGGGCAACAGGTCTATAGTCATTGAAGACTGATGTGTGAGTTTTCTTTGGTACCAGAACAAGACAGACCTTGTGACAACATGTTTTGTGAAGTGGTGCTACTTAAATAAACTGAATTGAACAGCCTAACCTTGAGGTGAAGCACTGTATATCTAAAACAGTTGTACAGCTGCTGCAGTAGCCCATTCAAGTTTTTATGTTCATTTTAGTGAATGGTAAATAGAAAATAAGTGTCTCACTGGGAAAAATTTTGAACTAAAAATTAGTTGGAACAACATGAAAAAGACTTGTAGTCCAAACCTTGTGTGTTTACGAAAAGCTTCAAATTAAACGTGTTAGGCAGTTTGTACATGCACAAAACCTCAAGATTTGTGCCAAAGCTGTGATTGTTTTTCATCATCCTAAGAAAAAGCGTTTTTTAATTGAACTAAGAGTACTTGTGTACCTGTAAAATCCAAAAGACCTCATCAGTGTTTGAACTTTAAATGAAAAATAACTGTGCTGCAATACAATCTCAACAGCCTACGAGTTCTTCCTGCCCAGGTGAAAAACTATACATAGAGAAAACCTTCCAGGTGAGTCCTAACAGCTGAGGGAAAGTAAAATGGATGGAGGCTACTGATAAGATTAGGTTTTGAGGTTCTGAGGGGAGGTTCACAATGGGATGATAGGAGGATAAATGAGAAGGAGACTGTGTCTATGTGTGCGTTGGTCCGTTTGGGTCATGTCTAAAGCCAGGAGCAGCGTCAGGCAGGTACAGAGATGGAGAAGACAGCTTTGTCCTGAGACAGACATACAGCGGCGCTAAATAAATTCGCCAGCTCTAAAAAATAAGTGTGAATGAAGAGTTTACAAAACAGTGGCATTATAAAGGGACCAACAGACAGAGAGAGGGGAATTCACTGGCCTGAGACACCTTCAAGCAGGTGGATTATTAAATGATGCTACGCCAAATGTTTTTAGTAAAAAAGATCCCAGTGCCACATGCCTATCTGAAGTGTCACAGCTTTGCTACTGATTTCTCCATTAAAAAATAAAAAGATATAAAACTGAATGACAAATAATTTGACTTAATACAGATGAGAAGTATCTGGTTGGACCACTTGTCTTGGCTCCAACCCCTTTCCTGCTTCATTCTCAGAGTCCGACAACAGGAAGATTTTTTAAAAGATTTTTCCTCTATTTGAAAAAAGAATTCCACTCACACAAGCGCAGAAAAGGCAAAACATTAAAAACTGTAGAACAGTTTTGCCGATGTTTCCCCTCTGTCCTTCACCGTCTCAGCAAACAGTTAAAGGTTAATGGGGTCAGAGTCAGGACAAAGTCAGACAGATGTAATAAACAACTAAAGCTCATCTAGTGTTAAGGTTTGTTGATTTTTTTTATTCAAATCCTTAGCTTCTAGTGATGTTTTGCCTGTGTTAGAGAGGTACTACTGCAACAGAAAAGAAAAGCTTGCATTTTCCCCATGAATACCACTGTTATGTTGGGAGGCTAGACTTATCAAAATGCAAAATTTAAAAAGAGAAACAAGCAAAATAGAAGAGTTGGACAAAACTTCATACAGTTTCAATTACATCCTTAATAAGAAATAGATGAAACATTTTAGTTTTGTACCTAAATATTGTTTTCCATTTAGGCAACCAACATTTAAACTCACTATAATTATAACTTCCAACAGCACACTGTTTGTCTAAATTGGATTATTGATTTTATTGCTCCTGAGAACAGTTGAAATATGATTTCAACTGTTTTAAGAGACGAGCCCTGTTCATAGTGCAGCGACATTACTGCATGATAAAATATGAATGTCCAACTCCAGGAAGTTTTTAAAAAGCACACCAAAGCAAAGGTTTTTGAATAGTGAACATTCCGATCCCTGATGTCAGCGCGGATTATAAGGACTGACAGTGGATGGCCAATTGCAAAGAAGAACGTGTGACACAAAGATCCCAGTTACATGTTTAGTTTTGAGCTTTAGTATAACTTGGCTGGACGAGTGACCTTGGACAGATGCGACGTGGATTCTGGTGGAACTAATAATGTAATTTGGATCATGTTCCATGTGATCCAAATCAGCTAGTCTTGGTTGGACTAGCTGATTTGAGTAGACCCATGGTCACCCTGTCGGCTTTCGTGATCAGTCTTGGCAGATGATGCGGTTGTTATGTAAATGTCAACAGGGCATATGGTTTGTACTTGATAAGGCAGTAGCAGACTGGCACCTAGTTTAACGTCAACGAGTCGTGCACAGAATGGGGAAGTTGGTTTGTTGTAAGGGTACATTTTATTCAGTTAAATCATTATTTACAATGAAACAGCAAAACCATTTGAAAAACAGACGGTGACATTTTGTTTTATGGAGGGTGAAATATATGTTATGTTTGATCGTTTTGGATTCTCTTTGTCTAAGACTGACCTGCTTTGTTAACCCCTTATAGACTATATATCGTCACAAATTCACCTCCAACCACCACACAGCCAATATGGTATATACCACTAATGCCTGTACTTTAGACCATTTTATTGCTTCCTCTACTGGCAGATATGACATAAGGAAATATCAGCAGAAACTTCATTCAAAACTCTAGAAATGTCAGTAAACATGTTGAAGAACGTATCAATTGGAACGTATTTAAGAGCTGCAGTGCTTGTTGAATGATTGCTATGGATATTATATTAGTAGATCTACTATGACTAAAAACAGTTGTGTTGCTGTATTTAAGCGAAGAACTGCATGTTTTTTTTTTCATGTATTCTAGTTGTTCTCGTCCATCATAAGGTTTCATCACTCAGGACATTTAAAACAAACCGTCATAGAAGCAGTTTGTTTTTTTTTGTTTGTTTTTTTGATTTTGATTTTGATTGATTTAGATGTTTTTTGGCTTAGTTCCCTTTATCAACAGTTAATGTGGGGGTGTTGCGTGGTGTAGCGCAACACCCCCACATTACAATTCAATTCAATTCAAAAATACTTTATTAATCCCAAAGGGAAATTAAATGTTGTAGCTCATTATGAAGGTTTCCTCAAAGAGCCGTTATAAATGCTGATGGCTGTGGGCAGGAAGGATCTCCTGTAGCGCTCCGTCTTACAGCAGATCTGAAGAAGCCTCTGACTGAAGACACTCTGTTGTTGTAGGACAGTCTCATGAAGAGGATGCTCAGGGTTCTCCATAATGTTCTTCATTTTATGAAGAATCCGTCTTTCCACAAGGATCTCCAGAGGTTCCAGAGGAGTCCTCAGAACAGAGCCAGCCTTCTTTATCAGCTTGTTGAGCTTTTTTAAGTCCCTGGCTCTGATGCTGCTTCCCCAGCAGATGATGGCAGAAGAGATCACACTCTCCACAACAGACTTATAGAAGATTTGCAGCATCTTGCTTCAAACACCAAAGGACCTAAGCTTCCTCAAGAAGTACAGTCTGCTCTGTCCCTTCTTGTAGATGGCTTCACAGTTGCATCTCCACTCTAGTCTGTTGTCCAGGTGAACATCGAGGTATTTATACTCCTCCACCACCTCCCCTTCTTTTCCCATGATAGAAATAGTTTTTGACTTATTCCTGTTTCTCTTAAAATCTACAATCATCTCCTATGTTTTAGTCACGTTCAAAATGAGATGATTGTCTCCACACCATGCCACAAAGCGGTCCACTTTTTTTTTTAACACTCCTTAGACCAAAATCAATCCATCATCACCACAAGGACATTCTTTATTTAATACCTCTTTAGTGGAGGAGTAGAATGAGATGCAGCATGAGTGGACTATCCTTAAGAAGGGAGTTGAACACTACCATAGGAACTGGATAATTATCACTAATTGATGACAGGATGTCCCTAAGAGCTGTGTTTAATCTATAAATAGTGACCTTAACTGTGTGAGTCATCAATGTTTAAATTTACTCTCGTTAGTATCTCCTGTAGACAACCATGTTGGCTGTAAACAGGGTTACAGTACAAGCAGGTAAAATAAACCTGGGAGTTCATTAGGCTTTAACCTTTTGGGAAACTCTAAGCTTCTGGCTTTTGACACTTATGTTCCAATATTTTGAGAAAAGAGAATAAAACACACCAAAGTGATAAAGCACACACATTAAACATTCAGATGTAGAAATGACTCAACTTCACCTGCAGCTTTGAAACACAAACCTCCTTAGTATTATGGTATTTTTGTAGGAAAAATTTCACCGGTTACAATAAAAAATATAAGTATCATTATACTTACATTTTTTATGTTAAAACCAGAGTGTAATTTATTTCAGATAATTTCTTCATCCATAGTGTTGAGCCTGTTTGCCCATGTGTGTGACTGCTTTTAGTGAACTTTCAGATATTTTTTTAATCAATCAATCAGGACCTTCAGAGGGCAAAAAAACCAACACAAAGTGTTAAGTGTTTTGCTCAGCAGCAGTTCTTTGTTGTTCCACCTCCAGAAGCACGGGCTTCAGCACCGGTTAGCACCAACTCTTTACTGGACCAGAGTCAACGGGCTTCACCAGTAGCTGACAGAGGACTAATAGAATAAAAACCAACAACTTATTACTATACTGTGATGACTTTGTGTGTGACTCTTTTTTAATTCTGCCTAAATAAAGACAGAACGACACAAACACTGAACTTTAAACATGAAAAAGACCTGGCAGTCAGATCATCCCACTGTTTAAAGCAACAAATGCTTGTGAGTGGATCTTACAGAACCACTTTCATAATAGACAATTCTAGCTAGATTCACAAACCACATTCACTATAGAGCTGCAACAATTAGTTGATGTAATTGATAACTTCTACTATGCAAAAACACTGGCCCACAATTTTATGTGTCGAAGCATCGTTTAAAAAAAACAGAACAAACATTGTATCGTGTCTCACCAGTTTAAGTCTTAGTGCACTATATATCAAAGGCAGTTCACTAAGAGGATTGCAGAGGGCAATATGGCCTCAATAACTGGTGAGCAGCTGATCCCACCTTAACCTCCCAGGAACTTAGTACTCAGCAGCCATAGCAGCAAGAAGTACAGAGTTTAACAGCAAGGGAAGTTGAGCCTTAAGCCTTGCTGTGTTTTGTTTTTTTGAAGAAGAAGATGAAGAAGGAGGAGAAGAAAAGACTGGAAGAAGTAGAACAGAAGAAGATGACAAAAAAGTGAGGCCCAAGCTTTCAAAAGTTTGGGAGCATTTTGCAGATATTAAAGCGGGGAAACAAGTCCAACGCACACATTGCAACACAATTGTCGTATCAACATAAGTTTCAGCAAAAGAATAACAACTCCTTCATTTGGTTTTGCTAAAAAGTTAGTTTAATTGCGATTAATTCTTTTTTTGGATGGAGTAAAGGTAGCAAGAGGGAGGGGTATATGTGCATTTTAAAAGGTGCAGCATTGGGACGGCTGCTTGCGTTGGATCAATGTAGCTACAAATGCTTAGGGGGAGGGGAGTGTATTGAAAAAGGCTGGGGAAAACAAAAAATAATCAGTGAGTCAACTAACTGAAAAAATAATTGATAGAATAGTCAAATATTAATCGATAGTTGCAGCCATAATTCATATAAACTACAATTTAGCTTTCATCTACTAATAATGTGGCTTCAGCTTTGGGTTTTTGGTTGTTTTTCTATATAATCAATGAAGCACCAGCGCTGGTTTAATGCTGGGACCTATGTTGTTAAAAAGACATTCCTAACAGATTTAGATCTTGTTTTGATTCTTTTTTGTTTTGCACCATAATTCTTCTGCTTCAGGGTCACATCCAGTACTTATACATGTTTAACAGCTCATGCTGTAAAATGTAAGGCAAATGTGAGTTGTGTCAATGTCTAAGATCAAGATTGAATTAACACTCTGTAAACTTATCAACATGTTTAATTTCCTAAGAAAGAAAAGCGCTGCACAAACTTAGCGACAGTACGAGTGAAAGCAGAATCTTGATAATCCTGTCAACAGTTGGCTGTGGAACATCTTCTCCCCATGAGAGATCATCACTCCTTAGGTGGAGCTGCTGCAAGGTAAAGAAGGCTAATAGGATTGTGATCACTGACTGTTGCCATCTCTAGCGCAGTGTCACACTAACAGACCTTTACAGCAGGAAGCCTTCATGCATGTCAAGAAAATCAAAAGCAGCAATAGCGAAGTGATGCACAGCAAATATCTGCATCTGAAATCTGAGTGTTGCACATTCCTGACAGAATAGAGGATTGACTGATGGATGAGTTGAATGTCTGTCGGTAAGCCACACAATGTTTACATCGGCGGTGCAGTAAGCATTGGAGGAGCTGTTCCTCCAGGTGTATCTGAACAGCCCGTCATGCTAAACAGCACAAAGAGTGATGCAGAGACCGATTTATAAAGAATGACAGCTATCTGGGCTGCCTGCTGTAAAAATGTTTTTTATACGCACAGTAAGAATAACTTCCTGTCTTGGCCCGGATCTCTTGTAAAAGATCTTTTTAATCTCAGAGCATGGTTCCTGGTTAGGAAAAGGTTGAAAGGAAATGAACCTCGTTTAACTTTCTTATAGATTTAACATTTAATAAGAACTACATCATTTTATAACATCTGGGTGCAGATGATATGCATTATTTTTTGATTTTCATGTAAAAATTCTTCAGTTAAAAGTTGTATTTTTACCCTACCTGAAAAACCTTTTTTGTTCTAAAACTTAAATAAAGAAATGAAATCCAAGTGGAGGGATGGGGGTCAGAGCTAATTAAATAAGGGGTGTAAGTAGGTAAAGTTTCTGCTTGCAGTGACTTTCCCAGAAACAAATCACAGTAAGCATCACAAAGACCTTCGGCCGCATGTTTTGGACACTCGGGTGAAGAGAGGGGCTGAGCTGTCCACTGATCACCACCTGGTGGTGAGTTGGATCCGCTGGAGGAGGAGAAAGCCGGACAGACTTGGCAGGCCCAAGCGCATAGTGAGGGTCTGCTGGGAACGCCTGGCGGAGCCCTCGGCCAGGGATGTATTCAACACCCACCTCCGGGAGAGTTTTGACCAGATCCTGGGGGATGTTGGACACATAGAGTCCGAATAGACCATGTTCTCCACATCTAGAGGGGGACCGGAAGGTGTGTTCCAACTATAGGGGGATCACACTCCTCAGCCTCCCTGGTAAGGCCTACGCCAGGGTATTGGAGAGGAGAGTCCGACCGATAGTTGAACCTCGGCTTCAGGAGGAGCAGTGTGGTTTCCGTTCCGGCCTTGGAACACTGGACCAGCTCTATACCCTCTACAGGGTGCTCGAGGGTTCATGGGAGTTTGCCCAACCGGTTCACATGTGTTTTGTGGACCTGGAGAAAGCATTCGACTGTGTCCCTCGTGATGCCCTGTGGGGGGTGCTCCAGGAGTATGGAATCGGGGGCCCTTTATTAGGGGCCATCCGGTCCCTGTTCGAGCGGAGCAGGAGTTTGGTCCGCATTGCCGGCACTAAGTCGGACCTGTTCCCGGTGCATGTTGGACTCCGGCAGGGCTGCCCTTTGTCACCGGTCCTGTTCATAACTTTTATGGACAGGATTTCTAGGCGCAGCCAGGGGCCGGAGGGGGTCTGGTTTGGGGACCAGTGGATTTCGTCTCTTCTTTTTGCGGATGACGTGGTCCTGCTGGCCCCCTCTAGCCAAGACCTACAGCATTCACTGGGGCGGTTCGCAGCCGAGTGTGAAGCGACTGGGATGAAGATCAGCTCCTCCAAGTCCGAGGCCATGGTTCTCGACCGGAAAAGGGTGGCTTGTTCTCTTCAGGTTGGAGGGGAGTTCCTGCCTCAAGTGGAGGAGTTTAAGTATCTCGGGGTCTTGTTCACGAGTGAGGGAAGAATGGAGCGGAAGATCGACAGACGGATCGGTGCAGCTGCCACAGTAATGGGGGCGCTGTGCCGGTCCATTGAGGTGAAGAGAGAGCTGAGCCGAAAAGCAAAGCTCTCAATTTATCGGTCGGTCTACGTTCCTACCCTCACCTATGGCCATGAACTTTGGGTCATGACCGAAAGAACGAGATCCCGGATACAAGCGGCTGAAATTAGCTTCCTCCGTAGGGTGGCCGGGCACTCGCTTAGAGATAGGGTGAGGAGCTCGGCCATCCGGGAGGGGCTCGGAATAGAGCCACTGCTCCTCCACATCGAGAGGAGCCAGTTGAGGTGGCTCGGGCATCTATACCGGATGCCTCCTGGATGCCTTCCTCAGGAGGTGTTCCAGGCACGTCCCACCGGGAGGAGGCCCAGGGGACAACCCAGGACACGCTGGAGGGACTATGTCTCTCTGCTGGCCTGGGAACGTCTTGGGCTCCACCCGGAGGAGCTGGAGGAGGTGTCTGGGGAGCGGGACGTCTGGGCATCTCTGCTGAGTCTGCTGCCCCCGCAACCCGGTCCCGGATAAGCGGAAGACGATGAGTACGAGTATAAGTACGAGCATCACAAAGACGGAGCAATAAAAGTCGAACATGATTAAAATGACAATAACAAATAACGGAGGTCTGTTCAGAGTTAAGTTATTTTCCAAAATGACTCCCCATTTCATGACATAATCAGGCATCTATACCACAAATATTAGACAAAGTAATAAATAATTTCCTTTTTCTCAGAGAGAGATGGAGAATTTTATTTTTATTCTCTTTCCATTCTACACTAAGATAATTAAACATTGTTTTATAACTGGAAGTTGTGTAAATGGTTGAACTGGCAATCAGTTGCTAAACTGAGGTAATGGGATAGGAATATATAGATACAGATTTTTTCTTGTATTTGTTCCGTTTTGAACATGGACGGAAAATGTATGAGGTGTAATAAATTACATGTGATTGCTGAAGATGTGAAATGTTAATATTAGGAATTTATGAACGTGTTCGACTTAACCCAACAAATAAATAAAAACAAACAAGAACTGTTCAACTAAATAAATAACTGACTGGTTTTGGAGATTTCCTCCTGATTGTTTTGAATTATTTGATCATACAGGTCTCACTAAAACTAGACATATTCCGTACTGTCGGGGAAAAGATAAATCTGCACCTTGAAGATTTCAGATTATTTTTAAAACAAAGGCAGACAAAATAACCAAAGGCAATGTTTGGAACAATAACAGCGAACGACAAAAAATGGAGACATTCATGGAGACAGCAAGATGATTCTAGGAGAAAATAGGCTCCTAATGATGCTTCCATCCCTGCAGCAGGAAAAAAACCTGCAGAGGGTTGAAGTGGTGGACGGGAGGGGGTTGGCGGCATATCCTCATGCTGGAAGAGCAGCAATTATTCTAATTAGTCCCTTTTTAAAATCTGATTGCAGCCTTAAAGCTGAGCTTTGCTTTTACACTTTAGATTTCTGTAACAGCTCCCCAACACAGTAGCAGCTAAGAATCCCATAACCAGACCCAGACGACTCAAAGATTCCAGGGATTACCATCCATTTTCACTGTTTTTATTTAAAGCATTAAGCCAGCGATTCCCAAAGGAGAATGGTATGGGGAAAGGTAATTAATTCAAACATATTTTAGGCCATAATTAATCAATTAATGAATAAACTGTTTTTTTTGTGTTGTGTTTTGCTTTCACTATGTCCTTCTTTAAATGCCTATCAGACAGAATTACAGGGGGATTAAACAGGTGTAACAAAATCCCCTTTCATTCATAAGCTTGAAGATATTAGGACATCTTTAAAGAAATACTTCCACAAATGATCTTAACAAATATTACAAAAGTGAGTACCCTTTAGAACTACATTCCTCTGCAATCGCTTGAAGTGATCTTATATTACAGTACAACAGCCTTATCAGCCCATCACTTTGACAAACTTCATTAAAATGTTCTCTCCAATGTTTCTTGAGTTTCTGGAGGTTTACAGACGTTTGGTTTAGAAAAGGCTCTCTTAAGGTCCCACCACAGCATTTACATCAAAATTAGGTTTAGAGTTTGACTAGGCCATGGCAACCTTTTGTTCATTTCCCACGATTTGTGTGCAAATTTGCTCCTAAGTTTAACATAAATGTAGCATTTAGCCAAATTTATCAGGCTTCAGCTGCTGGTACAATACAATCAAATTGGTATATTTTGTTATGGGTTCTATGATGTCTGTGTTGCTGAAAATAAGCACAGAACCTCAGAACTCAGAAGATAAAATGGAATTGACGGAGATTTAATCTGTGGATGTGATCCAATAAATTTGGAATTCCCCAAGCAAGCTGGGTGTTTCCACATGTGGCACCAAAGTTCCCATTCAAAGATTAAGAATGGTAAAACAATACAGCCATGAAAATATATATTTACACCTAACTTACAGGATATATCAACCTGTTGAATTTAAACATTTTTTCCAGTGTTTGTTAGAAATTTGGGATATTTTCTTATCTTATTACCTTCTTATTACAGGAATACACAATTTTTGATGTAAAAAGGATTTACATTGTAAAACGTAGAACAAAAAGAATAAAAAAAAAAGAATAAAACAGGAATAATAAAATAATCAAACATATTTTAAGAGAACACCTTTGGTATGCTAATATGTTTTTCATGTTATGCTGTGAAGTTGATCAACTCCATTACTGCAAGGAGTCAAAGTCCTCTGGCTGCAAAATAAGCCCAGATCATCAACCCCCAACACTGTGTATGACAACCATTGTGTAGAGCTGATTTGGTGTCATTGCTTTTCCCCATATATGCTGGTATGCGTTTCATCTAAAGTCTTTAATATAATGGCCTGCAGAGTTCCAGCTGTAGCTGTCTCTGACCACTGTATAGTGCTCTTGGGATGTCCATTCCTGGGAATTTCCAGTAGTGATGTATCTCTCTTCATCTGCAAAAATTCTGCCAATGCTAAATGTAAGAAACTGAAAAATACTGATATAGCATAAAGTGTCTTGTATGTACCAATGTCAGACCTGGCAAGAATCAGTGTTTTCCAAAAGTATTTACCCACTCTTGGCTTTTTACTTATTTGTTACATTCCAATCTGTAATTTAAATATTTTTTTATCTTACTTTATGTAATGGATCTGCATAATATAGTCTTGGTGAAGTGAATTTAGAGACATATATCTCAAAAGAAGAATAAAACTACAACTAACCTGCCAAGAGAGAGCCACCTACCAACACTTAGAGGAATGCATTAATCAGAGAGGCAGCATAGAGGCCAAAGGCAACCCTGAAGGAGTTGCAGAGTTCCACAGCAGAGACTGGAGTATCTATCCATAGGAACACAATAAGCCGTACACTGCTTAGAGCTGGGCTTTATGGAAGAGTGGCCAGAAAAAGCCATTACTTTGTGTTAAGTGATGTGGATATCTCCCTAAATGTATGGAGGAAGGTGCTCTGGTCATATGAGACTAAAACCATCCCTACAATGAAATATGGTGGTGGCAGTATCATGCTGTGGGGATCATTTTCAATAGCCCCACAAAGTATGTTGTCCTATTTGTTGTTTGTTTCACAATGAAAGAAAATAATACATCTTTAAAGTTGTTCAGTGCGAATGCTAAAAGAATCCATTTTAATTCTAGGTTGTGAGGCAACGAAACATAAAAGCCAAGGGGGGTGAATACCTTTGCAAAGCACTGTATATTTTTATGGCCTGATTTGCTAAACCTTGGAAAGAGACTGCTCTTTTTTTTTCATAACATGACTGTGTTTACTGCTCCAGAAATATACCTTTTCAGTGCTACCGTTACAGAACCTTTCCTTCTCCTCCACAAAGCCTAATGTTTGGAAATTCTCAAGCATTTTCTTCTTGATTTTAATTATTTCCAGTTTTCTACACAAACAGCAAAATGGTAACTGCCTGGTGACGCATTATAGATCAAAAATCCATATGTTTTTATATAAATCTGCATATAAATACAGGCAGAGTGAGAGAGGTGCATATTTTTTTCCTCTTGGTATCTAAGGAAACACAGGATGACCAAATTCAAGGTTATAGGTTGTGGTTGACTAACAGGAAATGAGTGCTGGACAGAAAGATATGACATTGGTAGAAGGGATCCAGCAGAGGAGAGCCAAAATGTCTGAATGAGAAGGACGTCATGGAGCATGTGAGCTGAGTCAACTCCAGCCAGCAGGTCTGGGAGCTCTATGACCTCAGCATAAGCCCACACAGCGATATGTGCAGCAGTGACACGTATGCACCAATGATACAGTTCACACAGAACTGAGAAGGGAGTCCAATTTGTTTGTTGATCTGCTGATTTTGACAGGCAATTAATGGTTTGTTGGAGTAAAAACTAAAAACAAACCAGAGTCCTTAAGTATATAATGAATGATGTCTCATTGCTGGACGCCCCCTCCCTACTCTGAGGCAAAGTGACAGCCATTTAAACTTTTAAACTGTAGTGATAGGTTGGGGCTCAGAGCCAGGGAGAAGGGCCCACACACCCAAACACACACCCTAGGTTCAGTGTTGGTTGATGGGAGACCAAGAAAAGTAATGAGTTTGAGGCCACAGCAAATGGCCTCAAAAAATCTTTTACTTCAAACCTCAATAAATTATCTCAAAATGGGACAATATGTAAAAAGAAATATTTCCACATATTTATGTTTGTTTTGTTGTTTTTGCCTTTTTGTTAAACATTTGGCAGTTAAATTGAAGCAGAGAAATACTAGTTCCTGCTGTCTGGTTTCTGAGACATGAGAATGTACAAATATTTCATCAGGTCAGTGGATGAAAAATTCTGCATTAGCTCTTCCCTGAAGCTCTGAATCTGATTACATGACCATGCACCACAGAAGCATTCTGGGTTGTACAGTGTGTGGTCCAGGGGCCATCCCAGCTACTGCACTGGGTCTTATCTGATTATATACACAGCTGCATAACATGTGGAGGTTGTATTTATTTTATAAGGAGTTCAGTTGAGGTTTTAGTAAGAGGTTTTATATAGAAGTTATGAATCATGCAGAGCAAGCTTGTGCAAAAATGGCAAAGTTCTCTACAGAGATGCTACAGGCACCAAAGACAGAACATCAGAATAATGGATCACCTTTGCTTATCCTCCCATTAAACGGGGATGAAAGTTTGAAAAAAGAATTAAAACCTGTGATAAAATGAGGTTTGAATTGCATATGAGATAAAAATATAGATGTACAATTAATTGTAAATATTCACAAATGTGATAAATTATCTAGAAATGTGGACAATTCACCAGAAAGTTTAGTGGTAAAAGTTTTAAATGAATCATTTCCAACACCAAGTCACTCATTTAAAAAAATGTTCTCAAAAGGTGTATTAAAAACAATAAACATTCAAGTAATGAAAAAACTTATTAAAACTTTTTGGTCATACACAATAGTTAATGCCATCCCGTTCTTAATAGAAGGACAGTTAGCCCACCATTCGCAGCTTCAGCTGCTTAAAATCTCCAAAGAATGTTTTCTACAAGGTTTAGAAGTGTGTGTCAAGGAATTTTCGACCATTCTTCCAGGAATGCATTTTTTAAGGTCAGTATCTGATGTTGGATAAGAAGGTCTGCCTCACAGTCTCTGCTCTAATTCAGTCCAAACACGTTCTGTTGGGTTGACGTCAGAGCTTGGTGCACTCCTGTCAAGTTCTTCCACCCCAAACGTGCTCATACATGTCTTTTTGGACATTGCTTTATGCATTGGTACACAAGTCATGTTGGAAAAAGAAGGGGTCACCACCAAACTGTTCCCACTAATTTGACAATATGTAATACAATGACAATATGTTGAAGCATTACGAGCTCCTTTCAGGGGAACTAAGGGAACAACTCTGGAACAACAAGCCCACAACATAATACCATCTCTAAACAACTTTGCACTTGACACACTGCAGCCAAGTAATGTTGCCCTGGAGACTGTCCAAGCCAGATTCATTCATTGGATTGTGTGGAAATATAAATGCCTTATTATTAGTAGCTAAGACTAAGATATATTTGGGACTTTGCTGTTAATAGATTGATTTTTATTAGGAGTTTTAGTTATGCTTTTGATAGTTAGAAAAAACCTTAACACTAGCCTCTAGTATTATAACACAATGAGTGTTTATTATTCAAGGTTTTCTGTCTGTATCCACGTGTGGGAAAAAATTCTTTGATTAAATAATGAAATATCTCTGTTTCTTTGACACTGTTGCTGGGGAGACATCCACAGACAGAATGATTGTGTATGTATACTGCATAGCAGCGTGGGGTATAACGCAGTCCCCAGGGAGACAACACAGAGGTTTCCAGGTACCAGTGTAAGTGTGATGTCTCCCCCTCTGAGTTCAGATTGGTTTTAATAAACTTGTGGAAGCATAAAACTGATTTCTGACTGAGGATTGTCCTTTGGGGTGCCAAATAAAAAGAGTCGATGAGAGGTGAGGAGTAATGTAAGAGTTAACGGACGGCCAGTAACGTTTTCCTACCTCAACAGTTGCCAGACAGAGAGATTCATCACTTCACAGATAACACGTCCACTCTGAAGTGCAGTGGCAGCTTGCTTTACACCACTACATCCAATGCTTTGCATTGCACTCGTTGATGTAAGGCCTGGATGCAGCTGCTTAGACATGGAAACCCATTTTATAACGTTCTCTACACAATGTTTTTGTGCTAGTCACCACATAAGAGCTGGAGGTCTGTAGCTATTGAATCTTCAGAAAGCTGGCGACTTCGGGACACTCTGCTCCTGGGACCTACTGACTGTGATTTTACACGGCCTATCACTTCATGGCTGACTTGCTGTCATTCAAAATCCCTTCCACTTTGTTACAACATCACTAACGGTGGAATATTGAGTAGTGAAGAAATACCACAACTAGAAGTAGGACACTTGTGGCATCCTGTCCCGTTATCACACATGAATTCACTGAGCTCCTGAGAGGAACCGATTCTGTTTGTAAAAAACGTCTGCATGCCTAGGGGGCTCTCTTGAACCCATTGATTTCAAGGGGTATGCACAGAAATTTAGCAATACTGTTTAAGTCAAAAGTTGAGTTACCGAGGACCAATCAAAAGCACTGTCCATCAGAGTTGCTATGAGACAACTAACAGCACAAGATTTCCCAAAAAGTCTCACAGGCACAGTTCTGTAGGAAAAACGTTGCAAATATCAACATTCCCTGTCTGTCAAAATGTATCGGGACTCATAATAATGTACAAGCAAATGAGACTAAAACACTGGCAATCACATCAGTACATTTGTCATAAAAAGGCAAATTAAAAATGCTCTTCCTCATAAGTTAACAGGTTATTTTATCCTGGAATACATTAAAGCAGCAAGCCCTTATTGCTCCAGGCTGCATCTCATCTCACTGCTTCCACATGATGATTACGAATGATGTATGACTCGGAATGCACCTGACTGTCCTTTCCACTTGTTTAGTGCACTCTAAATCTGCCGCCCTTCATGTCATTTTCATTCTTATTTCTGTTCTACCCCTACATGATCTCACATGTCATTCTGCAAGGCATAAGGCTGACAAAGAACAGGTAATGAGCAGTAAATATGAGGGAACAAGACAGGGAAACATGATGTTAGAGAGATTCTTCCAAAATCCTGTTAAAAGATTCACAACTAAAATATAAGATAAATTATTGCTTTTGTGTTTTGTTTACATTAACAATTTAACACACATCTTTTCTTAGTCTGTAGACGTAAAAATACCTGGTCTGGTTTTTCATTTAAAAAAACACTCCTTCTAACCAACACTCCATCTTGAAATTATTGTTTGAACAAACTAATACACTTTATTTAAATTGCCCTTTCATCAGCAGTCGAGTCTTGAAAAATTCTGAAGGTCAAACATTTAACGTAAGAACATCAGTGGCTTTATTGTGTCTGTTCTCGAGTAAATGTGACTGCATGAATGAACGTTAGGGGCTTTGCCTTCTATCTATACTTCCCAAAAGTAAAAACTTTTACAAAAGCCTAAAACCAACAAAATCAAACTCTAAATACTGTAAATGGTCTGAATGATACATAGATATATAGTTTATACTATATATAGTTTAAAGCTCGTGCTGTCATATATTTAATTCTTCCACCACTGTTCTTTTCTCCTCCGCTTTCATAAATAAAGTCTGTATTGACTGCTCTCCCCACAGATGAGCTGCTTTCTCAGTTTGAGGAAATTTGTACATGTCTATCATTGTAAATGTCATTGAAATTCTGTGGGTTGAAGTGAAGACAAATGTCCATGTCAGAAGGCCATCAAATCTGAATAAGAGAGTTGCCAAAGCAGAATGGGCTGGGGTTCCTCAGGAGGCATGTCAGAAACTTGTTGAAGTACAACAAACCACTGCCGGCTGTTATTCAAAGACAATCATGAAGCTAGCCATCAGCAAAGAATTTCTGTATGCCATGTCATGGATAGGTGATTTGTCCAGGGTGTACTCCATCTTGCCCAGTAACCACTGGAGATTGACACCAGTGTCCCCCAAACCTGCTTGACTCGGCATCTATATAGATCTCAGTCTTTGGTAATGATCCATGTCTCTGAACCATAGTCAGGGGTTAGAATGCAGAGGGACCAAAAATTGAGAACATGGTTTTTAGCTCAACCCTTCCTTTACTGGGACAGACTCCAGTAGTGTCCGCACTACCACAGAGGTTGCAGCTCGTGCACCTCTGGCTCCATGAACAAGAGCAAGAAGTAATCCCCCTTATGCCAGTTGGAAACCATGGCATGGTTGAGAACTGGCAACATTTCCCAACACCACAACCAATTTTTATGTTTAGAGGTTTTTACCGATTTTCAAGTTCCAAACATGAAACCAAAAAAATAGAGTGTGCCTCTATTTAGGTCTGAACAATATAGGTAATACATGTTCACACACACACACACACACACACACACACACACAGTTTGGGGAAGCAGAATGAGAAGGAGGAGGTGATTTGGGATTAGGGTGAGTTTTGTCCTGCATATGAGTTGCCATAGCAGCAAGTGAGTGTTTGTGTGGTGCCAGGAATCTCCACTGGTCCCACAGTCACAGAAAATTCCTTCCTTGTAAAAGAGCTGCAACATGTTCTACACAAACACACACATACACACACACATTTCTATAGACAAACACACACATACACACCTGACATCAGCTTGTTCTAGCAGACTATGACAACAGTTTATATACGCTTCCTGCCACACTTAACAAGAATTAACTTTCTGGTAATTCGGGGCACACCCACTGGCTTTGAAACACAACATGCCAGCTGGAGTGAAAACAGTGATGAGAACGATGATGAGAGTAGGAGTGGCCTTATGATCGAACTGTGAGAATGGACTCAACTAACTAACACTTCAGCAGAAGCCATGTGAATAAGAGAGTCTGTAATCAATTCAGCTGTGGCTAAAAAAAATAGAGTTCATGGCCATGCATAATGAGAGCATCATTAGAGCTGTTCCTGCTTTGCTGGAACAAGAAAACAATCGTGTCAATCAATAACAATGACCTCCCTAAACTCTTTAGGCCTGCGTATTGGACTTTATGAGGACCCTTTTAAAAATAATGGCATATCTTCCACGGCTGTTGTGATGCAATTTTTTCAACTGCTGTTTTTAACAAAAAAATCTAGTTTTACTATTGGAGATTATTTCATTTTTTTTAAATTGCTTCATTAAAACATTAAAGCAACAAGCAGTCACCACACAAAGTAAGAGAACCCATTGGTTTTATCTTAGAATTTAGGAATATCGTAGTTGCTTTTTTACCCTTAAGGCTTGGGAGAATATGCATGTTTTTGTGCAGAAGAGCATGTTTTAGGAGTCAACAACAGAGATAAAAATATTTTTTGTATAGATATTGCTATTTTACAATTAAAATACTTATTAAATCTAATTTAATAATCATCCATCCATTGCTTTCCTCATTTTCAACATCAGGTTGCGGAGGAAAGAGGTCCAGGGGAGAAACCCTAATGGGTGACAAATATCTCCTCATGGGGTATCCCACTGTGTCCCAAGCAACAGTTCCAGTGTTTTAGGCTCTCCTCTCAGTGGGACATCCCTGAAGAGCTTAACCTTTTGGCTCAATACTTTCTTAACTCAAACAGACAAGTTTGATGCAGTCATTACTGCAGACAAAGCCCTGATCTGTCTAGCTATCTCCAGCTCCATCCTGCCATCACTCATTAACAAGACACCAAGGTAAATATCATCTCAAGGCACTTTAGAAAAAAAGTCAATTCAATCAATCCTACAATCAATCACATACTGTGTAACTGGGTCTTAGTTATCAGACAATGTTCTTAAGAGCATCAAGTCAAGTGACGCGATGCAGATTCCATCTTCCTGGATGAGAAGAAACAAGAAGAAACCTCCAGCAGAACCAGAACCTGGCCCAGTTTGAGCAGTCATCTGCCACGACCAACTGGAGACTTGAGAAGACAGAGCACACACACAAAAAACTATTTTCAATGTCTAAGAACAGTTACACTGCATGCTTAACTTAAAACAGTTTACAGATCCAGACATGCTTGGTCTGCTTGTCCTGTTGACTGTAATCAGCTTGTCACGTATATGCTTATATACAAAACAGGGAACTCCTACAAGTTTTCTAACAGTAAATGCGATGACTTGAATAGGTCAAATTATGAATATTACTACTAAAGCTACCACTATGAATGGCTACATTGTTTGAAATGTAGCCATTCATAGTGGTAGCTTTCAAATATATTACTCCAATAGTTACAGATCTCGCAATCATAACTCCCCACAAAGTATTTTTTTTTCAAGGTGAGCTTTGTCTCCTGAACATCCACCTGTTAGCATGTGACTTGGCCTGTTGAAATCAGTATCAGCTGTTATTAGTAACCCCGATTTGAAGGTGAATGCCTCAGCGTAGACTAAGTATGGACTAGTCAACTGGAATATTCTACCCTGATTACAGACTATGCAAAACACAGTGTGTTATTCATGAAACCTTGCCATATTTCTAAAAGTCTTTCGAAACATATTGCTGAAATCCCATCTTGTCTCATTGTTCTGTTTTTTGGTGGTATCGTTACACCCTTATTAATCGTGGATTTTTTCCATTTGCGAAGGTTTTTGTTAAATATTGTAAAAGGTACTGTTAACCATCTTAAATATAGACACAATTAAAAAACAACAATCCAAAGGGTTAACACAGTTTGAACTTGTTGATTTATCCAAACCTCACCAGGTAGTTGTGTATAATGCAACATCATTATGCTTGGGTATCAGGAGCTAGACCCCATATTCTTTATGGCAGAAGGAGAGAGGGAAGGAGAGAAAGCATGCACTGTAGTAGAATTTTTTAAACACAAGAAGTAAGGAGGCGAAAAAGAGGAAGTTGTCTCTTGCTTCTGCAGCCGGAGAGTGGAACTGCTTCACCTACCATGTCAGGGTAATGAAGAGGACAGATCATCATCCATCTATTCTGGTTCAGTGCTCTGTGAATTTTTATGTAACCAGGCCCATCTTCTATGGAAACCAGTTTACAGAAGGAACAGGTTTCCAGATTATTAAAGGAATGTAGTGCTGTCACCACAATGCAAAGTTGTTTTGTCAGAGCAGACGAATATTGAAATAAACTAGAGGTCAGAAGGCCAAGAGTCAACAGTAACAAACTGAAAACCAATCTCATCGTGAAGAAAGCTAAACTTTTCCCATCAGAACAGCCAATGTTATTAGAAAAGAAATATGAAGACAAAGTTGTTGAGTTCAGATAGAACATTTAGGTAAATTTGTGCAGAAATAAAATTAATAAATAAATACCACATTTCTTTTTGATCCTTACTAACAAACATACTTATAGAGTCATTTTTATTCAGTTAAATGCAGATTGGATTGGAGGCCAAATATGAGGAGTGTACCAGACGGATAGTGACAAGATGATTCGTTGAAAGATGAAGAATAAGATAGAATCCGACAGATTAGCTAATCAGTTTTTACTAATGTTGTCCATGTTCATTCTTTCCAAGAAGCAGTTTGAAAATCAAATCCTGAAGATTAAATAATTAATTCATGTTCACAGTTCACCACTTCAACATTTAGAGCCAACTTTACCTACCAACCACTTCCAACATAAACTAGTTCTTTCAACAGTTTTATCTTTTGTTGTTACAAACTTAATTCATATTAAATGACACCTAGAATGTTAAAAAATGGCATCATGTGCCAGTTGGCATTTTCAATACCACATCACCTGGTATTTGCATTGTAGTTTCTGCCACCTTATATTAAAGGTTCATTAAAAAAAACTTGGCAAACAGCCACATTCAAATGAGAAGGTCTGGCCTGCAGTCCCTAATTCATTAGAAATTAATGTCTGTCAGAAAGAGGTCAGGACTGCAGGTCAGTCAAGTTCATCCACACCAAATTTACTCACTGCTGCGCAGTCATGTTGGAGCAGAATGAGCCATCCCTAAACCGTTCCCACAAGAAATTATCCAAAATATCTTGGTATGCTGAAGCAATAAACGTTCTATTCACTGTTACTAAGGGACCAACCCCAGACTGGGCAGCATGATTCATCAGCCCAGAGAACACATCTCCACTGTTCTTGAGTTCTGTGCACATGGCATCTAACGCTCTGCATTGCACTTGGTGGTATAAGGCTTGGATTCTGCTGATTGGCCATGGAAACCTATTTCAAGAAGCTCCCCTATGCTCATATTTTCATGAGCTAACCTATAGCCCCTGAAGTGTGGAGATCTTGACTTTTGGTAACCACATTTTGTGCTTTAAATTTATAGTCCATAGGATCACAAACATCCAGCTGCTTTTACTCAAAAGCAGATTTGGGAGCACTTATTTATCAAACTTGGCTAAATACACCAAGCACTTTTCAAAGAGTGATCCAAATAATGTGTTACTAAGAAAGACAACAAAACTACATTTCTAAACCAACAAAATGAAAAACCATCCACATACATAACATCATCTACAATGATTTATAGATCCTTTTTCTACAAAACTCCCACTATTTAGTGTGTTTCATTAAAATATTGTTTAGTTTATTGTTGAGCAGATAAAAACTAAAAATGTTCATAATAAAATAACATTTTTAACTGAAAAAAAAATTATTATTTTGGGCTATGAGTACTTCCATCTTAAAGATTTTGCTCCACAAGGCAACATTTGGACACTACTGTTCTAAAGTTACGTACTCACCTGGTAAGTCAACACTGGTATTTAAATCTGACCCATTATCTAGTCACATGCAGTAAACAGCTGTTTTATGCAGCTGAAGAAGTTAGCAGAGGAGTCAGTTTTGGGGTGGGATCCAAACAGACACTGTGAGCCTCTCCTAGCCTGTGTCCTGTATATTGTGCTGGTAGTGTGTTGTTCCTGTGTGTCTGTGATACCCTGTAGGCTGAAACCCAACACAGCAAAGCGAGCTGACATGCAGTCTCTGGAGTTTTCCCCGATGAGTACACCCGGAGCTAACACCACGCACTGGTGAGCCGACACACTGCAAACTGCATCTGCCTAGATGAATGTTTTTCCAGCTCTACATTTTTTTTTAGCATTTACTTTTCATGTTTGGCACTTGGCACTTTGCTTTCTACAGAGGCTGAACTACACGGAGCATTTCACTTTATCTGTCTGCATCTCCTTATACCCTGGGGATGGTTCTTCTCTCTTCCTGGCATTTCATCTCCTTCCTGTTTTTTTTTTCAACAACAGAAAACTCTGAAAGAGGACAAGCAGTGAAAGTAAGGCAAGACAGCTGACAGATGTGTGGATTCAAGCAGAGCGGTTCAAATTGGCTGTGGTTTGGAGAATTTGAGATTTGAACAGGTCTCCACTGTCCTTGCCAGCAGTCAAGCTAACTTTCAACTAGTTTGTATTTAAATCAGTTATTCAAACGTAATAGCCTCTGTGTGTGCTGGAGCCTGCACTGAGGTGAAGGTCACTTCAAATCCAACATTGTTCATATTGTCAAATAACAGACATGAGCACTCACACATGTATTCCAGTGACTTATTCTGCTCTAATCAGCATCCTCCAAGACACACAAGCCTTATAGAAACAGACATCCCATCATCTAGTAACTGTTATTATCCAACTAAGATCAAAGTGCAGGTTTCCTTCTCCAACAGCATGAAAAACAAACTGCTTTTAGCTTACCTTTCGTGAAGTTTTGATTAAGAAAATCAAAAATGTTTACATTTTAATAATAAAATATGATTGATAATCACTACTAGGATTAGTAAGTAGTGAAATAAGCTGAGCATCTCAATTTTAGGGTTGGGATTTGATGAGGATTCAGTACAGAACACAAAAAGAAGAAAAAACTATACCATAAAGATAAAAACACTATAAAATTTCCATTGCATTTTAACTAAACAGTGACCTACAGGTAATGTGTTAAACAAAAGATATAACCTAGTCCAACACTAAAAGGTAGCTTAGTTTTTAGAAATAGGACAAAATGAAAATAAAAATGATCAGGGAGTGTTTGTCTAAACTACTTTGTCCTTGCCTTTAACCTTTGCCAACATATACACTGACTATTTGAAGTTCTGTGTGAAATTCACATAGATTTATCATTAGCTTGAAGGTCATATTAATATTAGGTTTTTATGGATTTATTGCAACTATTCTTCTTTCCAAGTGGAATTATTGTACAACAAAATACTGCAATGATGTTCAACAATAAGACATGGGTGCACAAGTCTTAAATGTTTTTGGATTTCTTTTTCATTCACACAGGCTCAAAAATAAATGCTCAGATATATAAATACATGCATCAAATCCTTTCCTAAGCGGTGCTGAGGCGCAAATCCAAAGCCTGTTAACTTCTTCCTGGTGATCAATACTGGATGACACTGGTAGTGTTTTTGTTTTTTACCAGCATCAACATGATTTGTTTGACAGCACTCACTAGACTGACCAATACTCAGAACTCAGTCCAAGGAACTCAGAAGATCCCAGAAGGAGATTTACATAAGCTGGAAAAGTTTTTGGAGCTATTTGTAAACAATTCTAGCTAAGCTAATTCTAGCCAAGATTATTAGTTTAAATTATTATATGTGAGTAGAGGTGCAAAAGGTTCTCCAAAGTCTGAAAGAAGACTTCAGCTGTCACACTTGGATAAAGAAAACTGCTTGGATTGTTTAGGAACAACCCAGAAACCACCGAAGCACAACCCTGCTATGAACTGGAAACTGCTGGAACACTAAGGTAATTGTCCACAGTGAAGACAATTTTACGTTGCCATGAACAGTGAGAATGCTGATTGAGAAACAAGCACCTATTTCACAACTGGCACCTTCAAGTTAGTTCAACACAGACAAGTATGTTTAGGGGAGTCAAGGTGAGCATTTTAAACTGAAGAAAAATAGACCAATTGCTCAAGCCTAGTGGTGGTAGCATTATGCTGTGGGACTGTTTGGCTGCCAGTGGTATTAGACCAGTGCACGGCAAAAATGAAGAAGGAGGGATACTTCCAACCTCTTTACCTTTATCTAAAATAACATCTAGTTGATTAAAACCTGGACACAGTTAGTTTGTATCAGTTTACATAATGATGCCAAACACATAACATGGTCTTGACAAGGATATTAACTTCTTGAACGGCCTTCCCAAAGTGCCTTGACCTCAATCAAGCTAGAATCCTGCAAGGATATAAATCAGTTTATATGAACTCTGCCAATCCTACCAAGACTAGGCAACATTCCAACTCAAACTAGTTCAGCAGCTTGTTGGTGGCTGTAACAATCATCTGGATGAGGCACAACTTGCTAACAAATACTTCAACTAGTAGTGTGTGTATTTATACTGTATATTTGAGCTTGTATGTGTAATTTTGACTTGATCTCGTCACATTAAAATGCCCCAGAAAGTGAAGTCTGTCATGTGAAGCCTCATTAACATTCTTCCTGCATGGGACTTCTTCTGGTGACGCTTGAACTAATATGAGGGCTTTGAACTTGACACCCTCATTAATTTTGTGTGTGAGCCCTTATCTCTGAAGTAAAGGAGGAGATTGTTGAAATGTCATATTGTGTTTAGAGTCTCTTTACTAACTGCTTGACTAGCTGATGACACTGTGTTAGAAAAGCAGTGAAGAAGTCGCCTTCATGTTTAAATGGTTAGTGTGACATTTAGGGGTGATCAGTTTTAAAAAGAAAGAGCAACACAGTGACATGCAGAGAAGATATGAGTGTTTCATGAACGCGGACGAATACAGCGACTGGTTAACCATTGGGTGCTAATGATGGTAAAGTTAGTTTCTGCTTTGGAGCCTTTTGTAAACGGTACAATTATGGGATGCTTCACAGTTTTCAATGGATTCATCGTCACACCCATATACCTTTGTGCACAATTCAATATGTTGACCATTCCAAAACAGGTTTACAGTATATTCAGAATGCTTCTTGTCTTTCTTTGCCTTTCTCGCAACCTTTTAGTGTTCATACAATTCAATTTTAATTTTGTTCATTAACTTTGTAAATACAGTGAAATATAGGCAGTGAGGTATTTTTTAAAAATCGTTTTTTATGTATAAATTACATAGTTTGCAATTGACAAATTTAAGTTATCTTGGACATGGAAATTGATGAGAGGAAGAGATTTAGGGAAATGGAAATATTCTTTATTGTCCCACAGTGGGGACATTCAGGTGTACCAGCAGCAAAGTGAAAGGCAAAGGGAAGCGTTCAGATACACCAAAAGTGAAAAATATAAAAAATAATACAATACAAAAAATAAGAAGAAGAAACAATACAGTAGTGTGCGAAATTGAGTATGTCTTTTAAAGAATGTACAAAAAGGTTCATATAGTGCGATAATTAAGTGTATTCTAAACCAAACTAAATCATTCTGGAGAACACAAAATTAGGTCTTATTTCCCATATGCCTATAACACGCGTGGAGAGGTCAAGCATGGCTTAGACCTATAACGTATAACAAAGTATAAAAGAATAAAATTAATCACCCATTAGGGCTGATATGTGATCTCACAAATAAACTGTTTAAGTATTTCATTTTCATTTTCACACATAGTTCTAAAAAATATCAGACACCAAATGTTACAAACAAAGCACCAGAATACTGAATTATCACTTTTTATTATTTATTGCAAAATGTCAGTTGGTCCTGCAAGGCGAGGAAGTGTTGTTTTCAGCACCTCTTTGGTTTTGAACTTGTCGAGATACAGAGAAGGAATCTTCCTGAGAAATGTTAACAACAAATGTGTGCAACATTGGCTTTGTCTCTTCTACCCACACAAACCCCTGACCGGCAGCTGTAATGAGGTCTGTCCCAGTGGAGATGTGGCACCAGTATCTGAGTGATACTGGTAGACAGAGGGCCCTATGAAACCAAGGCACACCATCAAAGGGGATGTATTGTCATTCCACTTGACCCGTTTCCAGGAGTACGCTGCAAACAAACCGCTGTCCGCTTCTCGGGCCAGCGTGATGAGGACGGAGCAAGAACAATGAGAACAATGCAGATAGGAACAGAGGGGAGCACACTGAAGTGTAGATGAATAAAAGAATGAACCTAGGATTGGAAAGTTGGAGTTCAGATGGGAAAGAAGACACAGGGAAAGCAGGATAAGGAGTCCACATGGTACTCTAAGAGGGGACAAAAATAATCTCATCTCAGACATAAACAAGCTCCTAACTGCAGCCTTCATATGAAAGTCCATGACTTTTCCATGACTTCCAGGACTGGATCAGTGACACATTTGTGCACTTTGCATTCTTACCCTTAGTTTCCCAGCTCATGATTATTTTAAGGAATCTTTTTTAGAAACGTAACTAATAACAGGCTCTAGTCTATAAATTATTTGTTTATTTTTCAATGTCAGTCACTACTTTGATTCAAATATGTAATCAGCCCCTGGACAGAGAGCTAGGACACAACTCCCTTCATCCCAACAGCTGTAGCTGGGAAAAACATCGAACGCTGAAACTAAACTATGACAAATCCTACAAATGTTGGTAATCGAAACATTTTATTTTTTTATTTGGATCATGATGATAGTAGAGTCTTTAAATCCTTGTTCCCCTGTATTTTACTTCAACCCTACAATCTGTGACATCTCCTGTGAAATTCTAGAGGGATTTAGCCTATTACCCCAAGCACTAGTTGAGGTTTTGGAAAGCTCAGCTGCTCTGACATGTAAACAACACTACCACCACTGTTGTTAATCATCATAACCAATGTTAAAAACAACCAGTAAAAATTATAGACCTGCCATAAATAGATCAAATTAAATCCTTAAATTATAAAATCCCAACTGTTAGCTACTAATAATGTTTAATTAAGGACAAAACTTTATGTGACAACCTAAGCACTAGGCATGGGCTAATTAACATTTTATGGTTTAATAAAACCAGGGTTTAAAAATTGCCTGGATTTTTTCAATGTTACCACTTCTATGGTTTGATGAGATTGCAGTGTGGAGTTTTATCTGGTTGTTTTATCACTCAGTACAATTCTCTTCCTAATATCTTGGCTGATTTCATTTGATTTTTCTGTCACATAAGGAACCAGTGTTTATGTCCACAATTCTTCCCCCTTTTGTATCAAATGTTGTGATTAAACCTGTTAGAATTTTGCAAATGTGCAGCAAATGCCACACAAGTTCAGTATTTAATTCTTCATTTTAAGCACATTTCGACCAAAGGCAACACAAAGTGCTTATACATAATAGTATAAACAAATACAAAGAGATAATACATAAAAGCAAAAGGTAAAGAGATAAAAGCCGTTAAAATAAATGTAGTTAAGAATAACCAACGACAAATAAAAAGGTTTTTAACCCTTTTTAAATTAGCTCAGAGTGGGAGCAGTTCTGCCGTGTATAAGAACCTTATTTCAGATTTTTGGGACATAAAAACTGAAGGTTGCTTCACAGTGGTTTCTTCCAAGTCTTGGAATGGTAAGTAGGTTTGATTTCAATGATCTTAAAAAGGTCTTGATACTTTGTAGCACCGATGAAAATCAAAAATGTAATAAATGGGTCTGACAACTGAGTTCTTTGTAAAGCATTAATGAGATTTTAAACTCTATTCTCTGAGCTATAGGTAGCCAGTGTAAAGACCTCAGAACTGGACTGATATGCTGGTCTCTTCTTGTTTTGTAAGAACTCTAGCTGCAGCATTTTGAAGGAGTTGAAGTTGTCTGATTGTCCTGTCCAAACAGCGTTGCAATAGTCACGTCTGCTAAAAACAAATGAATGAACTAATTTTTGTCCTGTTGGGACATCAGTTGTCTAATTCTGGCAACTGAGAGACCAGTTAAGCTAACAGTCATGTTTTTGGACTAAGGAAAGAAGCCGCAGTACCCAGAGAGAGCCCACACATGCACGGGGAGAACATGCAAACTCCATGCAGAAAGACCCCTGGCCTAGGTTTTAATTGTTTCCTTTAAATAAAATATATCAATATGGTCTACTCAAATCCAAAATCACATTTAACCTGATATGAAGAACTGCCTGGGAAGTTTGTCATTTTTCTGTCTGCATAAGATACATGAGATAAATTGTCAACTCAGAGTTAGTAACACTGTACAGGTCCTTCTCAAAAAATTAGCATATTGTGATAAAGTTCATTATTTTCTATAATGTAATGATGAAAATTTAATATTCATATATTTTAGATTCATTGCACACTAACTGAAATATTTCAGGTCCTTTATTGTCTTAATACGGATGATTTTGGCATACAGCTCATGAAAACCCAAAATTCCTATCTCACAAAATTAGCATATTTCATCCGACCAATAAAAGAAAAGTGTTTTTAATACAAAAAACGTCAACCTTCAAATAATCATGTACAGTTATGCACTCAATACTTGGTCGGGAATCCTTTTGCAGAAATGACTGCTTCAATGCGGCGTGGCATGGAGGCAATCAGCCTGTGGCACTGCTGAGGTCTTATGGAGGCCCAGGATGCTTCGATAGCGGCCTTTAGCTCATCCAGAGTGTTGGGTCTTGAGTCTCTCAACGTTCTCTTCACAATATCCCACAGATTCTCTATGGGGTTCAGGTCAGGAGAGTTGGCAGGCCAATTGAGCACAGTGATACCATGGTCAGTAAACCATTTACCAGTGGTTTTGGCACTGTGAGCAGGCGCCAGGTCGTGCTGAAAAATGAAATCTTCATCTCCATAAAGCTTTTCAGCAGATGGAAGCATGAAGTGCTCCAAAATCTCCTGATAGCTAGCTGCATTGACCCTGCCCTTGATAAAACACAGTGGACCAACACCAGCAGCTGACACAGTACTTGACACTGGACTTCTGGCATTTTGGCATTTCCTTCTCCCCAGTCTTCTTCCAGACTCTGGCACCTTGATTTCCGAATGACATGCAGAATTTGCTTTAATCCGAAAAAAGTACTTTGGACCACTGAGCAACAGTCCAGTGCTGCTTCTCTGTAGCCCAGGTCTGGGGAATGCGGCACCTGTAGCCCATTTCCTGCACACGCCTGTGCACGGTGGCTCTGGATGTTTCTACTCCAGACTCAGTCCACTGCTTCCGCAGGTTCCCCAAGGTCTAGAATCGGCCCTTCTCCACAATCTTCCTCAGGGTCCAGTCACCTCTTCTCGTTGTGCAGCCTTTTCTGCCACACTTTTTCCTTCCCACAGACTTCCCACTGAGGTGCCTTGATACAGCACTCTGGGAACAGCCTATTCGTTCAGAAATTTCTTTCTGTGTCTTACCCTCTTGCTTGAGGGTGTCAATAGTGGCCTTCTGGACAGCAGTCAGGTCGGCAGTCTTACCCATGATTGGGGTTTTGAGTGATGAACCAGGCTGGGAGTTTTAAAGGCCTCAGGAATCTTTTGCAGGTGTTTAGAGTTAACTCGTTGATTCAGATGATGAGGTTCATAGCTCGTTTAGAGACCCTTTTAATGATATGCTAATTTTGTGAGATAGGAATTTTGGGTTTTCATGAGCTGTATGCCACAATCATCTGTATTAAGACAATAAAAGACCTGAAATATTTCAGTTAGTGTGCAATGAATCTAAAATATATGAATGTTAAATTTTCATCATGACATTATGGAAAATAATGAACTTTATCACAATATGCTAATTTTTTCAGAAGGACTTGTACATGTATTTTGTCAGGCATCTATTGGTTCATTAAAAAACTACCTGTCTGATTAGAAAGTAAAGCACAATTTAAAAACTGCCTGTGTCCAGATCAGGAAACCAAAAGACAAGAGTGAACACTCCCTTAGTTGGTGACAAAACTGAAAAAGGAAGTTAGTTGGTGCACAGCAGCATGTGCACAACAGAGGATGTGGACTAGGTTCAAGACACGCTACGTTTTCTTTATCCAGTCTTTATGGTTGTTCAACACAAATTCAGCTCACAAAATGACAGAAAAATAATATGTAAAGATATTTTTATTTAGGGTGAATGTGTTTTTGTAAGAAATGAAACTTTTTTGTCTACAGGAAAAGGTTTGTATTTAATACATTGGTAAAAGAAGACGATTCCAGCATTTAATGTCTGCAGCTGGTTAATAGTGAAACAATGGGAAGGTAAAAACCGGCCAAATTTAGTGATCAGCTAATTTGTGCAGTAGCTCCAAATAATATTAGGAAACTATGTGAATGTGATATTAGTGTTAAATATTCAGATATCAGCCACATGAATCCAAGCTCCATTCAATAAACTGAATATGTTTTAGCATACATGTAATACAATAGTCAACAAATATTCCACTCAAACCAGTTCTTTGTGATGCTAATAAGCTGATAATTCTAGCAATAAGCACGATTAGCTGAGTTAGCAAAAGTGGAGTCATTCATTGTATTCCTGATAAATTTCCAAATGGCTGCCAACATTTCCAATTCTACCATGTTCCATATCAGAGGTTAAAAACTCAAAAGGATAAAACAAAGCAATGTTGTTGTAACAACATTCATCTGTAATGGCATGTACTGAAACCACCTGCAGGCAGATGAGCATCTTTCCCAGTTTAACAAAACGTTCATGATGTGGGTAAGAACTGATATCCTTTAGCATAAGACTCTGTTTTTACCAAAGAAACTTGATAAAATAACCAACAGAGCAACAGAACAAAACTATGAAGCAGTGAGATAACCAGCAAGATCCCAGTTTTGCAGTCATAAGGCCTCCATAGAAAACACAGTTTTCTGTCTTTAAGTCTTTTCTCTCAGTAACATCATCCTCACCAAAAAGTGTTGTGGTTTACACAACCTGTTAGCACCTAGTGATCCAAGAAAAATGACCAAAAAATGATTTTAAGTTTCCAGCTGTCATCGGTTAGGGCTTGCTGAGCTAAAAATCTGAGGATTTTGGTCACAGGCTGACTTCTTGGAGCATGTCAAAGCAAAAACCCGCAGAGTACAGAATAGGTAACTATAGGTAACAGTCACGCTGTTAAGAGAGATTTATAAAGGCTGCATTATGCCACGGAATGACTTCTCAAACCTCAGTGACATTGAAGAAGCCCACAGAGATGCAGAACGCACACAGCTAGTTTGTGGAGATGGACAGAGACAGCGTCCATCAACGCTGAACCAACACATCATCTTGTCAGGGAGATGTTCAGCTAAACCTTCCCCTGAGCCTCAGCGTGTATATGTGTGTGTGTGTGTGTGTGTGTGTGTGTGTGTGTGTGTGAGAGAGAGAGTGTCTACCACAGTGTTTTTTTGCCTTCTGGCCTGTCGCACTGTAATGCTTTGAGTTAAAAGCAAATGGGTTACTGGGGGGAAATTAATATAACAGGCCAAGCCTAATGAATTTAACTTGACTGAGATTACCATCGCTGTAAGTGACTCTTTAAATGTGATAAAGTGGCATCGGGTAGACATTCAAGCTGACTGACACCCAAATGAAAAAACAAGAATAAGCTAAAACAAGCCTGAATCTGACAGCAACAGACTTTCAAGCAGTTTCTATGTATTTTGGGGATTCAAGCTGTTGCCCAAGTCCACACTTAGTTATCCAGGCATCCAGTGTTTCCAATGTATTGTCAACAGATTTTGTATTTTGTATAGAAACAAAGTTTGAAAAAAAAGTGTACTATTTTTCTATGACCTTTCTCCACTCCATTTTGGCCTTAATGCACCCTAAAGCGCAGACAGAGGGCTTTCCTCCGAGGCTCTGAACATACCATTATTTCCTTCTTATTAAAGCAGACAGACAGGAAGTTATTTCTGGCATCATGGGTCAAGAGGTGACTGACTGCTAGAGCATTTTCAGGTCTTAATGGACACAAATCTTTCCCTGCTGAATCACAAGAACCAAAGAACGAACAACTGCACAAAACAAAGTATAATCTGCTTCACCAGCATGTCTCAAACATTCAAAAACTGATCAAGACAGAGATTTCAGGTTGTTTTCAGTTGTTTCCATGCCACCACACCCTTGATTATGTTTAAACATTTCTTTAAAAGATCAAAGCCTCTCACAGATGGGTAAGCCGTTAGAAATTCATATTAAAACAAGATCATCTTTATTTTACTAGAAAAGTTAAGCTATTTAAAATCAAATTACAGCCTTGTTAGACTGATTATAAATCAAGCTCCATTAAAAAGCTTTAAATGAGCTTGATGAGTTTAACCACAATATCCAGACTGCCTGTAGAGCTGCAGATACTATCATTGGATCCGTGCGACAGCTCACAGGCTGCAGAAAAGAACAAGGAGTGATTTAACCGCCTGCATATGGGATTGTTGTAGTAACATGTGCAGCGAGCAGCCTCGCCCAGACTATATCTTAACCCTTTTAAGGCAAGTTGTGCCCTAAGAATGTGTGCAGGTGTGCCTGTGTTTAAAATGGTGCCAATAAATAGGTGAACTCTGCTTTTCAGGTTGAAAACAGTCACTGGGGTTTTGTGTGCACAAACTTGGGGAGTAAAGCTGATTCTGACAATCAGAATAACCAACCGCTTGTTTTTTCTCAGTGAATTAGATTGTATATCAGTATTTTGAGAATCCTTACAACCCCGAAGTGTACTGTTAGCTTGAAGTGACTTTATAGGGTCAGACGGCATGCAGAGAAAACTGACGTGGGAAGACTTGTAGAGTTTGAGTGATATGACAGATGGGATCCTTGTATTAATGTTTTCCTAGCTACATTACAGTATTGCAGCTAAACCCTCTCAAGTTAAACATGGACAGATGAATTGTAGAAAAGGGTGACTTTCAGTTCCTTCTATTAATTGCTTCTATGTTTCACACATCACCTGTACAGCTTACAGGTATGACGTATCCTGGTGACAAAGGTCTTCAGAGAAACGAGAGTGGTGACGGACGTCAGCGCACAGAGTACCAATGCTGGTCAGAACCGAGGAAGATATTGTACCTGTCTAAGTAATGTCAGAATTTTTGTTTTTTGAATAACCTTTTCTTTTTAAAAGCTGTCATTACAAGCAAACTGGGATCGCCCTAGAGTGCTTTTAAATCTCTGAGCGGGGTGCCGGTCACATAGATCTTCAAGTTACTGCTCTCAGACAGCATTTTTCTGACTTTCTCCTTCTCCTCACAAGACATGGTTGAAGACCTTGCTATCACTACTACCATCTCAGGTGGCTATTGCATCAGGCCCTGATGTCTACGTTCAGTTATATTATATCAATGCTCAAGATAATAGCTGTATGTCCATTAAAGGAGAAAAATGCACAAACATGAACAACCTGACATCTGATGTACTCTCAGCCTGGAAATGAACTAAACTGTTCAAACCAACAGGCTTTAAGCTGCAAGGGTAAAAATAGGTTAATCATCAGATAAACTCAAGCATCATAAATCCTGCATCAAAAACCAGCAGCCTCCCCACACCCAGTCTCTAAGGCATCATTAACAGACTAATCATACAACTGCCAATGGCAATTAACAAACAACCCCCTCGAGCCCCACCTCACATCACTGCCATCTGGTCAGAGATACAGAAGCTTATTCCATGTCTCTGGTTTGTCCGGATCTCTCTTTGGTCCGTTTGTGTTGTTTAATGGTAGGAATCTGTTTGTTTTTTTGTTTGTTTTTTTGTTTTTAGGCTTTATCTCTGACATAAAACATTAAATGTCTACAGTTACTTCAAACTTGCAAAGCAGATCTGGCTCCGGGTACCAGTAACTAATTGGACCCCTGGTGGGCAGACCGTTCCAAAAATAAAAAACCTTCTAATACACGTCTGCCCTAATTTGTAGTTAAGTCCTATACTTCCACTTTTAATGGTCTTTTGTTTTTTAATAAATTCAAATTAATCACAGATATGATTGTCCCCTTTTTTTTTTAACTCGAGCACTAAAGAAAGTAAAGGTAATAATTATGTCACATACTAGCTCCATAAACCTGGAGCTCACTGCTGGTCCATTCATTGGCTTCTAAGTTGTAAGAATGCACCTTTAAGAACTTTTTCTTATATTTATAAAGCTGTTTTTGTGATGGAAAGTTTGGCGTTTTGCATGTAGGTGAATACCATTGATGCATTTACTAACAAAACATGAAGTTGTTTTTTTAACTTCCAGTTAAGAAAAATAAAGACAATGCTTCTTGCATCAACCCAAATTAACGTTCAGTACAATGAGTTGTATGCGAATGACATCCACTGTCACCAGATCTGAATCCAAAAGAGCTCCTTAGTGATGTGTTTAGACGGGAGATTTGCAACATCATATGTGGCCAACAAATCTGTGTGAAACTATTATTCCAAATCTATGCCTAAAATATTAAGGCAGTTCTGAATGTAAAAAGTAGTCCAACCCTTTCAGTACAAGCAAGGTGGACCTAATAAGGCCAGTAGGTGTATTAGAATAATTTGTCTAGAATAATTAAAACCAACAAAATTTTAAAAAAAAGAATGAAAATGTAGATTTCCTTAGTTTAAATTAGGCGCTTACAAAACACTCTAATGTCTAGTTGATGTATTTAGATGTATTACAGTTGGTCTTTTGTCTTCTTCCATAATAAGATGAAAGACCTCTGACATCTGATGCAGGACTGATAAATGTTTACCTGACACACAGTAGGGCTGCACAATATTAGGAAATTATGTGGTAATGTTGGTAAAAGTCACTATGACAATGCAACTTGAAATGAAAAAACAAATAATTAAAAGCTTTTACTTCCTTCCTGCTTGGACTTTTTAGCAAACATAGACCCCAGATAGAGAGTAGTCTATCCAGCTACTAGACAAAAATGAAATTCATTATTTCCATCTCAACCAGGTTTTATTGAAAAGTTGCTTTGTTGTATTCTTAATGATTTGAGCTCCTTCTCTTGTAAAACATTTTCATGCTGCATTAAGAACAGGTGTCACCAAATATATTACAGGCATAGATAGCCTGAATGCATGGTACTTAATTAATTAGCTAACATTCATTGACATCCAGGCTGTTCTTTGCAATATGCATATTGCATATAAAGTGATATTGTGATGAGGATAAACTTACAATAAATTGTGCAGCCCCTATGCCTAACGCACAAGCATATTAAGTATGCACACTTAAAGTTGTATAGTTTATAAGTTGATATAGGTGTCACATCAGACATTTTGCTAAACACGAAACAATTTTTCAATGACATATTCCAATTGAGAAAGTACATTTTTTTCATTCTTTATTTCTTTGTGACAATTATAAAATACCTGAACAACCTCAGATTTCAAAGCTTGAGACACAGATAATTTTAGAGTTTTCTTTCAAAATCAGATCGTTGCAGCTGTGACATGACCTAATTTCAGCTAATTGGTACCACCCGTCATTCCTAGACAATTAATGATATACTAACGTGTTTTCCATTGATTCTAAGAGCCTCTACTGTGATGGGTATTACACCTACAGTCACCGCCATCCCTCCTCATCTGCCGCCCTCCCATCTACTTCCTCCTGAGCAGTCAAAGAACTCTGTTCAGCTGGCTCCGGCAGATGTGGCCGCCTGTCTGCTCCTGACAACATGGCATGGACACGAGCCCATTCGAAAACGCCATCGTCCTCTTTTGAGTTTACTGCTCATGACATGAAATATAGAGGCTGACCTGGCGTCAGGTGGGAAACAGGCCAGAAGGTCATAAAACTTCAATCTGCTCCCCGGTTATTGGTGTTTAATGCAACAAAAACCTCATCTGGCACATTTTAATGAGAATGAGAACCCAGTTTTAGGGGAAAATATATATTAGAATATTTTATCCACATTTCTATTTTGCAGTCATGTCACGCATAAGAAGCTATGAAATAGCAGTTCGTGACATGAGCAAAACCCTGTCTTATGAATAAATGTGTTAACTATTACAATTATTAGACATACAGTGCCATTTCACTTTTAGTCTTATTACAACCACAAATGTCACTCAGTGCATATAATTAAGACCTTATGTGATGGACCAACACAATGTAGTGCAAAATTCTGAAAGACAAATAATACATGTTTTTTACACACACAATCTCAAAGGTTTGGTGTATATTTTGACCCCTTTGCTCTGATACTTCTGAATACGACCATAAGAAGTCAAGAAACCAGTAAATGCAGTACATATGTTTGTAATTTAATTGCAATTTAACACAGCTACTTTGTGAAGGTCAAAGGATGTGCTGTTTGCAGTTTACAATGAGTCATGTAGAGGACACAGCAAACATGTGAGAATAGATGAAAACAAAATGTAACTTATTGGCCAACATGCAAACTTCTATATGCTGCAGAAAACTAGCTTTGCACATTACCCGGAACACATCGTTTCCTCAATGAAGCATGGTAGTGGCAGCATCATGTTGTGGGGATGCTTCAACAGGGACAGAGAAGATGGTTAGAGTTGATTGGAAAACAGATGGAGCTAATCACAAGGCAATTCTCAAAACCTTTTAGAGGCTGCAAAAGACTTGAGACTCAGGCAAATTTTTCTCCTTCCAGCAGGACAATGAGCTACAATGGAATGGCTTAGATCAAAGCCTTTAGAATGTGTTAGAATGGCCCAGTCAAAGTCCATGGGAACACTTGAAAACTGACCAGAGCTACAAAGGGGTAGTTTAGATCAAAGCATATTAATGGGTTAAAATAACCCAGTCAAAGTATTGACACAAATCCAATTAACAGTCTGTGGCAAGACTTGACAACTGAAGCTTAAAGACATTTTTCATTTTATCTGACAGAGCATGAGCTATTTTGCAAAGAATGGGCATAAACCAGCCTCTATATGTGCACAGCTATTAGAGACATACCTCTAAACACTTGCAGGTGTAATTTTAATGAAAGGTAGTTGTACCAAGTAATGAATTGGTGCAGCTAGATAAAAGTGCATGCCACACATTTTAGATTTTTATTTGTATAGATAATTTGTATACTTTTTCTTTAACTTCAAAATTATGCACAGTTTTGTTTTGATCTGTCAGAAAAAAATCCCAATAAAATACATAGAAGTTAGGGGTTGTAACAGCATGAACTTTTTATAAACTTAATCAGGTACAAATACTTCTACACAACACTTTCAGTAGGATCATGTCTTCAAAATTGTCTTCCTTTACCTGCATGAAACGATTCAGGTAAAAGTAACGCAAATATGTCACATATTCACCTTCAACCCATAGACATATAAAAAGTCTGTCCCTCTGCACCCAGCAGTTCTGATTCAGCTCAAATGAACTGTTGCATATATCAATTACATGCATACATGTTACATTCCAGCACTTCAGTGACACATGAGACACATCACCTGAGGTGGAGAGACTTGAACACTGTTAGACATGAAAGGTAAAAAACTCTCAAACATGATCCGCTCCTGTGCACGGCTCGGAACTGCAACCTGAGCACAGGTGAGCCTGGGGGGAGCGTGATGACGCTGTAATGTCAGTCAGAGAGCAGGTCAAAGGCCAGCTCCGATCTGAACTTGTGAAACTCTTGGAAAACTGACAGACTTCCAGGATGAGCCTTAACCTTAAAGGCAGGTCCTTTGTAAAGTAAAAGGATGAGTTTAAATGCATGTTACTATGCCTGCATCTTTCTTTGCTTTGGAAGTCTTTAGGAATGTTGTCTGACGGCTTTGATATTCCAATTAGAAAAGAAAGCCAAATGATGATGGAGGTTAGAATTATGCACCTTTAATGTCTTTATCAGAAGTGACACAAGATGCGCATCTCCCGTAAGGATGCGCGTCACACACATAAGAAAAGTGCCTTGACCTTACAAGAGCTCGGAAGGCATCAACCTACCAGTTTCACTCCAGTAACACTTGTTGAAATATTTTAGGCTACTTTAAACCGGAAGTTAATTTTCACATAATAATAAGAAAAAAAAAACCTAAGTCAATCCAGTCGGTGAAGAAAAAACTGAGCATCATGTGCTACGGGAATGTTTGGGTACCTTAATGATGCTGCTGCGGCGGGGTGCTGCCTTCACGGTCTCCAGCAGGATGGTGTCTGAGTCCTGGCCGCCGCCTCCACCGCCGGCAAGGATAACACCGCTGCGCCGGCCTCGGGACACTCTCGGCGGAATGAAATCCGGCGCTCCGTCGCTGCACAGCCCATCTCCACATCCATCATGCTCAGACATGTCGGTGGTCAGAAGGAGAAGGCTCAGTTCAGAACAAGCGGGCTGGGAAGAATTTAAGCAATTGACAAGTTGAGACCTGGATAAAGTTTGATGCCATTGATAATAGAAGCGGCTCCGTCTGCCTGGCGCAAACTGGTCAGCTCAATTTGCCTATTTATGAGCAGGATTTCATAGTTCCAGAGAAGCCGTCCGCGCTGACTTTAGGCTGTTTGTGTTAGCGCTGCACGGCACATCTAAAACCCGAGCATCACAGGCAGGTTCAGACTGAAGCGGGACCGGTAAAACCGGGACCGGTGCGCTCCCCCGGAGACGCGCAACAAGTCCTCACTATCTCCAGCCTGGCTCTCTGGAAGCGGTCAAGGCATCCAAACGTGCGTACAGCGTCCTTGCGCGCTGAAAGCGAGCAGCTGTTGCAGGAAAGGAAATCTAGCGTTGTCTATGAGGTTACCAGGGCTACCCGAAACCGCGCCGCTCTGTGCCCGCCCGGAACACCTCGGTGTCAGAGTGCAGAGGGGACCGGATTCGCGCCGCGGCGGTGTGGTGTGGGAGACGGATGAACCAACCCGTTCATGCGTCGGCGCGAACTGTTCGCAGCCACAGGATTCGTCTGATTTCAGTCACAGCAACAACAGCCGACTTTTTAACGAGGACAAGAACACAATTGACTGACAGTCGCACCGCCTCTCGCGCGCCACTCCTCCTTCCATCCCCCTCCGCCCAGCTCCTCCCACACCACGCGACTGACGCACGGAGCGGCCAATGCGCGCGGCCGCCGGGAGATTACCGAGTAAACCCGAGGTTTAGAAAGGTGGAGGTTAAATGCTCCCTGGGCCCGACGGAGCTTTCAGTATGGGTCGAGGTTACAACATATACAGTAGGTGTGATGTGGCGAAAGAAATAAGGATTATAATCAGCAAAAATAAAGAATCTGATTACTGTTTTTTTCTCTAAAAAAAACAAACCAAAAAAGAAAAAGAAAATAGATTGTTTTGCAGCTCTTATGTAAAGGCATTATTGCCATGACATAGTTGGTTTAAATACATTCTTGGGTCATGGGTTAACAGGTAGAATAGGGCGACCCAGACATCCTTCTTCTCTTTAGAGACACTCTCCAAAAGTTCCAAATTCTAATATGCAGTTATATGGCCTACAATGGATCTGAAAGGAGGATACCTCCCTGGTCAAACATTTTTGATGTAAAAAATCTGACCGTTCCAAATCATTTTAACATTTTTTCACATTCACTATATTGCCAAAGTATTTGTCTTTCTCCTTTTACATGTACATAAACCTTGATGATATCCTATTCTTAATCTATGAAGTCCAATATGTTGATTGATCCACTGTTGCCAGCAACAGCAACTTTAACTATTCTGTAAACATCTTCCAAGGTTAAGGAGTGTTCATATTTAGATGAGAAAACCAGAAGTGCAGCCTCCACTCTAATTCATCCCAAAGGTGTTCAAGAAGGTTGAGGTCAGGACTCTGAGCAGGCCAGTCAAGTTTCTCCACACCAAACCTTATACACCTGCAGCCATGGAAATGATTGGAACACCTGAATTCATTGACTTGGTGGTGTGACCCAATACTTTGGCAATATAGTGTACAAAATGTGACAGTTATTTTGTACAACTCCATTGGAAAAAAATAAAGTCCGCTAGGGTTGCATAACTGAGCATACCCTTAAAACTATGCTTGGTTGAACTATCTTTTGACTTAATAATACGATTCTCTGTTATTTCGGTATGAGTCTATTATACTGGATCTGCCCACTCCATCGTAAAAGTCTAATCTGATTGAGAGGACATCTCTTGTTCACAGTCCTGATCTGGATGTATTCTTGGACTCACTGTGATGCAGAAAAAACCCAGAACATCGTCCAGTTTCTGGCCAACACCTGACGATTGTGAGTCAATTTGTGTGCAAAAGTTAAAATGTGGTTACAGTGATCAGACAATAACACATTTTCCTACAAGGTTGTAGAAGATTTTTGTCATTTCTGGTAGACAAATGCTTCTGTCTTGGCCCCCCTCTCCTTAGTCCAGACATATAGTGTCGGAGAAGGATCTTGGGTCGGACCAAAGCGCAGACAAGAGCTCGGTAGCCGCATCATAGTTATTCTTAAAAAAGGTCGAAACGTAACAAAAACACTGCAGGTATGAATCCAGAGACAAAATCCAAACTTTCAAAACACTGCAGGTAGTTTGGCAAAACGTAGCATAAGCGAAGCAAAAACAAAACATAGTCATGGTAGGGAAAGGGGTAATCAACAGAATAACAGAATAACAGAAGGAACCAGCGAGGAACTAAGCAAACAGAACAACTAATATACACAGAGCACAGAGAGGGGAACAAAAGGCAGGTAATCAAAGAAATGGAACAGGTGTGACAAGGAACAGGTGAAACAAATACAAAGGCTGAGGATGGGTGAAAGGACTAAACAAACAACAGAAAACACAAACTAAGCAAGAGAATAAATCAGAGGAGGAAATAAAGAACTAGAATAACTATGAACTAAAGTAAACAAAGAAACTAGAGGGGAACATAGAAACAATAACTTAAGAAATAAACAAAGAGCCATAAGGAGAATCAAAATTACAAAATAAACCATCACAAGAACCCATAAAACAGTCCAAAATATCACTCCATGACATATAGACAATACAGAAGATTGCTGGTTGGGGCGCAACCATTAATTGCCAAATATTCCAGCAGCTGTGTGTCTCATAGACAGGCTCCCTGAACACCGCATGCTTTTACTTTTCATAAATGTTTGACTTTCCATTTCCTTTTAGATCATCATATATTCGTATAAAATTCTTTGTAACATCTCTGCAAACTGTGGCATTAGCTAAAGGATGCAGTTTCAATTTCATTAGATCCAATATAACTATTGGCAGGAGTAGACTAAGAGGACTGTATGCTTCAACGATGTAACAGTTTAATGGTATGCATATTTATGCAAGCAAGTTACTGCAACTTTTTGTGTTTTGTGTTGTGTATTTTTTTTCCCCTAATAGGTTTGTTTTTTTGGGTTTTTTTTGTTGAACTGTACAATATATAGGTCACATTAAAGGTGGAAAAAGTTATTAAAATAAGTAATGGTCTCATTATGTGGCATCACAAAAACCTGGCAATCTAATAGAGGTAGATATACTTTTTATTCCTATTCTAACCATCATAACAGGATAGCATTTAGTTCATAATAGCTGTTGTAGAACAAAATAAAAAACTGAATAAATACCAGTATGAACCCACTGTATGGGTCAGTTCTACTCCATCTGTTCTTTCTGAGACTGTCTCTGAGAATAATGAAGCTCCAAACATTTCAGGGACGGCCCAATCTGTAAATCCCAGATCCTTTACCAGTGTTTAGTCTTCTTCTGTCTGAGAAGTGAGACATGTGAGCGGCACACCCGGGCCCCTGACCTCTTAATATTGTCCGGTCTGTGTGCGTTCAGGGCGACAGGCAGGCTAACAATCAGTGCAGAGCTGCAATAAAGAACTGTTACATTATTCATTTGGAGTGGAGGCAGAATCACCTTTTTTTTCCTCTGGTGAAGAGGTCAGAGATCAGGGTGAGGGAGGAAGCAGCACCTGAGAGCTGGCAGGGATTTACTGTTTTGTTCATGGAGACGCTCAGCAGGGTTGCCTGATGCACACGTACAAAGCCTGCTGGCCTTTACAACCTGCAGACTTCAATTATAGGGGATTTTCTGTGGCTCCTGGGAAATGTGTGGAATTATTGTATGTTGAATTCCAAGAAAATATAAAATAAGATTCTTAGAAATGTGTACAATCACTTCAGAAGGTGTTTAGAAATGTGTCACTTTGCATAATTTACAATGGGAGCCATATTTAACAGGGAAAAATTAATTTCTTTCCCTCAATAATCCAAAATGTTAAAGAGCAAAACATGTATAGACAAAATGAAAACAGAAACATGGGGATGCATGAACAGACGGACAATGGACGGACGGCTGGACGGATAGATGGGGTACCAGCACACCTGGCTACCTAAACAGATAACCCAACTAATTAACCAGCAAATCAAGTCCAATTTAAAATATCAGCTTGCGTTCTTTGTGTTATAAAGATAATAAAGCTCAAAAAGTATGACCTTCTGCACAATAACTGCTACTAAATTTAGAGGGGTTTTATAAAAATGTTTAAGTTTGTAAATTAAAAGTAAAATAACTATCTAAATCAAAAATATCTACAGATAACTTCATTATTGTAAATGTGTCAATCTGTCATAATCTGCCTGTGTTTCAGGTTTAAGTTTGTGTTCTGTTTACTTTTTGTACTTCCATGTTCTTCACTTGCTTTATTTCAGTTCATTCAGGTTTATTAGTTTCATTCTGGTGTTTAGATGTTTTAGTTTGTATTTCCTTATAGGTCTGGTTCCTCTCTGTTTATGTTCTTTAGCTCCTTGTTTACTACTTATGTTTCTTTATATTATGTATTCTTCCCTGCACATCTGTGTTAATTAGTCACTCTCTTCCTCCGTTGCCTTCGGTTCCTCTTCCAACAGCTGCTTCCTATTCCCTTCCTATTAGCTCCCTTGGTTCATTGGTCCATTCTCCACTCTTCCCAGCATTTATACTCTCTAGTTTCCATTGCTCTCCACCGGTTCCTCCTGTATATTACCTGGTTGGCTACCTCGTGTCTGTGCTACTTTTGTAAGTCTCAGTTTTATTATTATTATAATTAAAAGCTCTCAGCTCACCATGCCGCTTCCAAGCATTGCGTTGGTCCAACAAAAACACAGCATAATATGACACAATCAATACTATATTTTTAGGGCAATAGAAATAACTGTTGTTTCCCTGTTATAAAATTAATTAGATCAAGTGATACTTTTTCCTTTAAATATTTCTGTTAATACAACGATGCTATAAAACCAGTGCCTGTATATGCCTGTGCTATGTGGGCAGTTGCCTAGGGCAGCACTAGAAAGGGAACACGAGCTGTAGATAAAAATATATAAATAGCTTAGGCCTGTCAGTTGTGCCTTGGACACGTTTCTATTGCTTTTATGCAGGTGCAGTCAATAGGTGTGCACCGCCTGCTTGCTGCTGAGGATACAAAGACCATTTTACATGCTTTGGGTTGCATTGCAAACAATAATTCAGTGATTTCCTACATTTTGACTGTTATGGGATGGCAAAAGAAGATGCTCTTCCAGGATACCATTCTTGCAAAACCCGCCAATGGCATTTTTTAATAAAGGTTACCATGATGTGAAAAATACTGGCCCATGCCCAACTGAAACATTTTATCAGCATAGGTAGATGCAAAGCTCTTGTTGGGGTCTGGCAAAGATCAGATGATCATCAAACTTCATTGGGTTCATTTCATGGTTAACATAAACACGAGTGCAAGATTTCAGAGTGTTGGGACCACAGCCATGGATTACAACACGAAGTCCGGTACAGATTTTCTGGAACTTTCAAAATGAACTGCATTAACCTACTTCCGGCACAGCCAGGGAAAGGGGTACTTCCCATGATACCACATCTGTATAAAAGCACCCCCTTTCCAAGGAGTCGATCTCTTCAACCCGGACCCCGCTGCGGAGCTGGCAGGAGAGACACAGCGCGCTAATGTCTTTTTGCTGGCAAACAGATATAAATTCTTCAAACTGGATCCAAGAGTGTCATACGATCACTGATCATATGCACCAAGTTAAGTACGAATGAATTACTGTTGGAAGAATCCGGTATTCATTCATAAAAGGCGATAGTTAAGGTATAAGCTTGGCTTGACATTTCTCTCGGAGTTCCAACAGAGACCGCATCACCGTGGTTACCGTAGCAACTGTGCAGTTGGCCGGCCAACAGAGCGAGCTGCCCAGCCACAGCTACGAAGGTTAGCTGTAGCTAATCTTTTGTTCACAGAGCTTCTTCAAACTTCATCGTCGCCCAGACAACTTCTCCTCAGCACGGTTCATGAGAGGTTAGGGGTTTGGGCAGAGAGAAGTGATTTAGGATGAAATGATCTAAACGTTTTTCATTTGATGAAGTTTGGTTTTGTTTGAGTTGAACTCAGCTATCTTGGTGCTAGCAGGCTATCTGCTCAGCACATTCTCAGTTTTGTGTTGTCTTTGTGTGTTTTTAAAGTTAAGACAAACTTTACTTGAAGGGTGATTTTAAACACAGAAGACTGATCATAACGCGCCGTGTATGCTTATGCATTTTAACCCTTTTATTAATAGTATTTTAAAGGTATGTGTTTGATTCTGGTGCTAAACTATAAGCTTCTTTTGTTAGCTTTAACTGCTAACTGCTAAGAACAAGTGCTTGCCTGCTAAAGAATATCTACCCAGAAAAGTTGTTAGTTTTCAATCCAGTAAATAATATTTTCCTAACATTATTTTACTAAACTTCATAACTAAGTAAACACCATTAAGCCCCATTTCTCCAGAAAGATTTGGCTTTTTTCCAAAATACTTCTTTAAATATTTGACCATTTCTTTAATAATATTTCTTGGAATAGTATTTTAATAAATAAAGGCAGCTAATGAGACACCGTTGAGAATTAGTCTTTCAGAAGGTTGGTTTTATTCAGCACATCATTCTTTAAAACATTATTTTATTAAAATAATATTTTATCTGATCTTGCATTGTGAATGGTTGTCTAAAGGTGTGCTGATTATTGCCTAAGTTGGTTCCAAGACTAACTTAACTCTATTTCCAGATTCTTCTAGATAATCTTTGGTTCTCAAACATAAACATTGCATGGTAATGTTGCATCACTCTTTTGGTCATGGTTTCAACCATCTTTAATCAACTTGTTTATATTGTACATAGCCCATTAGTCTTCATTATTCTTTAATTCTGCTTGGTAGTTTAGTTGGATTGTTTTAGCATAGTAAAGAGTTTGTCGATTGAAATGTTTGACTTTGAGTTGACTTATTTTTGTTAATAAATTCTTGTATTTTAAGAAATTGTGTGAATTCATTCCATGTGTGTGCAGAGTTTATGCTGTTCAATAATGTCAGAGCTTGGCTCACCCTTTCAATACCACCGCCTTATTGGGCTGGTATTCACAGGACAACCCTTAACAGACCGAAATATTATTTGATAAAATATTAAAATATTAATATTAACTATAAAATAATATATTCAGATTCATAGTCACAACAATAGTGAGGAAGCTAAGAGTTTTTTCTTTTGAAACCTTTTACACAAAACCAAAAATATCTCCTGTAGGAGCTGTACATGATTCTTTTGGAGAATAATCATTGACACAGAAAATCTCAGTGGATTATTATAAAAGTCTCTACAATTCATCTGCTGAAAAATGTGAATATACTGTATGCACAGGATTATTGATGTGATCAGCCCCATGGCTGTGGTTGAGCCATAATCCTTAAAAAACACACATTTCTGTAAGACAGAGAGAGTTGAATATGATCCCCTGTAAATGGATCTATTCTGACAGGCTGCGATCCTTCTGATTGACTGCTGCTGACAGTGGCGTCGCATAGCTGTAATCCAATGGGGAGCCGGTGCCTACCATCATAGAGAATATCCTGGAGTTTAGGATCAAATCTAGATGGAGGAAAACAATTAATATGTCCACTAAAAATAATACAGTTTTATTCTGTAAATTGAAGATGAAAGTGTCCTAAATCCCAGTTGAACTCTGGTCACCCTTCTCATATGGTTGAAATACTTTGAAGGTAGTGGAGATTCGACTTAGACCCTCGAATCCCCCCTGAGTTATTATTTGAAGGTGTTCCCAGCTGAGTAGAAATTAAAGTGTGCGTATGTGTTTGTGCGTGTGAATGTACCTTTGGACCTTGAGCCACACAGCTGCGGAATGTAGCCGGCTGGTGAGGCCTATTAGCACATGGGGCCCTCCAGTCACACATCCCTGATAGTAAGTGTGGAACCAGGCCACATTTGTACAGGGAAGGAATTTCCCATGTTTGTGCCTTAGTCCTTATGATAGAAAAAATCCAGAAAGGACTGGGACTGCTGCATTGCATATTGTATGTGTGGTTGTTAGGACGACAGAAATTAGGTCAACGGATCAAATCCCAGCCCTGTTTGAGTGTCCTTAGGTAAGACATTAAATGCCAACAATATAACCAATGTAAGATTAAGAATAAAATAGGCAATGCATGTATAGAATGAAAATATATATAAGAGTGTGTCTGTGAACTGCTGTACATGGAGCACATTTTAAAACCGATTTGTAGAACTTAGATTGGGTGAAAAAGTGGTTTATCAGTCCAGACTATATAACATTTAGCTTACTAATAATTCTATGCATAAAATATTTTGCTATGTCCCACTTCAACTGGATCAGTGTCCCCTGTCAGGGCATTTTTTAATGATCACTATCGGAGTCCCTAGAGTAACTCAACTCCCGATACCTGTTTTTGTTCTATGTAGTTCTCTTTGATGCAGCCCCAAAAAGCCAGGCAGGTTTAATCTGGGCAGCATTGTTTAAAAATTAAGGCCTATTTTCACATTCACTGCTTGAAAAACTATATTACAGCCCGCACAAATTATGTAGTTGATCCGAGGTTTCCCTAGGACTGTTGGAAGTGTTTTTAACCCTTTCACAGTAAAAAGCGATTGTATTGGCTGCATTAGCCATGTGACTTGCCCAGTGCTTCAACACTACTCCTTTAATTTTAAGACATTTAAAGCATATCTAGTGCCACATTTGTAGAGCCAAAGAATTTTATTTGTAAGTTTTGTTAAACTGGAACTGCATTGAAATTATGGGCTGAATTTTCAACAAAGTAAAAGCATGTGGTGATGACAGTTTAAGATTTCTTTTAAACTGTCATCACGTTTGAATTGGGCAGTCATTTACACAGAAACAGGATTATTTACACAGGCAATGGAGGTAGGAGGCACTGTGGCCCCAGTCGCCTTCCTGTGTCAAACATAATGAGAACAAGTAAAGTGTTTGTAGTCAGATTAACTGTCTGATTTTAAAAAAAGTAAAGCAGTGTGAAAAGAAATTGCAGTGGTTCAGGTGAAAGCTACTTTATTCATTTTTACACAATTTTATTTTTCTATTGGGAAGTTCCTGTTGATAATGTAAACTTACACTTTACCTGTTCTTTTTTCAGCACACATTTCATACAGGAAGTCTGTTGGTGGTACACCTCTTCCTGCTTTCATTTTTTATGTAAATAATAAGCAGTTTCTATGTAAATAACCACCCAATGATTATGTGACAAAGGTTTATAAAATGGCATTTGCCTAAACCTCTGTTGGCCTTATTGAAACTGTAGTTGTTTTAAAATGAAGGACTCTTCTGTGGTCTTGGTCCTGCTTGGGCTTGCCACTAACCACATCCTGCCATGGCCTGGGTTCTCCCAGACTGAGATCCCGCTGAGATGGTGGACGTCTGCTGTGTTGGGTCTCCCTTGTATTGTCTTTGGGGATCTCTTGGGGGGTCTCTGTCCTCCGCCGGTGCTGGAGGGGCAAAAGGAGCCCGGCAAGTGGCTGGAGTGATTGTCTGTGTGGTTGCTTGGGCCATGTCCTGGAGAGCTGGGCGGTCTCCCCTACTTGGTGCCAGGTGGTCTTGCTGCTGGGGTTTGGTGTGGGCCCTGGTCTGCTGGCGGGACCAGTTCTCAGGCTTGGCGGTGTGTCTGGGTCGGGGGGGGGTCAATGCACTTGGTTTCTCTATGTGCCTCATTAGCCTGTGGTGTGCTGCTTCTGTGCCTTGCAGGTGACCTACCTCTATGAGGGGCATATAGCACTCTTAGACGCTTTGGATTGCAGGCCCTTTACTGTTCTTGCCACACTTGCATATGTACACTTCCAAATGACAAACCCATACTCACATACACCCACTCAACACAAACACACTTATTTCTACATATACAGTGCCTTGCGAAAGTACTTGGCCCCCTTGAACTGGTTAACCTCTTGCCATATTTCAGGCTTCAAACATAAAAATATAAAATTCTAATTTTTTGTGAAGAATCAACAACAAGTGGGACACAATCGTGAAGTGGAGTGAAATTTATTGGATATGTCAAACTTTTTTAACAAATAAAAAACTGAAAAGTGGGGCGTGCAATATTATTCGGCCCCCTTGCGTTAATACTTTGTAGCGCCACCCTTTGCTGCAATTACAGCTGCAAGTCTCTTGGGGTATGACTCTATCAGTTTTCCACATCAAGAGACTGAAATTCTGGCCCATTCTTCCTTGCAAAACAGCTGGAGCTCAGTGAGGTTGGATGGAGAGCGTTCGTGAACAGCAGTCTTCAGCTCTTTCCACAGATTCTCGATTGGATTCAGGTCTGGACTTTGACTTGGCCATTCCAACACCTGGATACGTTTATTTGTGAACCATTCCATTGTAGATTTGGCTTTATGTTTTGGATCATTGTCTTGTTGGAAGATAAATCTCTGTCCCAGTCTCAGGTCTCTTGCAGACTCCAACAGGTTTTCTTCCAGAATGGTCCTGTATTTGGCCCCATCCATCTTCACATCAATTTTGACCATCTTCTCTGTCCCTCCTGACGAAAAGCAGGCCCAAACCATGATGCTGCCACCACCATGTTTGACAGTGGGGATGGTGTGTTCAGGGTGATGAGCTGTGTTGCTTTTACACCAAACATATCGTTTTGCATTGTGGCCAAACAGTTCGATTTTGGTTTCTCACCAGAGCACCTTCTTCCACATGTTTGCTGTGTCTCCTAGGTGGCTTGTGGCAAACTTTAAACGAGACCTTTTATGGATATCTTTGAGAAATGGCTTTCTTCTTGCCACTCTTCCATAAAGGCCAGATTTGTGCAGTGTACAACTGATTGTTGTCCTATGGACAGACTCTCCCACTTCAGCTGTAGATCTGTACAGTTCATCCAGAGTGATCATGGACCTCTTGGCTGCATCTCTGATCAGTCTTCTCCTTGTTCGAGATGAAAGTTTAGAGGGACAGCCGGGTCTTGGTAGATTTGCAGTGGTCTTTGGGATGTTTAAAGCTTGGGAAATCTTTTGTAGCTTTAAACGTCTCCACAACAGTATCTTGGACCTGCCTGGTGTGTTCCTTGGTCTTCATGATGCTCTCTGCGCTTTGAACAGAACCCTGAGACTGTCACAGATCAGGTGCATTTATACGGAGACTTGATTACACACAGGTGGATTCTATTTATCATCATCAGTCCTTTGGGACAACATTGGATCATTCAGAGATCCTCACTGAACTTCTGGAGTGAGTTTGCTGCACTGAAAGAAAAGGGGACGAATAATATTGCACGCCCCACTTTTCAGTTTTTTATTTGTTAAAAAAGTTTGACACATCCAATAAATTTCATTCCACTTTACGATTGTGTCCCACTTGTTGTTGATTCTTCACAAAAAAATATAATTTTATATCTTTATGTTTGAAGCCTGAAATGTCGCAAGAGGTTGACCAGTTCAAAGGGGGTGAGTACTTTTGCAATACACTGTATGCTGGACTGAATCTGGAATTAATAAAGCACATGTAGGCAACTTTTTGCTCTATATGATATGCCTGAAACACTTCAGCCTACCTCTACTGCAGGTACAGCAAGTTATGCACTTTTTTCACTGGCTCGTTTTAGGTGCCGCGGCTCCACACCACTCAGCTTCGCTCTACTGGGCATGGTACCTGTTGTGTTTGCACTGACCCACTAACACCTGCAGTTCTGGCTTATAGCCCCACCTCTGGACGTCAGTGTAGTGCGCTGTGTTGCTATTAACATTACTGTGTGACATCAATCTGCATGAAACATAAAAAAAATAAATACATAAATAGAAAATAAAAACATATCTATAACAACATACAAATAATATTTGTATTACTGTATATGTAAGAATGTCTAATATATGTTTTTTCATGTGTCAAATTATCCACTGTGATAACTATTTGGAACACAGCCCAGCCAGAACTTATAAAATATGGCTCAGGGGTTCTGATGTGAGGAGGGGGTGTGGCAGGAGAAGCACAGAGGAAAGACGCCGCTGTCTGGACTGATAATACTCCAAAGTTTGCCTGAAAAAGTTTACAATTTTGGGTTTTATAAGAAAGTTCTTTACACAGCCATGGCATTAACAAGGACAAGGACTTTAAAGCGAAAAATTACAGAATTTTGACTGCGGTGAAGTTAGTTTCAGGTTGGATGTTGGCTATTTGTGCTCCGTGGATACAGCGAGATCTTCCTCCCGTTTGATCCGATGCAGGCAGTCTGATTACAGGTAGCTGCTCTCTGCCTGCTCCCTCCTCCTGCAGATGCTGGTTTGGTTAAGGACTGTCAATAAATTTACAAACCAAACGCTCTGTTTCATGGTGGTATTGTTTTGTGTGCTCTGGGGGAAAATATTTGCGTCTGAACAACTGATTTTGTTGTGTGATCAGCTGGTTTCGGATGTTATTAAATACAGCATCCCACCTGCTCGTAATTCAGAAAGCTGACATGGCGTCGTTTTTCTTTTCTTTCAGCCTTCAGGCATGGTTGATTTTTAAATAGTAAAATTACATTTCCATTTGACCCGCTCCAGCAATTGTGGTCCTTAATATTTATGTAGACGCTCTGGGGGTTTGAGAGAACAGAGCGGAGACAGAAAAAAAACACAGAACACCGAAACACTGATCTAGGAGTACTTTCTATGGGAAGGAAAAGTAAATGTTAAAAGATGTAGCTCTTTCAGTGGTTTCATCAGGAAGAAAAAACAGATAATCTCTGAGCCAGTTTTCAAGTTTAGAGTATGAGAGAGAGCACAGTTAGTCACAGTAAAAGCTCAGTTAGTAGCTACAGGTCCTTCTCAAAATATTAGCATATTGTGATAAAGTTCATTATTTTCCATAATGTCATGATGAAAATTTAACATTCATATATTTTAGAGTCATTGCACACTAACTGAAATATTTCAGGTCTTTTATTGTCTTAATACGGATGATTTTGGCATACAGCTCATGAAAACCCAAAATTCCTATCTCACAAAATTAGCATATTTCATCCAACCAATAAAAGAAAAGTGTTTTTAATACAAAAAACGTCAACCTTCAAATAATCATGTACAGTTATGCACTCAATACTTGGCCGGGAATCCTTTTGCAGAAATGACTGCTTCAATGCGGCGTGGCATGGAGGCAATCAGCCTGTGGCACTGCTGAGGCCTTATGGAGGCCCAGGATGCTTCGATAGCGGCCTTTAGCTCATCCAGAGTGTTGGGTCTTGAGTCTCTCAACGTTCTCTTCACAATATCCCACAGATTCTCTATGGGGTTCAGGTCAGGAGAGTTGGCAGGCCAATTGAGCACAGTGATACCATGGTCAGTAAACCATTTACCAGTGGTTTTGGCACTGTGAGCAGGTGCCAGGTCGTGCTGAAAAATGAAATCTTCATCTCCATAAAGCTTTTCAGCAGATGAAAGCATGAAGTGCTCCAAAATCTCCTGATAGCTAGCTGCATTGACCCTGCCCTTGATAAAACACAGTGGACCAACACCAGCAGCTGACACGGCACCCCAGACCATCCCTGACCGTGGGTACTTGACACTGGACTTCTGGCATTTTGGCATTTCCTTCTCCCCAGTCTTCCTCCAGACTCTGGCACCTTGATTTCCGATTGACATGCAGAATTTGCTTTCATCCGAAAAAAGTACTTTGGACCACTGAGCAACAGTCCAGTGATGCTTCTCTGTAGCCCAGGTCAGGCGCTTCTGCCGCTGTTTCTGGTTCAAAAGTGGCTTGACCTGGGGAATGCGGCACCTGTAGCCCATTTCCTGCACACGCCTGTGCACGGTGGCTCTGGATGTTTCTACTCCAGACTCAGTCCACTGCTTCCGCAGGTCCCCCAAGGTCTGGAATCGGCCCTTCTCCACAATCTTCCTCAGGGTCCGGTCACCTCTTCTCGTTGTGCAGCGTTTTCTGCCACACTTTTTCCTTCCCACAGACTTCCCACTGAGGTGCCTTGATACAACACTCTGGGAACAGCCTATTCGTTCAGAAATTTCTTTCTGTGTCTTACCCTCTTGCTTGAGGGTGTCAATAGTGGCCTTCTGGACAGCAGTCAGGTCGGCAGTCTTACCCATGATTGGGGTTTTGAGTGATGAACCAGGCTGGGAGTTTTAAAGGCCTCAGGAATCTTTTGCAGGTGTTTAGAGTTAACTCGTTGATTCAGATGATTAGGTTCATAGCTCGTTTAGAGACCCTTTTAATGATATGCTAATTTTGTGAGATAGGAATTTTGGGTTTTCATGAGCTGTATGCCAAAATCATCCGTATTAAGACAATAAAAGACCTGAAATATTTCAGTTAGTGTGCAATGAATCTAAAATATATGAATGTTAAATTTTCATCATGACATTATGGAAAATAATAAACTTTATCACAATATGCTAATATTTTGAGAAGGACCTGTATTTTCACTTCCCTAAAGATTTCAGCGTGATGGATCTCAACCCAGAAATGCAACCATCTCACAATTCTGCTCAATTTAGCTCAGTGAACTCCATTTGTAGGTCACTGGGTGTAGGAGCCTAAACTAAATGTGAGGACTATAAATGCATAACTGCAACTATTTGGTAATTTACTTTTTATGCAAACCTTTATTTGAAGCATTGTCATATGTTTGCTTTAGATTATGCAAAAATGTGAAGCCTGTTTAAACGTAATAAAATCTGTTTTTGTTGCATATGTACAGTTTTTGGCTAAGGCATCAGCTGAACATGTTTAGTCTTTACGTGTCATTGGAGTGACGGTACCAGACAGACGAGATGGGGAGATGAGCCCAACAGCATTTTGATCTTCCTCTCTCCCCTTATTTTATGCCCACTTTGATTCAATAGCAACTTGTGCATATGTCATTTCCCTTCATTTTGTTTGCTGTACATTCTAGATTTATTAAGTAAATGAGTGAACACAAGCTGTTTCTGAAAATTTATTTTTGATTTTTTGGATAAGAATTATGCTGGAGGTTACAGGAGCGTCAAGGATCTATACCGGGTGTGCTGTGTCTCACAATAAAATAACATATTCTCTTTGTCATGGGTTTAAGGTGTAAAGTGGAGAACCAAGAAAACACCATAGTTTGATCTTTTCTACCATCTGACATTGAGAGATCGTGCGTTTCTTGTTTTTATGAAACAATATTTGCATGTTTACCTCAAGGACTTCCTGTTTTTCTGATTCTCAATATTGCCACTAGAGCACCAAATTAGAATAGGATAAAATTATAAGCAACCCTATAAAAATTCAACTGAAGCATATTTTAGTTATATTTACTTATTTAAGCTTATCAGAGTTTCTAGAAACCTCTAAATAATAACCCTCAACTTTGTTTATTTCCCCAAGGTATTAATATGACACACAGGCCCATTGAATTTAACACCGTTCAAAAGGGAAAAGAGAAGAGAGTATACCATTTAAGCAAGGCAATGTGTGCTGATCTTCATTACTCAGAAAATGACCACAGGAAAAGACTATGGTTGAGTTTTTAGGAACAAACTCTGAGTTTGGGTTAGGAGAAGCGCTTCATGCCCTGTTAAATATGGTGGAGGATCTGTGATGCTGTAGGCCTGTTTCTGTTCCTCCTCCCCCTCCTGGGAACCTTGGTAAACTGCATGGCATCATGAACTCTTTAAACCCCAGAACATTTTAAATAAAAACCCAATGTACTCTGCCAGAAAATCCAAGTTGGATTTTTCTGCATATGTCACCTCTCTGTAAACTTTCCGTCAACCTTCTCCCTAAACTGTCTGCTGTGCTTCTTGGTCTTCATGTTCCAGTTTGGTCACTAATGTTCTCTAACCTCTGAGACCTTAACAGAACAACTGGATTTATAATGGAGTTTTGACGAAAATTCAACTTGGAAGACTCGCCTCCACTTCCAGCTCCGTCTAACTACTCCACCACATTCTCCACTCCAACCAATCAGCTCCTGGTCTGCATTCCTTTTCAGCCAATCATCCCTCCAGGATTCGCTTTAAAAGACCTTCATATGCAGAATCTCCTTCTCTTCAGCCGAGCTTCGACCCTCCTCCACCCCATCTCCACCATCAGGCTTCAATCAGGCCCCCACTCCACCACCAGTATCAGGATCCCGGGGGGAAGACTTCTCTAATTCTATTTTCATTCGAGCTCATGTCATTATAAGCACTCATGTCTTCCACCGGGGTCCGAGCGCCAAAAGAAAACAAACATCAGCTAATAAATGTCTTTGTCATCTCTGTGTTTCTCTTCTGTGAGTCTTTCCAGGTTGAATTGAGACTTAACTACACACAGATGGACTTTAATTACTAATTTGGTGACTTCTAAATGCATGGGACTCTATTTAGGGGTGTCATACCTATTAGATTATCTGTAAAAATACGTTTAAAATTATACTACAGTATCTGAATTGGATTTATGTCCAGAATTTGACTAGGCCACTTTAAAATTATTATTTTTTTGAGTCATTCAGAGGTGGCCATGCTGCAGTGCTTTGGATCATCGTCCTGCTGCAGAACCAATGTGTTATTAGGCTTAAGGTCAATGATCACTAGACATTCTCCTGCAGGATTTTTTGTAAGAGACATATCTCTTGAGAAGAATTTCATGATTTCATTAATTTTGGCAAGTTGTGCAGGTGTTGAGGTAGGAAGACAGCCCCAGACCATCACACTACCACCACCATGCTTGACTGGCAGTATCATGGTGTGTTTCTGAAATGCTGTGTTAGTTTTAGGCAAAATATAACACCTTCCAAAAAGTGGTACTTTTGTCTTGTCACTCCACAAAATATTTTCCCAACAGTCTTGAGGATCATCAATATAAAAGATAAGGTTTTGTGTTATTTCTGTCAGCAGTGGTTTTGGCCTTTTTTGGGCCATTTTTGCCCAGTTTGTCTTTTGTATTGTTACATTATGAGCACTTTTATGGGAAGATACTTGAGCATTAATAGTGTTCACTGATATTCCAAAGTCTTGTAACCCCTTCCAGATTGATAGATGTGAATAATTTAGTTTTTCTTCCATTTTTTATAGCATGCATAGCTTTTTAAAATTAAATTAAATCATCTTTATTGGTCATTGCACATTACAACAAAATTTGTCCTCTGCATTTAACCCATCCCTTACAGGGAGCAGTGGGCTGCCATTATGCAGCGCCCAGGGAGCATTCTGGGCTAAGGGTCTTGTTCAGGGACCCAGAGTGACAGTCTGTGGGATACAAACCCGGCCCCTTGTGTCCCCTCCGGAACGCAAACCTCCTGTTCTAACCACTAGGCCCCCACTCCTCCTTTTGAGATCTTTCAGCCATCAGAGAGGTTCTATTTAAATTATGAATAATATCTGGAGATCAGGTAATTATCAGGCCTGGGTTTAAGGTCAGCTATCCAAAAACATTTGTTTAATCATAGTTAATTCATGATTTAACAAGGGGGGCATTGCTGGTCCATGTTGGTTTGGATAGCATGTTTCCCTTAATGAATGAAATCATCATTTGAAAACTGCTTTTTGTGTTTACCCAGGTTACATTTTATCCAATATTAAAATTAGTTTGATGATATGAAACATTTAAGACAGACAAAAAACAAGAAATCTGTAAGGGGCATCGCATTGTATATGAAAGTCTACTTTAGAATGTCAGAACTCTTGGTGGGTTGCTGTCCAGCCGAAAATTTGCATAGACTGACAGTGCTTCATCGGTGCTGAAACTCATGTCTCTGTGCTACACTGCCACGACTGTGTGAGAAGGTCTGAGCAAAAGAAACAGGCATAAGTGTGAAGCAGTGGGCTTCAGACAGATCCATGCTGTTCTCAGCTATGTGCTCATCACACCGGGACAGTGACAGACAAATTCCCAATACAGAAGAACAGCTTCAGACACATTTACAAGCAACATTTTGCTTTGGTGTGTTGTTTAATTAAGTCAAACATATTTGTAACCCCTTTGTTTACGCCACCATCACACATACAGACAGCTGGAATAAAACTTTCAGATGGCTGCAGTAATCCACCACCTGGGTGGCCAATCAACATTGATCCCTTTGTTTCTTGCATGTTTACCCCAGCTTAGAAAGTGTTAGGACAAAAGTCACCACGTTTGTGATTATTAAGTATGTCCACACTTGTGGACATACTCTGAAATCAACAGCAGATGTTTTCAAAATGAGGAGTGGCTCAGTGGAAGCACAACCATTGAAGTACAGATATTTGATTCTAATAGAAGATTTTTGTGATTTTGTTTTTGGTGGAAAACTGCATCTGTGAAGGGTTTAAGTCTGACTTTAAAAGCAAACTACCACACCACTTAAACGTCTTACTAACTCATAAGTCATGCAGTCAAGAAAGTCTGCTGATTTGGTTGTTTTAAACCGGAATGCAGCTTTTTACGTCATCACAGCATCCTCCTGTCTAGGCTTGATCATTGTATGGATGATAAAAGAACTGTTTAGATTAAAACTAGTTTAAATCTTATTTGAGTGCCAAGAGCATCTCAGTCCACAGCGATAAATACTGTTCAGCTACAACTTGACTTACAGTACCTGTGGCATTTCTCTAGGGTCCACTCTCAGCCCTGTTATCTTGTTATTAAACATGTTACTTTTGGGTTCCATGCTTTTGACACTAATGATTATAGCATCCTCTTATCTGGGCTGGAACATTGTGTAGTTATCAGAGAAGCTTTTCTGACACGGTTTAAATTGTGTTGTAAAGGCAGATGCTTCTCAGTCCAACCTGATAACCATTTGTAAGGGGCAACTTCGATTACATGTAGCAATGGTCAAGGGTCCATTCTCAGCCTTGTTCTCTTTCATTATACATGTTGCCTTTCATTTAGAAAAAACACAATGTCTTGGCTTTTTAAACATTTTCTCTGTGCTATTATTGTCTTCTTGCCAACAAAAGCATGATTCATTAAAATTAGGTCATCTAAAAAATATCGAGTCAATTTTAATATTTCTCCATCCTGAAGAAAGCAAGACTAAAATGATCTTCACACTTTGTGAATGACCTTGATAGTATTACTGCTTTCATAGTGCCATGATGAGTTATTTTCTTTCTTTGTATATTGAACTAACAGCCTTTGTCTCCTTTTCAATGTTGAAAATGTGTAGTTAGAGTAAAATAAAGACATTTACAGAAAAATAACAGATATTATATCTAAGTCGGACAGATTATGCTGGAGAGAGAATGTTTTTTGGGAATATCACAAAACAACCGATCCCATAAGGGGTCCAAAAACTGATGGATGAATACAGATAGTATGGGTCATGCTAACCCATGTCTGCAACCCATCATTTACTGAAATGAAGACCATCTAATTTGTTTTTGGTGAACCTAAAGACTCAGTTAAAAGTAATTCTTTTGCTTGCCAGTTTTTTCTTTACAATTAGATTTAGAGAGCTTCCGCTAATCAATGCTGAGGGTCAGAGAGCACACGGTGCTAAATGGTTCTCTCACTAGAAAGTCCCTGGAGGGACAGAGAGCCCAGTGAGTAATGTTGATTTGACTAAACACTTTGAAAACAAATGAAGACGCTTCACACTTATTGTTAATGTTTGACACAGAAGTCAAAGTAGAACATATCTGTCTTGAAAATTGTGGTTCTGGTTGCACTGTCCAATCACAACAAGGAAGCCTCAGGTTGGAGTTCTTTGTAACGGAACTTCAACTTCAACAGCCTAAAAACATTCAGATTAGATTAACTGGTCAGCATGATTAATTGTCTGTGTTTATATGTGTGTGGACTGGATTTTGTCCTGCTGCTACCAGCATCTAATCCATCATGAACAAGGAGTCAGCAGCTAGATTTGGCTGTTTTCTGCTTTTCAAAACACATGCAGGTTGTAAATGCAGACCAAATCCACAGCCACGTTGGTAAGGTTGGATCTGTGCATTCAGGGCTGAATATTTTTAAATATTTCTGGATCTCAGGAAGGAAGACATTTATAGACACATATCAATTAAAAACGTCCATTGAGTTCCCAAATTGCCATTAAAATTCCAGATGTTAAGCTGTTTTATAAAATCCGTATCCTCTTCACAAAGCCAAGCACTACAGACTGTCTGTGTGAAAAACAAGAAATGTTTACAGCACCACAGCAGCAAGTAATGTGCGTCTGTGGCTGATTATTGCTCTCAGTGTCTCAGCTCAGTGATCATCGGGTCATTTAAGGTTTTTCTTTATTATAGCTGTCTGAAAAGTGGGTCTGAGAAGTGTGACTGGTTCTGTTGGTGCAGAAAATGGTTTCTTTTGAAGCTGCAGCTGAGCTGCTACCTCCAAGGAATCAGTTTGGAGGGGTTTTATCCAGCTTTTCTCATTTAGAGGATCTGAACCGCTTTTCATTATTTATGCAAATGGTGGAAATTTATTGTTAGGCTTTTTATTTGATGAATTGTTTTATCTGGTGTAATTACATATAAAATAGGTAAATATATATATCTATATATATATAGATATAGGTATATAAAAAGGCAGAATGAAGGAAAGAATGAATGAATAAATCAGCTAAACAGACAGAGCAAAACCGTGAGACTGAACTTAAAATAAAGATTACATTAAAACTTGATTTTGTAACAGCAGAAATAGGAACAACTATAGAAGTGGTCTAAATTGTCTGCAATCTGAACAACATAAGATGCAGGAGCAGACGCTGAGCTGGTAGCAGTCATCAGAGATAAAATATTATTTAGATGCAGATTTATGATCTGTTCAAGTCACAGCTTAAATAAAATTAATCAAGAATTTATTTTTAGGTTCTACTTCATTTGAGCAAGACCTGAGAATATCAACTTAAAGATAAGTAATAAGACTCTGAGACTTTCAGAATGAGCAGAACCTGTTATAATTTAAACGCGTTGAGTTTTGTTTTGGGTCTTGCTTCTGATCATTCTTTATGTTTTCCAGGTGATGCTTTAGTTCCTTACTTATTCTTGTATTTTGTTTATGGTGTATTGGAGTTTCTGTTTTGTCTGTTTGACATCTCCTTAGGTTAGATTGGGTTGTTGTATTTTTGTTTAGGTCCAGTCATGTTTTGATTTCACTCTCTGCAGTAGTACTCAGCTTCATTTGGTCCACCAGCTTCATGCCAATCACTCCCCCTGTCTCACCTGTGTGTGGTGCCATATATACTCCTCTGTTCTATTTACTCATTGCTGGGTCATACTGCTTGTTCTGCCAAGTCTGCCCACGTTCAGGCCTGCTATGAGTTTTCTTTTTGTTTATTATTAAACCTTTTTTCACTCACCACGCTGCATCTACCCGTCTGTCTGCATTTTGGTCCAAGTCTGAAAGCCGCCAAAAAAGTCTGAAGAGCCGCTTGGGAGCTTTTTAGTGAGCTGAGCCAATAGAGCCGGTTCTCTAAAATGAGCCGGAATTCCCATCCCTATTTCAAACTGCAGGCTGGGCCCCCTGTCCTATCCTGGGTCCGGGACATCAGACCCATTTGTACCCCACCTGTCAACAGGCCAATGTTGAGATATGTCTTCAGTTCATTCAGGGTGCCAGAGAACGAGGGAAGCAAGACTTTCAGCAGAAAACGGAAAGTCTAGATGTACTACAACTCAGTTTTATCCTTTTGAGATTCCAACCTCTGGCTTCCAACATGCTGGATGTGGAAATGTTGAAAGCCTTTATGAAAGCTCAATGTTAGAGTAAGATTCTACTTTCTCTATAATAGACACAGAGAATGCAAGTGTGTAAACCACACTAGTACAAGATGTTCGAGCCAGTTTAAAATGTCAACTCCATAATAATGCTCTTTATTTAAAAAATAGAAAAGGCCTGTTTAAAAGTAGTTGCTTTCTCACATAGTGTGGCTTCCCATCTGCTCCTACTATAAAGTAAGAAAAAATACCTCTCACTAAAGGTCAGGAAAAAAGTATTTTCCATACTTTTCTCATACCTTCTTATATTATAGCTCTGAAAGAGAGATCACAATAAAATCAATATGTAGTAAGTTTTACAAAAACTGGAGATCAGAAATAAGCCTGATTGGTTCATCTTTTAGATAAATAAAAAACAGGCATCATGATTAGAAACGCTGTGCAGGGAAAGCAGAAAGCAAGGTCATGTAAAACAAAGCTGGGTTTGTTCTACGAAGCAGTAAGCAGCTTTGTGTTACTGAAAACCCAGCATTAAACCTGAAGTCACCTCAATGAAGAACCAATTTAGTTTCACAGGCCTGAGAAAAACAAAGAAAACAGAAAATGAACAGTTCACATTGGACAAAAGCAACAAAACCTTAAAAAAAATAAAGAACTTTAAAATCATGGCTTTTTATGTTGTATTATAGATTATATGTTGTAAATATGTTTATTTGACACCCAGGATAAAAAGGTTAAGCTCTAGCTGCACTGAAGTAGGTCCTGGGTTTACTTCTGCTTTTGCTCAGTGTCAACTGGGACAGATTCCAGGCACTGGCAATCTGAACATGCTAACATACAGTGAAAGAATGGACTGCGGCTGAACTGTGAATGAACTCTCACCAATGGTGTGCAGGAGCAGTGTCATGTTTTACTGTTTTCAGGATGTTCATGAAAAGTGTTTGAATTACAGTGGAGCAGGTGCTGTGAACTTATCCCACTGTGATCTCAATCTGTGCCTGTGTATGGGTCAGTATGACAGCAGTCTGTCACTCTGTGTGTTCACTGATGTGTCAGTCAACAGAAACCAACATGTTGCCCTGTTTTCCTCTTATTACCCACAATACACTACATCCTTTGAAGGTCAGAGTAAACCTACTGACTGTGATGTTAAATTGAGCCTTGGGCAGTGAAAGTGATGGAAAACCCATCAAACATGAAGGTACACGGAAACTGAAGAAGAGACAAAAATATTAAATATATAGAAGGATGGACAATTTCTTTCTAATTGTCTCAGTAATTTACTCAAAGCTAGGCTGATAACATCATTTGTAATGATGCACTTTTGTCATTGGTGAAAGCATTTATTTACCTAATATTACTTTTATATTTGATATTTTCCACAATGAACGTCATGAACCCAGATTTCTCAGTCTCATAGTTGTTTTCATTCATCTTCTATACCGCCTATTCCATAGTGGGTCATGGGGGAGCTGGTGCCAATCTCCAGCAGTCTACAGGCGAGAAGCGGGGTAAACCCTGGACAGATCACCAATCCTTTGCAGGGCAACACAGAGACATACAGGACAAACAACCTAAGGGCAATTTACCTAACAGTCATGATTTTGGACTGTGGGTGGAAGCCGGAGTACCCAGTGAGAACCCACGCAAGCACGACGAGAACATGCAAACCGCAGAAAGACCCCCGGCCAGGAATCAAACCCAGGACCATCTTGTTGCAAGGCAAAAGTGCTACTAAATATTTATTCCATCTGTTAAATGTTGTCCGGTGAATACCAGCCCAATAAGGCATTGGTATTAGGACAATAGTGAAAGGGGTGAGCCAAGCTCTGACATTACTGAACAGCAAAACTGTGCACACACAGGGAATAAATTTACACAATTCTTAAAATACAATAATTTATTAACAAAAATAAGTCAACTCAAAGTAAAACATATTTCAATAAACAAACTGTTTACTAGAACAATCCAACTAAACTACCAAGCAGAATGAAAGAGTAAGGAAGACCAACTATGTACAATATGAATAAATGAATCGAAGATGGTTAAAGACCATGCCCAATAAATTGATGCAACATTACCATTTAATGTTATTTATGTTTGAGAACCAAGGATTATCTTGAGGAATCTGGAAATCAAGTTAAGTTAGTCTTGGAACTAACTTAAGGCAATAATTGGTATAACTTTAAACAACCATTCACAATGCAAGATCAGATTAAATATTATTTTACTAAAATAAAATTTTAAAGAATGATTTGCTGAATGAAACCAACCTTCTGGATGGCTGATTCTCAATGGTGTTTAATTAACTGCCTTAATTTAGTACAATAAGATTTAAGGAAATATCATTTTGAATAAGAACCTAATCTTTCTGGATAAATAAGTCTTAATGGTGCTTAATTTGCTATCACATTTAGTAAAATAATATTTAGGGAAATATCATTTTCCTAGATTTGAAACTAAATCTTTTTGGATAAATTATTCTTCACAGACTCAAAACATGGCGGTCATAAGTCACATGTTACCTTAGCCGTTAGCGGTTGAAGCTAAGAAAACTTATAGCTTGTTACCACTCCTTTGAAATCAAACTTTTTTAAAATACCATCAATAAAAGGATCAAAATGCATAAGCGTTGATGCTGCATTATGGCCGATCTTGGTTAAAAAACCACCCTTTAAATAAAACACAACACAGAACACATCATTAGCTGAGCAGCTAGTCTGCTAGCACTTAGCTAAGTTTTCTCATCACAAACAAAACCCAAACGTCATTTAACGAACATTATTTAGATTATTTCATTCTAAATTAATCTTCTCTGCCCAAACACCACCTCTTACATGAACCGTGCTGAGGAGAAGGTTTCCGGGCGATGAGATGAGGGAAGCGAAGCTGACAGGTACAGGTATCATCCATGTAGGACTAAACTGTATAACAAAAGCACATTGTGGAAACTTCAGCGGCCGCAGTGCGGCGGGGTAGTTTTTGCTATCTAGACATCCATGCAGGAAGGCGTGCGATGCTGCAGTCCCAATGCCTTCTTCTCCAGGCTGTGGGGGAAAGCCATTTCAAATAGGGCTGCTTCTGGAGGCCTCAGAAGAAAAGTCAACCCATGCTTGTCCTATTACACCCTTTTTATCAATCTGGGTACTCGAACAGCAATTCATTAATCAACTTTGTTCATACGATCGGCTTCATTCACTTTTGGATCCAAGTTGAAGAGTCACGTCTGCTCGCCTGCAAGAAGACATTCGCACATTATGCCCCTCCGTCCGGTTCTCCTGCTGGAAATCTGTGTGGTAGCGGCCACCATGTTGGAACACAGCGTTTTTGTTCAAACAGTGACATCATCGGGAGTCAGCTATGACTCCTCCTCTTCCTGGGCTGGATTAGGCGCAAGTTAGTGTGACACTGAAAGTGTAGCAAAATTCATACTGGTCTATGATTATGTACAGTTCAGAATCCATGTCATCTATGTTGTAATCCATGGCTGGGGTCCCAACAACTGCATTTGATACAGTTGATCACAGTATTATCTTAGAAAGGCTTGAACATGTTGTAGGGATCAAGGAAACAGCACTAGCCTGGGTTCCAGTTTGGTTATGTTGATCATAAATCTTTGTCATGCACCAGAATTAGTTATGGAGTACCACAAGGTTCAGTGTTGGGACTGATTCCCGTCTCTATATTTATGCTTCCACTGACTTTGCATATAAACTGTAGCCATCTATTAATTAAAGCAGCTACTCCTTATTGTTTGGAATTATAAGTAGCTAAATTAAAATAAGGAAATTCTGGTGTACTTAGTGCATTCAATCCAGATTTGAATATGTGGGTTTCCTAAAGTTAGACAATATCTGTTTTAGGCTTTTCTAATTGATCTATGATTTTATGCTTTTTAATATTATTTCCAATTCCACATACCTTTCATGTGACAAATCGTTTTGGATTCATGTCCTCAAATGTGAGGTCTAAACTAAGCTTGTATTGCAAGTGTCTTCCTGTATGTATGTCTATGTGTCGGTGTGCGTGTGCGTATGACAGAGAAAGAGAGTATGTGTGTCTGTGAGGAAGTGAAGGAAAGAAAGGAAGGAACATGGGCGTGTGGGGAGACATACATCAAAATCACAATGAGTTGCACATTAACTTTAAAGTTATTAAATGCTAATAAACTTCACATGTCATCTAATCAGTGTTTACTGTTTAATCCTACAAGCGGCTGTATTCAGTAAAACTATGGAGTAATCTGTGGATCCTGGAACAGCCGTACATTTACATAAAACCTGGCAACCATGGCCACAGCTCAGGCTCCCTCCATGATGAGCTTCTTCCTCATCATGTTTTTGTACACTTTCCCTCGGCATATTGTTCTTAGCTGCTAGCATCACAACCTGTTCCTTGCTGTACTCTAGCGATTCGCTCAGGGCCTGGAATTCCTTGTGCAAAACCTATACCAGGGCCATTTTGGCACCAAGGCTGGTAAACTTCTTGTCTGTGTAGCTTTGTCTGGTGAGACAGCGGTAGTGGCGGAGCATTCAAATCATGTCTGCTTTGATGCTGGGGTGACTGCTGGTTTCTATGGTTTTCACATCAGGCTATTCTGAAATGACTTGTCAATGTAGCTCTGCTATAAAGGTCCTGGTTATTGTTGATGAGGAAAAGAAGACAGTAGTTAATATTTTAAACTTCATTTAATATTTGGTTTGGTTTTATTGGCTCATTTTACCTGAGATGGAGAGTTGTTTGTTTGATAGTGCACTGCCATTGTTGGGCCACCATTACCAGAAAGAAGGTTGATCAGACTACACCTCACAGCATTCAATGCAGTTTAGAGATTCCGCTGACATCACAGACTGAGATTATATAAGGAGGTCTCATATGTGCCTAAGCACCCTTGCTGCTGGCCTGGCCAGGCGCACCGGAGCATCTCACTAAGAGTAAATTTATTAACTCGCTGGCAAATGAACTTTCTCCCTCAAAATCTTTGAAGAAAGAGCTCAACAAAGCTTTAAGATCTAGCTGTATGCACACCCGGCAGATCTTTTTCATATTAGTTATTTGTTTGCAAACCCAGTTTTGCAGCTCTCTGAACCACGAAGACTGACTGTTTTTTCGTGCAGGCCAGAGCACCGGTTCCAGACGGGACGATATTGATCCTGCTCACAAGAAGTCAATTTTCAAGTAAGTGATATGTCTGGACAGAGCTAAAATTTAGGTTGAGAATAGGACAATCCAGGATCATTATTGTGTTATTTGTGTTGTGTTTTTGGACTGTTTATTCCTCATTTTCCAGTTGTCCATTACTCATCAATTGATTGACCTTCCATTTTACTATTATTACTATTTTCCTTTGTTCAGTAGTTTAATGAGTGTTACTACTGTTATGTGGAAAATTTCATTGGCATATTTTGACTGTAATGTTGACATTAATAATTACAATAAAAATATAAATTATAATAAAAAAGTTCTGGAATCGAACGACATGGCATGGTCCTCTTTTGCTCCCACCCTAGCACCTGTGCTGGTTCAGCGGGGATTGGAAGTGTTGGGATGGCATGTGGGTCTCTGACGACGTCACTGGGGGGTCGGTGGGAGGCTGTCCCCCTTGGTGTGGTGTTGTTTGTGTGGGGCCTCTGTTGGGCTTCTGCTGGGTGGCCTGTGGTTCCTGGGGACGTGTCAGGCTGGCTGTGGGCCACAGAAGGAATCCTGGGCTCCTCAAGAGAAAGTGAGGTGTGTAATGGATGACCAATGTAATGGATGACCAATGACCAATAAAATGATGGGCGATAAACAGCTTCAACTATCAAAACAAATTTATAAAACAGCAGGGAATCAATTTCCATAAGCAGGTTTCATGTTTATTTTTAACAATTTGTGAAAAACGCTTAGAACAACCAGCTGGATATGTGTTAATGCTAAGCTCAGTAGATGCTGGATAGGGTGCATGCTGATTTGAGGTGGAAATTGAAGGACAATGCCCACAACTCACCACCTTTTAACTACAACTAACCCTTACTGATATACCAGCTAACCTCCATCACACACTTTTCTGCATTCCGCAGAGTAGGTTTCCATGGAGACAAGCAGAGCGAGGTGGTGTTATGGCCTGGATTAAGGCTCTCCGGAGGTCATCTGGAGGAGATCCCTGACCTACTGGGAGTTGTTTTCTTCAATACGCTGCATCCTGCTTATGGTTCCTGGAGCAGTGGAGGATTAAGTGCACCTGCCAAAGGCAGCTCCACCTCTCCACTGAGTCAGGCCTTGTTCACGCCCAAGGAGGAGGTGATCATTAACTCGGCTCTTGATACTGCAACTCTAGCTCACAAACTGCACTGACATTAGCTGTCCAATCTCTGTCTTTATGTCTGTGCACTGACACATGGGTTACCATTACATCAGTGTGGCCTGCCTACTTTGATGCTGGGTCTAGTCTTGATTTAATAAAGTCAATCATGCAATGAGATATTCTTTCTGTTGAGCAAATCTGCTCTGGCACATGTAGGCAACCAGTTTCTCTACATAGTATATATAGGATGGTTGAAATGCTGGTTCAGATTAAGGTTTCTTCTTGTTAAAGCAGTTGTTCCTCTCCACTGTTGCCCTGCGCTTTCTTGGGATGAGGGATCGGATCAAAGTGATGATCTGATGTAATCTGTTGGTTTTTCTTACACAACCTTTCACTTACTGGCATTGTGTGATCAACTTAGTAAGAATGTATTAGATTATAATTGGTTGGAATTAAACTGTATGCAGGTGGATTGAATCTGGCTGTATTCGAGTGAACTGAATGAGTTTCGGTAGAAAAGGTAGATGGGATTCAGACCTTTGTCTTGTGCCATGGGATGACATTTATTGTAAAATAGTTATGAAAACATTCTATTTTGAATTAAAACTAAAAAGGAAGGACTTAAAAAAGAAGATACTGTTAGATTATAGCACAAATGCCTACATAAAACAATGTGTGTGCAAGAACACCCTGCATCATCATTAGTGAGCATTTTAACACTAGATGTCACTATTACAACACAAATCAGTATCATTCAGAATATTGTCTGAAGGATAGATAAGTGAGTTTTAGTCAATATGAACATAAATATGAACAATTTACAAGGAGGCTTGATACCCTCAGTGGCTGAAATGAATACATAAAAAATAACATTTATCCCTGGGTTACTAAGATTAAAACTTTCAATATCAAAACTAGAAATTTGCCTTGGATCTATTAATTTGTGTCTTATTATTTGTGTATAACACCTTGCCTTGCAGCAAGAAGGTCCTGAGTTTGACTCCCGGCCGGGGGCCTTTCTACATGGAGTTTGCCCGTTAGGTTAATTGGTCTCTCTAAATTGCCCTTAGATGTGAATGAGTGTGTGCATGGTGGTTTGTTCTGTGTGTGTCTGTGTTGCTCTGCAATCGACTGGCGACCTGTCCAGGGTGTACCCTGCCTCCCGCCCATAGACTGCTGGAGATAGGCACCAGCTTCCCTGTGATCCACTATGGAAGACGTGGTATAGAAGATGACTGACTGATTTAATGAACTTTAAAAGTCAAATGATTCTCAAAAAGCTTCAAAGGGCTTTAATCTCTGCCACCATAGCCTGTTAAATATATGTCAACTATACATGTAATGGACCACAGTCAAATAAAGGGTCTTCTATCCCTAATGATCTCCTAAATGTGTCTTTGGAGGAAGAACTGGGTGACATAAGTGTTTAATGTGCTGTTTCATAAACTGCTCACTTCCTTCCTCTCCTGTAGGTTGTGTTTAGCAGAAGAGGGCCCTGAATTTCCTTCCCTGAGGGCTCCAGGCGGGTGGAGCTCCTGGCAGGCAGTGGTTTTCTGCTGAAAGCAAAGTCCAGTTTAAACCCTAAGGAGTTATTTTTTGTGCTGCTCCGTAATGAATAACCACTGGTGGTCACCATGTTTCTAGCTGGGTTTTTGCTTTGCAGTTCTTCCATGTTCACCTGAAAGTATTCATTCCCCTTGGTTTATTACCTATAGTGTTACATTCCATCCTGTAATTTAAATGTTTTAATCTAATTTTATTGAATGCATCTGCACAAAATAAGTTGGTGAAGTGAAATGAGAAAAATATATACAAAAAACAACAAAAGGAAAAAAAATGAACATTAGCATGTGCATATGTATCCACCCCATGTGCTATAAAGCCCCTAAAAAGTTCAGCACCATCAAATCAAACATCTTCAAATGGAAAGCACATGGTATCACAACAACCCTGCCATGAGAGGGTCACCCACCAGGACTCAGAGACCGGGCAAGGAGAGCATTTATCACGGAGGTGGCACAGAGACCAAAGGTAACCTTGAAGGAGTTGCAGACTTCCTCAACAGAGACTCTCCATAGGAACACAATAACCTGTACACTCCATAGAGCTGGGCTTTATGGAAGAGTGGCCAGAAAAAGACATTACTTAGTGTTAACAATAAGAAGGCATGTTTTGAGTTTGCCAAAAGTCATGCGGCAGACACCCCAAATTTATGGAGTAAGGTGCTCTAAAAATTTACCTTTTCAGACATGGAGGAAAACACTATACCTGGAGCAAACACATTCCATTACCCTGTTGTGATTATGAATCTGAGAATTTTTAATATTAATATTGTAATATTTTATCAAATAATATTCTGGTCTGTTAAGGGTTGTCCTGTGAATACCAGCCCAGTAAGGCGATGGTATTAGAACAAAATAGAAAGGTGTGAGACGAGCTCTGGCATTATTGAACAGCATAAACTCTGCACATATATGGAATGAATTCACACAATTTCTTAAAGTACAAGAATTTATTAACAAAAATAAGTCAACTCAAAGTCAAACATATTTCAATCAACAAACTCTTTACTATGCTAAAACAATCCAACTAAACTACCAAGCAGAATGAAAGAATAACGGAGACTAATAGGCTATGAACAATATAAACAAGTTGATTAAAGATGGTTGAAACCATGACCGAAAGAGTGATGCAACATTACCATGAAATGTTTATGTTTGAGAACCAAAGATTATCTAGAAGAATCTGGAAGTGACGTTAAGTTAGTCTTGGAACTAACTTAGACAACCATTCACAATGCAAGATCAGATAAAATATTATTTTAATAAAATAATGTTTTAAGAATAATCTGCTGAATAAAACCAACCTTTTGGATGACTAATTCTCAACAGGATCTCATTAGCTGCCTTTATTGAAATAATATTTAAAGAAATATTAAGGGAATATTTTGGAAAAGAGCCAAATCTTTTTGGAGAAAAGGGGCTTAATGGTGTTTACTTAAGTTATCAGATTTAGAAAAATAATGTTTAGGGACTATTATTTACTAGCTTGAAAACTAGCAACCTTTCTGTTAAATATTCCCTAGCAGGCAAGCACGTGTCCTAAGCCGTTAGCAATTAAAGCTAACAAAGGAAGCTGATAGCTTGGGACCAGAATCAGACACACACCTTTAAAATACCAGGGTTAATAAAAGGGTTAAAATGCAAGAGCGCGGACGGCACGTTATGGCCGATCTGTGTTTGAAACCACCCTTTAAATAAAGTTTGTCTTAACTTTAAAAACACACAAACAAAACCAAACTTCATAAAATGAAAAACGTTTAGATCATTTCAATATAAATCTTTCTCCATTACTCTGCCCAAACACCAAACCTCATATGAACGTGTTGAGGAGTTGTTCTGGCGACGATTAAGTTTGAAGAGACATACTGCTAAAGCAACAATAGAGTGGTTTAAGGGGACACAGTTAAATGGCGTAGGCAAAGTCCAGACCTCAATCCAATTGAGAATCTGTGGTTACATTTGAAGATCCAACATGAAGGAGCTGGAGCAGTTTTGCCTTGAGGAATGGGCAAAAATCCCTGTGGCAAGGTGTGGCAACCTCATAGAGACTTATCCAAAGAGACTTGCAGCTGTAATTCTCACAAAAGGTGACTCTACAAAGCACTGAATTTGTTATTTTGTCTTATTTTTTGTTTGTGAAGCAGAGCAATACATGTTTCACATTGTCCACAGCCCAAGATTTGTGCTTCTTGCACCATTGACACCGACGTTTGGCATTGGCCTGAGTGACCAAAGGTTTGGTTATAGCAGCCCGGCCGTGTACAGGTCCTTCTCAAAAAATTAGCATATTGTGATAAAGTTCATTATTTTCCATAATGTCATGATGAAAATTTAACATTCATATATTTTAGATTCATTGCACACTAACTGAAATATTTCAGGTCTTTTATTGTCTTAATACGGATGATTTTGGCATACAGCTCATGAAAACCCAAAATTCCTATCTCACAAAATTAGCATATTTCATCCCACCAATAAAAGAAAAGTGTTTTTAATACAAAAAACGTCAACCTTCAAATAATCATGTACAGTTATGCACTCGATACTTGGTCGGGAATCCTTTGGCAGAAATGACTGCTTCAATGCGGCGTGGCATGGAGGCAATCAGCCTGTGGCACTGCTGAGGTCTTATGGAGGCCCAGGATGCTTCGATAGCGGCCTTTAGCTCATCCAGAGTGTTGGGTCTTGAGTTTCTCAACGTTCTCTTCACAATATCCCACAGATTCTCTATGGGGTTCAGGTCAGGAGAGTTGGCAGGCCAATTGAGCACAGCGATACCATGGTCAGTAAACCATTTACCAGTGGTTTTGGCACTGTGAGCAGGTGCCAGGTCGTGCTGAAAAACGAAATCTTCATCTCCATAAAGCTTTTCAGCAGATGGAGGCATGAAGTGCTCCAAAATCTCCTGATAGCTAGCTGCATTGACCCTGCCCTTGATAAAACACAGTGGACCAACACCAGCAGCTGACACGGCACCCCAGACCATCACTGACTGTGGGTACTTGACACTGGACTTCTGGCCTTCTCCCCAGTCTTCCTCCAGACTCTGGCACCTTGATTTCTGAATGACATGCAGAATTTGCTTTCATCCGAAAAAAGTACTTTGGACCACTGAGCAACAGTCCAGTGCTGCTTCTCTGTAGCCCAGGTCTGGGGAATGCGGCACCTGTAGCCCATTTCCTGCACACGCCTGAGCACGGTGGCTCTGGATGTTTCTACTCCAGACTCAGTCCACTGCTTCCGCAGGTCCCCCAAGGTCTGGAATCAGCCCTTCTCCACAATCTTCCTCAGGGTCCGGTCACCTCTTCTCGTTGTGCAGCATTTTCTGCCACACTTTTTCCTTCCCACAGACTTCCCACTGAGGTGCCTTGATACAGCACTCTGGGAACAGCCTATTTGTTCAGAAATTTCTTTCTGTGTCTTACCCTCTTGCTTGAGGGTGTCAATAGTGGCCTTCTGGACAGCAGTCAGGTCGGCAGTCTTACCCATGATTGGGGTTTTGAGTGATGAACCAGGCTGGGAGTTTTAAAGGCCTCAGGAATCTTTTGCAGGTGTTTAGAGTTAACTCGTTGATTCAGATGATTAGGTTCATAGCTCGTTTAGAGACCCTTTTAATAATATGCTAATTTTGTGAGATAGGAATTTTGGGTTTTCATGAGCTGTATGCCAAAATCATCCGTATTAAGACAATAAAAGACCTGAAATATTTCAGTTAGTGTGCAATGAATCTAAAATATATGAATGTTAAATTTTCATCATGACATTATGGAAAATAATGAACTTTATCACAATATGCTAATTTTTTGAGAAGGACCTGTATATTGACCCTGTGGAGTTCCTGACGGACAGTTCTGGTGGAAACAGGAGAGTTGAGGTGCACATTTAATTCTGCCATGATTTGGGCAGCTGTGGTTTTATGTTTTTTGGATACAATCCGGGTTAGCACCCAAACATCCCTTTCAGACAGCTTCCTCTTGTGTCCACAGTTAATCCTGTTGGATGTGGTTCGTCCTTCTTGGTGGTATACTGACATTACCCTGGATACCGTGGCTCTTGATACATCACAAAGACTTGCTGTCTTGGTCACAGATGCGCCAGCAAGACGTGCACCAACAATTTGTCCTCTTTTGAACTCTGGTATGTCACCCATAATGTTGTGTGCATTTCAATATTTTGAGCAAAACTGTGCTCTTACCCTGCTAATTGAACCTTCACACTCTGCTCTTACTGGTGCAATGTGCAATCAATGAAGACTGGCTACCAGGCTGGTCCAATTTAGCCATGAAACCTCTCACACTAAAATGACAGGTGTTTCAGTTTCATTGTACAACCCCTGTATATTCAAATAAATAAATAAATTGGTCAATTTAATTCTTAAAAAAACTACACTTGACATACCAAGTCTATTTGCTCTTTTTTACCCAGGTAAATAAATTGTATACATTTCAAATTTTCGTCTTTGTTTTGTGTGTTGGTCTGTTTTATCCATTTGACTACTTCCTTCCTTTTTCTACTTCCTCTTATTCTTCTAGACCTAACAATACTTGACAGTTTAAATGACTTTAGACATCAAACAGAACAAGCTGCACATCAACTTCTAAAGGCCAGTAACAGATACACATTTCCCAGTGATCAAATTATTTGCAGCCTCTAATTATTTGTTGAAATATATTGAAGGGAATCACAAGAAAAAGGTTAATTTACCACAAAACACAACTGGTACAATTTCCATTGTCTATTATCCAATACACTTGGATATTTACCTTTTTAGTTGATTAATATCTGTATAGTTTTGTGTTTTTATTCCAATTGTAGAAGCTGAGAGCTGCCATCACATCTAACAAGGCAGTCAGGGAACTGAACATCTGGAATTCCATATTGGTAACTCATGCGAGGCTTATATATCAACCCTGACTTTGACTGTGTGTTAGAGGAAAATAAATCTTACCAAAAGCACTTCAAGTCATAAATACATTTATGGTTAGAAAAGACTGTCATGTAGCATTTTAACTGATAATTGTTTTCTACCTTATTTACTCCTGTTTGTTTTTAACACCCATACAAATCAGAGTTTCGTGCTTGTTTAGTTCATTTGATGGAGCTATTGATCATTTACAGCACAAATCAAATACGGCCCAACCCTGTTTTAGGTGTTTCAAACAGGTTGGGCGAGGAGAATATTGCTCTGGTCATGTGAGACCAGAATTTAACTTGGTTTTCATACAAAATGCAACCTGTGGAGGAACATGACCCTAAACACATCATTACCACAGTGATGGCAGCATTATGTTGTGAGGACGCTTTTCTTGAACAGGGAAACTGGTCAGAGATGATGGTAAGATGGATGGATAAATACCAGACAAACATGTTAGTGGAAGCAAAAGACATGACACAGGAAGTAAGGTTGATACCTTCCAGAACACCTTTAAACATACAGACAGAGCTACAGCAGAACCAAAGACTAGGTGTTAGAAAGTCAAAGTCCAGACCTAAATCTTTTGAACTGTGGATAAGTCTGTGGAAAGACTATCCATTAATGTCTACATGTTCTCCATCCAGTCTGACTGAGCTTGAGCTATTTAACAAAGGATAATGGGCAGCAGCTTCAGATGTCCAAAGCTGGTAAAGACATACCCCTGATGATGTGCAGCTTTAAATACACTGAAAGGTTGTTCTACAAAGTTTGCACTCAGAGTAGCTGAATACAAATTCATGCAACATCATTGTTGTTTCATGTTACATCAAAACCATTTATCCTTTTTGCTCAGATTGTCCAGATTAAATCTCTGTGTTTGTGAAATTTAAAATTATGTGCACTGGTTTGACATTTTATTTCACTAAATTGAAACTGAATTTAATGGTTTGAAACTGAATGTATTTCCTTTGAAAATGTATTTTGTCATTTTAAAAATTCAGTATGACTACTTTCAGTTTTAAAATTCAGTTTCAATTCCAAAGTTCTGTTTTTGTGTCTACTCCGGGTCCTTGAGGAAAGCCATAAAGAACTCAAACACAGATTCACAGATTTACATTTCATACCAGGTTAAACTTCCTTTCTGGCATTTTGAGCGGGAGCAGTGCAGAGTCATTCACAATGTCAAACAGACCAATGTAACACCGGCAGCACACTATGCAAACCTTTACCTCCCTTGTGCTGCTGGTCAGGGTCTTTAAGGGCCCTGTCATTCATATGGAGGTGAAATTAACAGCCTTGGTCTTTTCTTAACTTAGCCAGCCCTGCAGTTTGGCACACTGTAAAAATAATTAGCATGGTGTCAGAGAAGCTCTAATGAATGCTGAATGTTAACAATGTAAGAGATTTGGGTAAGGTTTGGGATTAAAGCTAAACAGTAGATTCAGATCAATAGTTCAAATTGTGAGAGCCAAAATCTGATTCTTTATTGTCATATCTGAAGGACTTTATATGACTTTTGCTTGCTGCTTGGCTTCCTGCTCTCATTGTTAGGCATCTGCTCTTTTTTTGTCATTGGCACAACAACCAGGACGTCATTTAACCAATCAGTGAGCTTAAGGACTCAGAGCTGTAACTCAAACCCTGACTGCTGCTGTTCAGCATAGAAGTGCTGAGTAACAACATTCAGAACAGCCTGAGCTTGGGGGGCAGCAACTCAGTGTGCACCTCCTCTACACACTGAGGTGCTGCTGACCTCTGCCACTCTCAAGTTTCCACTGAAGACCATTTAGGCACAGACAGCAGACAGTTGCCCAGATGCTCATTATTTTTTTTCTCTTTTAAAATGTTCTGCTCCTCATTAAAGAGTCTGAGGAACACCAGAACACAGAGCAACAGATGCAAATGTTCCTCTCAAACTTTCCTCCAACTTCTTCAAATTCAGTTCAAATCAATATGTGGTCATTTAACTTTATAACGGTAAAGCGAGAGAGCAATATAACAATGTAAACAAATATATACAAAAAGTACGTCCTCAGTTTTATTTTCTCCAACTGACCCTCATACCTAATAAAGTGGCCAATGAGTGTAGAGTTTTTTTTTTCTCTCTGTAGTTAAAGTTAATCTGAAAGCCTACATTCAACCAGATGTTACTGAAAACTGGCTTCACAATAAAAGCACACCCGAGGTATTTAAAAGGACCACAAGCAAATCAAACAGTCAGTAAGTCATTTTCCATTCCGCTTCTTCCATAGTGGGTTGTGGGGAAGCTGGTGCCTATCTCCAGCAGTCTATGGGCGAGAGGCGGGGTACACCCTGGACAGGTCGCAAGTCCATCGCAGGGCAACACACAAACAACCACACACATTCATTCATACACCCAAGGGCAATTTAGAGAGACCAATTACACTAACATGCATGTCTTTGAACTGCGGGAGGAAGCCGGACTACCCGGAGAGAACCCACGCATGCACGGGGAGAACATGCAAACTCCATGCAGAAAGACCCCCGGTCAGGAGTCACCTTCTTGCTGCAAGGCAACAGCGCTACCAACTGTGCCACGGTGCAGCAGTGTCCCTGTTGACCCCTGTCTAGAACATGTGCTGTGGAATAATTAATAATATAGAAATACATGTGAAAGGTTTAAACCAGGGCCATCAAATGAAGTTAGATTAGTTTATCCTCAGTTTCTCAACAGAAGACCTGTTTGATTCATTAATTATTAGTTGTGCATTTGTTCAACAAATGAGATAATTCTGCTCACAGAAAACAGTAAAGCAGATATTGTAAAGACATTTGTTTAGAGGTAATTTCTTCAGGTCAAACCACTTCATTGACAAAGGAAACATTGTGAAGCACACAGATTTGTAGTAATCACAAAATATATGAAAAAAGATTTTGACATATCATCAACTAAATAATGTAAAATTTGTGCAACAGTGCATTTAAATAGTCCAATAAACTAATACAAACTAAGAGAAAGATTCAAACCTGCTGCCATTCTAACCTGGCTGAAAATAGCGGCAGGCTTGGAGATATACAGGTCCTTCTCAAAATACTAGCATATTGTGATAAAGTTCATTATTTTCCATAATGTAATGATGAAAATTTAACATTCATATATTTTAGATTCATTGCACACTAACTGAAATATTTCAGGTCTTTTATTGTCTTAATACGGATGATTTTGGCATACAGCTCATGAAAACCCAAAATTCCTATCTCACAAACTTAGCATATCATTAAAAGGGTCTCTAAACGAGCTATGAACCTAATCATCTGAATCAACGAGTTAACTCTAAACACCTGCAAAAGATTCCTGAGGCCTTTAAAACTCCCAGCCTGGTTCATCACTCAAAACCCCAATCATGGGTAAGACTGCCGACCTGACTGCTGTCCAGAATGCCACTATTGACACCCTCAAGCAAGAGGGTAAGACACAGAAAGAAATTTCTGAACGAATAGGCTGTTCCCAGAGTGCTGTATCAAGGCACCTCAGTGGGAAGTCTGTGGGAAGGAAAAAGTGTGGCAGAAAACGCTGCACAACGAGAAGAGGTGACCGGACCCTGAGGAAGATTGTGGAGAAGGGCCGATTCCAGACCTTGGGGGACCTGCGGAAGCAGTGGACTGAGTCTGGAGTAGAAACATCCAGAGCCACCGTGCACAGGCGTGTGCAGGAAATGGGCTACAGGTGTCGCATTCCCCAGGTCAAGCCACTTTTGAACCAGAAACAGCGGCAGAAGCGCCTGACCTGGGCTACAGAGAAGCATCACTGGACTGTTGTGGTCCAAAGTACTTTTTTCAGATGAAAGCAAATTCTGCATGTCATTCGGAAATCAAGGTGCCACAGTCTGGAGGAAGACTGTGGAGAAGGAAATGCCAAAATGCCAGAAGTCCAGTGTCAAGTACCCACAGTCAGTGATGGTCTGGTGTGCCGTGTCAGCTGCTGGTGTTGGTCCACTGTGTTTTATCAAGGGCAGGGTCAATGCAGCTAGCTTTCAGGAGATTTTGGAGCACTTCATGCTTCCATCTGCTGAAAAGCTTTATGGAGATGAAGATTTCATTTTTCAGCACGACCTGGCACCTGCTCACAGTGCCAAAACCACTGGTAAATGGTTTACTGACCATGGTATCACTGTGCTCAATTGGCCTGCCAACTCTCCTGACCTGAACCTCATAGAGAATCTGTGGGATATTGTGAAGAGAACGTTGAGAGACTCAAGACCCAACACTCTGGATGAGCTAAAGGCCGCTATCGAAGCATCCTGGGCCTCCATAAGACCTCAGCAGTGCCACAGGCTGATTGCCTCCATGCCACGCCGCATTGAAGCAGTCATTTCTGCCAAAGGATTCCCGACCAAGTATTGAGTGCATAACTGTACATGATTATTTGAAGGTTGACGTTTTTTGTATTAAAAACACTTTTCTTTTATTGGTCGGATGAAATATGCTAATTTTGTGAGATAGGAATTTTGGGTTTTCATGAGCTGTATGCCAAAATCATCCGTATTAAGACAATAAAAGACCTGAAATATTTCAGTTAGTGTGCAATGAATCTAAAATATAGGAATGTTAAATTTTCATCATGACATTATGGAAAATAATTAACTTTATCACAATATGCTAATATTTTGAGAAGGACCTGTATACCAAAGAAAACCTGCATCTGCTGCCAAAGATGCTTCAACAATCAAATTATTATCAGTATTCATGGATCATGAATACTTATGTACATGTCATCTATTTGTTTGCTTTTTAATTATTTTTTTTAATACAAAACTGTTTTTTCACTTTGTGTTTATAGTGTATTTTGTGTAAAATATTAAGGGAAATGTCAGGATCCTTAGATGTTTGAGTTCTGAGTTTCCTTCTTGTCTGTTTCTTTTCACTTCCTTGTTGTTTATGTTCTCTAGTTGCTGCTATTTTTGTTAATTCATTCTAGATTCTGTTAAGTTTCTTTCTGTATTTTCTCTCTGCTCAGATTCTACTCATTACAGGTCCTTCTCAAAATATTAGCATATTGTGATAAAGTTCATTATTTTCCATAATGTAATGATGAAAATTTAACATTCATATATTTTAGATTCATTGCACACTAACTGAAATATTTCAGGTCTTTTATTGTCTTAATACAGATGATTGTGGCATACAGCTCATGAAAACCCAAAATTCCCATCTCACAAAATTAGCATATCATTAAAAGGGTCTCTAAACGAGCTATGAACCTAATCATCTGAATCAACGAGTTAACTCTAAACACCTGCAAAAGATTCCTGAGGCCTTTAAAACTCCCAGCCTGGTTCATCACTCAAAACCCCAATCATGGGTAAGACTGCCGACCTGACTGCTGTCCAGAAGGCCACTATTGAAACCCTCAAGCAAGAAGGTAAGACACAGAATGAAATTTCTGAACGAATAGGCTGTTACCAGAGTGCTGTATCAAGGCACCTCAGTGGGAAGTCTGTGGGAAGGAAAAAGTGTGGCAGAAAACGCTGCACAACGAGAAGAGGTGACCGGACCCTGAGGAAGATTGTGGAGAAGGGCCGATTCCAGACCTTGGGGGACCTGCGGAAGCAGTGGACTGAGTCTGGAGTAGAAACATCCAGAGCCACCGTGCACAGGCGTGTGCAGGAAATGGGCTACAGGTGCCGCATTCCCCAGGTCAAGCCACTTTTGAACCAGAAACAGCGGAAGAAGCGCCTGACCTGGGCTACAGAGAAGCAGCACTGGACTGTTGCTCAGTGGTCCAAAGTACTTTTTGTGGATGAAAGCAAATTCTGCATGTCATTCGGAAATCAAGGTGCCAGAGTCTGGAGGAAGACTGGGGAGAAGGAAATGCCAAAATGCCAGATGTCCAGTGTCAAGTACCCACAGTCAGTGATGGTCTGCTGCTGGTGTTGGTCCACTGTGTTTTATCAAGGGCAGGGTCAATGCAGCTAGCTATCAGGAGATTTTGGAGCACTTCATGCTTCCATCTGCTGAAAAGCTTTATGGAGATGAAGATTTCATTTTTCAGCACGACCTGGCACCTGCTCACAGTGCCAAAACCACTGGTAAATGGTTTACTGACCATGGTATCACTGTGCTCAATTGGCCTGCCAACTCTCCTGACCTGAACCCCATAGAGAATCTGTGGGATATTGTGAAGAGAACGTTGAGAGACTCAAGACCCAACACTCTGGATGAGCTAAAGGCCGCTATCGAAGCATCCTGGGCCTCCATAAGACCTCAGCAGTGCCACAGGCTGATTGCCTCCATGCCACGCCGCATTGAAGCAGTCATTTCTGCCAAAGGATTCCCGACCAAGTATTGAGTGCATGACTGTACATGATTATTTGAAGGTTGACGTTTTTTGTATTAAAAACACTTTTCTTTTATTGGTCGGATGAAATATGCTAATTTTGTGAGATAGGAATTTTGGGTTTTCATGAGCTGTATGCCAAAATCATCCGTATTAAGACAATAAAAGACCTGAAATATTTCAGTTAGTGTGCAATGAATCTAAAATATAGGAATGTTAAATTTTCATCATGACATTATGGAAAATAATTAACTTTATCACAATATGCTAATATTTTGAGAAGGACCTGTATACCAAAGAAAACCTGCATCTGCTGCCAAAGATGCTTCAACAATCAAATTATTATCAGTATTCATGGATCATGAATACTTATGTACATGTCATCTATTTGTTTGCTTTTTAATTATTTTTTTTAATACAAAACTGTTTTTTCACTTTGTGTTTATAGTGTATTTTGTGTAAAATATTAAGGGAAATGTCAGGATCCTTAGATGTTTGAGTTCTGAGTTTCCTTCTTGTCTGTTTCTTTTCACTTCCTTGTTGTTTATGTTCTCTAGTTGCTGCTATTTTTGTTAATTCATTCTAGATTCTGTTAAGTTTCTTTCTGTATTTTCTCTCTGCTCAGATTCTACTCATTACAGGTCCTTCTCAAAATATTAGCATATTGTGATAAAGTTCATTATTTTCCATAATGTAATGATGAAAATTTAACATTCATATATTTTAGATTCATTGCACACTAACTGAAATATTTCAGGTCTTTTATTGTCTTAATACAGATGATTGTGGCATACAGCTCATGAAAACCCAAAATTCCCATCTCACAAAATTAGCATATCATTAAAAGGGTCTCTAAACGAGCTATGAACCTAATCATCTGAATCAACGAGTTAACTCTAAACACCTGCAAAAGATTCCTGAGGCCTTTAAAACTCCCAGCCTGGTTCATCACTCAAAACCCCAATCATGGGTAAGACTGCCGACCTGACTGCTGTCCAGAAGGCCACTATTGAAACCCTCAAGCAAGAAGGTAAGACACAGAATGAAATTTCTGAACGAATAGGCTGTTACCAGAGTGCTGTATCAAGGCACCTCAGTGGGAAGTCTGTGGGAAGGAAAAAGTGTGGCAGAAAACGCTGCACAACGAGAAGAGGTGACCGGACCCTGAGGAAGATTGTGGAGAAGGGCCGATTCCAGACCTTGGGGGACCTGCGGAAGCAGTGGACTGAGTCTGGAGTAGAAACATCCAGAGCCACCGTGCACAGGCGTGTGCAGGAAATGGGCTACAGGTGCCGCATTTCCCAGACCTGGGCTACAGAGAAGCAGCACTGGACTGTTGCTCAGTGGTCCAAAGTACTTTTTGTGGATGAAAGCAAATTCTGCATGTCATTCGGAAATCAAGGTGCCAGAGTCTGGAGGAAGACTGGGGAGAAGGAAATGCCAAAATGCCAGATGTCCAGTGTCAAGTACCCACAGTCAGTGATGGTCTGCTGCTGGTGTTGGTCCACTGTGTTTTATCAAGGGCAGGGTCAATGCAGCAAGCTATCAGGAGATTTTGGAGCACTTCATGCTTCCATCTGCTGAAAAGCTTTATGGAGATGAAGATTTCATTTTTCAGCACGACCTGGCACCCGCTCACAGTGCCAAAACCACTGGTAAATGGTTTACTGACCATGGTATCACTGTGCTCAATTGGCCTGCCAACTCTCCTGACCTGAACCCCATAGAGAATCTGTGGGATATTGTGAAGAGAACGTTGAGAGACTCAAGACCCAACACTCTGGATGAGCTAAAGGCCGCTATCGAAGCATCCTGGGCCTCCATAAGACCTCAGCAGTGCCACAGGCTGATTGCCTCCATGCCACGCCGCATTGAAGCAGTCATTTCTGCCAAAGGATTCCCGACCAAGTATTGAGTGCATGACTGTACATGATTATTTGAAGGTTGACGTTTTTTGTATTAAAAACACTTTTCTTTTATTGGTCGGATGAAATATGCTAATTTTGTGAGATAGGAATTTTGGGTTTTCATGAGCTGTATGCCAAAATCATCCGTATTAAGACAATAAAAGACTTGAAATATTTCAGTTAGAGTGCAATGAATCTAAAATATATGAATGTTAAATTTTCATCATGACATTATGGAAAATAATAAACTTTATCACAATATGCTAATATTTTGAGAAGGACCTGTACTCTTCTCTCCCTCGGCTCCTCTGCCTTCATGGGTCTCAGCTGTTCCTCCTCCATCTGATTATTCTCACCTGCTCGCCACGCCTTTCATGTGATCCAGCTGGTTGTTTTCACTCATTGCTGGATTCTACTGTTATCCTGCCGCTCCATGTCTTCTACTCTGTTCCATGCCATTTTCTCCCTGTCAGCGCCTGGTTCTTGGCCTATGTTCCCTGTCTTGGTTTCCCTGTGTTCCTTTTTATTATTGAAGCTTTTAATTACGTCAATTACGCTCTTTCCTCAACCTAAACATTGCAGAAAAAATAATGTAATCAATTTTGAAATAAAATTGTATTGTATCGTTTTATTCTGAAGGTTTTGGCGGAAGGGATGTTTTTCCGCTCGTGAACTCGTTTATGTGGCGGAAACTTTTCTTCAAGAGAAGCGCGCTCGTATCTTCCACGCTCCTCACCAGCATCCTCTTCAGCGGGACACTTTCAAAGTTCTACCCGCTTTAAGAAGTCCTCCGCTGCGCTGGATTTGTTCTCAGCATTCCGCTATTTCTGCATTATTTGCGCTTTCTATTAATCTTAATGGGATTATTAGCCCCGATGGAAGAGGGATGGAGCGGTCCCGTTAGATGTTGAAGTCTCCACAATCTATTGGCGGCGGCTCCCGAGTTGCTCCCACCCCGCTGAGAGAGCGCCTCTCCCCGCCTCAAGGAATATGGGCTGCGGCTTGAGGAAACTGGAAGACCCGGAGGACAGCAGTCCCGGGAAAATCTACTCCACCCTGAAGAGACCGCAGGTGGAGACCAAGACAGACACCGTGTATGATTATGTGCTGCTTGACTTCAGCTTGGAAGGTAGAGCTCCTTAACTCCTCTAATGAATGTTTTCTTCTCCTTTTTCAACTTGTCTCAAACGTTTCTCTTCTTTTTGTCAAATATTCCGGTCGTACAGATTCATAACAATTATTGTCAGATAGTGATGATTAGCTACTGTTATCATGGAACATTATCTGGGAATAATAAATGACTCATTTTGAAGGCTATTCTCCAAAAGCCTCCATCCATCCATCCACTTACTAATTATCTCCAAATAATTAGTCAGTTATGCATATTGATCTAGAATTATTGTTTCTAAAGGAAAATTGGGCATTATTTTAGTTTTCTTAATTAATTAGTAGGTTAAATGTAGTTATTTGCAGATGTATCATATATCCTTGTATTAATATAATTTTAGTTTATGACAGTCCTTGAAAATGTGTGACTTTGTATATTATTAGTTTTACTGACTTTTGTTGGTCATAGTCAATAGACAATAGTTTAGTTCAGTGTGTGTGTATAAGTGTGGACAAATTCCTTAACGGTCCGCATGGCAGTGGCGCCCCTAGAACATTTTCACAGGGGGGCCCGTTTAAATCTCGGGGTGGCCCACCCGAATCAAAACTAATGACTGACTGAAAAATTCCGTCATATTCTATTACTATATAATGAAAACTACAGAAAAAACTATCATAGACCATTTGTCTTTTGTTTTGGTTTTACAAATTTATAAATGAGACTGACTAGAAAAGAGCATTTACAGTTTAACAGCCTACATGTATTTTCTCTAGTGTTATTCTTTAAAATAACAGGATTTTTTTTCTTTTTACAAAATCAAACATTTCACAAAAAAGTTGGTAAAAGGAAAAGGCAGGTATGTTCGCTGACTCGTGGACAACTTGGCTTCAGTCACTAAACCGACAACTTATCATATCTGGGGGGTGGGGGGCATGCATCGCTCAAGAAACATCAGACCAAAACAACAACCACAATATGTAAAAACACTTGTTTTATCCTCTCCCTCTCTGCTCCTCTTTTCCTTTCTGACTGTCTGTCTCGCCCCATTTTCCAAGTCATGGGGGGTTGCATGTAACCTGGTGTGTGTCACTGCACCGCTGTGACAGATGGCGTCAGCTAAATATAGGAGGGGTGTCTGGGAGCTTCAGTGAGTCAGTTACTTGAGTGAGCAGCATGAATGGCATGGATTCAGTAAAAAAATCAGGCATGATTCGAACCGGGCCTTTGGTCCCTGTTAAACCAGGATATCTCCTGGTGCTCCCAATGGCACGGTCCGTACCTGGACCTACGTGACAGAAGTTACATCAACGCTTTTTTAATATATCAGTTTACAAATTCCACCATGAAGGCTAGAAAACAACAAACTGTGAAATCCACCCATCAGTCATTTTCTCAGCTTTTTTGAATAATATAAAAAATTGGATAAGAAATGAGGGCACTACACCCGTAACAGATGCATGTTCATCCTGCATCGGATCAGCATGGCGTTGTTGACACGACTCAATGCATAACAATGGCACGTCACTATGTATAGCATCTAAGAGGCAATGTCCAATCCAGTAAAATTAATGTATTATTAATTTTAATGGCTGCATGGTGGCGCAGTTGGTAGCACTGTTGCCTTGCAGCAAGAAGGTCCTGGGTTCGATTCCCGATCTGGGGTCTTTCTGCATGGAGTTTGCATGTTCTCCCCGTGCATGCGTGGGTTCTCACCGGGTACTCTGGCTTCCTCCCACAGTCCAAAGACATGCCTGTTAGGTTAATTGGTCACTCTAAATTGACCTTAGGTGTATGAATGAGTGTGTGTATGGTTGTTTGTGTGTTGCCCTGCGATGGACTGGCGACCTGTCCAGGATGTACCCCGCCTCTCGCCCATAGACTGCTGGAGATAGGCACCAGCTCCCCCGTGACCCACTATGGAATAAGCGGTAGAAAATGACTGACTAATTTTAATGTATTAATGAGTACACCCTGCCTGAGACATTAGTGGCGCAACAGTCTGCTTACTGGCTGACAAATGAGGCACATGTTTTGTTTCATGCTAGGATCAACCTTTTATAAGACACCAGAGAGTCAAAATCCAGGGAGAACTAGCCCACATGTTAATGTATGAAGAGAATGACTTAAGGATGTTAAATGGCTTCTCCAGATGTAAGGATGAGTATTTTTCTGTAAGTCTTCGGAGACATTCAAACTTTTAATGAAGGCAGTCATTATTAACCTGACTACTTGATTTTATACATAAAAATATGGGCACTCCCTTCAGTGTGAGTCGTGGTGTAGAGTGAGCGTAGGATGGATTGTAGTTGGGTCACCCTCAGGATGACCTAACTCCCGCTGTTTAAATCTGTAACTAGGGAGGTCTCTTTGGGAGTTTTCTCAAAAATGGGTGAAAAACTAATTGTCCCCACAGTCCACATAAGCAGCTATAACTGTTGTCAATGAGCTACACAGCTGAACAATGAAATAATCTAACTTTTATTTTCCCCAGGGAACAGTACACATTGACACTAAACAACAAAATGTGAACCACCATACATCCATCTGTGTATTCATATTAGTTATTATAACTAGATAATTATCTTTTACTGAAATAATTGTCAATACTGAGCAAGGTCCGGTACATCACTGTGTGTTAAGTTATTAACATTTCAATTCAAATATTAATTCCTGAGAAAAAGTCTGACTGAGTTTTTCACTAACTAAGTACACCACCTTAACACTGGCTTCTGCACTTAAATACTAAGGTCCAAACAACTCTTTACAAGCGATCCGGATCTAATGTCAGGTTCTTTAACAAAAATGATAGCAATTATTTTTTTTATGCTGAATATATAACATGTCTGTCAGATGTTATGAGTTACCCCAGGTTGCTGGCTTGTTAAAAATACATATTAGCCGATGCTTTAAATGGCTTTTTGCTTGAAACGGATCCTGGCTTCCACCAAAGAGCCATAAATCCCATCTGTCCTGCAGGAGGACTGTACGACTTTGTTTATGTAACCAACAAAATCAGGAAACGGAGGACATTGGCCTTAAAATGAAAAAAAGCCAATTCTAAGTAAAAAGGCCATTTTTGGATACAGTAGCAGAACTAACCCATCCTGCATACTTGATTTCCAGTTTTAATGTGGTGCCGTAAAGGACATGAAGCAACTCAGATGTTACTTTAAGGCAGTGGTGCCCGGACTTTTTGCTACATGGGCCAAAATCATCATGTCGGATTTGTTTGTGCCACAAAAATATGGTTCTGTTTTTCATTTTAAAAAACCCAACATTTTTTTTTTTTACCTATTCAACAATAAACAAAGCACGCAATATTATAGTAAAACAAATAGTTTCCATTTTCTGCAGCGAAGCATAAACGGGGCATGGAGTTTCCAAATTGTTTTGGGGGGTGGAGACTGAATTTTATTTTTATTTTTAGTCTATTTTTAGCAGCAACAGCAGGATTTGGGTCACTCTTTCTTTGAAAAAAATTGCCATTTTTAGCCAAGTTTAAGGAATCAGTTGAAAGCAGATTTGGGGACACCAAGGTCGGCTTTTCAATATGAGTCACAGGATATCTGTGGTCCTTTTTAGTATGAAATTAAGAAGAAACCAGCTGCATCAATATTAAAAGATGAATACTTTGTGTTTTCCAGTTTGAGATTTAAATTTTTCAATTAAACCTTTCTCTAATTGAAAAAAAGTGAACCGCTGGTGCATCAACCGCTGGTGCTGGAGGGCCAAATATGTACCTTTCTTGAATTGTGATTGAGGGCCACGCAGAATCAGTCCTGGGGCAGCATATGGCCCCCATGGCCACACTTGGACACCCCTGCTCTAGAGAGCAAAGTGTGGGCATGGCATGTTCAGGTTGTGAGTATCCAGGTATATACATATTTTTTAAAAGGCTTAGTTCCAAAGCTTCCTCTGGCTGTACTGAACGAGTGCTCCCCCCTCCCCCACATGTTGTTGCACCCTGCTGGCCAGGTGGCTAACAGAAGCCTACTTCTATTTTCTCATGTTACAAGGCAGACAAAAGTGTTTAGACATATTTCCAGTCATGAAAAAACATGAGGTCATGGTGAGAAAAATAAAGGCGTGCCTCCCATCACTTGCATGAAGCTGACATGGTTTTATATCCACAGTTGACAAGCTTTGAGCAGCACGTCTGTTAAGCAGCTGACTGCAGGCTCGCTACCTGTGGAGATTGCTCGACTATTTACCCAGCTAATATCAACTTGCTACTGTGCACATTCACCTGAAAACTAGTGCTAAATTTGTATAATCTAGTTTTGTTTTAGTCTATGTATCAAAATCAGAATACACAAAAAAATTAAATAGCATATAACAAAAAACTCATTTTTTGCTGCAGGTTGAATACTTGTATCTTTTCTGTTTTTAAATACAAGCAAGTAGATCCTGTGTTTGTGTTTTAGGTTTTGGTATAAATACCGTGAGCCCGTGTTACCATGGTAATGGCCCATGAATAGCGTAGCCCCAAAACTTTGAACCGTCTCATTACGGTGCCTACATACAGTGGACTGGCCACTAGACTCTGACAGTATCATTTCTACCAAGATCTCCAGGCTGGAAAATCATAATTTGGCCTCAAAGGAAACTATTTTCACTACAGCTGAAATATTACATAAATTTGCTAATTTTCCATGGTGAACAAGGCAACACTTGTTCTTTCCTGTGACTGTAACCTTTCTATCTGTTTATTTGGACTTAAAGTGGGCACAAGTAGATGTTTTAATGTTAGTAATTTTTTATCATGCTCATTAGGTGCAGTAACAAAAACACTGTAGAAAGACAGGGAAACTAGGACCCAATTTACTGCTATAAACTACCAAGTGGGTCGGCAGACCTTTCCTGGAAACAGGGGCGTTCATTCAAAAAATAGGTCACCAATGATTTTTTTTCCTCTCTTCCTCTAGTGGCTCACTCCCTCCGAGCACACAAGGACGCTCACTCATTCACACACCTTCCCATGAAGCTAAATGAAACACCCTCCCTGAGACATTAAAAACCACCTGCTGGGAAATGGACTCTAATTTGAACAGCATTGCTGGTTCGCTTAAGATAATCCCTTCATGTGGGGCTCCAACTGGCTGCTTTCACTGTGACCTATTTGGAAGGAGACGGTGATTAAGTTGTAAATGGGAGCTGAGCGTGTCAACAGCAGGTCGGGGAAAACATTGAATCACAGGGCGAAGACCTCCTTTCAAAGTCAAAGATTAAGCAGTAGTCCAGTCTCCTTTTAGATTGTGTCATGATATTGTATTCAGATACTGTGTTAAACTACAGCAGTCCTGATGTTATGAACATTTTAGCCTTCATATAGTGTAGTTTATGTAGTATTAAATAAATCTGTATATTTTTCTGTCAGCATTTGCTCATCTCCATGCAACACGCTACTTTCACATAAAGTAAATAAATGTTTTTTTTCTTACTGAGCACTCAAAGCCCTTTCACCATCCACCTATTCACACACATGTTCACAAGCCCCCCAGTTCACACAGCAAGGAGCAACAACAGGTTCTAGTTCTGTATAAGGAGGCTTCAACTGGCTGCGGAGGATTGCTTTTGCTCCCCTAACTACAGCCATTCCAGTTATTTTATATGCTACATCGTCACGTCTGAGAACTTATGAGAATGGTCTTATCATGTATGCAGTCTGAGAATACCTGATTCAGTGACCTCATAGTTATTTTATGTACTTTCTTCTTTACCACTTATAAGGTAGCCACCTCCGTCACACATAGAAATCCACCCATCAGAATTTTGGGGTAAATATTCTGTTTTAAAGTTTTGACCTGCCGATATTTATTTTTTCACTTCTGATTTTGCTTTGATTTTGTTTCTTGTGGATTTTGTCGCATGTGAATGATGAAACTCCAATTGTATGTTTGCAACTCAAGATTTCAAACTGAGAAGTCAGTTGGAATTGGCTAAGAATTGGATGTTTTTCTCTGATCATTGAACTCACCATCCCTTGATTGCAAGGTCGTCACAGGGACAGCAACACTTGTCTGTGCAGAATCTGGTGCAGCAAAGTTGTTCCTTTATAAGTTTGAATGGCTTTCAACCTCTGTTGTCATGCAACATGGTGAATTTCGAAATGCTACCGCTTGGAAATTTCAGGAAAAGGCCAAAACATACTCACCAAAAATTTTTCCTCTCTCCTAGAGCTGCCAGAATAAAATATCATTCTATTCTATGTCCAGACCAAAACTTTTGATTTTGTTCTTGCTACCCAAAATAATAACACATTTCTCTACAGACCTTTTACAGTTCTGGTGTGCTTACTCGATAGGGAGTACACACAGAGTGGTTTCAAAGTAATGATCATTTTATGTTTAAGTACGGATCTGTGTAAAACCAGCTGCTCTCTTATACAAACTGTGACGTCGCCTCTGGTTCTAGTATAAATAATCAATGATCATTTGTAGAAAGCCTTCTTAAAGCTCCTGGAAAGTTACAACTGAGCGATTTAACATTTCAACACATCTGATTGTTAAATTAGAGCTTCTACCTCCAGGATATTTAGTTGGATATAGCTGTTATTTCATTTGAAATTATGTTGTGATATTATGTACTTTCATAATTTGCTGTGTGCAAAAAATTGTTAATGAACCGTAATCTGACCAGCAAATATACTGTAATCCTTTTTAGTTGGGTTTTATGTGTACAGATAAATTTAACCAGAATACCAATAAAAAAATAAATTACATTTCTTCAGAAAAAGTACCCAGAGACTAGAAAAATATATATTTACAAATTTGGTAATTATACCACTAATGAAAACAGAACTGGCTAAAATCACTATCTCCAGGCCAGAGTTTAAGGAATATTACAGCATAGAGCATAAATTAGGGTCACCAGAGGAACCTTTATAGCAACAGCTTTCTCTGTTGCGCATCTGCATTTATTTCAGAACCATATGGTGGAAAACCTGCACAGTCAGGGGTTCTCCCCTCAGACACACATATGAATACAGCATTTCACACACACAGTTTGTTCATGTGACTCATCTGTGTGTCTAGATCTGCTTTAGGAAAATTGTCTTTAACACCAGAAACAACAGCAAGACTTAAATAAATATCTTTTATCCTGATATTTATCCTTACAAATATCTGTGCAGTACCATAACAACACCAACTGGGGTTAATCTTTGTGTAATGTCCTGATTCTCTATAACATTGAGGATCATCAGGTGCTAATGGTCCACGTTTGTAACTTATACATTACATGAAGGCTTCAATGAAGAGCAGAGAGGTAGAAATCAGAGCATCACACCAGCGATTTTACCTGTGGACAGTCTGAAAATAGCTGTTTAGTGCTCATTTTCACTTTCTTTTGACAAAATGCTTTAACTGAATGTAAAGCTCCACTTGGTAAAGTATGCCTGGTTAACCTGGTGTTTACCCAGTTTGCAGCAGTCTGGTTAAAACTGGAATTCATGTTTTCAATCTGCCAAGCCATTTCTTGCCAAATAAGTGACTGCAGTATCACCTGCATGAAGCCAGTCTTTGCCAACCAATTCATACCATGTTTTCAGAATGTAGACTCTCACTTCAGATAAGTCTTTGCAGGTTTCTGTCATCTGAAACCACTTAAAAGATCCCAAAGACACACCGAAAGAATCAGTTCAAACACTCTCCTCCTGAAAACCTTTGCATTTCTATGTAAACACCCAGTCATGACAAATGTGACGGCATTTGAAGGTTTAATGATTAGATTCACTTGAGATGCACCAAGAACTCAGCTGGTTATTGGATTTTCAGCTTTACCAGCACTGACTAGGAACATCCTAGTTGAATCTTCAACTGCAACCCTCTTCTGTTACTGAATGAAGAAGACTCAAAGTTAGCTAGTTTTAGAATGAGTGAGGTGTATGAAATGCACTCAGAAGAAGCACATAGTTGTTAAAACTTGTCTGGTTCTTTTAGGCTATGAGAGAGAGCAAGACTCTCAGCAGATAACAAAAAGGCTGAAAGGGGTACAGCTATGTTTTTTTATGTTTTAGTCTTACATGTTTTCAGTCTTGCAGGAAAAAATAGATGACATGATGCGCTTCTATATTTTGAAGTGTATGGAAAAATAATTTTGGAAATATTCTGTAATCAATTTATATGGAATTCTATTTGTACAGGTAGGCCTGTCCAATAATAACATCCAGACTAAGACAATAGTTTTATTTTAAGTAAAATATTTTATGAATATAGTTTCATTTTAAGTTTATTTATGATGTAAACACATACATTTAAATTTTGGTTTTAATGGTATATTGCAGATGTAATTTGGCATACTTGACTTTATTTTTAAAATAAAAAGCATGAATTTATTTTGTTGTGGACAGCCTTTGCAGAGGCAGTATAGTATTACAACACTCAGTCAAGTCAAGTTTATTTATATAGCGCTTTTCAGCAACAAGGCACTCAAGGCGCTGTACATACGGAAAAACATTACAATGATACAGAAAATCAAATAACAGAGGTAATTAAAAAAATAAAGTAAAATAAAGAGAATAGAATGATGGATAAGAAAATGAAAGGAAAATTGGACTGAAAACGTACAGGGGTTGGACAATGAAACTGAAACACCTGTAATTTTAGTGTGGGAGGTTTCATGGCTAAATTGGACCAGCCTGGTAGCCAGTTTTCATTGATTGCACATTGCACCAGTAAGAGCAGAGTGTGAAGGTTCAATTAGCAGGGTAAGAGCACAGTTTTGCTCAAAATATTGAAATGTACACAACATTATGGGTGACATACCAGAGTTCAAAAGAGGACAAATTTTATCTGGTGGAAACTCTCCTGTTTCCACCAGAACTGTCCGTCGGGAGCTCCACAGGGTCAATATACACGGCCGGGCTGCTATAGCCAAACCTTTGGTCACTCATGCCATTGCCAAACGTCGGTTTCAATGGTGCAAGGAGCTCATATCTTGGGCTGTGGACAATGTGAAACATGTATTGTTCTCTGATGAGTCCACCTTTACTGTTTTCCCCACATCCGGGAGAGTTACGGTGTGGAGAAGCCCCAAAGAAGCGTACCACCCAGACTGTTGCATGCCCAGAGTGAAGCATGGGGGTGGATCAGTGATGGTTTGGGCTGCCATATCGTGGCATTCCCGTGGCCCAATACTTGTGCTAGATGGGCTCGTCACTGCCAAGGACTACCGAACCATTCTTGATGTCCATGTGTATCCAATGGTTCAAACATTGTATCCTGAAGGCGGTGCCGTGTATCAGGATGACAATACACCAATACACACAGCAAGACTAGTGAAAGATTGGTTTGATGAACATGAAAGTGAAGTTGAACATCTCCCATGGCCTGCACAGTCACCAGATCTAAATATTATTGAGCCACTTTGGGGTGTTTTGGAGGAGCGAGTCAGGAAATGTTTTCCTCCACCAGTATCACGTAGTGACCTGGCCACTATCCTGCAAGAAGAATGGCTTAAAATCCCTCTGACCACTGTGCAGGACTTGTATATGTCATTCCCAAGATGAATTGACGCTGTATTGGCCTCAAAAGGAGGCCGTACACCATACTAATAAATTATTGTTTGGCACTGTTCCACACACAATTTGATCACTAGCTACACAATGTTTCCATGGATTTTTTTTCTGGACATGTTGAAAATTCAATGTATAAGTGCTCGCAACTCTCACACATCATTTATACCACACCTGCAGCGCTGCTACAAAGCAACTGTGACTCAATACTGGTGTCTGATTAATTGCTCTAATTTGACCACTTTGGGGAACCCATAAAGCAGATGAATTTCATTTCCTTATGGTCTGTTGATCCTTCTATGATAAACCAATAAAAAGAAACAATGAGGAGTTTTGTCACGGCACAGTTGGAACACTGGGAATTTCACACCACTGATCTTGGTATACATGCACTATTCATAAGGGGAACGCTTCAAAAGCAGCACACATCTTCAAAGATGTAAAAGGAATTGATGACCCTCAAAATCCTCTTAATTTGCTCAGATATAGGCCCAAATACATGTTTTTTTTTTAAATGCTAGCATACATGTCAAGATAGTAAATAATGAGAAAGCAGATTTACATTACATTTAGCTACGAGGTAAAATAACTAACTAAATATTGTCTAGTTTAACAAAAGAAGATTCTGCTATGTTTGGGTTTGGATCTAATAATTTTGTGTGTTCTTGCAGTAAATCTTGATAATTTGCCACATGAAGCTCTGTCTAATATGCAATGCATAGGTCAGATCTTTATTTAGGAACTGGTATTCATTTTTTTAATTTGTGCTAAAACTACAACCTGAAATTTCTTTTTTATGCAAAGGCATTCATTGTTCAAACATGTTTCACATAACACATACTTGTGTATGAGCAGTCTGTATTAGATTCAACAAGCTGAGCTCGCTGACTTTCGATCCATGGTGAAAAACTGTCCTAAAAAGAATCCAGTAGGACTCAAAGGTTCAGAGCTGTATTCAGAATTGATAAATTACATCACATCAATTCTTAAAGGACCTCTCTGCTTTTCCTTGAAACTATGAAGCATTTCTAGGACACTTACATTGACCTTCATATTCTCACCATTCCACCCACCATATTCCCCACCCAGAGCTGCCAGGCGGTTTGGCCTTGTTTCACGTTGACTGAAAGGAGACTTGATGTGGGGCCCCGAGTCTGATGAATCTCTTCAAAGTAGCTCATGGCTCTGCTGACTGGTGTATAGAATAAATGATGTGCATATTTTATCTCTGTGAGAGTGAGAAAGTATCTGGACTCCAGCAGGATATTTAAAGCAATTGATCTCTTGATTGCTAACTGCAGATATTTAAATATTCTGTATTAAAACCTTTTTCCCTCACTAGCTGACATTAAAACATACTAAACCAGTTTAGCCAGGTTTGGATCCCCAGAATGATGAGACAATGCTCTTATCTGTGAAAAGACCAGAACCCCAGTGCTGAACCTGCCATCTCCATTGTTCTTTGGTGAATGCCAGTGGAGCTCCATGGTGCCAAGCAGTGAGCACATGGCCTACTAGAGGACATCGGATCCTCAGGCCATCCTCATGAAGTCTGTTCCTAATTGTTTAGTCAGAGACATTCACACCAGTTGGCACCTAGAGGTCACTTTGTAGGCCTCTGGCAGTACTCGCCCTGTTCCTCCTTGCACAGAGGAGCAGATACCGGTTCTGCTGATGGGTTAAGGACCTCAGATGGCCCTGTCCAGCTCTCCTGGAGTAACTGGCTGTCTTCTGGAATCTCCTCTGTGCTCTTGAAACTGTGCCTGGAGACACAGCACACCTTCAGGCAATGGAACATAATGATGTTCCATCATGGTGGAGTTGGATCGCCTGTGTATCCTTTGTAGGATCCAGGCATCGCCTCATGCTACCAGCAGTGACACTGACCCTGGTCAGATGCAAAACTACTGAAAATCAGTCCAAAAAAAGTCGATGGCCCCCACCTGCAGAAGCATTCCTCTGTTTGGGCTCGTCTCGTTGTTGCCCCTTTAGTGAACCTCTTGTTAAATTCATTAACACCAAACAGCTGACACTGATTAACAATTCTACTGACTCTGAACCGACCAGATCATCAGGTTATCATCACAATAGGTTATGTTATTCATGACAATTTTATAGCTGTAATTATTGATGTTACTTTGGGAAAAGTTCATTGTTGCTTTTCTGCAGATGCTTAATAGGAGATTTTTTACAGAATTTCAACCAGGTGAAGCTAAAACTATGCTACCTGAGGAGTTCTTGACAGCATATTTACTTGGCAAAGAAGGTTTTTCATCTTAAATGCAAAATATATATATATTTTTTGTAAAATGTTGGCCTAATTTGCTCTGAGTGGCATGTTTTAGTCTGTATATTCCAGTTAACGATTATTCGATTACTAAATTAGTTGATGATTATTTCATTAATTAATCCAATTAATTGTTTCAGCCGTAGTTCCTTTCATATCTTAAACAATGTATTTGATAATATAACAGTTGAGACTTGTAGTCTTACGTTTGATCCTTGGGGTCCGATCTTTCCTGTTTTTTGAAATGGTGGTACAGTTTCAATGTGTCCAGTGGGTTTTAATGACTGATTCATTTCTATATAAAAGGCAGACAGGAAAACTAAGCAGAAAACCTTATTCCCAAGTAGTCTGCATCAGTTAAAAACATAACCTCTTGGTTGTTTTGGCATTTAGAGGACTCAAAATATATATCATAGATAATAATGGGCCTGGTCTGGACTATAAGGTATTTATGAGTTTTTTAAAAACAATTGTTCATTCATTTTCAACAAGACAGCTGTTCTCCTCAGCCCGTTCACTGAGAAAGCACAGTCCAATGAACATTTAGCCGTGAAACGCTGCTCAAACATCAGTTCACATGTCTAAGGACTCACCTCTGAAGTTAGCATCAGATTCCAAACTTGGATTTCTGCAGCTAGATTAGTGAAACAGTTTTTTAAACACTCCTAACAGGAGCCACAAGCCATTTGCTGACTTCAGTTCATGACAACGGAACCTGCTAGCTAATGTTATTTAACTAAACCGGTATTTAAGGAAAATGTTTAAAAAAGTTATATTTTTAACCTCAGACGCTCAGCAAATATACTTACAATACAGAGGTCCATTTTTGGATGGGTGTAACTGGCAGCAATGGGAAGGTGAAAGTGGCGGCAGGTTCCTCTTCAGAGGGGCATGAAATCCTAATATAACTCTCTACCATTCTTGTTTTTAATACACCTAATGTAATCATAGGAATGCAAGTAGAATGGAACATGGAAATTATGTATACCCCCCACCTGTTTTTTTTTTCACCTCTTAAAGAGGTGGTTTAAACCTGACTCTGAGGTGTTCTGTAATCTTCTACTAAAAGGTGCTCAGACCTGCCGGGCCTCGGGTCACTCCGTCTGCCTGTAATCTCTGTCTAATCTCAGGATCCAGTGCTGGATTATTTCAGATTAAAGTCAGTTTTCCACATAATAAATTTAGAGCAGCTTTCAAGGCCAAAGAAAGGTAACTCAGGGCTGGCTGCAGTGTCTGCATGACTTCAGATGAGTCGTGCACGACATACAGAAATTAGGCAAAAGTTAATCCAGTGATCTAAAGTAATTAACAGGGTCAGCATCTCGAATGCTTTATTAAAACCTGGATTAGTTTGTTCTAATGGCTCTTGGCAGCTGTGGCCAGAGGTAGAAGGTCTTCAGGATGTTCTCAGGACGTGTTCTGGATCTCAGGAGTGAAACTGACCAAATTAGCAGATTTAAACACCTCAAAATGTGATGAAAGAAGAAGAAAGAATGACATGTGGATGTAAGGTTTTATGGTTTAGTAGAAACTACATACAGTAGAAAGGTCATACTCATCAAACATCAACATCCGTGTCACTAAAGGAGTGAAAATGGCTGCTGGTCATTTGACCCTTTCACTGTAGTTTGGTTATTTCAGCTTTTCCTGGTCATCAGCCTTGACGACTACAGAGAGTTGCACAGGCTCTTCTTTGAATGTACTTTCTATATTAGCAGCTTTTTAAACTTCCAGCAGCAGCTCACTGTTTTATTCTCAGCCAAGAATGTCTGTTATTGTAGCGCTGCTGTCTGGAGAAGAGCGACAATTTGTGGAGAACTAAAGGGGTCAGTTTATGTCAACTGTGACCTACAAAAGTATTTTTCTATTATGAATTGTATCTCAATATCAATTATTTTGACAAAATGTTGACAAAATGGCAGCATATAGGTATGAAATGGGGATATTAGGCAGAGCCACTTAAAATTGTTTAAAAGAAGTAAACCAAGGCGGCTTCCAGTGCTTTAAAAGCTATATTTAATCACAACAAAACAATAGGTCAAATCTTAAAACTGAAATGTTTCTTGGGAATATGCTGTAATTACAAATTTTTTTACCAGAGACCTTGCTGCAGAACCATGAATAATAACACCGCATAGAGATTTTCTTAGCTTAATTTAAGATGTGGTTGGAAACACTGAAATGTATTTATGATGTCTTAAAGAGTGCAAGCATAAAATATGGTAAAACCTTCAGAATAAGGGCACTGATATGAATAAGAAGGATGTTCTTTTATTTTACCACCCCAGTACACTTGTGGCCAGAGCTTTTAGCAGCAGCAGAAATGTTGGGCTTTGCAAACTTTACAAACTTTGCTTTTTATAGTGGAAATTTTCATTGTTACTCATTTTTTTGTGTAGATTGATCAAATGCAGATGATTCATTTCAAAGGGCTCAAATTTGTACTTAAAAAAACCTTTTGGACATTTTTTTCCCTGGCCCATAAAGATCGGTCAACTCCCTAATCATTGCTACAATAGAGGGGGAAACGGGTAATTGCTGTCTTCAAAGTGAAGTGTGCAGCCATAATGGCTTTGCATCAACATGGCCGACACTTCACCTATTACAGATGTTATGAAAAAGAAGGGTCAAAACTGGAAACATTGACTCTTAAATAAATTGGATGTCTTAGCTATTAAAAGCCTTTAAAATGCACAGAGTTCTTATTGTTTTTCACCATAGAAACAAATAATAGTCAACAAATTCTGAAGCCACAAAACCAACGTATTTGTGTCACTGCCAAAACATTTGTCCACAGCCGTACATAATTTGACATGACCAGAGACTCCACAGATGTTCCAAAGGTTTGCAGAAGTGCTCTTAGGCCCATGCGGTTATTTCCATGACACACAGGCTGGTGTCTGTTTTTAATGCAGAGCTGCTTTTAGCCTCATTCTTTGTGCTGAGATTTCTTCATGATGTATGTTGATGTGCTGAATTAAACAGCTTCTGAGTGACTATCATGACATTGTCTCTTGTTTCTATTTACTGTTCTGTCCCACATTGTGGGACCGGGTCCACATAAACGTGGCAGGGCAGAGTTTATCCTCCCAAGGAAGCAATATTTGTTGTTGTGGTTTTCTTTGCTCCTTGTTCCCAGGCAGCGCCCTCTTTTGCTTCCCTTCACAGACGCGCTCATAAACTGCTGCCCTTGGCTCTAAACCTTCTTCCCTTCTTCAGCTCTGTCACCCCTCTCTGTGCCCTCCTGTTTCTCTAATCCCCTTAAACTGCCTCCTTCTTCTTTAGCCCCCTCCACTCTTCTTCCTATCCTCCTCCTCCTCCCAACGTTTCTCCCACACAGCTCTGAACAGAGGGCTCAGTGTGCGGGTGGAGAGGGGGTTGTGGGGCCTGAATGCAGGGGAGGAGGAGGAAAGCAAAATGCTGCAATAAAAGCCTTGTTTTGTGGTGTATTGGTGCTGGAGGTTGTCCTGGGAGGGTTAAACTGCAGCAAAGGTCGCCCTTTTCTCTGCTGTCAACCCCAGACACTCCTGGTTGTTAAACACAGTATTCAGGGTTCCTACGCTGTCCTGAAATATCTGGAAAATAATAGAATTATTTTAGCATTTTTTTAAAGATCAGAATGGAAAAATTAACTTTTAGCTTTTACATTGATTTATACGATGACCTTAATCTTTAGATCTTGATTTTGTTCCTTGATCTACACAGATTCTTGACATCTCATAATCAACTGAATGGTCCCAACACAGGATAAGGGGGCTGAAGTCAACCCACCAATATAACGGTTCGATCTATCTAGGGGGAGGTAGCAAGTCCGTAACCACTATGAAGTGTAATGGGTAGTAAAGTGTTGTGGAACCAGTGAGACGCAGTGATATGACACAAAGCAGCAGCAGCAGCAGAACAAGTCAGCAGAATCTGATGCATACAGTACATTGGCATTGTTAAAACAGCATTCTCTGACTGCAGTCTATAGAACAGGGGTTCCCAGTTCTTGTCCTGGAGAGATACTCTGTTGCAACTTTTAGATGCATCCCTTCTTCAACGTACCTGAATCAGATGAATGGCTCATTACCAGGCCTCTGTGTAACCAAATGACGAACTGATGTGGGATTTCAGGTCTGTTGGACCTGAAAGTTGCAGGATAGTAGCTCTGGAGGACTGGAGTTGGGCACCTCTGCTCTAGAGAATGTAGATCTTTACCTTAACTGTGATATTTCCTATCACAACGTTACTAAGTCCTGCATGCTCCATTAGAGATGTTGAAAGATCTTTGCTTTGCTGTGTTCAATTAAGCCTTTCTAATGTCTGCTCTCGCTCACTTACAGCCTGGATGACGCCCAGACATATCTCAACATGTCTTGGAAAACAGTTTCCTTTTAAATAGCCTTTTTTCTATCTTTGTTCTTCCTCTGACTTCCCCTCCCTGATGCTGAAAATAGCTAACGTTGAGTCTGATCGGAACAGGGTTTGATTTCCAAGTTTCTGACTGGCTGGTCACTGGTTAGGGCACATTTCAGTGAACATTCGAGTTCTCCTTGCATCTATAATGTTAAGACATTTTTTAGCACGATGACAATCTTCTGAAGCCCTACTGAAATGTCTTTAACTATCAGAAATGGCATTTTGTTGGACCCAAATGCAAGCAGAACAAAGGCGGAGAGTGAAAAGTTTTAATGATAAATAAAAAGGACTTACAGTTTATGGCATGAAGAGAAAAGGATGTGTAAAAGAAACCAGCAGAGAACAATGGAAACCAGGGAGCTTAAATACAGAGGAGGAGTGAAGATTGACATAGAAACCAGGTGGGTCTATTTAGGGCAATGCTGAACAGCGGAGCGACAATCTAGAGCAAGGAGCTGAGGAAAGGAGAGTAATAAACACTGAAGCTAAATATCTACAAACCAAAGGGAAAAGCCTGACACTGACATAGGAGTCTGAACTAAAATGCACAGAGAACAGAAACACAACAATTAGGTAAGAGACTAAACACAAAGGAATGAATCTATATGAGAAAACCCTAACCACAATAATGAACTTTTATAATAATGAGCTAAGAATAAGAAACAATCTAGAAATAATCAAAACGTACAAAATGAAACCAAGAAACAAACACCTCTGTGTCATGACAGAACCACCCTTTGGTCAACATGTAGCACAGCAGCTTCCCTTTCTGACCCATTAGGGGGAAGCACCCCACTGGGCTTGTGGAACTTTAGTTTTGAGACAGATTTATTTTCGTGCCCATGCAAACAGAAATTTGAATACAGATTCAGATTTCTACCATGAGCGATTATTAATTGGGTATAGTTGGAGCAGAGGTGACCTCACACTGGATGAGAGGGAGTCGCTGACAGAGTTTAACTTTAATTGTTAAACAAAGATTAAAATAATTTAAGTGTGTTAAACTGTAACTCATATTAGCCAGTAGTTAGCAGCTATCAGCAGCAGTCTCTGTGTGTACGCCCTAAAGATTTTCCAAAGGCAGCCAACATTTTAAATCCAACATGTTGCAAACAGCCAAAGGTTAAAAGTTCATGAGCAAATTGAACAACTGTTCTTTTTTTAGATTTTTTTTTTTTTCAGCACTGTTGCCTTTTATTTTTATTTTTCAAAAGTAAGCAGACAGGAAGCAGGGTGGAAAGAGGGGGAGACATGCAGCACAGCTCTACTGGGTTTGGGACATGAACCCTGAACAGCTGCATCGAGGACTGAATCCTCCGTATATGGGTTGCACGCCAAGCACCTGTTATCTCCTGTGAACTGAGATCATGTCAGGGTTAGGATTCTCCTCGGTCAATGTTGGTTTTTCTTTCTGGGAACTGTTTTTCTTAGTAGATACAGAAGGAACTATGATGCTGACAGAGTTTTCCAGGCAGTGCTCTAAGGAAAACCAGTTAAAGAGTCCATCAGCAGAGAGACAGACTGCCCAGCTCTCTCCACACCTCTGATAAACACAGTATGGGAAGCACAAACTCCTCTAAGCTGTTTAAAGTAAGGGGGGTTGGATTTAGCATCTTTGTGCCGTTTTGGACCATTAGTGGTATTTACTGGCACGGCTGCTGACAGGGTCACAGCCTGGTCAGTTGTCCTGGGCCAAAGGTGGAGGTCCGCCAGAACTGGGCCTTCCAACCAAATTATGGTCAAGAATGTTTTTTTCAAAATAGGCCTGTTTGTGAAGAAAATACGAGCTTAATATTTAGGTTACATTAAACTTTTTCTTTTTATTTGTGATTGTCCCAAATAAAAAGTGGGTTGGCATGTGACACAACATCTAACTCTGAGTTTATTAATCTGCTTCAGTAAAGTATAAAGTGATCTGTGCTACAGGCAGAGAGAGGGAAAGATGCAGCTTCAATCTGTCCCTTCATTCTGGCTCAGCAGTCGCTCCATCGCTTTGATATAAAGAAACAGAACCATGTCTGTCACCTGAGAAACACGCGTCAAGCCACAGGTACAGCCTAGCAGTTGGACCTCTCTCATTTCTGTGTTCTAATGATGCCAACAAACTCAGCAGCTTTTGTCAGAGACCTGTTGTGTATCTTTGCTAGTGGAAGTTATAATTAGAACGGTGATGGGGAACGTTTGGCTGGTAAACTTTAATGTCCGCAATGTTTGGTACCTTGCTCCAGAATGAAGTTACTACTAGGTGGTTCCTCACAACTGCACCTCTGGGCTGGAGGTAAGCGGCTGTGAATGAAATGGAGATACTGCTCTAGGACCTCAACTACTAAAGGAAGGTTCGGCCCATGACGTTTAGAACTCAAATCTAAACATGTCACACAAGCAGAAGCCTAAAATATGAATGATGTGGAGTAACCAGCAAGTATGGAAAGTCAAAAGTGCCACAAATAAGAAAATTTAAAAATCCCAAACATGTTAAAGTTTTAAAAGACCTGAAGAAGCATGTGTCAAAAACTTAATCTATCTTTATCTGAAATAAATTTAAAAATATATAATTATTTCATATACTGTATATACTTTGTCTCACGGTCATGTACTGCAGAACGTCATGGATTTATTTGATCTCTCCGCCTTACAAATCAAATCACTTAGCGAGCCAAAAATACTAAAGAAATGGTGATTGGTCAGCATCTTAGTTGATGTGCTGGTTAACCAATCAGATATCAGCATTTTTGTTTAGTGATACATGGCAGCAATTTAAATTATTTCATGGTTAAATATGTAGCAAAGGAAGCAAAACATCATTTAAAACAATTGAAGTTTTATGTATCATTTTACCATCTTTCTAATTTGGATATTGATTAGATTTCCCAATATAATTATTTTATTGGGTAATAAATTGAGACCTTTGAAATATATTGAAAATAATATTTAATTATTTTTTCTGATTCTATTCAAATTATCACATATAACAGTGTACTTAATGGCTTATTAATGCTGGGGATTTGCATCACTGTTAGCGTTCTAGGGCAGGAATATCATTGAGAACCTTCTCAAGGAGGAAAATCTATGGAGCAGATGGGAGAGGGAAGAAGGGAAGAGTAAGGGAGAAGATTAACCATGTCTTGAAATGTTCTACTAGCTGCAGGATGCCTAGGATAGGGTCCCATCTAAAATGATCCTTTTCTGGTCCCGGGCAACACTGTCAGCTGGCCTGTTTATTGGCATGAAAATGATTCAGTAAGTCCAACCAGCAGCGCTGATGTAAAGAAGCAGGATGAATAGTGATTCGGGTTTTGTGCATGAGAAAAGCAGCTCTCTTAGACCTACATAAACTCTCTGTCCTTACAGGTAGCCGTCCTACAGTCCAGTATGTGTCCTCCTTGTCTGAGCTGCCTCAGGCCCTGCAGTCCTACTACACACAAGGCTACGTCCTGGCTGCCTTGCACCCCATCATCCTGTCCCTGGGCCGGAGCCGCTCGCTGCCCTTCAGCCTGCTCTACCGCGCTATCCTGGCCCGTCCCAGACCTAGGTACACCAGACCCATCCCTGGCCCCGGGCTCTTTAATGAACCTGCTCCAGTCACGGTCATGCCGTTGAGCAAGTAAATGAAAAATGGATGAGGTCAGTTGCATATTTTATAGGAAGTCTCAGATGGAGGTCAGACTGGAGGAGGAGGGAAAGAAATGATTTGGTTTGATTTCTATTGGCTAAAAATCCACTCAACAACAGGGGCAGCAGGGTAGCCAATAAGGAGGAAGAATGTCTGAACTCTGAGAGGGGATTGGTTGTAATGCTGTAACTATCATGAATTTCTTGTAAGAAATCAATGGATCATGAAAGCATTAGAAACATGTCTGCTGGCCCAAAGGTTGTAAAAAAGTTGGTAAAACAACAACAGACTGACTCAAAGAAGCCCCAAGGTGTCTGCTCTGAGAGCTGCATTAAAAGACCAGTTGAATGGAAGATAAGGGGTTTAATGGGATTCAGTTGGGTCAACTGCACTGAGCAGTTTGGACATTAACCTGAGTGACAGAGAATGAAAACTGGTAGAATAATCACTGCAATCTGCTGTTAGTAGTCCACATTAAGTCATATTTCACCCCAATGAATTTTATGTCATCGGCCAACACAAAGTAGCGCATCCTTGTGAAGTGAAATGAAATCGATACTTAAGGAACATTTTTTAAACCCAGATACAACCCTTTACAGAACCACCTTTTGCTGCAGTTACAGCTGCATGTCTTTCTGTGTATTCCTACCAGCTTTGCACATGTAGAAGCTGAATTCTCGTCCCATTCTTCTTCCCAAACAGCTCAGGCATCTGCAAACAACAATTCTTAAGTGCCGCCACAGATTCTCGATTCAGGACTTTGACTGGGCCACTCTAACACATGAATATGCCTTAATCTAAACCCATGGTTCTCAAACTGTGGTACAGGTGCCACTGGTTGTACGTGAGCTGCCAATAAGCTCAAGCAAAATGATGTTCAAGCAAATAATTTTTATTTAATTTAAAACTACCCCAAAGATAGCTGCAGTGCAAAATACTTCAGGAACCTTAAGTTGGAACTAAAGTGGATGCAAGTGAACCAGGATCAAGTCCTGATCGCTACTTAAGCTGCATTCCACTGTCCTCTAGAAGCATATGACTGCATATGTGCCTGCTGCCACTTCCTGTTCTGTTCACCTGCTCAGAACTGCTGAGATGACAGCTGGAAGACCTCCCCTGCTGTTCCTGTGAAGGATTTCTTTACAGCTGTCTGCAGCTGCAGCTGAACTCGGTCCAGTTGGTTTGATGTTATATCTGATTCTGCAGGGCGAGTCTCGCTGAAGTTGAACTCCTGCCTGCTGTTTGTTTCCTTGCAGCAACCAGATGGCATCCACGTGTCACAGCGCGCCAGTGCTGAGGGTGGAGGAGTGGCCTTTACCTGGGGACTCGCTGACCAGCGACACAGTGCGAGCGCTGATTGACAGGGTCAGACAACTTCAGATTAACCAGTCTGCTTCCTACAGAGTCCCATAAAAACTCTGACTCCCATAAACTCCTTGCACCAAACCTTTAATAATCAACCTCATTAAAGCCCTGTGATTGTATCTAACTTCCTGCCTCCTGCAGGTGAACAGCAGTGCGCGTGGCGGCGTTCAATTCGTTGGCTCCGTACTGCAGCAGGTGAGCGGCATCACCAACGGACGTGTGCACAGTCCAAAAAGGAGCTGCCGGTCCCCGCCACATACACCCCCCCAAACACCGCCTGGAGACAGAAAGCTGGAGGACAACACCTACAATCCTGGTAAGACCCTCTCTGAGTGTTCTGATTGGCTGGATTTTCTCTCAGAGCAGGTGACCAGGAAGAATCTACATGGATTGTTTCTGATCTGTGCAGCTGGAGGTCTGCATGATATTGGAGCAAAAAGAAAAGATTCAGGAGTAATGTTAACAAATTTTGGTGAATACAGCAAGAAACATGCATTTAAAACAATTAGTTATGTCAATGATTCTTAGATTTTTAATAAGCCCTATGCTGCTGCATGTTATCTGGTTACTGTTTTGCATATAAGGCAACCTAAAGCACTTATTTCTTCTCATAAATCCATATTTTCGGTCTGCTCCTCCAGAGTTGAGGCTGCTGGTCTTCTTCCATTCCTGGCCCCCAGGCTGTGCTTCCCTGGACTCCCTGGGCTGTCAGTACCACCAGGGGGCACTCTCCATGCGGGTTTCCAGAAAGGGCCAAGTGGTCAGTGCTCTGGAGGCTGACTGGCTGGAGCTGACTGCTGCTTACTACCGCAAAGGCTGGTCACTGGTTGACTCCTTTGTGTACTGGGACACACCTAAAGGTTGGTCTGGTGGTTCTTCTGTAATAACCCCTTAAACAAAACACTGTCATGTAGAATCTGAAGCCTGTTTCTGAGGAAACTTGTAGATAAACCCAAATAAAAAAACACACCCTATTTCACAGTTTTTTGGGCGTTTATATTCTTTTAATTGGGTTTAAAACTAGGCTGCAGGGTCTGTATTTAAACTATGAAAATCTCTTCCTGATTTTTCAGTATTATAGATTTTAACTGCTATATGTTTGTCCTGATGCCATAAAAGGGAAATGGCCCTTTACCACACTACTGAATCAGAGGCAGCTTCAGCACTGTGTTGAGTCATGATTTGTGACAAAAGGATAAAAACCCAACTGGGCGAATGTTTTGTATTCAGTTGTCTACAATCTAAAAACCTACTGAAAAAAATCTAGAAAACTAACTATGGGAAATACGGAGCTTTGAAATAGAAATCTTGTAGGGACCCTGGGTCCAGACGTGTGCCTCTGAGCCACTGAGGGAGGTAGTGATAGAGCCATCATTGGTCGGTTCCATGATTGGGGCATGACCACCTCTAGTGGTACCACCGCTGGAGCCTTGAATGGTGATTGGTGTTTTCAGGTTTATCGCAGATTGTCTTCTGAAATGTTTTGGAGAGGACTGAAGTCAGAGCCACCAAGGAAGGTAGTTACAGAGCCAAGTTCATGAGTAGATCTGAAGTGAAGGTGGCAGAGCTGATGTCACATTCCAGTTCAACAATGGCTGCTTCCACTAATAACTTACTGTCTTCAACTGGGACATTTTAAGGATCTATAAAGTCAGGATTCTCACCCAAAACATGATGGGAGCCTTTTTGGCAGAGCTAAAGGTGCCTCTATGATGTGACTGTTGTCCAAAACACTATACCCCACTATAAAACCAGTTCATATCAGCCAAAGCAGTGCTAATAACAAGAGACAACCCAGATACTGGTGTTCCTGCTGTACTACAACCGGGCTCTAGTCCAGTTTTATATTTCTCTTAGAAGGATTTCTCATTCAATGAAAGCACAAAATGGAAGCAATAGCTGCTTTCATGCATGAACTGGAATCCTGAAATATTCTGGAGATGTTCCACAGGGGTGGTTCTCTGGAATGCAAATGTCTTAATCATCTGGATGTTTTTGTGTTCCTTTTCAAGCCAGCTCCTTGACTCAGTGGAAGCACTGATCGCTTTGGGAATATCTGCTGTGGCATTACTGTTCTGGTAAGATTGGCCGCATTATTAACCCAGCAGTTCTCCAGTTGTGCTGCCTGAATGAGACCAGACAGTGGGAAGGAACAGGGCAAAGTATTCCCAGTTTCTGCAGCTGCCTTCACTCTGGTCCCCATAGAGAAACAGGAAGTGAGGTTGTTGAGGCCGAGAGGATGCTCCAAATTTAGAGAGAGGAGACTAAACAGGAAATGGCAAATTTTTGTGTGTAAGAATCTGTAAGGAATGGGAGAAGGAGAATGAACGGGTTGATGGAACTTCCTGAGCCTCACGTAGCTCACACACATGTAGATACATTTGTATTTTAAAACATGTGGAACATTTGAACTTTGTTAGATGTTTGCAGGAGATAAATGTAACAAAACAGCTTAAACCCTTTTCCGATCACCTCATTTATAGACAGGCAGCAGCAGCAGCCCCCTCTCTCTCTGTAAAGAACACACTGGAGCACTTCACTCATTTCTAATAACTGGGTCATTTTAACTCCAATGACACTCATGAAACATGTCTAAGACCTGCAGCTGCACTCATTTGCAGTGACTGTAGTCTGAAGGCATTTTGTTTACTGCTGCCAGAGCTCCGCCTGGTGGAGAATCACTCAAATAAATCATTTAAATCGCAAAGTTAAGATGTTTTTGTGTTGCAGGGGAGCCTGTTCCCAGATCTCTGGAGGGACTGTTTGTGTACGAGGAGAGGAGCACCTCACCTCCTCCCAACGACACCATCGTAGTGGAGCAGTGGACTGTCATTGAGGTTGGTGGAGGTGGCCCCTCCTAGCTATTTCCCAGCACCATTATTAGCCCCTGCTTGTGTTTTAGGGTGACTGGTGCATTAGCACAAGAACCAACTTAACCAATGTTTTTCTTATTATTATAATTATTATTGTTTTAAGAAAAATGTGCAAAGCTTTTTTTATTCACCACCTTTAATCTGATACCCCTAAATAAAATCCAGTGCAGCAAATTGCCTTGAGAAGTCGCCTAATTATTAGAGTCTCCCTGTGTGTAATTTAACCTTAGTAGGAATGCAGCTGCTCTTTCAAGACCTCAGAGGTTTGTTAAAGAACATTAGTGAACAAACAGCATCATGGAGATCAAGGAACACAGCAGACAGGTCAGGGAGAAAGATGTGGAGATGTTTAAAGCAGGTTTAGAGTATAACACAATATTCCAAGCTTTGAACATCTCCCAGATCTCCGTCTACTCCATAACCTTGGAGGAGCTGCAGCGATCCGTACTCCAGGTGGGAGAATCTGTTAACAGGACAACTGTTGGCTTCCCACACAGGTCTGGCCTTTATGGAAGACAGGCAAAGGAAAGTTATTGTTGAAAGAAAAACACAAGAAGTCATGTTTGCAGTTTTATACAAGCCATGCAAACATGAGGAGGAAGGTGCTATGCTTACATGACCAAACATCACCAAAATTGAACTTTAGCCCATATGCAAAGAATTATCTAGGGCAGAAACACAAAACCCTGGGGTTCACCTACCAGCAGGACAATAAATAAACTCAGCCAGAGCTACAGTAGAATGATTTAGATCACAGCATGTTTATGTGTTAGAAAGGGCCAGTCAAAGTCTGTGTAAAGCTGGTAGACCCCAAAGACTTCCAGCTGTAAATGCAGCAGAATGTGGTTCTACAAAGAACAGACTCAGAGGGACTAATTACTAATGCACGCCACACTTTTCCAAATTTTATTTGTTAAAAAGTTTCCTTTTCCTTCCACTTTACAACTATGCACTACTTTGTTTTGGTCTATCACATGAAACCCCAGTAACATACACAGCAGTCTGCTGGTGAAACACGACAAAATGTGATTTCAGGATGACATCTGAACACTTTTGCGAGACACTTTATGCAGTATTCAGCAACAGATCACACCTGTAAGTGTTGGATATGTTTTTTGTGCAGGGCTCCAATGTGAAAACTGACTATGGGCCCCTGCTTCACACTCTGGCTGAGTTTGGTTGGCTGCTTACATGTGTACTGCCCACACCCATCATTCGACATGACAGGTAGATCCAAGATCATTTATGAAGTTGTCTGAGAAACTCTTTTTGTTAACACTTTGCTCTCATTATCCTGATCCTGCTGCTGTGGTGTGAGCAGTGATGGGAATCTGGCCACAAAGCAGGTGGTGTTCCTCCAGAGACCGGTCAGAGGTTCCACATCCGGGCATCCGAGGAACCAGGTGAGATGAGACCAAGGTCCCTCATGTTTTCAGTCATCATACGATCTGGCATCTATGTGTCCTAAGTCACTGGTGTTTTATTGCTGCTTCCAGTTAATGGACCAGCTAAGACTGGAATGTTGAATCATATGTTGGCTTAGAGTTCTTTCCTCCGTTCAAACACTAACCCCCTGCACCTAAAAGCTGTTATGTTTAAAGTTTGATCAGAATGCAAGAACAAACAGCAGCTAAATCATTACTAACCAGTTTATTATAGTCAGTACTCAGGAAAAGAGAAGTCTAACTTTAGTGAATGTGGTGGACCCTGGTGGACAAAACCGCACTGGAAGTCACTCAGTTTTAAGGTGTTACCGTGAAGAAGAACAAATAAGGCAATTCTCCTGCTGATGAGCCATCAAACTGATGGTCAACATTTGTTTTATGGAAAACAGGACATCAACTGAAACTCCAGTCAACTTCATCTCCTGCTGCTCATCCACTGGTGTTCAGACTGAATCACTGTCCATCCAGAGACAGAGTGAAAAGCAACAAAAACTAGCAGACTGAGTAGAAGTTAAGCAAATCAACTTCAGGTACTCAAAGTGACTACAGAACACAAAATAAAGACAGTATCATGAAATACTGACCACAAACACGCTCTACTAGAGAAAAATTTAAACCAAAGGTTTATTCCAAAGGGCAAATAAACTTCTAGAAATACAAGCTAAACACTGCAAGCTGAGGTATTAAAGGTCAACAAGTAACCAGTTAATGTGTGCACATTTTAAACTTTTCTAGCTAACATGCAAAGCTTCAGTAATACAGCCTAAATATATCACCTATTCAAGTATTATGGGTAAATAGTGTACTAGTTGACTAGTAATGTAAATGTTGGCCTTGTTAACTAGTAGAGCTTAGAATGTGCACTAAGAATGCCCGAACGAGAGATGCGAGGCCATCCCCCAGTGGGCCCACCACCTGCAGGGGGAACCGTGAGGGACCGGTGCAAAGAGGATTGGGTGGCGGATGAAGGTGGAGACCTCAGCAGCCCGATCCCCGGATGCTTAGGCTGGCTCTAGGGACGTGGAATGTCACCTCACTTGGGGGGAAGGAGCCTGAGCTTGTGCGGGAGGTCGAGAGATATTGACTAGAAATAGTCGGGCTCTGGAACCCATCTCCTTGAGAGGGGTTGGACTCTCTTCTACTCTGGAGTGGCCCATGGGAAGAGGCGGCGGGCTGGGGTGGGTTTGCTTGTTGCCCCCCAGCTCAGCCGTCTCGTGTTGGGGTTTACCCCAGTGGATGAGAGGGTCGTATCCCTGCGCCTTCGGGTTGGGGAGAGGTCTCTGACTATCATTTCAGCCTACGGGCCGAGTGGTAGTGCAGAGTACCCGGCCTTCTTGGCGTCCCTGTCGGGGGTGCTGGATAGTGCCCCTCCCGGGGACTCCATTATTCTGCTGGGGGACTTCAACGCCCACGTGGGGAACGACAGTGACACCTGGAGAGGCGTGATCGGGAGGAATGGCCTCCCCGATCTGAATCCGAGTGGTGTTTTGTTATTGGACTTCTGTGCTAGTCACAGATTGTCCATAATGAACACCATGTTCAAACATAAGGGTGTCCATCAGTGCACTTGGCACCAGGACACCCTAGGCAGGAGGTCGATGATCGACTTTGTTGTCGTATCATCAGACCTTCGGCCGCATGTTTTGGACACTCGGGTGAAGAGAGGGGCTGAGCTGTCCACTGATCACCACTTGGTGGTGAGTTGGATCCGCTGGAGGAGGAGAAAGCCGGACAGACTTGGCAGGCCCAAGCGCATAGTGACAGTCTGCTGGGAACGCCTGGCGGAGCCCTCGGCCAGGGATGTATTCAACTCCCACCTCCGGGAGAGCTTCGACCAGATCCCGGGGGATGTTGGAGACATAGAGTCCGAGTGGACCATGTTCTTCGCATCTATTGTCGATGCTGCTGCCCGTAGATGCGGCCGTAAGGTCTGCGGTGCCTGTTGCGGCATCAATCCCAGAACCCGGTGGTGGACACCGGCAGTAAGGGATGCTGTCAAGCTGAAGAAGGAGTCCTATCAGCTGTGGTTGGCTTGTGGGACTCCTGAGGCGGCTGACGGGTACCGTGAGGCCAAGCGTGCTGCGGCCCGGGCGGTGGCAGAGGCAAAAACTCGGGCCTGGGAGGAGTTTGGTGAGGCCATGGAGAAGGACTACCGGTTGGCCTCGAAGCGATTCTGGCAAACCGTCCGGCGCCTCAGGAGGGGGAAGCACTGCTTCGCCAACACTGTTTATAGTGGGGGCGGGAGGCTGCTGACCTCGACTGAGGACATTATCGGGCGGTGGAAGGAGTACTTCGAGGATCTCCTCAATCCTGCCATCACGCATTCCGTGGTGGAAACAGAGGCTGGGGACTCGGGGTTGGACTCTTTCATCACCCAGGCTGAAGTCACCGAGATGGTTAAAAAGCTCCGCGGTGGCAAGGCTTCGGGGGTGGATGAGATCTGCCCTGAGTACCTCAAGTCTCTGGATGTTTTAGGGCTGTCATGGTTGACACGCCTCTTCAACATTGCGTGGCGGTCGGGGACAGTGCCCCTGGACTGGCACACTGGGGTGGTGGTCCCCCTTCATGAGAAGGGGGACCGGAGGGTGTGTTCCAATGACAGGGGGATCACACTCCGCAGCCTCCCTGGTAAGGCCTACGCCAGGGTATTGGAGAGGAGAGTCCGACCGATAGTCGAACCTCGGCTTCAGGAGGAGCAGTGTGGTTTTCGTCCCGGCCGTGGAACACTGGACCAGCTCTATACCCTCTACAGGGTGCTCGAGGGTTCATGGGAGTTTGCCCAACCGGTTCACATGTGTTTTGTGGACCTGGAGAAGGCATTCGACTGTGTCCCTCGTGATGCCCTGTGGGGGGTGCTCCAGGAGTATGGAATCGGGGGCCCTTTATTAGGGGCCATCCGGTCCCTGTACGAGCGGAGCAGGAGTTTGGTCCGCATTGCAGGCACTAAGTCGGACCTGTTCCCGGTGCATGTTGGACTCCGGCAGGGCTGCCCTTTGTCACCGGTCCTGTTCATAACTTTTATGGACAGGATTTCTAGGTGCAGCCAAGGGCCGGAGGGGGTCTGGTTTGGGGACCAGTGGATTTCGTCTCTTCTTTTTGCGGTGACGTGGTTCTGCTGGCCCCCTCTAGCCAAGACCTACAGCATGCGCTGTGGCGGTTCGCAGCTGAGTGTGAAGCGGCTGGGATGAAGATCAGCTCCTCCAAGTCCGAGGCCATGGTACTCGACCGGAAAAGGGTGGCTTGTCCTCTTCAGGTTGGAGGGGAGTTCCTGCCTCGAGTGGAGGAGTTTAAGTATCTCGGGGTCTTGTTCACGAGTGAGGGAAGAATGGAGCGGGAGATCGACAGACGGATCGGTGCGGCTGCCACAGTAATGGGGGCGCTGTGCCGGTCCATTGAGGTGAAGAGAGAGCTGAGCCGAAAAGCAAAGCTCTCAATTTACCGGTCGGTCTACGCTCCTACCCTCACCTATGGCCATGAACTTTGGGTCATGACCGAAAGAACAAGATCCCGGATACAAGCGGCTGAAATGAGCTTCCTCCGTAGGGTGGCCGGGCAATCCCTTAGAGATAGGGTGAGGAGCTCGGCTATCCGGGAGGAGCTTGGAGTAGAGCCGCTGCTCCTCCACATGAAGAGGAGCCAGTTGAGGTGGCTCGGGCATCTATACCGGATGCCTCCTGGACGCCTTCCTCGGGAGGTGTTCCAGGCATGTCCCACCGGGAGGAGGCCCAGGGGACGGCCCACGAAACGCTGGAGGGACTATGTCTCTCGGCTGGCCTGGGAACGCCTTGGGCTCCCCCTGGAGGAACTGGAGGAGGTGTCTGGAGAGAGGGACGTCTGGGCGTCTCTGCTGAGTCTGCTGCCCCCGCGACCCGGTCCCGGATAAGCGGAAGACGACGAGTACGAGTACGAGAATGTGCATTAGCATGCATTGTGGGAGGATTTTGTGTTGACTACTTAACATTTTAAGGTTTTTAAGGCCAACTAGTTTGGCATAGTCTAATTTGATGTACAGGTCCTTCTCAAAATATTAGCATATTGTGATAAAGTTCATTATTTTCCATAATGTCATGATGAAAATTTAACATTCATATATTTTAGATTCATTGCACACTAACTGAAATATTTCTGGTCTTTTATTGTCTTAATACGAATGATTTTGGCATACAGCTCATGAAAACCCAAAATTCCTATCTCACACAATTAGCATATTTCATCTGACCAATAAAAGAAAAGTGTTTTTAAGACCCCAAGGTCTGGAATCGGCCCTTCTCCACAATCTTCCTCAGGGTCCGATCACCTCTTCTCGTTGTGCAGCGTTTTCTGCCACACTTTTTCCTTCCCACAGACTTCCCACTGAGGTGCCTTGATACAGCACTCTGGGAACAGCCTATTCATTCAGAAATGTCTTTCTGTGTCTTACCTTCTTGCTTGAGGGTGTCAATAGTGGCCTTCTGGACAGCAGTCAGGTCGGCAGTCTTACCCATGATTGGGGTTTTGAGTGATGAACCAGGCTGGGAGTTTTAAAGGCCTCAGGAATCTTTTGCAGGTGTTTAGAGTTAACTCGTTGATTCAGATGATTAGGTTCATAGCTCGTTTAGAGACCCTTTTAATGATATGCTAATTTAGTGAGATAGGAATTTTGGGTTTTCATGAGCTGTATGCCAAAATCATCCGTATTAAGACAATAAAATACCTGAAATATTTCAGTTAGTGTGCAATGAATCTAAAATATATGAATGTTAAATTTTCATCATGACATTATGGAAAATAATGAACTTTATCACAATATGCTAATATTTTGAGAAGGACTTGTATATGTGGTGCAGTCTTTGACTAGAAAACCTTTCTTTAGCCATTAATAGGGGGTCTTGCTGGTGTGTGTTGGATCATTGTCCTGAAAAGGCCATTTCTATGTACTCAGGTTATGTTAATATTAGAATTTGAACACTGAAGTGAAGTTTGGTTGCCATAGAAACCTACCAAAGTGACATGTTCTACTGTATTTAACACACAGTGTAAATAGATGTCAACACAAGAAACTCATCATTTTATAGTATGATATCTTTATTTTTATCCAACAAAGATGAAAGTATGAAAGGAAGGTTTTTTGTCGGGTTGTTTCATGATCGTTTTCCTCTCGCCTCTACAGACAGTTTCAGCACGGGACGTGTCGAGTCGCTCCATGAGTCGCATCGTCAGTGGCTCCGCCCCCACAGAGGACCTCTCTCCCACGGCGGGGGGCATCGGGGGATTCCCAGTTTTCGGAGGCGGCTACTCCAGCTCCCTGTCCCACCTGGAGGAAGGGGTCTTTGAGCAGGAGGAGGGGAAGGCAGAGGTCACCTGCATGTGAGCAGGAAGGAAGCAGACTGCTGAAACCAAAGGAAAACAATTCAGCGCTCTTTGGACTGATTTTAATAAAGCCATAGTAATAAGAAAAAAGGAGGAGGTGCATCACTTTCTATTTTTTATGTTTAATCTGACACTAAAAGAAGGGAAACCTGCTCCACTGTCCTGTCTCCTGTCAGGTCAGATCTGTACTTCTTCAACATCAGTAGAAATGTCATCTCCATCTTTACCATTCAGAATGTTTAACAGAGATCCTACAATCTGATGATGGTTTGTGTCTGAAATACAGATGACTGCACTTCTGTGTCTCCTACAGAACCTTTACGAACACAGAGGATTTTCCATGGTACTGCTGATATGCTGCAGTGGAAAACATTCCTTGTTTTTTTTCTTTTTAAATCAAAGGTATACTGTAATAACAAGTGTTATATTTTAAGGGCAGATTTTCCAGATGTCTGTTCTCTGATGTATCTGCTATTGTGATTCACTTGAGAATTATAGTGAGAAATGTAGCTGCAGGAAGTTAAATCGTTCTTGTTGCAGAAATCCTGAAATATTAGTGTTCGACTTCTGCTTCAAATAAGAACAAGGGGTCGATGTTTGTTGCCTCCCCGTTTCTCTCCCTGTGCATCCTTACAGTGGTGTGAACAAGTATTCATTCCACTCGAACGTTTCACATTTTCTTTACAAAGACAAAGTTCAATGCATTTTATTGGGATCTGGTAGACCAACACAGTAATCTACATTTGTCATGTGGAAGAACAGTGATACATGGTGTTGAGAATCAAAATCATTTAGTATTATGATATCTGGTGGAATTATTTTATCCCAACAAGGGTTTCCAAACTTTTTTTACAAATTAAAATCTAAATCTGTGGTCACAGCTGCAAGACTTTAGGTGGATGTCTCCATCAGCTTTCAACATCCACAGACTAAAATGTTTCACCATTCTTCTTTGCAGATACATTTTCTGTCAGATTGGGAGAGTTTCTGTAAACATCAGTTTTCCAGTCTAGCCACAGCTTCTTAATTATATTTACCTCAGGACTTTGATTAGGCCATTCTTACACATGAATATGCTTTGACCTAAACTATTTCATTGGATGTATATTGCAGGTTATGTTTCTGGGGGGTGTTCTCTTAATCCCCGACCAGCTTCCCTATACCTGCCAAAGAACAGCATCCCCATAGCATCATGCAGCCACCACCATATTTTAAAGTGGAGATGTGTGCTTAGGGTAATTTGAACTGTTTTTTTCCCCGTCATGCATTCCTTTAAAATCAAGGTAAAATGATTTTTTGTCTTAGCAGCTCCTCCAGAGTAACCATGGGCCTCTTTGATGCTTCTCCGATACACTCTTCCTGATTAAGGGTCAACCTGTCCGGATTTTTTATAATCTTTCCCGACTCGTCTGCTGTTATTTGGTCTTCATGATTCTGATTGTTCACTAATGTTCTCCAACAAACGTCAGAATACATACAAGTGCATGCAAGATGTTTTTGATTATTTGTGAAAAACTTTAAAAAGCATGAATCATTTTCTTTCCATTTCACAATGATGCACTATTTTGTGTTGCTCTCTCACATGAACACCCAATAAAATACAATTGCAAGGTTTATAGTCATAACATGACAAAATGTGAAAAGGTCCATGGGGTGTACATACTTTTGCGAGGTGTTGCATAAACGTCCATCCAAACCAGAAACATGCAAAGCAACCAGCCCTGAAGCTTCCTCAATTCTACATGATCTTTCCAGAAATTTCCAGATAGATGTTTCCAGCTCACAGGATGGAGATGACATGATGAATTTTAACACATGTATAACCTCAAATATTATGGAGTTTGCATTATCCAGACTTAAGTTCAACAATTTTTAAATGTCAGTATTGTGTCTCAGCTTTTCCTTTTTAAAAAGATGTATAATTCATTTGTTGTACTGTTGCTTTTAAAAACTACTGTTTGTGAATATTAAGTACCTTGAAATTGTCAGTTTGTGAAAATATACATTTGCACTCCTTTCATAATCACAGATGAATAATAATTCCAGCTGTCATTAAAATGTTCATATATGCACATCATGCCTAATTCTCTCACTTGATTTGTAGTGACGACCTTGGTCAGCAGGTGGCAGCATTGAGAAGTGCTATTAACTGGGAGGGATACGAACAAAAGAACATTTCTACATTTTCTTCTGTTTTACGTGTTTCCATTTTTTTACTAAAGAACAAAGACTTTTCAAACATTTTAACGGCTTTTATTAAATGCAGTAAAATACATGTGATGAGTCGGTATTTACAAAGATGACCCCTCTCCTTAACTCCAGCAGTTCTCTCTAAAATGCTGGATTTCAACTTCTGGATCAAATCCTGACTAATGGTCACCCACTGTTCTTAGTGCATGGAGCCTTTCTGTGTTGGCTTCTTCTTCTCCTCCACCTGGATGAGTGGCGTCTTCATACATTGTATGATTATATCAGGATGCCTTACTGTTGCAAGTCACAGAACTCACAGCATCTCCTAGGATGTCTTTTTATCCGATCTTCCAATCAATCTGGAGGATTGTCAGCTGTCCCACATTTCACTTCCTGTAGTTTCTGTCTGTCCTTGATGCTTTTCTTGGACAGAAATGTCTTCCTTCTTGCTATTCTCATGGACAACAGGGCCGTTGTCCAAAGGTTTACACCTCTGTGCTAGCGTTATGCAAGCTCCACACTGGCGGCAACACATTTCTATCAGATCATTTGCCGTAAGAACTGACTTACTGTAGTTTCTAATGGCTTAAAATCAAGTTCTAGTTAGTTACCTGCATAAAAGTTCATTGTTCATGTACAAAATGCATCTTTTACAAGGTTTGGCTTAAAAACTAAACTTTGAATAACTGGATAAAACTGATCCAGTAGGCTTTATAACCAGTATAAACCTAACTGTCAACTAGGTGGCTTCAAGGACTCGCATACCAGAGAGGAAAAACACTAACTCACATTCTGTAATTCAGATAAGTCTAAGCTTTATATCATAAAGGTTTTACATCTAAACCTCAAGCATCTTATCAATTATGTGACATCTGCCAACTTCCTACTGCCATTAGCCAGTTTCACACATAAAAGCCGTATTCTCACTACGGCCTCTGATCTTTATGTTTACAGCTCCATAAGACTAACCAAATGTATGTTTTAAAAAGGGACATTTACAAATGTTTTGTAAAACTGATCAAATAGTTATGTTTGCAGGTTCCTGTGATGCATCAGTAAAGTCTCCACACAACTGTATGAATAATAGGTCTTTTTTTTATTCAGACATCATGAAAATGTCAACAGTAACAAAAGTTTTAGTCCATTTAAAAAACAAACAGTGGGTTGGACCGAAGAGACTCCTCCCACACAATAACTTAATGAGGAAGAGGGTTAAAGAACGCAGGAAGTGGGTTGTGCTCCGACACCTCAGGTTGCCAACACTCCCTCCTTCAGCACGGTGCTCATGTTGAGCCCGGTTAAAACGGGCCCGCTGCTGCCCTGGTCACAAACACTAGCCACATGGTGCACAGTATTGAAGTGAAGGGACGGCAGGATCAGAATCCGACAAGAAGCCCTTCTAAAGAACATCTCGCTGCTAGTTCACAGACAGAGCTAAAGGTGAAGGTTGGGTTACTACCACACAAGCACCACACCTACGTTTAATTTCAACAGCAGGGAAATGTACTGATCCATTTTATAGGACAACCCCAACCCAAAGCAGACAGGTCAGCAACACAAGCAAACAGAAAGGTGGGGTGTATATACAGAGGAAGGAGGCATTAATGCAAGTCACTGAGGCAGAACAACCCACAATGTCCACAGCGACCGAAGGATCAGTGGTGCCGACTGTGTATGGACTGGTTTCTGTGCAACCAGCCGTCTGTAGCAGGCACGCGTCAAGCAGCTAAAATCAGGAGTCAAAACTTTAGGAACACTTGTGTTCTGCCGGAGGCGAAACTAAATGAGAACAGGTTTCAATACTTTGTAAAACCCATAAAACCGTCTCAAAGGTTTCCAGAGGACCTGATATACTGACAGGGTTTGAATGAGGCAGCTACTGTGGACAAAGTGGGTCAGAAACATGAGGAGCATGAGCAGAACTGTTTTCAGAACATCTGAGCCTCAGAATGGAAACTGAAAACATTGATGTGATCCTGCAGGCCTGGCAGTCCTGCTCCAGGGAAGCTTTACTTCCTCTGAGACAGACAGAAGAGTGGGGAGGAGGGACGTAGACAGTGTCTCTAGACACGGAGTCTCAATACACTGTAGTGTGTCTATACATATATTCATATATATTTATGCAAAATGAGAGCATCTCCTCTGTACTGTATAGATATTGTGAGTGTACATGTGTCTCCCTTATGGCCACAGCTGTTAAGCCTCGCTCTCGCCAGCTGATGAGGTGTTCTGGACTTCCTCCTCCAGGATGGGCACTATCAGGTTGTCCTTGGACATCAGGTTGTACTTCATCACAAAGCGTGTGAACCGGTGACACAGGAACGTCTCGTTCTGCACAGACACACACCACACAGCTGTAACAGCAGCCGTTTAAATTCCTGCACAACGTTGTTCTGTCTTTGGAAAGCAGATACAGTTGAAATCACGTTTACACACCCTGTTTAAAACAACTTTTTCATGAAATCAGACTGAAATTTACCGTTTCAGGTTAGTGCGGGTTACCAACGTTATTTCTATTTGCTAAACGCAGGAATAAATCAGAGGTTTACATCCATTTCCTCAGTATTTGGTAGAATTGTCTTCTAACCTGTAATAACTTGGGTCAAACGTTGAGGTTACCCTACCATAGGTTTCTCATGATAGCTTGCTGGAATTCTGGCCCTTTTCTCCTGACAGAACTTGTGGAACTGAGTCAGATTTGTGGGCTGCCTTGCACTCACACATCTTTCCACCACTGGCCACAATTTATTAAAAAAGACAGAGACCAGAGTCTCCAGTTTTAGTTTCAGCAGACATCAGGACATTTCTCCAGAAATCAAGGTCTTTGTCCTCATGTCTTTTTTGTAAAAGTAATCTGGTTTTTTGAGTTGCTTTTCAAGTCATTCTAAATGCTTTAATAGAAGGCAGCTGGACTTCTACTGCTTTTAGTCCATCTCTAAGGAACACACATGGAGACCACTTATTAGGTAATGCTAGCCATGCTAATCGCTAATGTTTAATGATTAGAAAGAGTTTAAAATGTCAACTCAGTAATGACGTCGTATTTGTTTTAACAAATTAGTAACTACTACCTGACAGCAGCAAGATGTCGCCTCTGTTCCTAATATAAACATAATTACTGACCACTTACAGCAGGAAGTTTCTATATGTTTTCTAATATTGTTAAAGTAAAATCTGAAATCAGTAGCTCCTCCCACTAAACACTTCAAGGCGGGACTAAGGCACCTTTTTGCTGCCTCAGTGTGTTATGTCAACAGACCAATGTGGTGAGGGGGTTAAAGTCAGCCCGCCCCTCTTTTACGCCTCCACTCACCAAGCGAGCTAGTTACTCTCCTGCATCAGCTGGCCTGTATAGGGACGGCAGGCTTCACAGGTTGGGGAACCAACAAGCAGCAGGATTTTAAAAGCCTAAACTAAACTCAGCAATCATTTTCAAATGAGAACAAGAAGGTTAGATGCAGAATTTAAATTTAAGCATTTGCTCGGCCAAAAACAGGATCACTACACGGAGTTTGTCCAACATTATGGTTTTTAAACAGAACTGCACAGGGAGACATACAACGCCGATTAAACGTGTAGAGCTCAAAGCCAAGTGATTCCTGGAGTCCCTCATTTCCTGCTCCTTCTCTAAGAGCTCACACCTGTGTGATTTCTAGAAGGCCAGAGGCAGCTCTTCTTTGTGGGTTTATGATGGAAATGTTTTGAGACAGAGGCTGGAATCGGCAGATTAAGGCTTGAAAAAGCTGGAGATTGAAAGTCAGATAAAACTCTGATTGGAACATCTAGTTAATTTTTCATACAGGATTAATGAAGTGAACTTCATGTAGAAGAAGCATCCAGTGTGTGAAAATACATTTTCTTTAGAGAAAAGCAGATGAAAGTTTGTTAATTAGCGTAAAACATGCTCAGAACGTCAGCTGCCACCTTGTTTCAGACGCATAAAAAAACCACTAAGATTTAATGTATTTCCATGGTAACAGTGGTGCGTCCCTGTCTAACACAACCCATAAAGACAATAGACTTTGATTGGACAGGGACCAAAGTGTGCTGCAGCAAAAGCTAAGACTTTAAACTCCTAATCCTAGTCAGTGCCAATCCTTTCAGAAGGGATTATTAGTCTGAAGCATTAGATCTGATGACAATCATCTAGTCCTGCAGGTGGTACAACTGCCTGTGTGAGCTTTCAGAGAAAATCAAGTACAGCCAGTGACAAACAGTTACCAGTTTTATGTATTGGGGGGAAAAATAGAATAGCATGTTTTTTCTAATGGTGTTAGTGGTTTTAATTCCTCCTGGAATGCTAAACATTTTACCATTGAGTGACATTAAGAACGTTCTTCAGCAATAATTTGTGATGGTCAAGCTTAACTGTAAGAAGGCTTCCACAGATTACAATGTGTATGGAGAAGTAAGTTAGATAAATGAATGTTACACAGTGTTTATAACACAGTTTTACAATGTAAACGCTTTGAAATGTCTCCAAATTGATGACTAGAGCTCCAGGTTTTTTAGAGAGCGCTCTCGTCTTTCCTGGCAAAAAAATCCCCTAAATCTTACATTTACAACCTTCAATGTACTTTTATGGACTCATTACAAGTTACAAGGTGTACTCGCAGTAACGGAGAGAGTTAATGAAGTAGGATTTCAATACAGTTATCATCAGATGGTCTTTGTTTAATGAGCCACCATGTTCCATGACATGATCTTAACTAAGATCAGCTGTTCTACCTTTAAGAAGTGTATAATTCTGACACATTAAGACTTAGAGGATAATATACAACTTTACCAATAAATAAGCCATATTAATTCAGTCATTAATACTCACCTCATACTTGTCAAATATCTGACGGTGATGGAAGTAAGCGTGAGAGAATATCCTATAGATGCGGCGGCAGACAGAGCCCAGCTTGGCCACTGATGACTCCTTGATGCTCACCCTGCAACACAAACCGGACTTTGAAACATCTCAGCTGGTTCCATTTCATTTTCACTTTAACCTCACTAGGAGTGCAAAACCCTCGATCCATTCAGAATGGTTCCATGTGGTTCACACAACACTGACCTTCATTAGTAGTCCAGCTTTTTGGTTCTTATTCATCTAGCAGTCATAAAAAAAAAAACACTACAATCATTTGTTTTTCCTTTTTGATTTAGCTAATTTGAAATGTGCTTTTATAGATCGGTTTTCAAGAAAGAAAACATCAAACGCTTTTTATTTTATTAGATTAATATTTCAAACTAAGGCCTTTTCTGTGGTCATTTCCCCCTTAGAAAAGAGATTGGTTTATAATGACCCAGAAATGCTTCTAACTTGTGAAAATGCCAAAAGATGTTTTTCCTCTGAGCTTTAGAGGTTTCCTCTGGAAGCTGGTTGTGTGGCTGTACCACTTCATAATGAACTGAAAGTCATTTAACTGTACAACACCAAGAAAGCCATCGCAGGTAAAGATATGTAAAAAGCCTTCAAATAAATTCATCCTTTATTGCAGTAGGACACATTTCCTACAGATGACTTTAGAAAAGCAGCTTTAATTCACTTTTAGTTTATTTATTCAGTGGGGGAAAATCCCACATGATGGCCAAAGGCACAATTACTGAGAGATTTTTAAGAAACTATTATTTCCTGTTGTAGTTGATGAAAGTTTCTAGGAGTCCATGCCTTACTTTCTTTTCTGGAGCATTAATATGATGTGACAGGTTTGGGCTGGGAGATAAATCCACATCACCTTTGTAATTTGTCACCTTGTCAAATGTTTTAGGAGACCAAGTGCTGCACAGGGTTGTACAGACTATTAACAGCAGCGGTACACTCAATTGGTGTTTTTGTGTCTAAACTTGAAATTTTCCTCCACAGAATAAATCAATTCTAAATAAAAGAGAATTTTTCAACATTTCTCAATGAGAGATTATACCACTGCAGTGAAAGGTTGTTTTATTTGAAGCTTTTTACACATCATTACCCAGGATGCCTTAGAAACGTGGCCTGCAGCGTCGCTGACTTTAATATGATCCACACTAGGGGTGTCACGACCTGTCGTGGCAGGTCAATTGTCACGATACATACAGCGTGTTTTGAGGCTAAAATGGTTTTCAGTTCACTCTAGCGGAGCAGAGCATACTGAAATACATAGACCACGATCCTTTGCGGCCAGTGCGCTCTTTCAAACCAATGGGAGTGCAGCAAGCCCACCCCGTAGAGAAACAAACATGGCAATTTACTGCAAGAGTGGCGAACACAGCATGGATACAGCGGATAGTGATATACTGTAGATGTTATGAATGACTAGGCAGTTTTGTTTCTGGGTCATTTTATTTATTGAATAGGCTATTTTTTAAATGCCTGGGTAAAGTTTATTTATTACCTGGGTTGCCTTCTCTTCATAAATATATGTGGAGTTGTTACTTGAATGACCGGTCAAAGCATTTTCTTTTGTCATTCTTGTTATTGTGAGCCACCCCGCAATAAATATCGTATCGTGAGATTCATATCGTGATAATATTGTATCCTGAGATGTGGATATCGTGACATCCCTAATCAACACTATATATTCCCTCTGAGGCGTTTTAACAGGAGGAAACTGACCTGCTGGGAAAATATTTGTTGCTATTGAGAAGGCAGGCAGCTCCGTCCAGCGTGTGCCTGGTGTAATCAATGGCAGGGCACTGTGATGGAACCAACAGAACATCCATCAATAAGAGCAACGTTTCCATGCAGTCAAATGAAAGATTTAGTCATTTCAGACAGAACTCACCTCTTTGGGCGTCTTGTGGGCAGCACATAAGAAGATCCACTGCTCTGTGGCTGTCATCTGAGTGCAGGTGTCAGGGTGACACTCGCTCTGTAGGCAAAAACAAGCAGCACAGAAGGACAGATGTTTGAAATCCTACTCTGAGTTCTTTCTTCAGTGTGTAACTGCATGGTCTGATGAGAATTTTCAATCTGTTTCTGGAACAGTTTAATAGATTAAGCTAACTCTAAGAGCGCCTGTTGTGACTAAGAATCAAACGGTCGAAATTCATTAAGGCTGAATAAGTTCATATTTAGAACGTATGCTTTGGTGGTCACATTACATGTAGTTCATTCCTTTAAGCTATCTCAGAGAAGGAACATTAAAACTTACCTGCAGCTTTACAGCAAGTCCATTAAGCTCCAGACAGAACTGCCTGCAAACGGATCAAACCAGAACACAAAAGGAAAAACTTTTCAGAGTTTACCCTCGTAATAAAACCTCATAAAAACAGGAGCAAGCAGAGCTGAGAAAGATATTTCCTTAATGACACGTGTACAAAACAATAACGAACACCACAGGAAAAAATGAACAAAAACCCATCAAGAGGAGAAAAGCTAAAGCAATTTAACTAAAATATGTTCATTTGGATTAAAAAAAAACACCCGTAATAACATTCACAATAATGTGATTTATAATAGGTTGACAGACCAAGACACATTTTAGTATAATCAATTCTAAAAAATTAATTAAAGATATTTATTTGCACCAGAATTGGTACAAAAGGAGCCATTTTGATTTCCCAAAGTTGGTGCACAACTTTGAACCACATTAAATTGAGAGCTTTGCTTTTCGGCTCAGCTCTCTCTTCACCACAATGGACCGGCACAGCGCCCCCATTACTGTGGCACCGATCCGATTTTATAGTTCTAATTTTAATTGGAAAGAAATGTTTCCCATAGTGCACACAGCCATTTCTGGTGTTACAGGAAGCACTTTTTCTCTCTTTTACTACATCTCCACTGGTTATCTAGCATACTGCCCCATGTTTTCAGAGAATACTGCAGTAAAGTCAGCGTCAACGCTTACAGTGCTTGTTTTTCCAGCTCACGCACCATCAGCAGAGTCCTGCGCGACACCCCGAAGCCCCACTATAACTGCGCCGTAACAGTGCTTAATCCAAACTTCCAGAAACTCGCCACATAAAAAAAAAAGATTTAGATACCAGTACACCAGTATACACCAGTCAAAGCAGACGTTTTCTCTACCTGAGGTGCTCATACTTCCAGACCCCTTCATCCTGACCCTCAGGAGGTTCCAGGATTTTGTCAATGTTGGAGCAGTCGGACCTAATGTTCTGCTGGATGTACTGAAAAAAAGAGACAACATACATGTTAAAAAAAAAACACATGGTTGCAAGATGTCATTCCTTATTGGCCCTGCTCCTTGAGCTACCTGTAGTCTCAACAGCTGAATAATAAAATAAGCATCCAACCATTCTAGCTTTAACCAAGCTTTAAAAATGAAGGCTTTGTGCAGAATTGTTTTAACTAAATAATTTTAACTAAATGGCACCAATGCCATATGTGCTGCTTTCAATCATATAATCAACATGTGTAATAGTATGTTTTAGAGGTTTGTTTGTCTAAAGTCAGAAATAATTACTGTCTTTTAAAGAGTGACTATGGCTAACATTGTGTGCTGTTGCTAGCACTACTGCTTCTATCACAAAGAAGTACACAGAGAAGGAGAATGGACATAACATCAGTATATACACACCTGTTGAACAGCTAGCGTGCTGTCCATCTCCTCAAATGACTCATCTGGCCAGTTGTAGAAATCCTGCACGAGAAATGAAGACACATCTCAGGATTATTAGTTAGCGGTGTTAGAAGTTAACAAACCCCAGTGATAGTTTACCTATGCTAACTATAAGCGCTAACCGTCATCTCGACAATTATCCAAGAATTAACATTTGCTGACAGGATACGTTTCCCAAAAGTTAACCGTGTAAGTTTTCACTCGTCCTTGAAGCGGAAAGGCTGTCTAGCTAGTTAAGCTGACAACGTAAACAAGGACGAGGCTACTTCCTGTAAAGGTAAAATGAAAGTCACGGTTGTGTTTTCAGTGATTGCCTTTAAACGTCCTTTGGCACAAAACATCGTTAATTATATAAAGCGATAAGTCCAAGTTCCAATTCCAGACAAAATAAGCAGTGTAGAAACTCTTTTACACAGACGTTCATCCCAGCAATTAGACGGTGTAAAAAGCTAACTACAGCTAGCTGTGCATTCCGATGACAAGCCTCTCAGAGTCGATGTTTTGGCCCGAGCTGTCGAAAGAAAGAGGCGGAAAGAAACAGCCTGGCGCTCCGGAGATAATTCAGTCTGTTGTGTGGAGTCGCTGTGGTTACACCGGAGCGTTCCCGTGGAGCTAAACCAACCTTAGCCTTGGTTCCAGGCCGATTCCTCCGGAGAACTGCAGCACCCTCCGCCATGACCATCTCGACAGAATACCCGGATGTTCGTCAGCGGCGACGTTGTAACAAGGAAAGCGGAAACGATTCAGTGAATGACGACGTGATGGAGCCGCAGATTTATAAACTGCGGATAAATGTATGAGAGCGCAAAAGTTAACTGATTTCTTAACAATAAAAATGATAAAAGAAAGGGTCAGGATACAGTTTATCTTTAAATTCTCGGTGAAAGCCGTAAACAAGACTAACACTGGAAAATAACCTTAAATAAAACTTGTCCTAAAATAAGCTAGACATTTTATAGTCTTCTTCCAGCCTTGTCCAAAGTATGTAGAGGTAATTTCCGAGCAGCTCTTAAAGGATCTAGAAGAATTCACCACTTACAGCCTTTACAGTTTGGGTTTAGAGATAATCACTCAGAATCTGCTGCTCTTTAAGTTAACAGATAAAAGAAACGTTCTGTTTTTTAGATCTAAAGGCAGTGGTGCCCCCAGAAAGTTTTCACAAGGTGGGCCGAGTTAAAAATCATGGGGTGACACACCAAAATCAAAACCAAGGACAGACTTTGAAAAATGCAGTGATGCTGTAATATTAATAGGAAGACCTTAAATATTAAACTTCTTCCTCACCTGACCTAAACTTGTAGGTCTTTCTAAAACAAGAGATTTATGATGAAGGAAAGCATTCTACCTCTCTGAGTTGTCTGGAAGGCTATAGCTGCTGCTACACAAAAAAGTTGATCATCACATGAAGAAACTGACAGACTCCATGAAAGGAAGGCTTGTCTCTGTTATAGACTCTGCTTAGACTTGATTGTGTGTTATTCTCGATTTAAAAGAAGAAAATAAATAAGTGAGATGGGGACATTTGGGGCAGGAGCAAAAACAAGGAGATATGTCTTAATTTGACTAATTTTGACATTTGACAACTAAAATACCTGAAATTTAATGTATTTTATAATTGAAAATTATATACATTAATGCATGTGCTACAAAGTTTTGTACACTGAGTTTTGTACACAAGTCAAATTTGACTCATACCTATCAAAATGGATTTTAGATCATGTAGTGTGGGTCAATCTAAGGAAAATGGCGGCTTTAGGAGATCTGTTTGTCTTTTCACCACATTTACCCAGGTTCCCATTGAGATGACCACCTGATAGACTTTGACGGTCCGTGTGGGAATCTCCAATCAGAGGAAGAGTAAAAATGCAGACTGATAGTATACTCTATATGACACATACTAATAAAGATAATTTAGTTGCATTAAACATTCTGACCTCTGTGTGAACTCTACACCTTGTGTGCATCATGCTACATAGAGTGCCTTGCAAATGTTTTCAGTCCCCTTGAACATACTCATATTACAACCACCAATTTCAATGTATTATATTGGGATTTTACCTGACAGACCAACACAAAGTAGTGCAGTGGGGAGAACATGTATTTGATACACTGCAGAGTTTGTTTGCAGCCCCCTTTGATAAAATGAAGTCCAGCCAGTTGCCTCCACTGCCATGACCCTGAATAAACAATTTCCACTGTAAAATGTGGTGGCAGCATCATGCTGAGGAGATCTTTTTCCTAAGCAGGAACAGGGAAGCTGGTCTGCTATTTTGGACAGTGGATGGTGCTAAATAATAGAAAATCCCAGAAGAAAACCTGTTGCCCGGTGGTTCACCTTCCAGCAGGACATTAAAGTCATTCCTAAAAAACTTGTGGCCATGCTTTATACAAAGTATTGACTCCAAGGGGATATAAATAAAAAGCATGCCACTCTTTTCAGACTTTTATTTGAAAATAATAAAATCACATATAATCTTTCACTTAGGAATTATATACAGGGGGGAGAACAAGCTCCGACCTCCAAATCATGTAGAAGGCTTTCATTTTTATCATAGGTACTCTTCAACTGAGTGACAGAATCTAAAACAGAAATCCAGAAAATTACATTGTGTGATTTTTTTGGTAATTAGCATTTTATTGCATGACATAAGTATTTGATCACCTAACAACCAGTAATAATCCCAGCTCTCACAGGCCTGTTAGAAGCCCTCCTGTTCTCCACTCATTACCTGTAATAACTGGACCTGTTTGAACTCGTTATCTGTATAAAAGACACCTGTCCACACACTCAAACAAACTCCAACCTCTCCACCATGGCCAAGACCAGAGGGCCGTGTAAGGACCTGCACCAGGCTGGGATGGGCTACAGGAAAACTGCCAAGCAGCTTGGTGAGAAGGTAACAAGTGTTGGAGCAATTATAAGAAAATAGAAGTTCAAATGGCGGTCAATCTCCTTCGGTCTGGGGCTCCATGCAAGATCTCATGGAGCATCAATGATGATGAGGGGATCAGCCCAGAACTACACAGCAGGACCTAGTCAATGACCTGAAGAGAGCTGGGACCACAGTCTCAAAGAAGATCATTAGTAACAAACTACGCTGCCATGGAATAAAGTTTGCACATGCAAGGTCACCCTACTCAAGCCAACGCATGTCCAGCCCCGTCTGAAGTTTGAGAGAAGGTCATGTGGTCTGATGAGACAAAGATAGAGCTATTTGATCTAAACTCCATTCACCATGTTTGGAGGAAGAACAACGAGTACAACCCCAAGAACACCATCCCTCGACAAACTAGAAGGCAAATGCGAAATAAATAGAGGGAGGTTGCTGTACACTATCAATGTTAACAATGGGGAGGTTGGGCGGTGCTGGTGGTGTAGGGGCAAAAGTACGTGACCATATACAGAGGGCCAGCCGCATATAGGTGTAGAACACTGGGTGTCAGTAAGACTGTGCCTGCTGTCTGATGTGGGTTCGAATCCTGGTCATGGAAGGAATTTAAACTTAGTTTTTATACAACAAATATGTCTTATTTTTAGATAAAAATTGAAAGAATATCATTAAATAAATACTTACTCTTTGATCCAATGTTTTGAAAGTTTTAGCATTGAATTAGAATCAAATCAGACTATCTGTTATGGCATGTTTGGATTACAATGAATTGAATTTGGACAGGATATCTAACGGCCCTATTTTATTTATAATGTACCTTTGTTGTGAATTATTGCTAAGTCAAAAAGCCAAATTAAAGTTCATATTATATAAAGCATTAAGAATAAATCCTTTGATGAATCATATACATATGCACAATATTTTACTTAAATGAGAAAACAGCTATAAGAAAATAGTTTGGTTTCAGTTCAATTATGTTTATTTAAAAGGTCACAGCAAGAAATACAAATCACAGCAACTTGTACTGCATGTTTTAAAATACTTTTTTTATAGTAAAAGGTAATAACAATTTTCTATATAGAAATACACAGGAAAAAAGTTAAGCATGTAAAGAACACAGTGTTAAGTAAATGGCTGAATATTTGCAGTATGTACATGGAACATAGAGTAATGGCTGTCTGATCAGCTAGCCATTACTTGCCCTTTTCCACCGCCCATCTCCTCTTCTCAGCCTCATAAAAAGAAGACTGACAGAACTCTGCACACGTCATTTCCCTGGTCATCCCCTCAGCCTGGTACAGAGAAAAAACCTTAGCAGGACAATAAATATATTTTCCAGCCACACCAGGAAAACCTGTGTGGATGTGTGGACTGTTTGGTCCTTGTTTGAGAGGCCTGTGGCAGAATCTACACAGCCGCCCAGTGGGATGTTCCTCCTTAGCCTTTCTTGTTTCTCGTTCCTTCCTAACCTGGTTTGAGGCTGTGGAGCGCTGCTTAGCAGCTTCAAGCTCTCTCCTGAAAAACGGAGTGCAGGCAAAATCAACAAATGGCATTCTTGGATTTGCCAGGCCCTCTGCTGCATAGGTCTGATAGACTTTAGTGGAACAGTAAAAGTATTTCACGTCTCCTGATTGATAAAAAAAAAATGAATACTGGATCCATCCCCCCGGAAACGTGACTTTGGCTGGCCACAAGCCAAACAGTTCCTTGTTCTTTTTTTTGCAGGTGGTTGTTGCTGATCCTGCTGCTTTTGAACAATTTCTTTGACAATTTTCTCAATTTCTGATACTGTCAAAGGGGCATCCAGTGGTTTATTGCTGGGCGGGTTAACAGTGGCAGGTGGAATAGTTACCACAGGAACATCTACAGTCTCACTTCCTACTGTGAGGTGATGCCACAGCTGTTGGGTCTCCAAAAGCTTCTCTGTACTGGTGTTTAGTGATGAGCTGGTGTTTGTCATCTTAGCCAGGTGCTTCACATAGCGAGATATATGCTGTTTAGTGGTAGGGTGCAGGAGGCTGTTTGGATCCCTGGATGCAGCCTGAATCACAGCAGCATAATCTACATCAACTTTGGCAAGAAAGTGTTTTTGCCCCTGATGCTTTGCCATAAGTTGGTCAATAGCATCCCTCATTTGCTGTGTCCACCTAGAATGGTCCAGGACATACAGCAGACCACCAGCCTTGACAGAACCTGTGTGGGCAGCACGTGGAGAGGGTGCAAAAGACAGTGCTAGTACCACTGGGTCATCTGATTGAGAGAAAGAAAACAAAGTAGTAGGAAATTCACTATTTTCCATTTGAGTGTATCAACCTCTTAAACATAGAAAGAGGAATGGTGAAGTGACTTACCTTTCTTTGGGCAGGGTTGGACTGTCATCTGTCTGCTGAGAGCACATAAACAAGCAACGTGACCCTGAAATGAGTAATTAAGTTGGTTCATGATAAGTATTTAAATACTATTAAATTATTTAACATGTGTCACATCTAATAAAAAGCAAACACAAAGCTTACCTGAGCTAAGAGTTCTATCTTCACCTCCTCAGGTAGGTCAGTGGCTGTCACACAAGGAGGGGTTTGCTCAGAGTGGTGAGGGTCTGGGATTTTCTGTGACCTATGCTTATTCCAGTCTAGGGACAGGAGGACAACTGGGCTCCAAATGCTGCAGTCCAAACCTTTCTCCCAAAACTGACATGAATTTTTCAAGGGAAGATCAGCTTCCTTTTCATTGTAAAAAGTGAAAAAAGACCAATGTATATTATGGTTTTAAAATATATAAATGATCTACTACAGGAACGACAATACACTGCATACACACTTAAAAACTCGCTCACTCCTTTCCGTTTTGAAACGGAAGAAACAGCGCCCCCAAAATTACCCTTGTGGCCAAAAGGTGTATTGCATCCGTAGTGTTAAGAACTATCATAGGAAATGAATGGGAAAAGTTAAGAGAGTTAAGCTTAACCATTCTCGACTCCCGGTCCCGGGTTCGAGTCCCGGACCCGGCAACATTTATCGAATGTCTCCCCCTCTCTCTACCCCTCTATCCTGTCTACCTACTGTCAAAAAATGGACAAATAAAAGCCACTAGTGCCGAAAAATATCTTTAAAAAAACAATGGGGACGTTGTCGGTAGGAAATATAATATTTGCACTTGTAAAAGTCGGAGTATCAATATCTCAACTTTTATTTTTATTCTCACTGGGTTGGCCACTTTCTATAACTGCCCACATGCCATGGTTGAAGTGGCTAAAATTGGTTTACATATTTTAATGTTCCTTATTTTGATTAGTCTTATGAGATCTAAGCTAAAACTGCAGTTTAACTCCCCATGTTATTTTGTCTTCTAAATCTAAATATAGACTAATGTTGGACATGTGCACAAGGGAAGAGGGACTCATTCTGGAGTCATGTTATAGCTCTCCTGAGGAGCTCTCCTTTAATAGGAGGTTCTACCCCTTTCCTACCAACAGTACACTGGGATCAGGAGAAGATCCCTGGATCTACCGGAAAAATTTTCATACATGTTCTTTTATTGTTATACTTCTAAGTGTTCTGAGTCTGTTTAGTGTCACGATGACCAAAAGATATAACTACTTTATTAATGATGCAACTTAACCAGTTAAAAATTATATCTCTTAATGTGAATGGCCTAAATCATCCAGCAAAGAGGAAAAGGGTTCTTAACAAGCTTAAAAAAGAAAACGTTGACATAGCTTACCTACAGGAAACACATCTCTCTGCCCAGGAACATAAAAAACTTAAATATGTGGGTTTTAGAAATACCTATTTTAGTTCCTTTAAAGGAAGCAGTAAAAGAGGAGTTGCTACCCTAATCTCTAACAGAATCAAATTTGAATGTCTAAAAGAAATAAGGGACAGAGAAGGTAAGACACCTCCAGAGTCAGGGAAATCTTTTTCCAAATCAGTATTTGAATCAAGAACTATGAATCCAAAATTTAAAGACTGGACAATGAGGTGTCTGACTACTTTAAATAGATTTATAAAAGGGGGGCAATTCAAAAGCTTTCAGACCCTACAGAGAGAATTTAACCTAGAAAATCAGGACTTCTATATGTAACTACGGGTACAAGATTACTATCAAAAAGAAGTAAGGGCAGGAATATCAGGTGAGATTAATAAAATTACAGAAATATTGGGATAGTGCATACAAAAACGTAAACACTAAACAGATATCAAAACTATATCGAGGATTGGTAGCCAACGGGAAAATCTCAACACTCTATTTTTTTAAAAATGGGAAAAAGGATTAAATGTAATAACTGATGACATGTGGTATGATATATGTGAAACACAACAGAGCACAACAGGCACTAAAACATGGAAAACATTTTGCTGGAAAAATATTGTAAGATTCTTTATTACACCAAAATTAGAGAAACGAACATTGAATGTGCACCTCCCATGTTGGAGATTGTGTGGAATTCAGGACGTAGACCATGCCCATATGTTTTGGCAATGTACAAAACTGACATGCTATTGGGAAGATATTCATAAAAGGCTAACGTATGTAATAGGATAAACACTACCCAAAACATGTACATTTATTTATTAGGGTCATCAATCAGAAGCAAACATTCAAATTAACGATTGTTATTTGATTCAAATTCTTCTGACTGCCACAAAGAAGGCCACAAGGAACAGGTATAAAGTGGAGCCCCCCTCCTCCTGAAACTGGATGGATATAGTGGAAGAAATCCACAGGATGGAGAAGCTCACATACACTATTAAACTTCAACAACTAAAAAGTGAGAAGCTGGGGAAAAATGGACACTGTATAAGAAATTGCAAGACTAGGCAAACATTGAGAGTATGGACTCGTCTCCCCCAACACTGTTCTGTAAATTCGACTTAAATTGTATCACATAAAAGGCAAATAAAACAAGTATTAAAAAAAAAAAAAGACCATCCCTACCATGAAGCATGGAGGTGAAAACATCATTCTTTGGGGACAGGATGACTGCACCGTATTGAGGGGAGGATGGATGGGGTCATGTTTCGAGAGATCTTAGTCAAAAACCTCCTTCCCTCAGTGAGGGCTTTAAAGACGGGTCGTGGCTGGGTCTTCCAGCACCACAACGACCCGAAGCACACAGCCAGGGCAACTAAGAAGTGGCTCCATAAGAAGCATCTCAAGGTCATGGAGTGGCCTAACCAGTCTCCAGATCTGAACCCAATCAAAAATCCTTGGAGGGAGCTGGAAGTCTGTATTACCCAGCAACAGCCCTGAAACCTGAAGGATGTGGAGAAGATCTGTATGGAGGAGTGGTCCAAAGTCCCTGCTGCACCATCCACTGTCCAAAATAGCAGACCAGCTTCCCTGTTCCTGCTTAGGAAAAAGATCTCCTCAGCATGATGCTGCCACCACGTTTTACAGTGGAAATTGTTTATTCAAGGTCATGGCAGTGGAGGCAACTGGCTGGACTTCATTTTATCAAAGGGGGCTGCAAACAAACACATGCTGCACCTTTTAGATTTGTACTTTAAGATTTTGGAGATCCATATTTAGAGAAAGAGTAAGGCCATATAAACAGTGGACCATTAAATGTAGCATTTTGAAAGATATATATTTATATTCATGTATTACAATGTATTCATCTGAGTAAAACATTTTTGTCCATGTCTAAAATCTATCAAACTAAATGTGTTATGGGGTAAATTCTATTTAATAATCTGTTAGCCTCATCTCTGAAAAGAAAGGAGTATATTTTCATAATCCCAATATTGACACTTAAATTAAAACCTGCACCCTCACAAAGAACACAGTGAGATAATGGCTGAGTGAATTTATTATTGTAACAAAATGTCATTAGAATTATTTACAATTTACGGGACATAAAAGAAAACAGACATGAATGAAATTAATTTTTCTGTGCAGCGATGACAGACTTTACACAAGCTAACCAATAACAGAACTTAGTCGACGTATTTGCCGAGGATGTCTCCATCACGGAAAAGGAAATAGTCCTACAAGAGAAAGACAGAAGACAAGATGTTAAACGGAGACGAGCACAGAACATCTGCCATGACAAACTGAAACAGTGCTTTACCTTTTCCTCTAGAATAACTTTAGTTCCTCCGTATTCTGGTAGCAGCACCTTCTCTCCAACCTTCACACTAACTGGTTGCACGTGGCCTTTCTGGAAGACCAAAAAATAGGCAGAAAGTAAAAAAAAAAAGAAAAGACAAACAGTCAAACTCAAGATTGCTTATTTAAGTAGTATATTTGATCAGAGGGAAAGTTGTTGGACTTCTTCCTGGTTCCATCTCTGAAAATCTATCAAAACATAAACGTCTTCGCTGTGTCGTTCCTCTAAAATCAATGCAAATGCTCTGTAACCAATTCCTGTTTTTTTTTCTTTCCAAGTTACCAACAGCTTGCATTACAGAAATATGAAGGACGTAGATATTAGTGCTATCTATTCATCTATTTATTCATAACTCTAGTAAAAGGACAGACTGCTAAGATTACTGTGTTACAGTGTGAAGATTTACTGCTACGGTCGACACTCTACATGTTTAACATCCAGTCAGCTTCATGTAGTGTTCCTTGAGAGCACAATATAGAAATAAACTGATCTGGCATTCTCCTATAGATGGTATCCATCTTACTTTGTGGAAATAACGTCACTAATTATAAAGTAGTTCACTAAACTCAGAAAGACGTAAAGATCTGATTCTGTGGACCAACAAAGCCTGCAGTATACAGCACAATATGAAGCTTTTAGTCTGCCTAAATATAACAATGACAACAAGTTACATAATTAACCCTTTGAATACATTTAAGGAGTTGCACATTTGATCTTTTAGGGATAGCAGCCTGTAACAGGGCTCAGAAATCAAACTGGGGAAAAGAAAGAGAATAGGTGACCTGGTTAACCGAGCCTTGGCCGACTGCCACCACCGTGGCCTGCAGTACTTTGCCCTGGGACTTCTCTGGCAGCATGATGCCTCCCTTCGTCACGGTCTCTGCTGTGAGACGCTCCACCAGCACCCGGTCGAACAGGGGGAGGAACTTCCTGAAGGCCTGCAAGTGACAATCGACTCCAGGTTAAGGATGGGCCACAAGGACTTCAATTGTTTTTGCAATGTTGATTATGACAGATAAAAAAACAAAGCATTTTTTTACTCTAAATTTTTTAACACTATAACAATCAGAGCCTCACAAAAACTAACATGGTTTAAACATAAAACATGGCTTCTCCAAATATAATTTCAACACACAAAAGTGTCTGTGGAATTCTTTTTTTTTCCCCAAAGTGCCCAAAAACAGAAACATTTTCCCATTTAACATTTTATTAGATCAAGATTAACAAAAAAAGAAATGTTCACTGCACACCCACACTGAGGCAGTGTTCATGAATCAGTTAGTGGGAAACTCAGGTCTGGTTTTCTTGTATTTGGTAAGATTTTAGGGAATGCCCTGCAGACACGAGGGGGACTACACATAAGTGCTGCCGAGCTTCTGCTAACACCAGATGTACCAGTGGCCTTGTGTCGAGGTTTACTATGGAGGACGACTAGTCCCCGGTTGATTACTGGGTGGGGGTGGGCTGCTCTGCTCCTTCTCGGATCATTCGACCCTGAAGCTTAGCAGGACAAGGACGACTCGACTCTCTGATAAAACCAGCACAGAGCTTCCTGCACCCTCGGTTGAACTGCCTCTAGTCTGTTACCAGGAAAGGGAATTGTCAAGGTGAGGGGGGGCTGTTGGGCAGTTTCATCTCCCAAAGCTACTGAAGCTTGTTTGCCTTTACATTTTATCAGCTGCAGTTTAATACCAGCTCCCACAGTTAGGATCTAGTATAATATATTATCTAAAAGATACTTTCTACATTACTTCTAATTTTGCTTTTAACGCTCAACATTCATCAGACAACTTTAGTTACTTTAAGGGACAGTAATGACGATCAGCTCCACATTTGAGAGGTAAAGGAGCCACATCTACATATTTATATAAGAACTACTAGAACCGGGTTTGCTTTACCACCATGTACAGTTAGTTTTACTTAAATAAAAGTTATGACTGAGCAATTTCTTTCACCCGAGTTATTATTTCACTAAGCATCTATTAGATTACTTATGGTTATTTACTCATACCTTTGAAATTTAGAAATAGACATCAAGATATGCAGAGGTTTTAAAGGTTCAATCCTAAAGATTCTGTGGGACACAGTTCTTGTGGCTTACATCCCTTTTCCCCGAGATGCCAGATAAAGTGCCGGAGTTTTCTCTGGTTGTAAATACATTTAGCAGGTTTTATATTTCTGCACTACTCAACGTATTAAAGTACCATCAAATAACACTAAGATTATTATAACTGTAGTAATCTATGTTTTCTATATTATAGCAGTAACATTTTTATTTTAAAAGGGGGGAAAAAAGCAATTAGATTATGGAAAACAGTTTTGAATTTTAGTTACAATTACTGGATACATTCTTCCATTGAAACGAGACTTTAAGCTCCCACCTTCTCTCTGGAATGATGGAGAATACCGAACAGAAATCGTTAACATGAGCCACAAAAGTGCTTTGAGGCAGACGTCCAGGATCGATCGATCCCTACAACTTTACATGTAAATGTCTTAGTAGGAATAGTTTGTGTGGATGAAAGGCATGCACAATTTCCAATTCTTAACCCTGTTATTAGCTCTAATTGATATTAGTTATAACTGTTATTAGTTCTAGCGGCTGCTAGCTTTTTATGATCCTGTATTTTCTGCAGTTATTTCCTTCTTACCAACATTTGCTGAAATACATGTGGTTAAGCCCCTCCACACTGCTCTCCTCAACAACGTGACCTTGTGAATGGGTGTTAGCTTACACAATGTTAGCTGACACCTCGATGAAGAGAAATAAAAACCGTAGAGTATGACCGGTTCCCTACCTCTCTGTCTAAACTCAGCATTCAGCAGTAACTAACTCCAGCTGTTAGACGGGGTTTCTTACCATTATTTAGTGTGAGAGCTATCTGGGTCTTCTGGAGCAACACCGTAGTCAGCGAGCGTGGATCTGACTCCCTTGCACACCCTCCACGTGAGGAAATCTCCAGAAAGCGCATGCGCACTACTTGACGCGTCTCACAGAAAGTTCTAGTACATCCGATAATTATTTTAAAAAACTCAGTTTTGTTGAACAACTCTGGATTTATTGAAGTTAAAATGCGCGTTAGTTGTTAAAAACTATTTTTAGCTTCATTTATATCTAAGTTTAACATTTGGAGCTCGCGCAAGATTGCACAATATCAACTTTGACCTTTGTTTGATCCTCCAATGGCACGCAGGAAAATTCTGGAAGCCCCCACCCGGGAACGAGCATGCATATGTGCTTTTAGGAATAATATATCACAAACCATCAAATAACGCTTTAGTACCCTGATTTTATTTTGTTATAATCTCTTTTTAGTAGATAAAACCGCGGTGGACTTATTAAAAACAGCACAATACAACGGTTAAGTTAGATAAATGTGCTGTATGCGCAGTACGGGGCGGACCGGTACATAACCCGGATGCAGAAGCCCATGTGCAGTCCTGTCTTCAGCTCCACACGACTGTCCTCTCCTCCAGTCTTGTCGCTCCGTGCGGTGTCCTCGCAGCATTTCCCAGCTCTTGCCTCGCAGGTAAACGCTCAAACCTCTCATGTGTTAATGCGGGCAGCTATGGTGTGCATACTTCCGGAGCAGACTTTAATTAGGCTCGCGCGGATGTAGCTGTTTTAATCCGAACAGCTCAGAGTTTCTCCTCCTCTAGAGAACAAGGACGCTAAAATGGCACTACGGATTTTACCGACGTTTCCAACTGTCCGCGCGAGCGTCGTTCAGTTTCAGTGTGATTGCTGTTACTGAGTAGTTGTCTCGTGTCTGACGAAATGAAACGGTCAGTTTGCTTTGGTGTCACTTTCCTGTCATCTCAGATGCATCTAATTTGACGCCAGAACATTCAGGAACAGGGAGGCAGCTCCCCACGTGCTCCTTTACAATTCTTATCATTTGACCTTGTGACGTACGACCTCGGCGGCCCACGTGGGAGCTTTCGCTGGTTGGATTTTTTTTTTTTTTGTTACATTTCAGTAAAAGCCATAAAGTGAACCAAAATTAGTTTTTGTCAATGCGTGATGCTGCATCATTTTAACATTAGTAAAATTGTTGGCAAACGTACCAGAAAACGTAAATTAAATGTGATTTTCTATCTGTTTTAAAGGGAAATGTAAAGTGAAGTAGCACGATAGAACTAAATGGTACAGGAAAAGTTCTGAGTTTTATAATAATTTCCTTAGGCTATTAATATTGGGTTGTTTGACCAATGGTTTCTTTCTTGGTTCCTTTTCATCACACATTTATGCTTCTTATTCCATTTCATTACAGATTAAACTGTGCTTTTCAGATTTGCACAGTTCAAAATGGAAGAATGCCTAAAACCTTAATCCAAAAGTGTACTACCACTGTCTAGCTACCATGTGGTAACTGCCATTAATGTGCAGTAAGTATGCCTTATTTGGCTTATTTAAAGTCCTTTTAGACCAGATAAGGGTATGGAAGTTACACAATGAACATGTGTGGACTAACACACATGTTATAGCTGGCAACTGTGTTTTAGAATATGGCTAAAACAACCTTTAGGTATCTTGTGGAGGGGTCAGAAGTTTAATCTACTTCTCTGGCATTACGTCAGCGACATAATATCCAGGAAAATCTTAAAAGTTGTCCGACCCTACTAAAAATAAGTCATTTTGTAACTTTGCTTGCTGGCCTGCCAGGACATTATAAAGCCAATTCTGAATGGTCCAGACTTGATTAACTTACTGCCCATAAGCTGGGTTATTACTTCCTCATGTCTAGTGTCATGAGCAAGAAGCTGAATCCCTCTGTAAGCCTTTAAATGCTGGACAGTTTAACTGCAGCTTATTTTTTGGTAATCAATAAAAAAAAAAAAAAAAGAAATACAGTGAAGGATGAGGTAATTGGATGTGTACAAAGCAGAGTAAAATCATTTAACGGTTTGATACAAACATTATTATTAAGCCTGAAATTAATCATTTTTTAGATAATGAGTTTGTAGTTGTTTTTTATAATCCCAATGTGTAAAATGTCGGAATGTTCTAAATTCCATATTTTCCATTCATTGTCAGTGTGAATCTTGAGCAACTGAGCTGTTATATCATCAACTTGAAGGTGTACATTTCAGCTCTGAGCTTCTGGACACATTCTGGACGCCTCCCTGTTCATGTAGTGATTTGGTTGGTCCAAACAAACGGAGTGGTGCTATCTTTTTGTAGATGGACAAAAACTAGAAAGTCATATTAAAAGCTTAATAATTGATATATGTGGTTATATTTTCAATACAAAATTGTGCTTTTGTAGCCTGATTATGTATTCACCAGTTTCATGTCATACCACTTATTGTCTTTAGGGGGTGGTGTTAACCCCTATGTGGAGAGGTTGCTGTCTTAAACAGTTTTTGCTCCTAACGGAACACTTTTGGGTTCCGGACCCTAGTCATTGCCGATCTAAGATGTGTTTTGTTTGCATATTCCAGAAATGTTTCGTCTACCTACAGTCATGAAGCAGGTGAGGCCTGTGTGTCGGGCGCTGGCCCCTCACCTCACACGAGCGTATGCCAAGGATGTGAAGTTTGGGGCCGACGCTCGCGCCCTCATGCTGCAGGGGGTGGACCTGCTGGCTGATGCTGTGGCCGTCACTATGGGGCCGAAGGTAACCCTCATTCCTCTGCAAGCTCAGTTCTCTCTGTAGACTCTCCTGCTGAGTGACTGTTCTAATGACCAACACTATTAGAGCTCAAGTGCATCAGAAGCCTTCATCTCACTATTTATTTTTTCCCATGTTTTCAGGGTCGCACTGTCATCATCGAGCAGAGTTGGGGCAGTCCTAAGGTCACCAAGGATGGCGTGACGGTGGCTAAAAGCATCGAACTGAAGGATAAGTACAAGAACATCGGAGCCAAGTTGGTACAGGACGTGGCCAACAACACCAACGAGGAGGCCGGCGACGGCACAACCACGGCCACAGTGCTGGCTCGGGCCATCGCCAAGGAGGGCTTCGACAACATCAGCAAAGGTGCGAATCCCGTGGAGATCCGGCGTGGAGTCATGATGGCCGTAGAGACCATCATCAATGAGCTGAAGATGCTCTCTAAGCCTGTTACAACCCCAGAGGAGATTGCACAGGTATGAAAACGGCTGGATTTAGTTTACTCTGCCCCCAAGTGTCAGGACCACGGGTTCACGTACAGTAATGTCATTTTAGGTTGCTACGATCTCAGCCAATGGCGATGTGGAAATTGGTAACATCATATCCAATGCTATGAAGAGAGTTGGCCGTAAGGGGGTCATCACAGTAAAGGTTGGTGTCCTGTTTTACTTCAAAATAAGAGTCTCTGAGGCAAACTTGTGAATCACGATGAAAGCACTCACATTCATATCCATGGCTCATTATAAGAACTTAGACTTCCTGCTCCAGATGATGGTACATACTGACAGCCACAGAATTGTGCTTCATCAGACCAACTTTAGGATGAAGAGGTTAACTGTAAGTAGTGTTTCACATGTAAGCTTCCTTTCCTTGTGCAACAGGATGGGAAGACGTTGCAGGATGAGCTGGAGATCATTGAGGGCATGAAGTTTGACCGTGGCTACATCTCTCCTTACTTCATCAACACTGCTAAAGGTAACGTCAAACATGAAACAAACCAATCTAAAAGCAGCATTCGACCCATTTAGATCAATTGATTACGATCTATTTTCTTGTTCTTTCAGGCCAGAAGTGTGAGTTCCAGGACGCCTACCTGCTGCTGAGCGAGAAGAAGATCTCCGGCGTCCAGAGCATTGTGCCAGCCCTGGAAATCGCCAACCAGCATCGCAAACCTCTGGTTATCGTAGCTGAGGATGTGGATGGAGAAGCACTGAGCACTCTGGTTCTAAACAGGTACATCACATTTGTTCCAGTACCACAGAAGCAAGACATGTTTTGGGTCCTGTTTAAACAAGTGTTCAATAATCATTGCTATAACATGTAGGCTGAAGGTTGGGCTTCAGGTGGTTGCTGTCAAAGCTCCAGGTTTCGGGGACAACAGGAAGAACCAGCTGAAGGATATGGCCATCGCCACCGGCGGCACGGTTTGTTTAAGTTTGAACCTCATGTTGTTGTTCTGAACTTGGACGTCCAGTCTGATCAGTGACTGGATTTCTTTTTTGTCTCTGCAGGTGTTTGGTGATGAAGCTCTAGGTCTGGCTCTCGAGGACATTCAAGCTCACGACTTCGGCAGAGTGGGTGAGGTACAGATCACCAAGGATGACACCCTGCTGCTGAAGGGTGGAGGCACCCCTGCTGACATCGAGAAGCGGGCAGCGGAGATTGTGGAGCAGCTGGAGAGCACCACCAGCGACTATGAGAAAGAGAAGCTCAACGAGAGGCTGGCAAAGCTGTCTGACGGTGTGGCCGTTCTGAAGGTCAGATGCTCCTTTGCTCGCTGATGGTCAGTCAGCTGCCCGGGAAGAAAACAAAGTGCTGACACCTCTGTTGATTTTCAGGTGGGAGGAACCAGTGATGTTGAGGTGAATGAGAAGAAGGACCGTGTGACTGATGCTCTGAACGCCACCCGGGCTGCTGTAGAGGAAGGCATCGTTCCTGGTGGAGGATGTGCTCTGCTGCGCTGCATCCCTGCCCTGGACATGCTGAAAACTGCCAACAGTGACCAGAAGATCGGTGAGTAAAGCATGTGCTCTTAGCTTCGTCTGCTTTAGATTGTTCAACCTATGAGCTCAGCTCATGTTGTCTGAACTTCTCCCTCAGGTGTTGACATCATCAGGCGGTCGCTCCGTATTCCTGCCATGACTATTGCCAAGAACGCTGGTGTGGAGGGGTCCCTGGTGGTGGAGAAGATCCTGCAGGGATCACCTGAAATGGGCTATGATGCCATGCAGGGAGAGTACGTCAACATGGTGGAGAAGGGCATCATTGATCCCACCAAGGTACAGTACAGCCAGACGGGTTGGGTTTTTCTTCCATTTCTTCTAAAGCTCAGCCCATCCAGTTAGTATGTGGCGTGTTTGACTCGTTGATGAAATCTGTTTCATTCAATGTGTTTGGATCCCTCCAAATCTGGCCAATTCTACCACATCTTCGTCTTGTTCTTTAAGTAGTTTTCTTCAGAATATAGCTGGTTAATACATATCGATTATAAAACTACAATTTAAAAAATGTATTTCTATGATTCTTTACTGATCTCACAACAGAGAAATGATCATCTGCATTTAACCCATCCCTTAGGGAGCAGTGGGCTGCCAGTGTGCAACGCCTGGGTAGCGTTCAGGGGTTAAGGCTTGCTCAGGGACCCAGAATGGCAGGCTGAGATTCGAACCAGGGTACTTGTGGGTACCTCTCCAGGACGCGAATGCCCTGCTCTCTAGCTACTAGGCCACTAGCTTTTTGATGGTAGATGGTTAGGAGACGGGAGCGGAGAGAGAGGGGAAGACATGCAGCAAATGTTGCCGGGACTCGAACCCCGGACTGCCACTTTGAGGACTGAAGCCTCTTGTACATGGATCGCGTGCTTAAAGTCCAGCGTAACTCTGGAGTGTTGTCAGAATGACTAAAACTATTCAATCCGGCCTTTTTTATAGAAACATGTCAAGAAGAAAAAGGCATTGTTGGCAGAAAGCCACAAAGTGTACTGTTATGAATTGGGATCTGAACAAGTCACCTTCTACACATTTGCATGTCCCCTATATGTATGTTTTTAGCCTACATTAAACATGCTATGTGTGATAACCTCACATTACCCTGAAAATCTCGTACCCACAGTGAAACCCGGTGGGGCAGCGGCGGCATCATCATTCCGGGGGGATGCTTTTTTTCAGCAGGGACAGGGAAGCTGGAAGAAAACCTGTTACAGCTGGAAAAGACTAGAGACTAGGACGAAGGTTATGCTTCCTGCAGGACAAAGATCCTAAACATACAATCCGGCTGGTTCAGATCTAATAAAATTCATGTTTGAATGGCCCTGTCAAAGTACCTACCAAAGCAAAACAAACTTGTCAAATGTTCTTTTTTTATTTGTTGAAACCATTGATTATTTTTCACTGCACAGCTATCAACTTTATATTGGTCTGCTTAGTCCTTAGTGAAATCTTGTACTGACAACATGTACACAGGTTATGATTACTTCTGCAAGTATTTTACATTTTTAAAAAATCCTTGCATTTAAGTTTTTATGCAGATTAATGTGAGCCTCGTGGTTTAGCATGTGGGAGGAATGAGAAGCTGGCGTTTGGAACACTGCAGACTGCTAAGATGCAACTTCTCCTCCCTCTGCAGGTGGTACGGACAGCGCTGATGGACGCTGCAGGAGTTGCATCTCTACTTTCGACTGCTGAGGCTGTCGTCACCGAGATGCCCAAGGAGGAAAAGGAGATGCCAGGAGGCATGGGCGGAATGGGTGGTATGGGAGGAATGGGAGGCGGCATGGGTTTCTGAGCCAGGCCTCCTGACCTTGGAACAGACTGAACCATCAGATTTGAGGTGGAGGATGGACTCCTCTGCCAAAATTGACCACGATTCATTTGGAGCTTCAAATGGTTTGATGGCTCAGTGGACTGAAAGCTAACAGCCCATTTGGTGCACCAGAGCCCTCCTTAATATTCCACACTGGTACACAACTCATCATGTAACATGCTCAGAGGGAAACGCTAGCATGGGGTTCATCAAAAGGATAATTTGGCTTTGTTTCAGCCTGGTGGCTTTAATTTGACCCGTCTGTGTGGGGCAAGCTATCTGCAGAACAACGAGGAGGTTTAGATGGGTTCAACCAGTTCAGCATTGGAAAAAGTTGCACTTCTCTCATACATTCTACTCTATAGCATGCCTCTGGCTTGTTTCCCTGAATCTGGTTGTGTGTTGGTGTGTTAAGCTGTATTCTATCAGGCTGAAACAAACAAGATTCATTCTTTAGTGGACCACAGAGAGAGCAGGCCTTTAATGGATTGTCTGGATTTTTGTTTTGTAGTAGTATTCTGTTAATTCTTATGTTTGTGTTTTTGTAATATACATGTCTGTCATCATTGATCTGAATTAAACCAGTTTTCTTACAGACATTAGAGCATTTTGTCATGTCTTGATTCTGTGTGCCTAAAATGAGCAGACCGGAGGACAAAGCCCGGTTCAGTCTGAATGTTTACTGAGATGTTCTCCTACATCAGTGAAAAATGTTCCTTATGTGTTTGTTGAGAACAGCCTCAAATGTGAAAGTTAAACTCTTTGATCCTGTACTAACATGTGCAAAAAGCAGCCAGTAGGTGGCGTTTGCTTTCCAGAAAGTGGTCTTCTGTTGGGTAGACACGATTGTTTTTATTTAATGAATCAGTGTCTATATTCAGTTTGATTTTCAGTATTTCCTTTTTATAGGTTTATTTAAATAAATCAAATACTCTAAATATAACTTATTTCAGCAAAGTAATTCTAAAGATATGTTTTACATAGATTCATCACAAGCATTTGGTTTCTCTAAAACTGAGAATTATTACTTCAGACCATTCAAAAAGGATTTGCAATACAGAAATTGGATGTTCTACACAACCACAGAGAAGAATGCTGCCGTGACATATGTCCAGAAGGTGGTAGAGCCATCAAAGGTCACTACTAAAGAAGCTGGCTCAGAGTGCTGTATCTGAGCTCCTTAATGGAAAGTTGAGAGGAAGGAAAAAGGTACACAAGCAGTTGTGAAGCAAAGCCCACTCAAGTTAAGGAGTGACTCATAATTAATTTCAAATGTGCTCCGAAGTGTTCGGAGTTTTCCGTTCCCGGCGTAGTAACCGGCTTGCCTCGCCAGCCCTACCGGCGGTGAGGTGAGCTAGCCCGGTAGAGATCTGACCGGACTATCGGCACTAAGCTCCCGCTGGCAGTCATCACAGTGAACGTTAAACACAAGTGATTTCTAACAGTTTATGTTATTTTAATTGTTTCTGAAAATCGATTTAATATTTCAGGTGATATTAAGGTTAACCAGAATAAATGGTCAGTTTTATGTAATCTAACTGTATCGCTGGAGAGTGTGATTGAGAATAAATAAGCTTTACAATATGAATTTTTAATGAAGAAATGTGCTATATGTTTTAAAAGTTTATTTATAATTCAGTTAGCATTATAATTTCTGATTCCAGGTACAATCCAGAGACAATCATGTTCAGGTAAAAAATATGTTTGATTTAACTAGCCAATAAACAAAGAGATAGTAACTTTATGGCTAATGTATGTCGACATATTTTATATATATATATATATATATATATATATATATTATAAACAACAACTTAAAATTTTAAGATAGATGAGAATTATAAAGTATTTGATCCCCTCTGGCTGTTCTTAGATAATTATATAATAATGCAGTGTTTTTGGTGTATTAGTATCTTCTTGCTTTGATCACTTAAAATATCCAGAAGCATGCCTTAAAAATAATGTGTTTTTCCATCTCCATTCTTCCCTTTTCTAGACCAGACCCCTTTACTGCAGGATCAACCTGAGTGTCCCAGTCCTGAAACGCTTCTTCAACCAGGAGGACACCAGACCAGATTTTCAGCTGAGCAGGGAGTCTCTGGCTTAATCTTTTGCACCAGGATAGGCAACATGGATGGGGTGCTACTATTGAGACCTTAGTTTTTCTTTTCTGGTTGGCAAGTGGCACATCCTACAGAGTGGTCTGCAGAGTGTTTGGGATGCCTCGCTCTACTGTCCATCGCATCGTCCACAGTTACAGAGGAGATCGTGGCTATTCGTCACCAGGTCATCTACCTTCTAAAGACCCCTGAGGACTTAAGGCAGTGTCCCGTGAGTTTGCAGGGCTGGCACGCCACAGAGTTTTTCTTAAAGCTGTGGGTGCAATATATGGCTGCCATATCCACTTCAGGTGTCCAAGCAGCCTTGATGGTCAGTGCTACAGGAACAGGAAACTCTTCCCTTCCATAATCCTGCAAGCAGTTTCTGAGAGCCATTTTATTGACACGTATGTGGGCTGGCCTGGGTCAGTGCATGACTCTAGGGTGCTCCGCCACAGCCCACTGTACAGTTTATCCTCCTCCAGGGTATTTTATCCTGGCTGATGGAGGGTACCCATGCCTCCAATATCCACTCCCCCTCATCACTCCTTACAAGAGGACAATACAAGGTGTGGGAGCCCAGCGCTTTAACAGCCATCATTCCAAAAACACGCTCTATAATAGAGCGTGTTTTTGGAATGATGAAAACCAGATTCAGGGCCATCTTCCTGCAAGCGCTGGAGGTGCACGACACCTTTGTACCTCACGTAAGTCTTGACCTAGATCCATTTATATATATACATTATACATAATATATACACATATATGCACCCTCTTTTAAATTGTTTTCAGGTCATAACAGCATGCGCCATCCTCCACAACATCTGCCTTGGTGCTGGGGATGTCATGGCCCCAGAGGATGACCCAGAGGAGGCTGTAGAAGAGGATGAGGGTGATTCGGGACTGAGGCAGTCAGCGTTGCTCTCTGGCAGGACCAGCTTTCAGCTGAGGTGTCCGCCCTGGAGGAGGTACCACCAGAACATGACTACTGTGTCAGCCAAGTATAATATTATAGATGTGATTAATGTTTGAGGGGTATAACTAATTGTAGTATTTTGTGAGCACCATCTTCTAATTCTGCATTTTTCCGATTACCTCTTAGTGATGTGGCAGCCGTCAATTCAGCCAGCCCTTTAAACCCACTTGATGGACGATGACGTGGACAGCGGAACGAGGCATCACAAACATCTGCAGACCACCTGTGTGATGCTTCACTCACCATCCAGAAAGACAAACCACAGGTCTCAGTTGCAGCATCCCATCCATGTCTCTGACCTTGTGAAAGATTTAGCCACATCGCCAGACTTTCTGTTCAGAAAGACATCTGCCTCTTTGTTCTGTTCAAGAGGTTTTTCCAGGAACTGGTCACTCAGGTTGATCCTGCTGTCGCCGTTGTAAATACTTGTACATAGTTTTATTTTATGCCTTTTGTCTTGTAATCTTGATCTGTTTGAATGTTTTCTTCCCCCATTCTGTTTAAAGTGCTGTTTGTATTTTTCATAATAAATTCTGTTTATAACTTTAAATGAAGTTGATGTATTGTTAGATCAAATGGAAATAACTAGTGACAAAAACAATTTTGAAATTTATTAGAACACCTTAAAACTTTAAGAAACAATCTGAACAAAACACATTTATTTATTTCTTTTATAGCACCTTATTTTGGTGCCATTCTTTTCTTTTTTTTTTCAAATTGTCCCACATTGTTGTGGCCTGCAAAGGGGGTGACCTTCCCCTGTTGGTCCATCTTCTCCAGAACTGTCCTAAACCGAAAGAAGTATGTTAATCACTGGATGGATATTTATGAAAGTTAGAAAGATAGGAGTTATTGAAACTGGACAGAAACTGACTGCAAAGAATGTTGTTATTGTACCTCCAAGCCACGGTGGCTGAGTTTTTAGCTCCAGTAAAAAGGTGGTGGTTCTCACCCCTGAGCTTGATAAACTGGCCCGTCTGCTGCTTTGTACCTAAAAAAAAAAATATCTTGCTTAATATCAGAGCAAAAATAAAGCCTTTTTTAATTTTACATTTGTCTTAATTTGAAGAAAATATTTCTATGCAAATGTCTAAAACAAGCTCTTTCAAACTTTTCACTTCTTTACTGAGATTCACTAACATTTGGAGGTGTATTCCTCGTCGGGTTTACCTGGAATCAGAAATTATAATGCTAACTGAATTATAAATAAACTTTTAAAACATATAGCACATTTCTTCATTAAAAATTCATATTGTAAAGCTTATTTATTCTCAATCACACTGTCCAGCGATACAGTTGGATTACATAAAACTGTCCATTTATTCTGGTTAACCTTAATATCACCTGAAATGTTAAATCGATTTTCAGTAACAATTAAAATATTAACATAAACTGTTAGAAATCACTTGTGTTTAACGTTCACTGTGATGACTGCCAGCGGGAGCTTAGTGCCGATAGTCCGGTCAGATCTCTACCGGGCTAGCTCACCTCACCGCCGGTAGGGCTGGCGAGGCGAGCCGGTTACTACGCCGGGAACGGAAAACTCCGAACACGTCGGAGCACATTTGAAATTAAGCGATGTCTAGATAAATCAAGCAGATATTTCACGTCTACATAGTTATATTCCCGCACTAAAAACATTGTAGAAGTTAATTTGTGTCACAGAAAGTGTAAGTTTCCACAATTTACTCACAGCTTTTGTTGCTATGGTCCGCCATGGCTTCCCCTGCTTGACCAATCCGCTTTGACACGCAATGAATGATGGGAAATGATGGGCCGCGAAGGATACTCACGACCCATCCTTCAAATCGGGCAAAATAAGGACACATTTGTCGGCAGCATTTGCTCGGAATGATTCATGAATTGGGACAGCCTTCGTCGCCGCGCTGTAACGTAATCGGCCTACAAATACGGCCTTCGAAGGATGCAGCCCTGAGGCTGACTTCCGGGTCAGCCTCGGCGTTGGTACATTCCCTTTCCGGTTGATTTTCTGAAATGTAAAAGTGTTTTCTGAAATGTAAATATGTTTTCTGAAATGTAAAAGTGTTTTCTGAAATGTAAATTTGTTTTCTGAAATGTAAATTTGTTTTCTGAAATGTAAATTTGTTTTCTGAAATGTAAAAGTGTTTTCTGAAATGTAAAAGTGTTTTCTGAAATGTAAAAGTGTTTTCTGAAATGTAAATTTGTTTTCTGAAATGTAAATTTGTTTTCTGAAATGTAAAAGTGTTTTCTGAAATGTAAATTTGTTTCGCATCTTGTAAAAGTGTTTTGCACCCCCCGGCCACTGTAGATAGGGGATGGTGGATGGAGATAAATCCAGGACAATCCTGGAAGAAAACCTGCTAGAGGCTGGAAAAAAACTTGAGACTGGGAGAAAGGTTATTCTTCCTGCTGGACAACGACCCTAAACAGACAGAGCTACAACAGAATGGTGTGGATGGAAGGCTGGGCCTAAATGCAATTGAGAAGAGAAGACATTTGATGCTTTCCATCCAATCTGACTGCATGTACAAAGCTGGTGGAGACCTACCCCAAAAAGACTTGGAGCTATGACTGCAGCAAAAGGTGCTTTAATGAGCTACTTACTCAGGGGGGTTGGATTTAAATGCCAATCACACATTTCAAATTTTACTTGGTGAGAAGATTGAAGAAATGAATCATTGTCCTCCACATTCATACATTACTTTGTGTTGGGCTTTTTAATGAAATGCGCAGAAGTTCATGATGAGAGTATGAATAGTTCTGCTAGACTCTGTAAACACTGCATTGCCACGTTATAAAATGGTTTCAATCACGTTTTTTACCTGATGTTTCTAAAGTTTACAGCGTTAAAAAAAGAACTGTAAGAAGTCTCTTTATTTGCTCCACCACTTCACTTTTTAAAGATCATGGTGTCAGCAGCTTCTGGAGAACACAGTCTTGTTGGACCTCTTCTTTTCAATATACTGAGTGACCTGGTTTGAGTGTGTGAATCTGTTGGTTTTCTTTAGACATGCTGGATCTGGAAGGAGCTTCAGTAAATCAGATTCTGTTAGAATTTGTGGAGCCATCACGTGGAGTTCCTCAGGGTACCATTGTGGGATCCCTGACAGTTAAGTGATATTTCCTTCCGTCCTGTTTACCGATAATATTAAGTTGTATAACTAATTTAAGATAACAGAGTAATAATTATCCAAAGCTAAACTCACACAGACACTTTGATTATTGCATCAGGCTGCTCTTTTCTGCCCCATTTTGAGATTAAGGTGAACATGTTGATCAACACCTCAAAACTCAGATCACTCGTGTCAACAGGTGAACTTGAGATGTTAATGCTTTTGTCTCCAGACAAAAACTATTGCAATAATCTCTTCACTTGTCTCAATAAGAGACATCCAACGTCCAAAAAATGAACATAGCCCATTTTATACTCCCTCTAGTTACCTTTAGAATAAATTTGGAAAATGTAGTCTTAACGTTCATAGCTTTGCATGGATGTGGTTCTCCTTATAATGTTGAATTCATTCAGCCATGGCTCCTCTCTTGCAGTCTGAGGTCTTCTAATCAGAACCTTGTACAGGCTTTAAGGCTGGAGGAGACTGATGCACGCAGACTTTTGAGTTTGGACCTAGTGGAATGTGGGTCAAAACCATATGAAGACAAGAAGCTTTTAGTCCAACTTGTTTATATGTATCCAATATTGTATGTTGCTTCCTATTTTATTGGGTCACTTTTCTGTTAAGAACCTTATCTTAAAGTGGCTTCAGAGATAATGAAAGCTCTCTGGAATAAAAACACCTGATTGTTCAGCAGGTCAAAGGTCAGGAAGACATGTTTAAATAAACTCTTTATATTTCTTTAAAAGAAAAAAAAAAAAAGAACTCATGGCAACCATTCAGCCGCCTTTTGTTTTATTTCTTTCATGATGAGCCAGACCAGTAGGACTGGCACCAAGCAGAGAAAATCACCACAGAAAGTCGTTCTGTTTTTTACAAAAAATACTTTATACATCATGCAGTTGGTACATCGTCCAAAGATTTTTAACACAAACATCATTTTCACACAAACACCTTTCCACACACCAGAAAAAACACTGACACACAGCGATCTCCATCCTCTCTAAGAGCACAGAGTACCGCTCTCTCAGAAAAAACTAATATTTACACACCGACACTTGAAGCTGCCTGAGTTAACAGTTACAATCAGACACAATAAAAACTGAATAAAAAGATAGGCAATCAGAAAAAATGATAAAGAGAGGGGATGCCAACATTGCTGTTTAAGCGTTCCCTTCAATATTGAAATGTTTGAATTGTGTTTGTAAATGTTAACTAACAGCTACAAATAAAAGAGAAGATTTCTACTGAAAACAAAAAAATAAATAGAATATAATGAGAATGATGCTCCTTTCATAATCCAGATAAATACGCTGCCAGCAGGCCTGGGGGCGCCGGGTGGGTGGGAAAGTTTAGATTGTGACACTGTAAGGTAGTCATGGAAACGACTGCCTGATGCGACAATTGGGCCGATCATGTGTTGAACAGCCAATTTTAAAAAGTTAGAAGCTGTCTAATTCACATTTAGACCATTGAATCTCTGTTAAATCCCAGTTTCATCCCTTTTGATGTAATTTAACACAAATTGTACCAACTGTCAGACACACTGTGAAACCATGACAACAGGCATCTACTGATTTAATATTAACCTGGTTTGTTCTTCTGATCGGTCACAGTCCCCTCCTGATGCTTCACTCAGACAACATCCATGGAAGATTTAAGCATACAGGTATAGAGACACAACCTCCTGTTTTTTTCATGGAGAACATGAGATTCATTCAACAGCAAACAGCTCCGAATGAATAGGAGAAGCCTTTTATTAACCAAAAAGGTTCTTACTGTTTACCTCGGTAAGCTGGACAGAAAGGCTGCGGCCCTGATCATCTGTGATTGGTGCGTGGCTGCTGAACAAACAACAGCTGCCATGAAGTCAGCTCAGAAACATCTTGAAAAACATCAGGGTTCACATCCTGGCCTGTCTGAGCTGGTTGCTGGGACCTAATGTGATCAGTGTTTGTGGACTTAAAGCTTGACCTAAATGCTGTGTTTACATTCACATTAGATGCTCCATGTGTTGAAGGTTCAGAACTTTGACCCAGGAGCAACTGGATTGTCACATTCATTAAAGCTGCACCAATCAATCCATCCGAGCTCAGAATCGGTCAATATTCTGGTTAATGGTCAAATACTGAAAATGCACTGATAAACTCTTTTTATGCATTATTGGAATCTGTCAAAGCTAGGACAGGCAAAGAAGACTGGGTTTTCCTGGCTATCGGCTTGATCCGTGGATCTCTTGACATGTATGTAGTTCAAGTCATCACAGAAAACCTGCTGCACCTGAACGCCACATGGACCCTGCTGACGCACCTGAACCTGGACCCTGCTGACGCACCTGAACCTGGACCCTGCTGACGCACCTGAACCTGGACCCTGCTGACGCACCTGAACCTGGACCCTGCTGACGCACCTGAACCTGGACCCTGCTGACGCACGCTCCCATTCAGCTGGATGCAGGTCACTCCAAACAGATTCTGCTTCTCTTGCACTGATTTTTAAACTGAGAATCGTTGATCTTAATTAAAAGTATCAGTACCAACTGTCATGTCTCCTGTACAGAGATATCCTTCTACATTATGTTAGTTTACTATATTATGTTTAATATTTATCATTTACGTTATATCTCTTAGATTTACCTTTTTATGATGTTCTAATGCTTCTCTTTTCTTTTATGTTTAGATATAAATAAAGTCAGAGGTTAGAAAATGCTTCATAGTGAACTAAATAAAAACTTCCCTAAAACCAATTCGTCCAATCAACCCGAATGCCCTTAAAGATTCCCTCAGTGCAACTTCTTTCAACAAGCTGATTCGTCAGAAATCCCAAAATGGACAGTTTTACAATCAGATTTGACAAAGACAACAAAACCTCACATTTGACACGCTGGAACCAGTAAATGTTCACCTAAAAACACCCTAGAAAGGTCACTTCATGTAGAAAAGTGTTCAACAACAGCTGATAATCAGTAGGAAGAGTTAGTAAACACTAAAGCTAAAATGTTGTCCACTCTGTGGTTCCAGCTGGATTTTCTGATGTGCTTTGTCAGATGTGACAGCATAGTTTAGATAGACGTCAGAATCTTTGTGCAAATTAAAAACTATTTGAAACGTGGTAAGTCAGCACTGCTTCGTCCCGTATTTTCAGTGGTGGAACCGGCTGGCGTCACAACAGCAGCCGTTTACAGATGTGAGCTCGCTCTCACACCCAGGTCCAGACCCCGGTCTGATTCTGGGGTCTGCGTCAGTTTAGCACTGAGGTGACAATCAGCCAACGGATGCACGTCGGCTCTAAAAACTGAGACGGACAATAGGTTAACTGTTGTAGGAAAGGCACTGCAGTTTTCACTCGGAGCACAGGGACTGTCCTCTTGTCTTTGGCATTGGGGTTGCTTGTGTGATTGCGTTTGTGAAGCTGGGACGGCTGCTGCTACGTGTGGTGGACCTCATGGAACATGAGTTCACGGGGGATGGGCGTCTCAGCGCCGTGTATTGTGGCGGCGCGCCGCTCGAATGCCGAAACCATCTGCTTCACCACCTCGTCGAAGAAGACGTTGGCGATCTGAGAGTGGAGGAGGGAGCGAAACTCAAAGGAGATCTGAGGGAGGGAGGGAGAGGAGTTAAAGATAGCAGCAGAGCTTCATACTGTACATGTCTGCGTGTGACCGCTTGAAACGCAACACTGCAGAAATGCCAAGCAGAGACATGTGGAGAACAACACATGATCACAGTGACGGACGCAAACTCCAGTGTTACACAATGTCTGTATGTTCCACTGCCATGGTTACTCACAGCAAAATCCACAGTGCAGGTCCGAGGGTAACCAGGGAGGCCCGGGCTGAAACGCCACACTGTCTCCAGGTGGTTGAACAGCTTCCCATCGGAACAGGACGCCTGATGAGCAGCAAACACACATAGATGTAACAAACTCATTAATACATATAAACCTATTTCCTTTAGGTGACAATGAGACTCTGCTAATTTATTTATCATTTGAAACCGTCCGATATTTTTGCTCACAAATGCTAACATTTCAGCTAATATTTCTTCCGTCTGTCCAGGGATGCGAGGATGTTTGGAGCAACTGCTTACAGACCTTTTGTTCTGACCTGAACACCCATGTGGACATAAATCCTTTGATGATTCAGAGCTTTTTGTCACTTGGATTTTTTTCCTCTCTAAAACAAATCAGCTGAGGAAAACTGGCTGATTCCAACCTCCAGTAAACTGATTGGTGCATCTGTACTCTGGTGTCTGGAACCACTGATCTACACATTAATCTCATGCAGCTCATAAAAATGAACCAAGATGAAGTGAAAATGTCACTATGTTCCCAAGAAGCTGCATATGTTTTTGGCATTCTGACCCTGACACTGACCCACATGTACAGCATAGTTGAACAAACTATATAAATTAGCAACAAATATATTACGGTGTATAACTGCATTGACAGAATTCCTTTTATTCCTTATCGTTCCCTACAGACAGGATGGACCAGATCTCTTTAAGTGGTTTTGTAGAATGGGTCAATGAGATCTTGGACTATGTCAGAACTTGTCGTGTTCATCAAAGACTGAATACCTCAGCTTCATCATGAGGTCCAGTGTGTTTGAGCTACCTGTCTGTATTTAAGCGTTTTCAGCAACATTCTAATGTCAGACAGGGGCTGGAAGCTGGGAATTTCCACCTCATCTGGTCAGAGGAACGAGAAGCAGCTCATTCTTTACATCTAAACTTCTTTAACAGACTTTGTTACTAAAGTAGGAGTTACTCCCAATCCTTTGCCTGGAGACACCACTGGGGAACCTTTTAAACAATAACATGGCTCCTCACTGCTGGCCCCTATCAATGACAAACTGCATCAGATTTTAAGCCTTGACTAAAAAAAAAACAGATCTTTCCTGAGCCGTGAGAATAAAAACATAACTGAAGCTGAGCCTTTGAATTCACATTCAGAAACACTCCCAGTGGCTGAAGTTGCAAGATTCCCCAAACATTCAAATCACCAAGTCTTCCTGACAGGAAAATCAAGTCAGTGCATGTGTGGAAAGGTTTGGGCTTTTTCACAGACAAATGTGTGTAGTTCCACAGAGAGAGGGAGGAAATAAACATTTCTTTAAAAATAAGGCAGAAAATTGTCTAAAACTCTTGTGTTTAAAGGTCATTTATCATGGCAAGCTTCTCAATTCACTTACATAATATGGATTCTAATCCCACCTTTATACCCCAAAAATGATCAGAGAATAACAGCAACTAGAACCCAGATCAGACTGCGCAACCAGCTGGTGCTTTCATTATTACTACTAGAGCCTAAACACGGATGACCATGTAAACACGTCTGGGACTTAATACTTTCTAATACTTCTTCAGATCTGTTGTAAGACAGACCGTAGAGGAGATCCTTCCTGCCCACAGCCATCAGCATCTACAACAGCTCTTTGAAGAAACTTGTATAAAATGAGCTACATTTAATTTCCGTTTGGGATGAATAAAATATTTTGAAATTTGAATGTAAATTGAATTTGACTTGTGACTTAACCGTCTTCAGAAAAGAATTTGAATCACTTTAAGTACTTCTGTTTGAGCATGGCACTGGTGGCGCAGGGGGTTAAGCACATGACCAATGTACGGAGGCCTTAGTCCTCGACGCGGGCAGTCACGGGAACAAATCCCGGCCATGTTTTCTGCATACCCTTGGCTCACTCTGTCCACCATTTCCTCTCTGCTTTCTGCCAAAAATTTAAAAAATAAAGGCCACTAACACCTAACAAAAATATAAAAAAACAAAAAACTTTGTGTCAGGCGGTTCTTCTTTCACATTGTGGAAGACTTGATTTAAACCATTACAAAAACATCTCTAGTCATTTCTAATCACTAATTTACATGCTCACAAAAATACAGTCCACTGCAAAAGTGTTCACACCCCTTGAAGTGGTGATGATGCTGCTTGTTCACTAATGTTCTCCAAGAACTTACATTACTTACTTAGAACTTAAATTACATTACATAGACTGTTTACTAATCAGCTGACTTCTGCAGCCAACTGGTTGCACTGGATTTTATTTAGGTATACCATAATAAAGGTGGATTATTAACAATGCATGCCACACTTTATTATATTTTTTACTATAAAATATTGACAACCTTTGGATTTATGCATTCTGTGTTGGTCTATAACAAGAAAAATCAAACTAAAAAATCATCAACTTAGTGGTTGAAACCGCAAAAAGGGGAATAATTTCAAAGGGTGTAAATACTTTTCCAAGGCAGGGTATTTCAGTTAGTTCTACGACATATGTATCCATTTGTGCATTACCTTAACCAGATGGGGTCGTACTGTTGTGATGAGGGAAGTGTAGTTCTCCACCACTGGAGGGAAGCCCACCGTTAGTTTGGCCTTGCAGAAACCAGAACGCCTGAACACCACGTCGGACTTCTTACACCAGGGAACAAAGTGCCGATAGTTCTCCACCTCAGCTACCACGTCATAGATTTCCTGCATGGAATACCTGCAGAACAGGAAGGGGAGGAAATGAAGGTCAGTGCTGGGGTCACATGTGACGCAACTCGAAACAGGGCAGGACAGTGTAGAACTCATGACCCACAAAACTGAATGAGGTGTGAGAGGAGCAGGGATACCACAACCTGGCCAAGGAAAAGCAAGAAAAAAAATAGGACCTAACATTCGGAAACAGTGCCTTGCAAAAGTATTCGGCTCCCTTGAACTTTTCAACCTCTTGCCACATTTCAGGCTTCAAACATAAAAATATAAAATTCTAATTTTTTGTGAAGAATCAACAACAAGTGGGACACAATCGTGAAGTGGAATGAAATTTTTTGGATGTGTCAAACGTTTTTAACAAATAAAAAACTGAAAAGTGGGGCGTGCAATATTATTTGGCCTCCTTGCATTAATACTTTGTAGCTCCACCCTTTGCTTCAATTACAGGTGCAAGTCTCTTGGGGTATGTCTCTATCAGTTTTGCACATCGAGAGACTGAAATTCTTGCCCATTCTTCCTTGCAAAACAGCTGGAGCTTAGTGAGGTTGGATGGAGAGCGTTTGTGAACAGCAGTCTTCAGCTCTTTCCACAGATTCTCGATTGGATTCAGGTCTGGACTTTGACTTGGCCATTCCAACACCTGGATACGTTTATTTGTGAACCATTCCATTGTAGATTTGGCTTTATGTTTTGGATCATTGTCTTGTTGGAAGATAAATCTCTGTCCCAGTCTCAGGTCTCTTGCAGACTCCAACAGGTTTTCTTCCAGAATGGTCGTGTATTTGGCCCCATCCATCTTCACATCAATTTTGACCATCTTCCCTGTCCCTCCTGATGAAAAGCAGACCCAAACCATGATGCTGCCACCACCATGTTTGACAGTGGGGATGGTGTGTTCAGGGTGATGAGCTGTGTTGCTTTTACACCAAACATATCATTTTGCATTGTGGCCAAACAGTTTGATTTTGGTTTCATCTGACCAGAGCACCTTCTTCCACATGTTTGGTGTGTCTCCCAGGTGGCTTGTGGCAAACTTTAAACGAGACTTTTTATGGATATCTTTGAGAAATGGCTTTCTTCTTGCCACTCTTCCATAAAGGCCAGATTTGTGCAGTGTACGACTGATTGTTGTCCTATGGACAGACTCTCCCACCTCAGCTGTAGATCTCTGCAGTTCATCCAGAGTGATCATGGACCTCTTGGCTGCATCTCTGATCAGTCTTCTCCTTGTTCAAGATGAAAGTTTAGAGGGACGGCCGGGTCTTGGTAGATTTGCAGTGGTCTGATACTCCTTCCATTTCAATATGATTGCTTGCACAGTGCTCCTTGGGATGTTGAAAGCTTGGGAAATCTTTTTGTATCCAAATCCGGCCTTAAACTTCTCCACAACAGTATCTCAGACCTGCCTGGTGTGTTCCTTGGTCTTCATGATGCTCTCTGCGCTTTGAACAGAACCATGAGACTATCACAGAGCAGGTGCATTTATACGGAGACTTGATTACACGCAGGTGGATTCTATTTATCATCATCAGTCATTTGGGACAACATTGGATCATTCAGAGATCCTCACTGAACTTCTGGAGTGAGTTTGCTACACTGAAAGTAAAAGGGGACGAATAATATTACACGCCCCACTTTTCAGTTTTTTATTTGTTAAAAAAGTTTGACACATCCAATAAATTTCATTCCACTTTACGATTGTGTCCCACTTGTTGTTGATTCTTCACAAAAAATTTGAATTTTATATCTTTATGTTCGAAGCCTGAAATGTGGCAAGAGGTTGAAAAGTTCAAGGGGCCGAATACTTTCGCATGGCACCGTATAAAGCTCTAAAATAGAGCTAGGACGTGTAGAATGAGGGTCACACAGAGACAATGTCCAGCTCCAGCTGAGCGAAAATAGCTGTCACCTTCTGTGTGTCTATTTATACCTGCAGATTGAGTGATTATGACCTCTGTGTGGAACACTCAGTGCGTCACTCATACATGTGTACAGAGCCATTCCGGGTACGGATTTATTATGAAAGTATGATCCGTGAAGGACGGCAATGAAAGGACAAAACACTTCAATTCTGAATGCTCCTCATTTACATTTCAGCTACAGGCGAAAATGGGTCCGGGATTCATCAGTAAGCTGGAGCTTTCTGTCCCTTTACCCCTTGGGCCTCGTACGGATCTCACCAACAACAACTTCATTTGGTTGCAGATTGTACGTTCTACTGGTCTCAGACACAAAGAGATGACCATTCTCTCTCTTTGTTTTCTGTGACAGTATGAAACCAAACCTAAGTGGGTCCATATGTTAATGTCACTGTGAGGAAGCAGCACTTTGTCAGCTTCAGGAAAACAATGCATTCTGGATAAAGCATTAAAGGATGTATGACTGACCTTAAAATCGCTGCTGCCCCTTTATGTCGGAGCCAGGTCCTAATAGATTTAGATTGGAGCCAAGAATCAATGGGAAAAAGGAGAACATAACGCTGAGCTTCACACTGAGATCTGAAAGTTGTGCTGCTCTATAAAAGCCACTAACAGCTTACGGATGAATTTGAGGCAGTAAACTTTCTGCTTACTGTGAGCAGATGATGGTTTTCAGCCATCTGGGGCTCAGTAGGAAGAGAGGTTGTCTTGCAATCTGAAGGCTGTGGGTTCGAGGAACTTAACCTCAACTTGCCTACTGATCTGCATATCAGTGTATGAATGTGTGCGCATTAGTGGGTGTGATTAATGTGGCTCCAATGTAAAGGGCTTTGAGTGGTCAGTCTGACTGGAAAGGTGCTATATAAGTTATAAGACCATTTACCATTTTTAGGTTTTTCTTGAGAATCTAGTTGAGAATGAAAGCAGCAGTGAGTTCAAATGTTTTACTTTGTGTGTACTCAGCAGAGGCCCAAATGGTGCTTTTAAAGCTGGACTGGATACTCACTTGGGTTTAGAATAACTATTTTAAACAAACTATAAAATTCAACACCACAGTTTCTAAGTAAGAGGTGATTCTGGTGCTTCCTTTGTAACTTCCTCCAACTCACCCAGAGCACTCAACCCCCACTTCTCCCAGTGTCTTTGTCAGCAACAAGCAGAGCTCCACATTCCCTAATGACCGACTTGTTTTTCTTTACAGAAAAGCAACTAGCTTCCATATACAGTAATGTGCTGCACAAACCATGGCTAAATCCTTCTGATTCCATCCTCTTTCCTGGAATCATCCTGGCCTGGCCTTCAGAGCAGCAGCTTGCACAAGCAGCTGCTCAAAGATCTTTTCTAACATGGTGTGGTGTTTGGAGAAAGAATTTGTGGGGGGTAAAAACTGCAGAAAAGCAACAATGAACTTTTCCCAAAGTAACATCAATAATTACAGCTATAAAATTGTCATGAATAACATAACCTATTATGATGATAACCTGATGATCTGGTCGGTTCAGAGTCAGTAGAATTGTTAATCAGTGTCAGCTGTTTGGTGTTAATGAATTTAACAAGAGGTTCACTAAAGGGGCAACAACGAGACGAGCCCAAACAGAGGAATGCTTCTGCAGGTGGGGGCCATCGACTTTTTTTGGACTGATTTTCAGTAGTTTTGCATCTGACCAGGGTCAGTGTCACTGCTGGTAGCATGAGGCGATGCCTGGATCCTACAAAGGATACACAGGCGGTCCAACTCCACCATGATGGAACATCATTATGTTCCATTGCCTGAAGGTGTGCTGTGTCTCCAGGCACAGTTTCAAGAGCACAGAGGAGATTCCAGAAGACAGCCAGTTACTCCAGGAGAGCTGGACAGGGCCATCCGAGGTTCTTAACCCATCAGCAGAACCGGTATCTGCTCCTCTGTGCAAGGAGGAACAGGGTGAGTACTGCCAGAGGCCTACAAAGTGACCTCTAGGTGCCAACTGGTGTGAATGTCTCTGACTAAACCATTAGGAACAGACTTCATGAGGATGGCCTGAGGATCCGATGTCCTCTAGTAGGCCATGTGCTCACTGCTTGGCACCATGGAGCTCCACTGGCATTCACCAAAGAACAATGGAGATGGCAGGTTCAGCACTGGGGTTCTGGTCTTTTCACAGATAAGAGCAGGGTCACTGACTGGCCTCCACGCTGCCCTGAGCTAAATCTAATAGAACATCTCTGGGACATCACGTCCATCTGATGCCACCTGGTTGCACCTCAGACTGTCCAGGAGCTCAGTGATGTCCTGGTCAGGATCTGGGAGGAGATACCCCAGGATGACCCGACGTTGTCAGGCTTGCATACAAGCACTAGGGGCATACAAACTACTGAGTGGCTGCAATGACATTTCAGCAAATAGGACTAGGCCTGCTGCATGATTTTTTTCAGTTCATATTTCTCAGTGACTTTGGATGAAGTCCTTCATGAAATAATGTGGCATCCTTAAGTTCCTAACACATTACCCATCCTATGTCAGTATGGATCTCCAGAAGGATTTTCTTCCCCAATAAAATGTTTAAGAGGCTTCAAATGTGATAGTATCACCGAGGATGGTGGACAATAACAGGTCGTAGGAGTGCCTTAAATAAGCTCTCTGAGAATCCTCCCAAAGTTGCCTGATAAAAAATAAATCTATGTATTAGATGATTCTGATGCTCCAGACAGAGCAAATTTGGAAAAATAGGTAAGAAATCTGGGCTAAAGACAAGATTCAAGGTAATCAGCTCATGCTGCCAGTAACTGATCAGTCAGAAGAAGAGACCACAGGCTCAATGAGAAGACAGACTGAGAAAGGTATCATGTGGTTCACTTCAGAAAACAGCACATCAACAACGCAACGAAAGAGCTAACGTACCCGATGATGCGTCTCTCGGAGTATTCCTTCCTCTTAGAAAAGGAGTCGGTGAGGTTGAAGAAGCTGCGTGCCGGCAGGACGATGACACGTCCTGGCATGGCTGCACCCAGCAGAGGAGGCACGCGCGTCATCAGGATCCCACATGACGACAGGTATCTGATCAGCAAACAATGACATTGAGGGCAAAAGGTGAGTGGAGGAGACAAAGTCCAAAAAGCTGCAGACAAAGTGACACTTTCAGTTTGGAAACCTTGTTTGATTTGTCCCCAACGCAACCTCAGATAAATCAATTACAGTCAGCAGAAACAAGCAGTAAACACTTAACTTTCATTCCATCACAGATTCCACTGTTACGCAACCAGAGCTCAGAGAGAAACGCCACTGATTACAGAGGGTCACCTTTTGTGTCCATCTGGACTCACTTTTAAATCTGTGGTATCTGCCAGAGAGAGCAGACAGATCTGAAGTAGTTCTAACTGAGGGATGAACAGGTCAGAAAGTAAACATTACACTTTACATGCGAGTTTGTGGACTCTGATACGATTATGTCATCAACTACCACCTGACTTCAATCAGAATCGTGTCAGGGCACAAAGTGAACAAAAGAAAAAGTAGTTTCTCTGCTGGAAGTTGACCACCTTCAGGTTCTACTGATACTAGAAGATTTACAGCTCATGTTTTACATCTCAGACGTGCTGGAAGCTGCTACCAGCTGTCGAACCAGGATGGGTCAGTGTTCCAATAATTGGCTCTAATTGGTTATCAGCAGGTAAAAAAAAAATTTTTTTTAAAGCGTTAAATTAGATTTTGTTCCACAATATTCATTAAATGAATCAAAATTCAAAACTCTCTGCATTTTCCCACTATGAATGCACCAGCCAGCAGCATGTACTCTGACGCACTTTTCTAGAGGTCAGATAAAGGTTAAAGACATGTTTTCATGTATAAACAAGGGAAATGTTAGATTTTTTTCCTTTATGGTTATTGGAAAAATATATTTAATGTGTAGGTCAGACCCCAAAGCCAAAACCAGAAATGGGTATAAGCCAGGAAAGGCCTAATCAGTGCATCTTTATGTTTGAGAGTCCAGCATAGAGCCATAGCTGAGAAGAGCAAGAAGGGGACAATAAACACAGAGCTACAGAAAACAAAAAGATGCACCAAACATGATGAACAGCATGATGAAGGTTCAGGAGCAACCTAAGCTGAATCTTTGCAGGGTTTCCTCAGAAAAAGGTCACTCAGGTGTCTCTTCAATACATACTTTGTGCAACATAATTACAGACTAGAGAAAGATAAGGCATACATTAGGAAATGTCCACGTCTAATCTGAACTCTTCTTATGGTTTCAGTTTTCACATTTTAACTGTACAAAACAGTTTCAGCTCTGTTTCTCCCTCTGTCTACCTCGCTGACAAAAGCCTCATGTTTGACTTGTTAGTTCCAGTGCTTTACCTGCAAGACTCACAGTTTCCATGATCACACAGGATGTGTGGTTGCCATTTATTCCTGTCTGGGACGTTTTCAAGGACCCATAACAGCCCAAATTCAAAATGGTGCCAAAAGCACAACAGAAAGATTCTCACATAAATGCTTAAATGCATCAAAATTAAAATAAAAGTAATAAAATTTTGGGTTTTCCCCTTTTTAAAAGTGTTATTGTAAATATTTTATTATAAGGAAACCATAGTATTTTCACTCACTACAGTGAGAATCTCATATGGGCCGGGGCCTAGAGAAAAAACACATTAGTTCTATGATGACAAACACATGGTAAATCAAGTCCGAGGAGTCCACAGCGCGTCACTCTACAATCAGTCATCCACCCACCCACTCACACACTGACAGTGGTAGGCTACAATGTAGGGGCAGGCTGACAGAAGTGAGGCTGCCATACAATTGGTGCCACTGGGCCCTCGGACCACTGTCACAGACATGGAAACAATGCAACAGCTTTAATGCTAGGTGCTGGAACTCTGGCTCCAGAGGTTGTATCCTAGGAAACGATCTTGTGGATGCATCACAGGAAGATGTGTCCCATCGTCCTGTTTGCCTTTCCACATGAAGGTGTTCTGCACCTCAGCCTGTTGATCACTGAAGCTGTTTTAATCTTTTACATAAGAAACCAATGACAGACAAACTTACAGTCATGTGAAATAAATTAGGACACCAATAACATATTTGGACGTATGGACATTTATTTTAACAACGCTAGGCATGAGCCAGTATGAGATTCTCCCTTCACAGCAGCCTGAAGTAAAAACGCAACTATTTCATGGTACCAGAATTAAAACTACATCTTATAAACAAGACTGATTATACTGAAAATAGATAAGCAACAATCACTACATGGCTGCAGAAAGTGATAATATTCTGTGCTATGTAAATGCTCATATTTCATTCAGTCAGTGTTTATTACATATTTTGCTTTAGTCTTCCAACACTGGATACAGATGTTAAATAAATAAAACCTTTTAAAATGATCTAATGTGTCTAGCTCACACTGAGCTAAACTTTCAGACTACTTTTATCTGAAGCAGCATTGAGTCCTGCCAGTCCTATCATACAGTGAAAACTCCACACTGGTGCAAGCTTCATTCTACTACAGCAAACCTGTCTGAGTTTCATACCTGCCCTGGTCTAGTTGAAGCATTTAACATTCAGGCAGTCAGATGTAGACAAGGCCAAGGGCACGCACTTTACAATGAGCTTTATGAGACCTGCATGACTATGCGGCTCAACATTTCTATGGTGATTTCTGATTTCCCTGGAGGGCAGAAGTTCAGACATGAGTTGAAAATTAGGTTTCAGATGGATTAAAAGCAGGCAAGACTGCAATAATAAATTCCAACATCCCTGAACTCAACATGCTTACTGTTTCAAAAAGAAACTTTCACAAGTTTCTAACAGACATGGCACAGTGGTGGAGCAGGTGTCCCATATCCAGAGGCTACTGGACCTTGGTGCAGCCTTCCGGGTTGGATTCCTGATCGTGGAATCTTTGCTGCAGCACAAAGTCTAATCACAGTGAACAGAACAGGATCTGAAAGAGTTAAAGGCGTTATATGCCAAAGTGAAAGGAGACTAATAATTAACCAAACTGCTCTGCATGATGATGCAAGGCGCTAGCATGTGTTAAACTCATCAAAGTAACGATCTGTTTAAAGCTGTCTTACTTGGAGAATTATAGGATTAAATGATTACCACGTTTGAGACTCACTGTGGTTTGTTCAATGACTGAGAATTTGAATAAAGGGGGACTGATTATACAACATTTTAATCTCTGGATTATCTGACACAGACAGGATAAAGAACTAGCTATAGATTGGCTGCAGTTGTATAGTTGCGTAAATAGTTTAAAGGATGGTGTAGACATTTAGCAGGAGGCTGAGGTAATGAGAACTACTCTACTTGCCCTAATCACTAACATCAGCCAACAAAGATGAATGGGGTCTAAATGTTGTTGTTTTAGATCAGAAATCTCCTGATTCACAGAGACGTCTCCTCTTATGTGTTCAGAATCATCGGCCTACAGCTGGATCATGGTATGCTATGTAGTGTTTGTGGAAAAGTGATTAGACACCACTACTGGGATCATTTAGGTTTGAAGTGGAGGCTCCTGACCCCGTCACACCGTTCTTCACTTATAATATCTTGGGACTTTGAACCTACTAGCAGGAAGTTTGAATGCTGAACTCATTATGGATCCGTGGGTCAAAATACTAACAAGAAAATGTTGACTATATGTGAAAGACAGAAAACCACACAAAAATGAAAAGTCCATATTGTTTTTTCTCATTGCTCTGATTTTTTTCACTGAATCTTGCGTTCTGTTTAAGCAAGATGTTCCGTATTTCTGTCATGTTCTTTAACTTAATGTGAAAACAATAAAAATAAAATATAGTAGCTCCTGCAGCCTTACATGTGTGCCTGTTTATAAAGCAAAACCATTTATAAAGCTAAAATATGAATGTACTTTTGATTAAATGAATTTAAACTGCAGGGAACCCAAAGGAAACTGTTGAAATGTTAATCAAATAAATGACTGCAGTTGCCACTCCAGAACCCTGGGATCAAGTGAAAATGTCTGACCCAAATCCTTCCTGACAGCATGAATGGGGACTCTGAGTGGGTGAAGACTGACTGGTAACCTATAATGCAGCCTTGAGCTGGTACCTTAAATAGGCTCCTGCTACTGTGACAGGGCTGCTGTGACTGGCCACCTCTGAGGGATGTGCCCCGTCCTGTATTGGTCTGACGGGCCCAGCAGTCGATCTAATAACCACCCGGCACCACATGTTTCTAAGCCCCGCACAGGGAGGGATTCTACACAGCTGACAATTTCAAACCAAGACTTTTTAATTTCAAAATTAATACTCAGAATTATTCAATAAACACATCACAAGCCGTCCTAAACGGAATGACAGCAAACAAGCAACTGTGTCTGAGATTTTATCAGAATGGTGCAAATAAACTACAAGAAATCTTTAATCAGAGATGCAACGACCAGGGTTTGTAAGCTTTGTGGATGATTTTCGATCTCTGGGTTTTTGTAAAGCTTTAACTTGTCGATACAGATCTCAGCCTAACCTAATATCACGATTAGAAGTATAATACAAGAAAACAGGTTCTAGCCTTCCTGCAGTAGATGGTCATTCATTATTTGCATTAGGAGCAGAGTCAGTGTCATGCTGTGGTTGTGAGAGAATTATTCATTGTAAAATACTTTTACTATTTTAAACAAACAAAATGATTAAAAGTGACATTTTAAACTATATTTAGCTTCTTGTATTAGCAATTAGCCTGGTTAGCATAACATAAACAACAGCCCCACGTATACATGTTGATCCTTATTCTAACTTTGGTATTTCCTAAAGGGCCCACTTACCCATACCATGTGTTCGTTAAAAGATGGAAATTAAAAGCTCAAAGTATAAAACAGAGTATTGCTGCTGTAATATATTAACCTTCCGGTTATCTGTTGAAAGTCTCACTCTCTCACAGGTAAGACAAACCATCAACATGTCACTAAAGGTCATTGAAAATACAGTTTCCTTTTTACATCTCAGTGCATCCTGGGACTTTTTGTTTTTAAACACCTCACTGATACAGAAAATAGATAGCTGCGTTTCTACACCAGAACCTAATCAGGGCTGCAACTAACGATTATTTTGCTAATCGATTAATTGGTCAACTATTTTTTCGATTAATCAATAAATAATCCGATATCTAGCAGTGCTTAATATGAGAATTTTTACAGAATTTAAACCAGGTGAAGCTAAAGCTATGCTACATGAGGAGTTCTGGATAGAGCATATTTACAGACAAAGAAGATTTTCAACTTAAATTTAAAAGGTATTTAATTTTTGTACAATTTTGGCCTAATTACTGCTTTGAGTGGGTTGTTCCTTTAGCAAATGGCATATTTTAGAGTCTGTATACTCCAATTAATGACTATTTGATTACTAACTTAGCTGACGATTATTTCAGTAATCGATTAATCCGATTAATTGTTCCAGCCCTAAACCTAATAGCAAAAAGGACTGTTTTATTTTTAGACAGGCTGGTCACGGGTCGAGCTGGACATGGTCCGAGTCCGGGCACCGGTTTAATATGATCAGAAACAAAGTAGCATTAAGACAGGCAAACAAAAACAGAAAACTTTCACACAGCCCATAATAGGTACTAAGATTATTAGAACACAAAGAAACACAAAACCAGAATGAACACAGTGAAAACTACTAAGAGATTTTAAAACACAGGAATACAAAACGCAAAAAGTGATTCAAAACCACAACAACCTCCTATTCTCAAGGATTTAAATAGGAAGAACACAATCTGTGCCATTAGACCATATAGGGCTTTCAACCCCTGCACATGCCTGTTAGATAACAGGTTGATAAATAAATACATATCCAATTATAACTTCATGGGAAGACATAATATTATGTCATCAGCAGATAAATCTGCTTGTTCGTCATGATGTGCTGCCTGGACCTCCTGTTCCCAACGCCGACCTTCAACAGGAGCCAGTTCACCAGTACCTGTTACATGATACAACTGAAACTTTACTCTGACCTCACACTGTTGAACTCATGCAGGTGTTCCTCAGAACAAATGTCCACTCAATTCAACAGGCAGCAGAAACTGGACTCAAACAACCAGTATTAAACAAAGTTTGTTATACCTGGGAGCTGTGATCACCGCAGATGTCAACACATTGTCTATCCTGGGAATAGCAGCAATAACACAGGAAGGATGATATTCATACCAATCTACAGTAACATTGCATCTGTTTTACCCTTCATGGTTTTTGTAATATTTCCAAACAATAATGCCTTTGTTTAGTTTCGATGGGTCATACAGAGGTCATACAGGTTGACTTCCAAACGACTTAGAACTAATAAGGCGCCAGCTCTAATAAACAAAACTAAACCAATAACTATTCTCAGACCCCAGATTCGATAAATTATCTGCTAATTGATTAACTATACTTGTCCTTCTTTTTCAGGGAAGTAGACACATTTAAGATGCTTTAAATAACATAATGGAAAATGAAAACCATCTTGGTCTTTAAACAAATACTCCTTTTTCTATAGTTTTCCAAAATGCTGCATTCTGTTCATTGTTCAATAAAACACATTTTGTACAATCTTTGTTGTTAAACAAACTGAATCATGATTTTTTTTTTGGTGGAAACTAAGTAGTGCATGTTGCTATATATGTTTATTACATAGGAACAAATCCATGTAATTTGTCGTGCAACATTTTCTGAAGTCTAATGTGAACTTGCCTAAAATAAACTGAACTGATCAGCTGGAAGCATCAGTGTGGAGGAACCTTTTTGCTGTGGCATGTTATACAGAGCAACTGTTTACTGTGGCTTTCACTAAAAAGGGAAACTGAAATCAGACATTATGTTATCACTAAGACTTATAAGGAAATCTTTCTCACTCTGTGTATTGTCAGAGAAAATAAAATTAACTGACTTAAATGGGTATTCTTAAGCAGTACGACATTAAACTTACATCCGAGGACGGATTAATTTTATTAATATGTTTGTGCCATTGGTAGACTAAAATAAATGAATTAATAAAGACTGATAATTTAGCAAGTTTTCCTTGACTGATTTTGGTATCAGTTTTAACAACGGTAAAGTGCCAGTGCTGAACTTTTGTGTCAACAAGTTTTTATACATCCCAGTTATACAAATGGGGGGATCTATTTGGCTAAAGGTAGCTGATAGCCATATGACTAGTGACTGGTCTTAATGTTTGTAGACCCCAGCCCAAATCGGCTTTACCCCTAGCAACGCCCCTGATGTTTCAGCCTTTGAAAAAAAACGAAATTATTCTCATTAGATATAGCCAATTAACGGTAAACGCCGGTAATGGTGTAACTGTTTAGTTCTCGGTAGATTTAGCTATCAATAAACCGAGCATTTTTGTCCCCTAACGTTACAGGAGTAACTTCGCAAAGGCTCCGGTTACTGTCTGTGTGTGCTGGAGCCTTGGGAGTTTCTCCCCAACATCCCCCAGGTTCCGTCGACAGCAAAAAGGCCAGTTCTTTACCTGACATTGTTTCTGGTCTGGATTTCCCGGCTCGGTGTGCTCGGTAACTGCTTCAGGTACTCCGCTACTCTCCGTAAGCTGCGCCCGCCTCTCGCCATCTTCTTTCTTTCACGGTTTCTTCTTTCGCCTGCTGCGACAAGTTCCCAGACATACAGCGGTGGTATGCTAGCTACGTTAACGCTACCCTCCTTCACTCTTGCTATTGGCCAAACACTATCCGTTGGGCGTTTGTATTGGTCTTTCAAACCACTCGTCATACTAGAGTGGTGACGTTTGAGCATGCGCCTAAGCGCGCACACGAGAGTCACGAGATGCTGGCTCCTGTTTCAGTGTCTTCGCACGCAAGTCCAGTTTTCAGTAAAACACACGCATACGTAACTTTTATACCAGACTTGAAACCTTAAAAACTTCTCCCGTCACCATATCTGCGTTGTAAATGCCTAAAATTCTTCACTAGTTACACATTACTGCCAGTGAGCTGTTTATGATGGGCCTGTCAAGGCTGTCCGGTTAACTTTTCAAGTATTTCAGTATTATATAATCATAACCTCAGTCATCTAGGGCTGCTGTGACATTGATCAGTCGCTGCATTACATATAATGACCCTGCGTCATCAAGTTAAAACTAGGTAAACATTTGTAATTATACAAAATATGAACTAAATACAGAATTATGAGTTTGGCTAGTCACTACAGAATATCTTATAACAGCATTTTGCGGTGACATGATTTTATTCTATTTTTTAAAAGTTTTGTTTAGTACCATATCAAAAAAAGTAATAAAAATCACTAAAGATAGGCAGCCCTCACCACATTTTATAACCTGGAGAAATTAAGTGATCTTTGCATGGAGATAAAGGTCTAATAAGGTTCCATATAATTTGGTATATAAGTTCCACTGCACTAAACATTTAGTTGCTTAATCTATATCTCTACAATATATCACATTATATAAAGTCTTTTTGATGTTTTGACAGAATCTTAATACCCTCTTATACTTCCCTATTTATAAATTCTGCAATTCAGTATGACATATAGAGACATGTCATATATAGATATATGGATATAAACAGAATTGGCTTCTTTGCTGCCTTTTTGCCTTTGCTACTGATGTTCAGCAAGCTCTGCATTGGTGGCAACACAATTTTAGCACTGTCATGAGAAGGATTGGCCTCAACATTTGCTAGGCAGTCTTTGATATCCTAAAGTTTTTTGTCATTGTAACTGAATCTCTCAGCTTAAAACAATTTAACAAAACAACACCACAGAAAAACATAGAATAGCTTGAATTTAAAGTTACACATTCTCAGCAGATGTAGTTGTTTTCAGGACTTTGCTGTCAGGAACTATATTAAAATCATTTTGGTGATGAAAACTATTTCTGCAATTAGATAACCAACTCTGCACAGCACTACTATAGCAGCAACATGCTGTGAAGATGTTTTCTTCAGTTTTCTTCAGCAGAAACAGGAAAGCTGGTCAGACTTGATAGTACAAGGAATGGAGCTAAAGGGAAATCCTGGAAGAAAACCAGTTTGAGGCTCCAAAAGAATTGAGACTGAGGTACAGGTTCACCTTTCAGTATTTATTATTATATTATTATATTTCAGTATTTATGGTAAAGACAACATCTGCCATGGAGGGTACAACACCTAAAGCCTTCAATTTTTTATTTCAATCCTATCTTGTTCAAACTAGTCCATGCATTTGTTACTTCAAGGCTGGACTATTGTAATTCTTTACTATCAGGATGTCCACAAAATGCAGTTAAAATCCTTCAGCTGATTCAAAATGCTGATGAAAATTAAAAAGAGAGATCATATTTATCCTATTTTAGCTTCCCTTCATTGGCTCCCTGTTAAATCCAGAATAGAATTTAAAATTCTCCTCCTCACATATACAGGTCCTTCTCAAAATATTAGCATATTGTGATAAAGTTCATTATTTTCCATAATGTAGTGATGAAAATTTAACATTCATATATTTTAGATTCATTGCACACTAACTAAAATATTTCAGGTCTTTTATTGTCTTAATACGGATGATTTTGGCATACAGCTCATGAAAACCCAAAATTCCTATCTCACAAAATTAGCATATTTCATCCGACCAATAAAAGAAACGTGTTTTTAATACAAAAAACGTCAACCTTCAAATAATCATGTACAGTTATGCACTCAATACTTGGTCGGGAATCCTTTTGCAGAAATGACTGCTTCAATGCGGCGTGGCATGGAGGAAATCAGCCTGTGGCACTGCTGAGGTCTTATGGAGGCCCAGGATGCTTCGATAGCGGCCTTTAGCTCATCCAGAGTGTTGGGTCTTGAGTTTCTCAACGTTCTCTTCACAATATCCCACAGATTCTCTATGGGGTTCAGGTCAGGAGAGTTGGCAGGCCAATTGAGCACAGTGATACCATGGTCAGTAAACCATTTACCAGTGGTTTTAGCACTGTGAGCAGGTGCCAGGTTGTGCTGAAAAATGAAATCTTCATCTCCATAAAGCTTTTCAGCAGATGGAAGCATGAAGTGCTCCAAAATCTCCTGATAGCTAGCTGCATTGACCCTGCCCTTGATAAAACACAGTGGACCAACACCAGCAGCTGACACGGCACCCCAGACCATCACTGACTGTGGGTACTTGACACTGGACTTCTGGCAATTTGGCATTTCCTTCTCCCCAGTCTTCCTCCAGACTCTGGCACCTTGATTTCCGAATGACATGCAGAATTTGCTTTCATCCGAAAAGAGTACTTTGGACCACTGAGCAACAGTCCAGTGCTGCTTCTCTGTAGCCCAGGTCAGGCGCTTCTGCCGCTGTTTCTGGTTCAAAAGTGGCTTGACCTGGGAAATGCGGCACCTGTAGCCCATTTCCTGCACACGCCTGTGCACGGTGGCTCTGGATGTTTCTACTCCAGACTCAGTCCACTGCTTCCGCAGGTCCCCCAAGGTCTGGAATCGGCCCTTCTCCACAATCTTCCTCAGGGTCCGGTCACCTCTTCTTGTTGTGCAACGTTTTCTGCCACACTTTTTCCTTCCCACAGACTTCCCACTGAGGTGCCTTGATACAGCACTCTGGGAACAGCCTATTCGTTCAGAAATTTCTTTCTGTGTCTTACCCTCTTGCTTGAGGTGTCAATAGTGGCCTTCTGGACAGCAGTCAGGTTGGCAGTCTTACCCATGATTGGGGTTTTGAGTGATGAACCAGGCTGGGAGTTTTAAAGGCCTCAGGAATCTTTTGCAGGTGTTTAGAGTTAACTCGTTGATTCAGATGATTAGGTTCATAGCTCGTTTAGAGACCCTTTTAATGATATGCTAATTTTGTGAGATAGGAATTTTGGGTTTTCATGAGCTGTATGCCAAAATCATCCGTATTAAGACAATAAAAGACCTGAAATATTTCAGTTAGTGTGCAATGAATCTAAAATATATGAATGTTAAATTTTCATCATGACATTATGGAAAATAATTAACTTTATCACAATATGCTAATATTTTGAGAAGGACCTGTAAAGCCCTTAATGATCTAGCTCCATCATACATCAGAGATCTGATGGTTCCATATGTTCCTAATAGAGCACTTTGTTCTCAGACTGCAGGTTTACTGGTGGTTCCTAGAGTCTCTAGAAGTAGAATGGGAGGCAGATCCTTTAGTTATCAGCTCCTCTCCTGTGGAACCAGCTCCCAGTTTTAGTCCGTGAGGCAGACACCCTGTCTACTTTTAAGGCTAGGCTTAAAACGTTCCTTTTTGATAAAGCTTATAGTTAGGGTGGCTTAGGTTATCCTGAGCTATCTCGGTAGTTATGCTGCTATAGGCTTAGGCTGCTGGAGGACATAAAGACCACCTTCACTCTCTTTGCTATGTTCTCACACTACTCTCCAATTTCGCATTATTTGCTGTTATTTCAGCTTTTAACTTTATGTTCTCTCTCTTTTCTGTTCCTAGAAGCTACACCTGGCCTGACTCTGTGTTTACCTGTGACACCTTTCTGGAGAGGGGCATCGTCCAAGATTCTGCTGGCAACAACTTAATGCTCGCCCTCTACCGATGATCCACATGGCCCTGTCTTTCAGTGTTTAACCCTTTCTCTCTCCTAGACATGGCAATTGACTGAGCTTTTATTGTGACTAACTCTATGTGCTCTCTTCCAGACTCTAACCTTGAAAACTGGCTCAGAGTTTATCTGTTCTTTCTTTCTAGGTGAAACGACTAAAGGAGCTACAGGAGTTGGACAATGAAACTGAAACACCTGTCATTTTAGTGTGGGAGGTTTCATGGCTAAGAAAAGGTCAGAAAGGTTAGGGTTCACGTGTCTTGATTTTAGAGAAAGGAGTGAGGATTGGTGCCAGTCCCTAGATGTTGCTGATAATAGCATAACTCACCCTTCTCTCTTATCTCTTTGTCTATGACATGTGGGGGAAGAAAGCACTTAGAGCAGACACAAGTGATAAACAATATAAAAAGTCATAAAAACCCTAACAAGTCCCAAAGCAGATGTCAACTTACATTATTTTTATACTTGTTAAGTATGAGCAAAAGTGCCAAATGTACCCTAGAGAAAAATAAATTACATAAGTGAATTAAAAAGTTATTTATATTTTCACAAACGGATTGCCAATATTCTAGGAAAAAATAAACAATATAACACATCGTTCCAAAATACCTGACTATAGATACACTTATCTTTAAAAACACTAGAAGAAACTAAGGCATTACAATACATCAAACTCTACATTACAGTGCTATCTTCAACTTCTCCTGGAAGTTATGTAAACATGACGCTCTGCTCCCTCTGCTCCCTCCCTTCCCTGAGGACACCTGTGGACCTGCTCAGAACTTTGTGGCCGGTTGATGAACATTCCAACGAACCATCAAGGACAATGGCCTCTGTGACAGTGCTTCATGGACTTACTTGCACACAATCACTTGCACACACACATGCTCAAGATAAACATATGCACCCCTCACACCACCTTCACCGTTCCCGGCATGATGTTGTTTTGTCAACTTGTTGCTTCTTTGTGCTGAGGTTTTTTGCAATCTCAAACTGTATCCTTCTAAGGATAAAGTGTGAAATATGATTTTTTTCCTCTACTTACCTAATGTGGCCTCTTTTCTCATCTAACAAGGGCAGCGCCTGTGAGTGGGCAGCAAAGCCTCGGTGACCCGTCTCCCTTGTCTTGTGTCATGATGTATGTTTGGATGAGTTGTACTGGAATTCTAATTTCCCCTCGGGAATCAATAAAGTATCTTTGAATTTGAATTGAATTGAATTATTGTGTTCTATTTCTTGTGATATTACTTTTTAAATAGAGAAAAATAATCCTATTTTTCATTATGGTATTTATTTGTTTTCATTATTGTGGTAATTGAGAAAAACTGAAACAGTAACAAAATAAAACCATTGGTAGGTGAGAAAACTATACATTCTTTTGGTTGCCGCCATGGTAAAATTTATTAATACCAATTAACAAAAATGAACAGCTATATCCCATTTCATATATTTGAGCCCTTCAAACTAAACATTACCATGGTTCTTGTGTTGAATATGCTAATTTAGAAAATGTTTACAAATGTGAGTGTGTGTGCAGTCTCAGCTTTTACCTTCAGTATGCCCATGAAAGAGCTCTGCTGTTTTTCAAGGGCTGGAAACAGAAACAATAGGAACACCCTAGCTCTTAGAGATGCAGGGGTAAGACCTAAGAATGATCAGAAAGCAGTGAAATGCCATTACCTTCCAAAAGCAAAGCTCAAGGGGAAGTATTGGAGTTTTTGGCTAAACTTATTTCCACTCCTGTGATGGTAGTGTTATAGCCAAAAAATATTTTTGCTGCAGTTGCAGCTGCAGGTATTTTGAAATATGTCTTTACCAGCTTTGCACATCTAGAGACTAACATTTTTGTCCATTCTTTTATTTGTGAAATAGCTCAAGGCCTGTTAAATCAGGTAAGAGTGTTTGTGAACATTAATTTTTAAGTCTTGGATTTAGGTCTCCACTTTGACTGGGCCATTCTATCACACAAACAGGCTTTGATCAGAACCATGTTATTTTAGCTCTGGCTGTATGTTTAGGGTCATGGAGTGTAATAAAACTGTACATGGCTTAAAATTTATTTTACAAATAATAATCTGAATAGTACAGGTCCTTCTCAAAATATTAGCATATTGTGATAAAGTTCCTTATTTTCCATAATGTCATGATGAAAATTTAACATTCATATATTTTAGATTCATTGCACACTAACTGAAATATTTCAGGTCTTTTATTGTCTTAATATGGATGATTTTGGCATACAGCTCATGAAAACCCAAAATTCCTATCTCACAAAATTAGCATATCATTAAAAGGGTCTCTAAACGAGCTATGAACCTAATCATCTGAATCAACGAGTTAACTCTAAACACCTGCAAAAGATTCCTGAGGCCTTTAAAACTCCCAGCCTGGTTCATCACTCAAAACCCCAATCATGGGTAAGACTGCCGACCTGACTGCTGTCCAGAAGGCCACTATTGACACCCTCAAGCAAGAGGGTAAGACACAGAAAGACATTTCTGAACGAATAGGCTGTTCCCAGAGTGCTGTATCAAGGCACCTCAGTGGGAAGTCTGTGGGAAGGAAAAAGTGTGGCAGAAAACGCTGCACAACGAGAAGAGGTGACCGGACCCTGAGGAAGATTGTGGATAAGGGCTGATTCCAGACCTTGGGGGACCTGCGGAAGCAGTGGACTGAGTCTGGAGTAGAAACATCCAGAGCCACCGTGCACAGGCGTGTGCAGGAAATGGGCTACAGGTGCCGCATTCCCCAGACCTGGGCTACAGAGAAGCAGCACTGGACTGTTGCTCAGTGGTCCAAAGTACTTTTTTCGAATGAAAGCAAATTCTGCATGTCATTCGGAAATCAAGGTGCCAGAGTCTGGAGGAAGACTGGGGAGAAGGAAATGCCAAAATGCCAGAAGTCCAGTGTCAAGTAGCCACAGTCAGTGATGGTCTGGGGTGCCATGTCAGCTGCTGGTGTTGGTCCACTGTGTTTTATCAAGGGCAGGGTCAATGCAGCTAGCTATCAGGAGATTTTGGAGCACTTCATGCTTCCATCTGCTGAAAAGCTTTATGGAGATTAAGATTTCATTTTTCAGCACGACCTGGCACCTGCTCACAGTGCCAAAACCACTGGTAAATGGTTTACTGACCATGGTATCACTGTGCTCAATTGGCCTGCCAACTCTCCTGACCTGAACCCCACAGAGAATCTGTGGGATATTGTGAAGAGAACGTTGAGAGTCTCAAGACCCAACACTCTGGATGAGCTAAAGGCCGCTATCAAAGCACCCTGGGCCTCCATAAGACCTCAGCAGTGCCACAGGTTGATTGCCTCCATGCCACGCCGCATTGAAGCAGTCATTTCTGCAAAAGGATTCCCGACCAAGTATTGAGTGCATAACTGTACATGATTATTTGAAGGTTGACGTTTTTTGTATTAAAAACACTTTTCTTTTATTGGTCGGATGAAATATGCTAATTTTGTGAGATAGGAATTTTGGGTTTTCATGAGCTGTATGCCAAAATCATCCGTATTAAGACAATAAAAGACCTGAAATATTTCAGTTAGTGTGCAATGAATCTAATATATATTAATGTTAAATTTTCATCATGACATTATGGAAAAAAATTAACTTTATCACAATATGCTAATATTTTGAGAAGGACCTGTATATGTATTCAGCTTTAAACAGGACTACTGTGAGATTTCTTTCAACAATGCCTTTCTACTTGCCACTCCTCCATAAGAGCCAGATTTTTGGAGTGCAAGAGTAGTGGTTGTTCTGACAGATTCTCCTACTTGAGCTGTAGTTCTCTGCAGTGGCTCCAGAGTTACCATGGACCTCTATGCGTCTATTTTGAATAAAGCTCTACTTGCCCAGTGTGTCAGTTTAGGTGGACAGCCTTGTATTCATAGGTTTGTGGTTTTTCAATATTGTTTTTTTATTTTTACATGGTAGGTTAAACAGAGCCCTGTGAGATGTTCAAAGCGTCTGACAACAGATTCAGGTTCGAATCAATTCAGTTTTGTCTAGCAAATACACAGTTGATAATGGTACTCCACCGGGAAGCTGCATTAGTCCTTTGCTCTTCATTATCATGATCAATGATATTTTTTCTGGTGTTCCAGGGGATATTGGTCAGTCTCTTTTTGCAGATGACAGTGGAAGAGAGGGAGAAACATTGAACATATATTAAATAAGGTCCAAGAAGCTATAAATGATGTGGTTGAATAGGGAAATGACTGGGGGCTTAGGTTTTCAGTTGACAAAACTAAAGCAGTCTTTTTTACAAGGAGGACATTGAATGAAAACTTCCAACTACAGTTATATGGAGAGGAAGAGGAGAATGTTGGATCATTCAAGTATTTGGGTGTGATATTTGATGCACGCTTGACATGGAGAGATCATATTGACGGGATTGAGGGAAAATGCAAAAAAATAATAAATGTCATGAGGTGTTTGGCAGGAAGGGAGTGGGAAGCAAGTTGCCTAGTAATAAAAAGAATATACCAAGTTATGATTAAGTCAGTATTAGATTATGGGTGTATAGCATATGGAACAGCAGGTTCTTCTCTCTTAAAAAAATTAGATGTGATCCAAGCACAGGTGTTGAGAGTGTGTTGTGGTGCTTTTAATACTTCCCCAGGGAATGCTTTGCAGGTGGAGATAGGAGAAATGCCATTAAAGCTGAGGAGAAAACAGATCATGGCAAACTATCAGGTTCTTCTCAGCAGTCATGGCAAATCTCTCCCCACTAAACAAGTGCTTGAAAACTGCTGGGAGTATGGAAAGTGTCAGATGGATCACTTTGGGAAGGTGGGGTACCGATTGGCTAAGGAATGTGACATAGATGGTGTACAGATTTGTCCTGCGGTGGCATACCCAGATGTGACCCCTTGGTTAATGATATGCCCTTTGGTTGATTGGTACCTCTTAGACAAAGAGAATGGGAAAGAAAAGAAGATCTTGTTATCTCCTTTAACCATTATGTGGAAAACAAATATTCTGTTTATGTTCACATTTTCACAGATGGAACCAAGAATCCAGAGACAGGATTGACAGACTTTTGGGGTATCAGTTCCAGCAAGGAGAATTGGGATTAATAGACGCACTCCAGTTGGGTTGGGGGTTTATACTGTGGAGATGGTGGCAATCTTGGTGGCATTATGATGGGTAGAGCTGGCAAAGTTAAACAAGGTGCAGGGGCAAAAATCCCATTTTATTTTTGGGGGGGACACTAAACAGAAAAATTTTAGAGAGTAATTCTTGGGGAGACATAAAAAAAAAGACTCCCTCTCTCTCTGTTTCCTGCTCCTTGGCAATTTTTCAGCATGTTAAAATTATGTTATTGAAAGTAATATTTGTAGTTATAGCATTGCTCTTTATTAGTCCATATTTTACCCTTACACAGGTTTTTGTATGTTCAACCAGCAATGTCAACAATGGTATTAGGTGAAAGCAATGGTCTGTCATTATTACATCTAACAGAATTTATTTGCATCCTGCTCTAATTTACACTTTAGTCCATCAAAAATGTGAATTAGGTTTATATCTGACAATAACATCCTGACAGAAGCTTTTGAAAAATCTGTCCTCTCAGTCCTAAGTGATCTCTTTTCCCTCCTCACTCTCTTCTCCTCTGTCCCATCAGTGCTGCTACTTACATACTCGTTTCAGCTTGTTAACCATCATAAGCTAGGCTATTAGCTTAGCTAGCAGCTGATGGGAGAGGGTGGTTTTGGACAAAGCAGGATAAATATCACTTTATATGTTATAACCTAGCCCCTCCCATTGCAAACAGCGTTTGCATGCGGACAAAACTACTTTGTGGGATAAGGTGTCGTGATCTTTTAATAATTAGGAAACTTTTTTTACATACTAACTTGGATCACTTTTGCTGTGCTTTTATTAAATATTAAGATATTATTTAAAAAGTGTATTAGCTCATTCCATTCAAACAGTAGACAGAATATTCTCTATAATACACATGCTGCTATTCACAGAATTCATTAGTGGGGGGGTTTAGTTCAGTTTCTGTGGGTGCCAGCACATGTGGGGATCAATGGGAAGGAAAAAGTGGAAAAACTGCCAAAAGCTTTAAAAAAAGTACAGTGGAAATGAGGGTTAAATTGAGTAAATCTGAGGTAAAGAGTATGATTTGGAAACACAAATCAGGCGTGGCAAAGAGAGTGGGATAATGGAAAGAAGGGAAGACATTCACAGCAGGATAGCAGGATCCAGAGTGTATGGAGGATATAGGAAAGGAGAATCTGTTATTACAAGAATGAGGATAGGACATTGTTCACCAAATACTATACATAATAGGGAAACATGGGACAGGGAGATGTGAAGGTTGCCAGGATGAAGAGACAGTTGAACATGTCGTTTTAAGGTGTAGAGGTTACAGTGTATATAGGGAGATTTTGAGGGAAAGATTGAAGGAACTAGGAGTAAAATAGTTCACTTTGAAAAGTATTTTAGGTTTGGGAAGTAGAGCACAATTTCAGGTATTGGTGTCCTTTTTAAAAGATATAGGGATCTATTGGAGGGTTTAGGTAGTGGCTGACCCATACTCTTGTTGTAAAATGGGAGTTTTTGACTTTCTTTCCTCCCTGTGCACCACTGGGTCAATTTCTCTCCAGTTCCAAGACCCAACCAGTAAAACCAGCAAAGGATTTACCTTGTGAAATAATGAGAAATGGTTAAGTACAAAATCAAGATTTAATGCCAAAATGATCAGTGTACAGAGTATACAATTGAACAGATACAGTGACATTGACCTTCATTACTGGGCCCCCCTCAGCTCATCATAGGGATGAACTAAGAGGAGACCTGTTCTTAACTCTCCTAAAGGGTGTCATCCTCTTCTATCAGTTTATCCTTGACTAGGTGTTGCATCTTATGTGATATCAACAGTTATGTTGTGTAAGCTGTAGCAGTGTGCGGTGCAGCACAATGTGTATCATTATATTGTAGACCCTAAATCATAGACCCTGTTCAATTATCTATTGTCTGGTCCGGTTTCCCTCCAGGCCACAGGAAAGGGTTGGTCATCCTCCTGGTGTGGCATCCTTGGCTCCCTATTCCTGGTTGGCCTTGGGCAAGGCCTGGTGTTGCATCCTTGGTTTATGGCTGTGATTTAATTTTGCTCCCATGTTAGTAAAATCAATCATTATTGCTATGAATCAGAAAAAGGAGGACCCAAGATTCAGCCAGACAGTACCGAAAGTTTAAAAGGTTTATTCAGCCACAGGAAAACGTCACACAGGTAACACTCCTCACAGCCTCCAGGAATTACTGAGGCAGAAAGAGGGATTAGTGACTTGTAGTCTCTCCAGATTTTGCAGGAATCAGAAAAGCCACTAACCTGCTTTTGTCTTGAGTGGAACTTGAAACCCAGAGGGGAAACCTCAGTGGGCAGCAGGCGGTGATCTCCACAGTTCAGGTAAGAAGTGACTCCAGGCTGAATAATCGGAGGGCTAGGCTGGCTCATTAATCCAAGGACAGAAACAGGGTCAATGATCAGAACAAGAGGCATCAGGCAAGGGGCAAGCAGAGGCATAAACCAGATGCAGGAAACAAGATCGACAACCAGAATCCAAGTAGTCTGACAGGGAGCAGGCAGAGGCATAAATCCAAAAGGCAAGGTCAAGAACAATGATCAGACAGGAAGGAACGCTGGATATATACTCACACGATGGCTTTCAAAAATCTGGAACCATCTGCTTGTCGGAGTCAGTATATATCAGGGAAGACATAGGTGCTTGGCATTCCACAGATTGCTCTACACTGCAGCAGCCACCAGGTGCATCTCATCTGCTGATTGCAGCCAGGGAGACAGGGTAGAGCAGACATGCCAGAATCATAACAATTATTTGCTTCCATGGAGCACTGTGGACACGAATGCTGCCCAATCCTGCTTTTAATGAAACCTTTTGATTAACCTAATTGCAGATTTCACACAGTTGCACATAATATGTTGTGACATTCTGCAAATTATCTTTCAATTTCTGACTTGAGAAATAGGACCTGTTGCTTTGAACCAGCACAGTGACTTCTGCTGTTTTCCTACTTCCCCCTGTTGAGAGAGAAAAGGTGATCATATCTAAGGTTCTACAGAGAATCACATAAACTTCTGGTGGCCTGCGGCCTTGAGTTTGCCACATGCAGGGTAGAGTTACAATCTTTATCAGAGCTCTCAGCGGAGACAGGCTTCTGCTGTTTGCAGAAGTTTTATCTTTGTTTTCAGGCAGCTGCATGTCTGTGTCAAGTTTAATGCTGCAGTCATTTCACCAAGCTAAGGAGAGAATTTAACTTCTCTCAAAAGAGGAAAAATCAAAAATGCACACAATGTGGGTCAAATATGGAATTATTTCCCTGTAAAATGAATCTTCTGCATGTGCTTTTCAACTGGCCTCAGCATTATGGCTATGTTAGTTAAGGGCTGACATTGCTGTTCTTTCTGTTTTTTAATTTTCAATCTAGTCTGACACCATGCTTGAGTAGACTAGGTTTGTTTTGTGAGTTTTTAACAGAAAGTGGGGGAGGCGCACACTGAGTTATAAAACTATTTTCTTTGCCTGTTGTTTATGAATTGCAGTCCCATAGCTGCTGTATGATGGAGTGGGAGAAAATGATTTCCCTATAAAATCTCCATGAATTTCCGAAACATTCCCACAACCTGCATGTATTTGCACCAGCTGTTAAGAGTCCAATTGTTGTTTTGTGGTTTCACCTGGATTTATGATTCGCTGTTTGCTGTTTTCCAGCAGTGCCCAGAAGGACGCTGGTGGATAAGGACTATTACTCTCATTCATACTCACTCAGTTTCTCATGGGGCCGCCCCCATGACTTGCTTTTAATTCACAACACTCAGTTCTGGCCAACCGGGACGTATGACACGCTATGTTCCGAGCTCCCGGTCCAATTGAAAGAGCTCTAATCGGCTTCCAAGACACCAGAACACATTCACTCCACCGGAGGATGGATTCAGCGTGCAGTCCTTGTTATCACCGCTAGGTTTCCAGTCTACACACTTCCTCAGTCCACCGATCTCTTTCACACAGTACAACAAGTTATGTAAAAACATTAATCATCATTCACAATACTACTGTTTACCAAGGCGAGCCTGTAAAAACAGGTGGAGACTATCTTTTGCTACGCCGGAGTTTCAGCCGCTCTCCGATCCTCCAAAGCCAATTCTCTATCTTATTCAACCACTGTGAGAAATTTCCTGATTACTCTCAATCAACATCAATACTACTGTTTACGTGAGGCGAGCCTGTAAAAACAGGTGGAGACCTATTTTGTATAACTTCGTAAGCAAGTTTCCCGGAGTGTCAAGATCATTAAGTCATCAATCAATTAATCAACCAATCAATCCACAGATCAAATCCATATAGATCATTTCACCAATTAATTCAACCAATCAATCACCCTGAGGTTAACCAATCTCCGCTCCTCGGGCCGAATCCGCTATCTTATTCAAACCTTTCTTCATCAAATCACTGATTCGTTTTTCTATCTCATGCATGAGTTCTCTATTTCTGACGTCTTTTTAGCTCTTCATCTTTTTCACCATTTTCCACAGCTATATAAACTAGGTGAATGTCACTCCGTACTTAAATTTGGATCCGTGGAAGTCCAGAAAAAGAGACGTGAGAGCTCAGCCTTGCAGTAAAAGCGTCTGTCTACCAGGTATTTCTTCCTACCTGAGATGACCGCGGTCTGTACTGAAGGCTCGGTCCCCCCTGCCGCTGTCTGGGATCTTCCTAGCAGGGTTTGTCTCGTTTGGACCCTGGACAGCCGGACGAGCCCCCACTGTTGTACTGGCACCCCCTCAGCCCATTTTAGGGATGAACCGAGAGGAGCAAAGAATGGAGCGTGAGTCCTGATTTTATCCATGCCTGCCCTTAACTCTCCTAAAGGGTGTCATCCTCTTCTATCAGTTTATCCTTGACTATGTGTTGCGTCTTATATGAAATCAAAAGTTATGGTGTGTAAGCTGTAGCAGTGAGCGGTGCGGCAGATAAGCAACAAGGGCAGATATATTTAATTAGGGCTGCACTGCCATATTTGCACACTGATCACCTGCACTGTTGTACCTCTCTCGCATCTTATTCTGCTCTGCATACTGCTCTACATTTACTCTCACTCACTTAAAACTGTGCACATATATTTATATTTATATTGTAGCTATATTTATACTGTTTAATTTGAGTACTGTATTGCAGCGACTACGCCAGAAAAAATCCTTGTATGTCCAAAAACGTACTTGGCAATAAAGATTTTCTGATTCTGATTTAAAGAGATGATTTGAAAAGGCCATAGACTCATACATCCATAACACTCTGGAGCAGTAGGTGGCGGTAATGCCCCATTAAGTTGGTCGCCAGCCGCCGTAATACTTTAAGAAGAAGAAGACCCCCAGAGAAGAGACGGAACTAAGAAAAACGCATTTCCGGTCTCAGTCTCGAGCCACCACCACCAAAATGGCGAAGATCGCCAAAACACACGAAGGTAAATTTCTATTGAAATGTTACTTGTTTCTGTATCTTCGCGGTTTTATTCACATAGTTGTGTAAAGGAATGCTATAACAGCAGCGTTTCCGGTAGCAGTTCGCATAATTAGTTCGTAGTTCGGCGCTTAAAGGATAAGCTGCAGGCCTGTTACGACGCAACGCGGACGGTTTTATATAATGGCGCTGGTGGCTAATGCTAACTAGTTAGCTTAAACTGGCAAATCTCCTGGCGCTTTTTTTCTTGCGAAAGAAAACGTCTTTATGCTGATTTAAATGCTAACTTTAATGGTATGCAGTAGTGCTGTCTTACATGCTGTTGTGGTTTATTTTGCAGTTTCACAATTTCTAGCCGTCGTCTGGTGAGGCTAAAGCATTTAGCATGGCCCCCATACAACTAACACCATCCAAACACGGTTATTTACACGGACATACGGTGTGGGGAACTTGCCTGCAACTTTTTAGTTTAAATGAAGAAAAATGTAATAATATTTAACCACTGAATGCCAGATGCGTAATATTATCGTGGTTTAAATAATCTATTGAACTAATGTTTCCTTTCTTGAGCCCGACTATTCAGAACCCAACCGGGTTACTCGCTTTAACTTGGATCTGATCAACACTTGTAGTTCAATTTAAAAGTCGCACGTTTCGGTTGTTTCTTTTCATCTGTTACAAAGCACGTTTTTTTCTTTATCCTAAAGCATAACTAACATGCAATACAAAAAGACAAATGTGTCTTTCGTTTTGCTTACACCAATATGTTTTGATTAAACCTGTTTTAAAAATGTTATTTGTGGTTCCTGAGGGAAGTGGTCGGAATTTTATGAAAGCTAATGAAAAGGGTTGAATTAACTTTGTTTTTGGTTTCTGCTTTTAAAAAACAATGGCTTCAATAATTAACATAAAAGATGAGAATTTTATAGAAAGTGGACAGAGTGAGAAATTAGTTTTACAGAGCAGGTTCAGAAGTTTGGAGACGCGATTAAACAGTAAGGCTAGATTAAACATGTACAGATGAGGGATAGTGAATATATTGGATATTAAATATGACACTACTAGGGATAGAGAAAAGTTGAAGGTCGTACATGTTACTGTGCTGAGGGTTGTTGTGAATGGGGAAGATGCTCGGGATTAGGTCCCACTGAGCTCCACAGTGATAAAACTCTAAAAATGGCTCCTGGAAAGAAGAATTTTACCTCATTTCAGTTCTGAAAGTCCCCTTAATTGACTTGTTGCACACTGTCGGTTATGAAAATTCTTAAAGGGGTCATATCATGCTTTTAAATCCTTCCTTTTCACCCTTAAATCTTTCAGTTGTGGTCTATGTAAATTGGAACTGCACTGCTGGGGTCTGAACTCCTTGTTATTGTAGCTCCACAGGCTCCTCTTTTATCCCTGTTCTGAGGTGTATTTGAGAGCAACTGTTTTGGTGCGATCTCTTTAAATGCTGTTGAGGCACTTTACACCCTACTCCCCTACAGGTCAAGCTGCACTCCACTTTAACCTGTTTGGCCATTTTTGTAGTTTAATAGCAATTATCTAGTGGTGCAGAAATAAGACAAAAAAAAATCAAACTGTTTATGTAATAATCATATTCACACACAGTACGGCTCTGTCCTCGAGCTAAAAGCAGCACACAGCACTAACATAAGTAGAAGGCACGATGGCCAGGATGTCATATCAACACACTAAACTCATGTCTAAAACAGTTTGTTGTCATTTTACTGTTATTTTCAGCTTACTGCTTTCCTGTGTCTGTTGTTTCTTTGGCCAGAAGGAACTGACCCCTTAATCACATTGAAGTCTTTCAGCAAATCCTTCTTGATACTGCCGGAGGTTGCTTGAGGCACTCGTCCTTAAAGTGCTTCATGCAGACGAAGATGAATTTCCCCACTGATGTGGGAACATTTTCATGAAAAATAAAAGAGGTTCAGATGCTGGGGGGCGGTGTACTGAATTGTGTGGGTTAATACACCCAACAACCTAACCGAACTTATCCTTGAGCTTGGACTACAAAATTGCTATGAGAAATAAAGATGGCGATTACGTGAAAATGATCGGCCAGACGTTCGTGACCTTATTTAGCTGATAAACAGCAAATACTGTGACACAACAATAGGAAAAACGTAATAGAGGAAGAAAACTGAACGGACTTTAAAAAACGACCTAAACAGAATATAAAGATATCTCTGCAACACCTGGAGAGACAAAATTCAACTTTTCTGCACTTCTACAGACTCCAAGTACACAACAACATGTATTTAAAGTCTAAAAAAAGTGGATTTTGCATTATATGTCCCCTTTAATTTATTTGTCTGACACTTTGCAACCTATGCAAATAATAAACCAAGAACTAATAACATACCAGAATCTTAAAAATTTTCTGCATGGTACTTTGACAAAACACACATTGATTTTGTTTGTGAATATGTAAAATGATTAGCATATTTTTTGGCATGTAGCTCTCTTCTCAGCCCTGGCTGATCACAGCAGACTCTGGCTGACCCCTGATTGTGTACTGTGGTGTCTTGCACCAAGTTGTCCGTTAACTAAATTGTTTAACTCTTGGAAGCTGCAGCAGAGGCCTCAACGAGTCTGGAAATGTCTGAAATCTGTAGAAATTGGAGGCAAAGTCGCTACCTTCGTAAAACAGCTCTTACTATTGATAGTTGCTGTTCAACTGGTTGAAAGGACTGCTGCCAACAAGGTGTACTGTTGAAATACTTTACCTGGTCAGCAAAAGATTTGTGGGTTGGTGGTGTATATAAATGTATTATCCTTTAGAACTGCCAGGACACCCAGGGGTTCCTGGCTTGGATTTTGCCCACACCAACACAATTATCCCAGCTGTCTTTAACCAGGAAGTGATGTGTAGAATATTTAGAAAAGACTGTCCTCTTTTGTTGCTATATTTTCCATGACAATTGTCAGTGCTTTGAGCTTTGGATGGATCAACACATGGACAAACTGTCTTTTTTTTTTCTTCTAATTAGATATCGAGGCCCAGATCCTGGAGATCCAGGGGATGAAGGCCACCCTGCAGGAGGAGAATGGTGAGCAGGGAGTGGGCCTGGTCTCCACTGGCTTTTATGATCAGGAGATCTATGGAGGCAGTGACAGCCGTTTTGATGGATATGTAACTTCAATTGCAGCCAATGAACAAGAGGATGTAAGTCTTTTATTTTTTTATTATTCTGTTGGTCGGTAATTGGAGTTTCTTGCCGCATCATTCTTGGCTTTTGGAGCTTGACTGCTCCCCACATATGTGTTCTGTATGCGAGCTGGGAGAATCTTGCCAATTTGGTGAGATTTGACTAGACTCCTGCTTCTGTTTTCCTCCCCAGGATGATGAAGACGATACGTCTACAAGCTTATTGGGACAGAAGAAACCTGGCTACCACGCACCAGTCGCAATACTCAATTCCATCCCTCAGTCAGATGAGCCGGTATGTCCACATTGATGTCACATGGGTGACTTTTTATTTTTCCCAGAAAAAGTGTTTGAGCAGGGAAAAAACAGTACGTTTTCCCCTCTTTGTATGTCGCAGTACGACCCATTTGCAGAACATCGTCCGCAGAAGATCGCAGATCGGGAGGACGAATACAAAGCCCGTCGCAGACAGATGATCATCTCGCCTGAGCGTCTTGACCCTTTTGCTGACGGTAGGTTTTTGTCGTTTTTATTTCCATCACATCAACACTCCCCGTGTTTTTATTCTCTCCCCCCCCCAACTGCTCACATTTGTGATTTCCCCTCTTCATTAACATCGATAGCTTAGGTTCAACTGTTCAACCCTTCGACCACATTGCACTAGCTTGCTTCCCAGACTCTGTGCCTTCCCTGTGGTCAATCCTTTGTGATCAAACAACATTTGATCATTTTCTGATTTTACACCAAGAATAACTATGGGCTCACTATTTGGTTGGGGAGAGAGTTGGTATTCTGACTTTACAAATAAAAAGCTCTTTGTTCTGATTTGTGCCTCAAACATGATAGGGTGAACAAACCATGTGTTGAGGGGGAGAGGTGGTTAGGCCTTGCCTAACAAACATGGGTCGCAGATGGGATATGTGTGAGTGTCGAAGGGTTAACAATCCCACAATGGCATACAGAGCATGTGAAGACATGGAACTGACCTGCCGATGCACTGTGCTTTTCCATACTGGGCACAGTCATGTAGATCCCAAGGCAGTCAGATGAGGGAAGACAAAGTATCAGAATTGTGCTGCCAATGTAAAGGCAAATAACACTCCCAATTTATTGCATTTGTTTTTGTGTCTAAGGCCCCACAAAAGCTAAAAATGTTTAAATTCATTATTTTTCCTCTAATTTAAGAGTATTGTGCCAACTTAACTGCATCAACTGGCTTCTTAGTATTAAATAGATTGAAATCTTGGGCCATTTTAGCATCTTTATTTCCAGCTTCTAGGAAGCTAAGTTTAGTTTTGAGAAGAGCTTAAATAACCTGAATGTTTCGGGCTTGGTTTTAGTTTCTCTGAAGCCTGCATGTAGAGAGAGCTCTTTGTATAAAGTTGTTGTGTAAATATATTTTTATTTTACAGCTCTCTCCCTGTAAAATAGAAATATGTTGCCAAGAAAAGTTGTGTGCCAAAATACCACAGGCCCATACTAACTGTCCTTAATTTCTCTCCTACAGCAGTACTGCTTTGCCAGTCCTGTACTGCACTCTGTAAAGGGTGCAGCAACTCATCCTGTGTAGGTTATGGGGAAGACAGTTCACTTGTCAGTTTGGTCAGGGTCCACTGGCCGCTTGTATGGGAGGCTGTGAGGGGAAATGAGATGCAGCGCAGCTACTTCAAACCTCAACCCCTGAGCTCCTCCGTTATTTGGCCTTTCATAAATCCAGTAGTGGGAATAAAAAGTTCTGGTGTTTAAAACTTTGGCTTCCTATCTGAACCTATGGCCATACCAGGAAGTCATGGTCTAAATAAGTGAAAGAGTTATCAGCTGTGCTGTCAGAAATCAGTGTGGCTACTACATTCCACATATTTCTCTGTAGTCGTATGTTTTGATTATTTTCCTATAGATTTATTGTACTGTGACAAACTTAGCCTGAAATTTTTGACTTAGTTTCTTTTTATAATAAGTAATGACAATGTGGACGACAGTGTCAGAATCATCTATTTGTAGTTTGGTGGGTATGCCCCAAGAAGATGCATTGTTCTTTGAATGCCATAAATCATTGCAACACAGGTGGTATACTGTTGTGTGTGACTTCAAACCCTTTTCCAAAGTGTTACTAATGGTAAAGAGAAATTTTCTAGGCTTCTTTTCTGCCGGTTGAAGTCTGACTGCAGAAGGACCCTTGGCACTGAAAGTGTACGTATTCTGAGGAGCACAGCCCAGGAGCCCTGCATCAGTGATGGCTATACTTCTATATCCACTTAAAGAAATCATCACAACCTCAGATTTTCATGTACCTGTTTGTTTTTCTTTACAATGCTATGACTCAGTGTAAGAAAACCCTGTAAATTAGAATGCAATTCAGTAGACGTTTTTTGTTAAGCAGCTGTTAAACAGAGCAGGAACATACGTAAATCTGTTGGTAAAGAGACAGGGTTAGCTGGCTGTGTTTGTACTTGCTGTTTGTGATAGCTTATCTTTCAGTATCCTGATAAGTCTTCTTTGTTCTGTTGGTGCTCTTTCGCGCAGGGGGCAAAACACCGGACCCTAAGCTGCAGGTCAGGTCGTATGTGGACGTGATGATGGAACAGAACCTGTCCAAAGAGGAGGTGAGATTTAATACAATCTTTTCTTTCCAACTTAAACATGAGCTAATGGTCTTACTCTGATGTGCTTGGTAGATATTCATCCTTCAAGGGCAGTTGCACCTTGAACTGTGACTTTCCACACAGTGAACATAGGGAATGTGTAGAAAATGTAACTTAAGCTTTCCTTACGTTTTCCACCTACATGTCCGTCCCATCCCACCATCTCAACATTGTTTTTTTTTTTAGAGCTCCAGACTAAGTTGTGTACTGGTGTAGCCAGCTTTCCCAGTGTGGTGCACCCAGATGTTCTACTGCTCTTAAATGACCAGGCTATTACATCTGTCAGTCTGTCTTGAAAAGTATGGGATTAGATTTTTATCATTTTCCAAATCTGATTTATTACAAAAAGGGCAAATGCTGCATAATAAAGGGGCAGCAGTGCATTGCTCACAATGTGCGCAGTCAATCAAGCACATTAACTCATTGAACTACTTATGTTTATGGTCCACAGCACCAACATACACACAGAAAGGATTCTCTAAGCTATTTAACATTAATATATGCTGCTAGTCTGATCTAGTAATTTGATATGCTGCTGACTAGTTAACCAGACCACATCCATCCAGCTAGCGGGGATATGTAGAAGCTGACAATTTAACCTGGGTTGTTTGGTTTTTTTTGTTTTGTGTGTTGCCCAGAACCAAATGTGAAGTCACTCAAAATTATTTATTGGCCCTTTATTTAAGTTCGGTCTTTGTTATGAGGTCACCGTAGTTTTTCTGTTGTGCCTGTAGAGGGAGATTCGTCTGCAGCTGGCAGAGAAGGCCAAATCAGGGGATCTGAAAGCTGTCAATGGGTCTGCTGCCTCCCAAGCCGCTGCGAAACGTAAGCGCCGCTGGGACCAGACAGCTGACCAAACTCCATCCAACGCCACACCCAAAAAACTGTCCAGCTGGGACCAAGCAGATTCTGCTGCTGAGGTGAGTCAGATTCAGCCTGTTGATTTTGTTCCACAACTGAAAAACGGCTGTTCTCAACCCGTAGATTGTCCCTCTGATTATTTAAGACCCCAGGACACACTCCTGGACACACACCTTCTAACAGCCGCTGGGATGAAACTCCTGGTCGTCCTAAAGGCAGCGAGACCCCAGGGGCCACCCCAAGCACTCGTATGTGGGACCCTACTCCCAGCCACACCCCGGCTGGTGCTGCCACCCCTGGCAGGGACACACCCGGCCATGCCACGCCTGGTCACGGCGGTGCCACGGGAAGTGTCCGCAAGAACCGCTGGGACGAAACCCCAAAGACAGACAGGGAAACTCCAGGACATGGGAGCGGCTGGGCTGAGACTCCACGTACAGACAGAGGAGAGGAGTCTGTGGGTGAGACTCCAACCCCAGGAGCCAGTAAGAGGAAGTCTCGGTGGGATGAAACACCCGCCAGCCAAATGGGATCCTCCACACCATTGCTGACCCCTGGAAAAACTCCATTAGGAACACCAGCCATGAACATGGCCACACCTACACCTGGTGAACACCCTTGTCTTTTACTTTGCCCACTGTATCATGACGACACAGACCCTACCATTTCTGCTGCTGTTGCCCCCCTTGGTGAATTTAACTTGGTTTTTTTCCCCAGGTCACCTGATGAGCATGACCCCGGAGCAGCTCCAGGCATGGAGATGGGAGAGGGAGATTGATGAGAGGAACCGGCCTCTCACAGATGACGAGCTTGACGCTATGTTCCCTGAAGGCTACAAGGTCAGCTTTTTAAATGTTGACATGTCCAACAACAACTATCAAGAAAGTGTTCCAGAACTTAGTGTCTCTTTTATACCTGCAGGTTTTGCCTCCTCCAGCAGGGTACGTCCCAATCCGTACTCCAGCCCGTAAACTGTCAGCCACACCCACACCTATCGGAGGGATGACAGGTTTCCACATGCAGGCAGAGGACCGGACCACCAAACAGATGAATGATCAGCCCTCAGGAAACCTCCCCTTCCTCAAACCTGACGACATTCAGTACTTTGACAAACTGCTGGTGAGCAGCAATGCTTTATTCCATTTTAATAATTTATCATTAATACTGTAGACAAGAAGCCTTAGAACCAACACATGCATTATTAACTGTTTATATACCTGTTTATTTTAGGTTGAGGTGGATGAATCAACTCTGAGTCCAGAGGAACAGAAGGAAAGGAAGATTATGAAACTGTTGCTGAAGATTAAAAATGGAACACCACCCATGAGGAAGGTCAGTTTGTTTTTGGTTTTACTCTCTTTAAGCTTCCTCTGTCTGGTTCTGTGGACAGACTTAAACTGTTCCTGCTGCAAGATCAACACCCCAGCACTGAGCCTGTATGTGGCTACAGTGTGAATATTTGCTTGCTACAGAACCTCCTCTCTGAGGAGCTGCTGTTGTCCGTGGAGGTCGGTGTAGACCGTTGTACTCCACTGGGAGCAATGCACAGAAACCATTGAGGCTTGTATTTGCAAAGAAATCTGTCTTTCCTCAAGATTAATCTCTCAGAATGTCACTTTTCAACATGGAAGTATTCTGCCTGGCCACTTCATTTTTGTTGCCAGTGATATGACTGAAATGCTTTGTGAGCACATACTCTGAAGTATAAAACATCCCAGCTCTGGTTTGTGTGTGGCGGCTCTTTAATAATTGGGTTTGAAGCTTTGTAGGTGCTGACCAGTATTCTCTCTCTGTCAGGCTGCTCTGCGCCAGATAACTGACAAAGCTCGAGAATTTGGAGCGGGTCCGCTGTTCAACCAGATTCTGCCTCTGCTCATGTCCCCCACCCTGGAAGACCAAGAGCGCCATCTCCTGGTCAAAGTCATCGACCGCATCCTGTACAAACTGGACGACCTGGTCCGGCCATACGTACACAAGGTGGGTTCAGCAGGGTGCATGCTTGCTTTGGTGGATTCCCTTTGCAGACATCACTTCTCAAACCTTTCCTCTTTGTGTCCAGATCCTGGTGGTGATTGAGCCGCTGCTGATTGATGAGGACTATTACGCCAGAGTTGAAGGCAGAGAAATCATCTCTAACTTGGCAAAGGTATTGTTAAACAGCTATTTTTGTGTCAATTTAATGAGATAACCTGAGGCGAACCATTCTCGCCTGTTGGACCAGTCTGTGGTCAGAACAGGGCTAGTTGTTCGCCAGATTGATACCAACACGAGAGCTCACAGACCTGATGTTTACAACCTGTCTGTTCTCAACCTGCACCCCTTGGTCACAAATCTTGGACACGTCTTGTTTTGTTTTTGCTTATTACAGTTTTTTTCTGACATGTCTTTTATTTTATTTTTGATTGAAATATTGGATGAAGAGAAGAAGGCTAATTCTCTTGTCCAGTAACTTCATGAACAGCTTTGTATTCATGATTTGTAACCTTATCAGTGACTCCATTTAGTTGGATTTAAGCCAAAACATATGAATATTTGTAAAATGATTTTGTCAAACTCAACCTTTCCATGTTATGATGTGTCTCAGGCTGCCGGGTTGGCCACGATGATCTCTACAATGCGACCTGACATTGACAACATGGATGAGTACGTCAGAAACACAACAGCTCGAGCCTTCGCTGTGGTGGCCTCTGCTCTAGGCATTCCCTCCCTCCTTCCCTTCCTCAAAGCTGTGTGTAAAAGCAAGAAGTCGTGGCAGGCCCGGCACACCGGCATCAAGATCGTCCAGCAGATCGCCATCCTCATGGGCTGCGCCATCCTGCCTCACCTGCGCAGCTTGGTGGAGATTATTGAACACGGTCAGTTAGATACTGTTCTCCAAGTTTAGCTTGGAAATGTTCTTTAACTGGCAGTTGAGACGGCTATGAACAACCTGCTTTGATTTTGCCTGAAATATAAAGAAGTTGTAAATATCAGTTCAGAAAGGGGTCAACAAGAAAATCAGTCATTTAAGCTTCTTTTTATTTCAGGTGGTTTGATCTAATTCCTGAAGTTGACATTATTTGCTGTAGCCCAGAAAATGCTCTCAGAATATTAACATGGTCGTAGATTATTCACCAAACTTGTTATTTTTTTACTCCTCGCTATAGTTTTTAAATGTTAAAAGTTTCCTGGATCAAAGACTACCTGACAAACAGACCACAGTTTGTGAGACTGAAGGGTTGTGAGTCTAACCAGGTAGTCAGCAGCACAGGAACACCACAGGGCACTGTACTCTCACCATTCCTTTTCACTCTGTACACCTCAGACTTACAGTACAAGACAGACTCTTGTCATCTGCAGAAATACTCGGATGATTCTGCAGTCGTGGGGTGGATCAGAGATGAACAAGAAGCTGAGTACAGGAAGGTGGTGGACCACTTTGTGCCATGGTGTGGAAACAATCATCTCATTTTGAACGTGACTGAAACAAAGGAGATGATTGTAGATTTTAAGAGAAACAGGAATAAGTCAAAAACTATTTCCATCATGGGAGAAGAAGTATAAATACCTTGGTATAAATACTTATGTACAAAAAGGGACAGGGCAGACTATATTTTCAAGTGAGGGACTTAAAAAAGCTCAACAAGCTGATAAAGAAGGCTGGTTCTGTTCTGGGGACTCCTCTGGAACCTCTGGAGATCATTGTGGAAAGAAGGATTCTTCATAAAATGAAGAACATTATGGAGAACCCTGAGCATCCTCTTCATCAGACTGTCCTACAACAACAGAGTGTCTTCAGTCAGAGGCTTCTTCAGATCTGCTGTAAGACGGACCTACAGGAGATCCTTCCTGCTCACAGCCATCAGCATCTACAACGGCTCTTTTTGAAGAAACCTTCATAATATGAGCTACAACAACAATAAACTATTCTTTGGGATTAATAAAGTATTTTTGAATTTGTTTTGAATTGAACCGAATTTGAATTAAACCACCTCAAGATTTGGCAACTACTCAGGCATGTGAAGAGGAGGAAGTTTTCCAGTAAGGGTCTGGAATCATTTCTGAAGCTTTCTGTGGAAACCTACTGGAATTAGAAGTATTTAATTAAATGAAGTTAATTTAAACAAACCATCAGATCCACACATAAATCTCTATTTAGTTTTGTCATGGGCAGACAACCATGCAAACTAATATCAATAATAAACTTTACATTTCAACACATTTAATTATAAATAAAGCTCTATCAAGTTTTAGTTTTCTAAATTCTATTACTGAATAAAAACATGAATTTTGAGTAAAATTACTCCAAACGTTAAGTCAAATGTGGCACTATAAGATTTTCATTTAGATTTACTTAAGTCTACTTGCGAGAAGCCTGATTGTTTGAGTCAAGATTATACTAAAGTATATTTTCCCCAACTGCATTTCAAATCATTACTAAGGGTCAACCATTTATATTTAAAATCCAGGTTGAATCCTATGAATTCTGTTATTTGTCATGTAAAGTTTGTGACCCTACACCTAATTGTGTGACATCCATTAAAACCCTGAACGTTACCTTTGTGATGATGCAGGTCTGGTGGATGAACAGCAGAAGGTGAGGACCATTAGTGCCCTGGCTATAGCTGCCCTGGCTGAAGCTGCTACACCCTACGGTATCGAGTCCTTTGACTCGGTGCTGAAGCCACTGTGGAAGGGCATCAGGCAGCACAGAGGAAAGGTGAGTAGTTTCATTTGCAAGATCAGCACCCAGCCCTGAGGCTGCATGTTTCTGAAGTGTGAAAAGTTCTTCGCTAAGCTGTCTCCTTTAAGTAGCTCACCATTAATACTCAGCTGGAAGCAGCAGACAACAACACATGTTGAGATCTTTTAGTAAAAATCTATTAGGAGGTTTGAACTCATAATCTCTCTTGATGTCACCAGGGTCTGGCTGCCTTTCTCAAAGCTATTGGTTATCTAATCCCCCTGATGGACGCCGAATACGCAAACTACTACACCAGAGAAGTGATGTTGATCCTCATCAGAGAGTTCCAGTCCCCCGACGAGGAGATGAAAAAGATTGTACTTAAGGTAAGCTGCAATTAGAGGGTAACCCCTTTTTTACTGCTGTAAGCTTTTGGCGGCTCATTCTCGCCTGTTCAGCCGTCACATGGCTGCGGCAGGGCTAGTAGTCCGCTAGATAAACACCAGCAAGAGAATCGTCAGAAAGATCAGCTGTTCTTTCTGTTCTCAGCCTGCACCCGTTGGTTACAGCCTCCAGCTGACCTGACTGCAGATGTCAGGCCACCAAACATGCTTAAACTCGGCATGGAAATCCTACAACACATTTAATTGTCCTGATGTTCCGTCTCCTAGGTGGTGAAGCAGTGTTGTGGCACCGATGGTGTGGAAGCAAACTACATCAAAACTGAGATCCTGCCTCCCTTCTTCAAGCACTTCTGGCAGCACAGGATGGCGCTGGACAGACGCAACTACAGACAGGTCAGTGAGCAGCACAGAGCTGAAACTAGAAAACCAATCCTTTTTTTCCCCTTTTAAAATAAATATGCCTGCTGGTGTGTGTGCTGCTCTCTGTGCAGCCCCACCAAGTAAGCTGTCTGGACACAGAGGAAGTCACATGATACACACAGGGAGCTACGCTAGCCTAGACATCATTCCTTTCAAAATTGTTAGCACACAAACTTAAAGTTTCTTCCCACTTTGTTTTAGTTGGTGGACACCACTGTTGAACTTGCTAACAAAGTGGGAGCAGCAGAGATTATTTCCCGCATTGTTGATGACTTGAAAGATGAGGCAGAGCAATACAGAAAGATGGTGATGGAGACCATTGAGAAGATCATGGGGAACCTGGGAGCTGCTGACATTGATCACAAGCTGGAGGAGCAGCTGATCGATGGTATTCTGTACGCCTTTCAGGAGCAGACTACTGAGGTGAGAAAGAGGTCTGGTATGGACCACGTCATTTTTAAAAGTCTTTGCTGGATTTTAATTGAATTTTGTCCTGATTTTTTTATTTATTTTTTTGGTCTGTGTGCAGGATTCTGTAATGTTGAATGGTTTCGGAACGGTTGTGAACGCACTAGGGAAGCGTGTGAAACCGTACCTGCCTCAGATCTGCGGTACGGTACTGTGGCGTCTCAACAACAAGTCGGCCAAAGTCCGTCAGCAGGCAGCAGATCTCATCTCTCGTACAGCAGTGGTGATGAAAACCTGTCAGGAGGTAAGCTCTGCAAAGACTGCATTAAACCCTCTCAGTCTGACTGAATGCTCACACTGATGCTCTCTGCCCTTTGTTGCTACAGGAGAAGCTGATGGGCCACTTGGGTGTGGTACTTTACGAGTACCTGGGAGAGGAGTACCCTGAGGTGCTGGGCAGCATCCTGGGGGCGCTGAAGGCCATTGTTAATGTTATAGGTATGTTGATGAACTGTCGTATCACAGAACGCGTTAGTAAAAACCCTGCTGACGCTACGTTTTTTTTTTGTTTTTGTTTTTTTTTTGTTAGCCGGCTTGTTTTTTTGTACGTTTTATATATGAAAAAAACCTCAATTGGTGCTCTCGCAGGTATGCACAAGATGACTCCACCTATCAAAGACCTGCTTCCCCGCTTGACACCCATCTTGAAGAACAGACACGAGAAGGTTCAGGAGAACTGCATCGACCTGGTGGGCAGGATTGCTGATAGGTCAGTGGTGTCTGACGTTTTTCTATTATTGCTGTTAGCTGGTGTCACGGTAGATCTCAGTCTAACTTGTTTTGTTTTTGTGTAGGGGAGCTGAGTATGTGTCGGCCAGAGAGTGGATGAGGATTTGTTTTGAATTGCTGGAGCTCCTCAAAGCTCACAAAAAGGCCATCCGCAGAGCTACTGTCAACACTTTTGGTTATATTGCCAAAGCCATCGGGTGAGTGCCACCTGCAGCGTTTCAGTTTTGTATGTTAACCTGTGATCATCTGTACTCTGTGTCTCACCTGTGTTCGTCTCCCTGTCTCCTCACAGGCCTCATGATGTGTTGGCCACTCTGCTGAACAACCTGAAGGTCCAGGAGCGTCAGAACCGAGTTTGTACGACCGTGGCCATTGCCATCGTGGCTGAGACCTGTTCACCTTTTACAGTGCTGCCGGCACTCATGAACGAATACAGAGTGCCCGAGCTTAATGTACAGAATGGTGTCCTAAAGTCGCTCTCCTTTCTGTTCGAGTACATTGGAGAAATGGGAAAAGACTACATCTATGCTGTCACACCTCTGCTGGAGGATGCACTGATGGACAGGTGAGAGGGTTTGTTAAAATGCAAAAAGCTGGATGTGCCTCAGTTTGAAAGATATCCAAGAATTTGCTGGCATGTCTAAATCAGCTACCTTGTTAGTTGGAACTGATTACTGATTGGATTTTAATAGACCTGAATTTAGTTTTAAAGAAGGTATTACAGCTATAAGCAGAGTGTATGGAAAAGTACAGAATAAGATTTCTCCCCAGGCTTAGATAAGTTAGAAAAGGTAAAATGAGCAAGTAAAAAATATTGTATTTCCTGAATATATTCCTTGTTCCATTCTCCTCAAGTTGTCTTATCAGCTCAATTTGTCCATCAGACCACTTTAGAAATATATGCCATATATTCATAGTAAACCTATTTTTAATGGGCTACAAAAGGACTGAGATCTTGAGTAATCTGGGATCCTGCCAGGGAACCATGTATAGGCAGCATGAGAAACAAGATGTATAAGAAATGGAACATTTGATTTTCATTCACTGATTCAGCATTTCTGATGACAGCATTCAAGAGACATGGTAGAAAAGTAAAATGTACCTTAGAGCGGTGTATGGAGGAACTTGTACAGACTCCCAAAAGGTTTAAATCCATTCTTTGGATCTGGTACTGAACTTGTTTTTCTCTCTCATCCTGCAGGGACCTGGTCCACAGACAGACTGCCAGTGCAGTAGTCCAGCACATGTCTCTGGGTGTCTATGGTTTTGGCTGCGAGGATTCACTTAACCATTTATTAAACTATGTGTGGCCCAACGTTTTTGAGACGTCTCCCCATGTTATCCAGGCTGTCATGGGCGCCCTGGAGGGGCTGAGAGTGGCCCTTGGGCCCTGCCGCATGCTGCAGTACTGCTTACAGGTAGGAACCTGGATTAGGAGAAGAGTTCCTGAGTAAACCTAATGCTAGTATTGTATGACTAGAGAGGTGGATTTGACACAAAGCAGTGCACACATCTGTTTTGTTGAACTATTATAAACCTGTTTGTCTCTGCAGGGTCTGTTCCACCCGGCGCGCAAGGTGAGGGATGTCTACTGGAAGATTTACAACTCCATCTATATTGGCTCCCAAGACGCCCTTATTGCTCATTACCCACAGGTCTACAACGATGAGAAAAACGTCTACGTCCGCTATGAGCTCGAATATGTTTTGTAAATACTGATTCTTGTCCCCATCCTGATGCTCTCCATATCATTGCCTGCAGGTCCGTTTTTACTTAGTGGCTTGGTGTTGCTTACGTTCAGTTTCTTCTATTAGCGTGAAAAATCAGAACGTAAAAAAAGGAACCTTGTAGAGTCTGTATGTATTTTTTACTTTTACCTTGTGTTTCCTTGTAAGAAACAGTTGAGGCCAGAAGATTGTCTAGGAACGCAGAGCTGTCATCAGCACATTTTAAATATCTGGATGATTTTGTCTCTTTGAATTGGTTATGATAAATCTCTGTACTGCCCAGACCTGCTTCATTTTTCGCACCTCCTCTGTTCTTAGATCAAGGCTTTATTTAACCAAATAAAAGGTTTGTGTACAAAATCCTGTTTCTTTGGTCTTTTTCTTTTCTTTACCCATTTATGTGCATTCAGGGGATTTATGTGTATCAATTTCCAGGAGAATCCAGCCTTGGCAGAATGTCATGTATCTTCACCCTCTTTATTGAACTGGGGAATACATTCATGTGTAATAAAGTGCAATAAGCAATGGAAACCTGCACACATGCATTAGCTGTGACTCACCTCCCCTTCCACTCGGTTCGCTCGCTTCTGCCCCACAGACTGACCCAGATTTTCTTGCGGACGGCTAAACTGAGGCCATATGTTTTCCTCTGATCCGTTTGTGTTGTTCAAACTGTTTGGAGTTTGTTGCAAAGTATTTTTAAGATTTGCATCAATTTTGGTTTTGAATATTAGATAAAACAAATGTACAACAGCCAGGGACAAAGGCACAAAGTGGCAAGAAGAAAAAAGTCAGGCTGTAGGTCCAGATCATGTCAGCCCTAGAGTCCTGAAGGCCTGTGCAGAGCAGCTCTGTGGGATTCTGCAGCACCTCTTCAACCTTAGCCTGGCCCAGAAGAAGGTTCCGGTGTTGTGGAAGACCTCCTGTCTTGTTCCGGTACCAAAGAAAACTCACCCATCAGTCTTCAATGACTATAGACCTGTTGCCCTGACATCTCACATCATGAAGGTCCTAGAGAGACTCCTGTTGGCCCACCTGAGTAAGCAAACAATAAACTATCAGGACCCCATTCGGTGTGCTTATCACTATGGAGTTGAAGATGCCATCATACACCTGCTTCAACACCTGACTCAGATGATTCTGCAGTCGTGGGATGGATCAGTGATGTACAGGGAGCTGGTGGACCGCTTTGTGGCATGGTGTGGAAATAATCATCTCATCTCGAACGCGAATAAAACAAAGGAAATTGTTGTAGATTTTAAGAGAAACGGGAATAGGTCAGACACTGTTTCCATCATGGGAGAAGAAGTGGAGGTGGTGGAGGAGTATAAATACCTCGGTGTTCACCTGGACAACAGACTAGAGTGGAGATGCAACTGTGAAGCCATCTACAAGAAGGGACAGAGCAGACTGTACTTCTTGAGGAAGCTTAGGTCCTTTGGTGTTTGCAGCAAGATGCTGCATATCTTCTATAAGTCTGTTGTGGAGAGTGTGATCTCTTCTACCATCATCTGCTGGGGAAGCAGCATCAGAACCAGGGACTTAAAAAAGCTCAACAAGCTGATAAAGAAGGCTGGCTCTGTTCTGGGGACTCCTCTGGAACCTCCGGAGATCATTGTGGAAAGATGGATTCTTCATAAAATGAAGAACATTATGGAGAACCCTGAGCATCCTCTTCATCAGACTGTCCTACAACAACAGAGTCTTCAGTCAGAGGCTTCTTCAGATCTGCTGTAAGACGGAGCGCTACAGGAGATCCTTCCTGCCCACAGCCATCAGCATCTACAACGGCTCTTTGAAGAAACCTGCATAACATGAGCTGCCACAATATTTAATTTCCCTTTGGTATTAATGAAGTATTTTTGAATTGAATTGAAAGTCTAAATGGATTTTTACCTTTAAGATGAGTACTGGTGTTAGATGCTCTGCATACCAGATGTAGAAAGGTTAGTATTCACAGGTGAGAAATGACCCTGGTCTAGGAATGCACCAGTATGAGATTCTCACAGTATTATAACCTTGGGTAAAATTACCGCAGTATTATCATAATTACTCATATTTAAACAAAAATGTATAACACGATGTAAATGTTTTTACACCAAGAAATACATTTTCTTCCTGCTTCTGAAATATATTTTTAAACAGACTTAGTGAACCCAGAGGCATTTCCAAGCCCGATTTGTCTTTCTTGTAAAGGATGGAAAAGGGAAACACCAGTGGTACACAGGAGGGGGAAGGGGACCGCAGAGTTGCCCTATGCTCAATATATCTATCCATCATTTTATGCTGGTCCAGAAGGGAAACTTGGACATCCCTTTCTCTAGCAAGACTCTAGCTCATTATGGGGAATCCCAAGGCGTTCCCAGGCCAACAGGCAAATATAGTCCCTCCATTGTGGTTTGGCCTGCTCCCAATGGGATGTGCCCTGAATTCCTCCAAAGGAAGGTGCCCAGGAGGCATCCTGATCAGATTTTTTGAACAACTTCAGTTGACTCCTTTACCATGTAGAGGAGCAGTAGCTCTACTTTGAGCTCCCCCCATGATGATGAATCTCCTCATCTCATTTCTATGGCTGAGTGTGGGTGCCCTACAGAAAAAGTTCATACCAGTCACTTGCTTAGGTAATTTCTGGACAATGAGTGAAGGGTCAAAACAGACCACTGAAATGAAAACTTGGCTTTTTGACTCTGTTCTTTCTTCAGACATGGGCCCAATCTGTCTCTGTCTCCCAGTTCATTCAACCATCTCTTGTGAACAAGACACCAAGATCCTCCACTTGATGACCCTGACCTGAAAGGATCGAGCTACCCTTTTCTGGTAACAAACCATAGACCTAGACCTGGAGTCTCATCCCGACCGCTTTACATGGTGATCACGGCATGGCTTGAAGTTGCCAACAGAACCACATCATCAGCAAAAAGCAGCGATAAAAACCTAGGTTTTCAAAATCTTCTTTCCCAGAGCTACGTCCTAAGTTCCTGTCCAGGAGCACCACAGATGAGATCAGGGACGAGGACCTTTCCTGGTGGAGTTCAATTTGCATTAGAACAAAATTGTCTTCACCACTACAGACATTACTGCAGTCAAGACCCCCAATTCATAATAGGTAATGTTTTATTGGATATGTTCAATACATCCAGAGAAAAATCCACTCCCAACTTCTCTGATTTTCAATTAAACAACTTTTGTAACTCAATAAATAACTTAATCATCAACAACATTAATAATGCTCGTGTCTTGTTTTCTACGATTGACAGGTGAACAAACCCCGCTGGTTGTGTAGCATCTGAACTCCTCTCTAACAATGCCTGTAATGAATTTGCTAACTTCTTTACTGGGAAAATTCAGAAGCTTAGAATAGTAGTCTGTATATCGCTATCAAGTCCAGCATCAATGCTGCGTCCAACCAAAACAAATGTTGACAAAATGACACAATTATACCAAATCAACTACAAATACATAAAAAAAAATTATACATCAACTAAGCTCTTCCTAGGTTAGATTCAAATAATAAACTCGTGCCAATGGCCAGGTGTTTTCCTCCCAGGCCTAAAAACAGTAATTATAAAGCCATTGTTAAAAAATAATAATCTGGCCAAGTTGCTAATGCCAGGCTGATCTCAAATCTCCCATTTATCATTCAGGTTATTGAAAAAGCTGTTTCAACAGTTAAATACAGTGCCTTGCGAAAGTACTCGGCCCCCTTGAACTGGTCAACCTCTTGCCACATTTCAGGCTTCAAACATAAAAATATAAAATTCTAATTTTTTTGTGAAGAATTAACAACAAATGGGACACAATCGTGAAGTGGAATGAAATTTATTGGATGTGTCAAACTTGTTTAACAAATAAAAAACTGAAAAGTGGGGCGTACAATATTATTCGGCCTCCTTGCATTAATACTTTGTAGCTCCACCCTTTGCTTCAATTACAGGTGCAAGTCTCTTGGGGTATGACTCTATCAGTTTTCACATCAAGAGACTGAAATTCTGGCCCATTCTTCCTTGCAAAACAGCTGGAGCTCAGTGAGGTTGGATGGAGAGCGTTCGTGAACAGCAGTCTTCAGCTCTTTCCACAGATTCTTGATTGGATTCAGGGCTGGACTTTGACTTGGCCATTCCAACACCTGGATACGTTTATTTGTGAACCATTCCATTATAGATTTGGCTTCATGTTTTGGATCATTGTCTTGTTGGAAGATAAATCTCTGTCCCAGTCTCAGGTCTCTTGCAGACTCCAACAGGTTTTCTTCCAGAATGGTCCTGTATTTGGCCCCATCCATCTTCCCATCAATTTTGACCATCTTCCCTGTCTCTCCTGATGAAAAGCAGGCCCAAACCATGATGCTGCCACCACCATGTTTGACAGTGGGGATGGTGTGTTCAGGGTAATGAGCTGTGTTGCTTTTACACCAAACATATCATTTTGCATTGTGGCCAAACAGTTTGATTTTGGTTTCATCTGACCAGAGCACCTTCTTCCACATGTTTGGTGTGTCTCCCAGGTGGCTTGTGGCAAACTTTAAACAAGACTTTTCATGGATATCTTTGAGAAATGGCTTTCTTCTTGCCACTCTTCCATAAAGGCCAGATTTGTGCAGTGTACGACTGATTGTTGTCCTATGGACAGACTCTCCCACCTCAGCTGTAGATCTCTGCAGTTCATCCAGAGTGATCATGGACCTCTTGGCTGCATCTCTGATCAGTCTTCTCCTTGTTCGAGATGAAAGTTTAGAGGAACGGCCGGGTCTTGGTAGATTTGCAGTGGTCTGATACTCCTTCCATTTCAATATGATTGCTTGCACAGTGCTCCTTGGGATGTTTAAAGCTTGGGAAATCTTTTTGGATCCAAATCCGGCTTTAAACTTCTCCACAACAGTATCTTGGACCTGCCTGATGTGTTCCTTGGTCTTCATGATGCTCTCTGCGCTTTGAACAGAACCCTGAGACTATCACAGAGCAGGTGCATTTATACGGAGACTTGATTACACACAGGTGGATTCTATTTATCATCATCAGTCATTTGGGACAACATTGGATCATTCAGAGATCCTCACTGAACTTCTGGAGTGAGTTTGCTGCACTGAAAGAAAAGGGGACGAATAATATTACACGCCCCACTTTTCAGTTTTTTATTTGTTAATAAAGTTTGACGCATCCAATAAATTTCATTCCACTTCACGATTGTGTCCCACTTGTTGTTGATTCTTCAAAAAAATTTTAATTTAATATCTTTATGTTCGAAGCCTGAAATGTGGCAAGAGGTTGACCAGTTCAAGGAGGCCGAATACTTTCGCAAGGCACTGTACTTTCTTGTCAATGACCAGCTGCCTTGACGTCTTCCAGTCAGGTTTCTGTGCTCACCACAACACCGAGAATGTCCTTGTCAAGGTGTCCAATGACTTTTGCATAAATCCAGGCTGTGGAAGAACCGTGGTGCTGGTATTATTGGACCTCAGTGCAGCATTTGACACTGTTGATCACAGTATATCACTAGAGCGACTGGGATACTGGGTCGGTCCTTCTGGTACAGCACATGACTGGTTTGAGTCTAACTTGAAGGACAGGGACTTTTATGTGTGAATAAGAATCTTTACATCAGAGCACTCCTATTCAATATATACATGCTCCTCCTAGCTCAGATTATAACAACCAAGATAAGTTACCATAACTACACAGATAGTACACAGCTGTACATTACAATGTCACCAGTTGACTATGAACTTACTCAAGCGTTGGGCAGATGCATAGAACAAATTAATGTGTGGATGTGCCATCATTTTCTTCTGTTAAATTAAAGCAAAACTGAAATAATTATTTTTGGACCAAAGGGGGAGCGATCAAGAGTCAGCACACCGCTTCAGTTACTATAGCTAGAAACCTCAGATCAGGTCCAAAATCTGGGTGTAGTGATGGACTCAGACCTGAACCCCCAGAGGCACATAAGGAACTAAGAGAGTAGAGCACATCACCCCAGTTCTAAAGTCCTTCCACTGGCTCCCTGTATCTCAAAGAATAGACTTTAAAATACTTCAGAGTTTCATAAATGTATATAATTTATAAATTATATAAATCACTGAATGGCTTAACACCAAAATACACTAAAATTTTGCTGTTGCTCTATCAACCTTCCAAACCACTCAGGTCTTCTGGTTCAAGTCTATTCTGCATCTCCAGAATCAGAACCAAACATGGAGAAGCAGCATTTCGTTCTTATGCTCCACTACTCTGGAACACACTTCCAGAAAACTGTAAAAATGCTGAATTCCCGAGTTCTTTTAAACCAAGGTTAAAACCCCATTTGTTAAGAGTTGCCTTAGAATGTTCTATTTAAACTAACTGAAACATCCTTCATTTTAGTCTTTAGTCCAACTTTTGTTTACTTTTCTTCATCATGTCACTGCAATGTCCTTTTTTTCATCATGTAAAGCATTTTTAATGGTCTTGTTGCTGAAATATTCTATACAAATAAGCTTGCCTTAACAGTTTGGGAAGATTTTGTTGAATTAGAACCTGCAACCTTTTAAAATGCAGATGAAATGAGGAATGTTGCTTATCTTGTTTGTATGGCTTTTTTTATGGGAAAAATCTCTGTCCTGGGAACCACGTGGTAATGATGCACGCCTCTTTCCTTAAAGGTTGTGACATACCTCCCACAGCCCTTACAGCACTCCCCACAGCAAAACACCTACAAGCTCCAAAACCAGGAGAAAGAAAAACATGGCAGACATCGATCAGATGGTATCTGTTAGAGATGCCCCACCTTACAATCCACAGGACCAAAGGATCCATTCCTAACATCCTGCTGCCAAACACTCCAGGAACCCTGCTTTCACAGATGATCTCTGTTGTGTTTTGGCAGCAGAAGTAGGATATTTTAAAAAGAAATAAAATGTTCCTTTACTGACATCTGTAAAAGAAATGTGACACCACATTATACTGTGTAGTTCTTATGCTTTACTGCTCCAGAGTCTGAACAGTAAATTCCTCCATCTGCTTCCTTCCTTCATAACCTTTGGAATGCATAATTACAAACAGAGAACTATGAGAAGACCATTACTAAAAGTTATGGCGATGCTGCTGCTGTGCTGCAAACATGATGACGCATCCCTCCTGAACGTAGATGGTGGTCATTTGAGTTTGTATGTAGAATATTGATAAAAATCAAAGTGTTGTCCCCTGAAGTATTAAATTAAGGATATTGTTTATTTTGATGAGTCTTATTTGTTTCTTTTTGTGGTTGCCTTTGTTTTTTTTGAAGACCCCTGTAGTTCAGGACTTTGGTGGTACATTAGGAGTTGGACCCTTGAAACACAGCTGTTAACATAGAGGTTTATAAATGACCTGGCTGTAGACCTAAGATGTCTGCCCTAATGTTTAATGAAGGAAACATAAAACTTCATTTTTCTATTGGACTGTTATTGCTGGGTGTTGCAGACGTGTGGCCGTTGGATGGCGCCAACGAGAAGGTGCTGCAGCTCTGGTGATGCCTGGCAAGCTTCGCCTCCACTCTTGCATCTGAAAGCAGGAGAGAAGCAGGGACTTCCTGTGTGATCTCGTTCAGCTGACTACAGCCTAGCTTCCTCTCCGGGAGCTTTCTGGTTCTGCAGACCGGGGAGGAGGAAGGCTTTTGAGGGTGCAGTTAAGCTCCAAGCCTGGGACTTCTGTGCACCAGAAGTAATAGAAGCAACCATAAATGTGGATTGTTTACACCAAAGGGTCGAGCTTTTCCTGTTTCCCTGCCTCTCAGCGACCCCGCGCGTCTGCCTCGGCTGAGAAGCCTTGCCGCGGATAGCCTCAGCGGAGCGGGGCTGATGGCCGTGGAGCTCCTACCGGCCTTCATCTTCACCACAGTCGCCCGTCTGCGTTCCCGTTAGAGAATTACGGGGTAAAAGTTCGTCTTTCAGTCGCCTGTAGTCCCACAGGAAGCTTCGAGGAAGTAGCGGCGGAACGAGGCGCAGCATCGCACCTTGCATGGTGCTGCGTTTTGGGGGCGAGTGGATGCGCAGACGGAGCTGACCCAGAGATGGCTGTTCTCAAACTGGCCGACCAGGTAGGACCCGCTAGCCGCTGTTAGCTTAGCGTCAGCCCCGCAGCTCTGCATCACTGATGCTCTGTCTGGTTAAAATATGATTTATATATCAACTTGTCTTTTTATCACCAATCTTTAGACCATTTACTACAACAGATAAACCACTTCTCCCGAAAATCACGGATTCACAGCGGACCTTTCTAAAATGTGCACTAAAATGAGGAAAGATTTCATGATGTCTTAGAATGTTTCCTAATGAGAATGTAACAGTCCTCAGAGACTTCCCGCTTGTTTCCTTCCGCTAGAAGCAGGTAGCAAAAGTGCCGCGCTTGTAAGAACACATCATATATTTCACTCTAGTGTTTTCTGTAAATCTTTGCAAAGATTTAGGAGGACATCGTTGTTTCAGAAAAACGAGTCCCAACAATGACAAAACATAGCGAATAATCCAAATTCCGAAGCTTAAGACCAGTGTATTACTTTAAAAGTGCTATTTAACTGTACATACCGAAATTATAAATACTTTAATTTTATAAGAATAAAATATCTTAACCTACTGCATAAGAATCATATAGTAAATATATAAAATAATATAAAGAGAGTACAGTGAGACCAGCTAGCTGCGGCTAGTGAGTTAGCTTTAGCTAAATTCAGGCCCCACATTTTCACACCTTTTGCAATTTTAAAAAGAAAATATGTATTTTACATCAAAACCCCAGTTTTCATTTCATTATAAATATAAAACTAATAAAAATAACCCAAATAACTATTCTTAATTTTTCCTCAATTATTGTGCTTTAGATCCTCTAAATATTTAAGGGGTGTCTTCTGCTATATTTAGGGAACTCGTTTTGCTAGAGCTTCTTCGTTCTGGATCTGACAAATCCTATTAAATTCATAGAGTTATGGGAAAAATATCAATTTACCCTGTTTAAAGATTTTGAAAACACAAACAAAATGTTTTGTCTTTATCAGTTTCTTAAATTGTTTAAATGCAACATTAAAATAAAAACCCACAATGGAATCCATACTGCCATTATTCACCTAACAAGGCAAAAATGGTCAAGTTGTGCATGGAAAAAACTAAGTGCACCCTTGCTGCTTCCTTGTGACAGATGGGACCGGAATAGAGATGTTTGGTCATGCTGGCTTTTTAATTTTAATCAAAGGACCTCGATTGTTTTCATTGTAATGGAGTATTTTTAAATGTTCTCTATGAAGAAAGAACTCCAAACTTCACCCTCCAGAGTTAGTCAAGTTAGTTAAAAATGAGAAAATTGCTGCTTCATTGCTAACCTGTTAGATATCTCTTGTAGAAAACTCAAGAAATGTATCCCACAGGTTCTGGTCCGATAAGAGTTTTCTCCCAAGGAGACATACTTTGTGCTCTGAAACTTTTCCTTGTATCATCTAATACTCATCTACAGACATCACCCAATTTCAGGTATTTACCCACTTTTACCCACTTACTGCAAATGTTTCAGATCATCAACCAAGTTTTAATTTCAGAAAGAAATGTCCTAAATCATTGCAAAGTCATTGAGACAGTTTGGTTCGGAAAGGGTTTGGAAAGCAATCTTTAAGGACATGTGACTATTGGACCACAGTGAGAGCCATTATACACAAATAGAAAAAACATGGAACAGTGCTGAACCGTCCCAGGACTGACCAGCCAGAACCCAGAACAACATCTAAAGTTCTCCAGGCTCTCTTTGCTTCAGTTAAGGTCAGAGATCATTATTTAACAATAATAAGCAGAATGGGCATTACAAAATGTCTGCGGGAGAGTTTCAATGTTAAAATCACTGCTGAGCAAAAAGAACAAGTTCCATATAACATTCCCCAAAAACATCGTGATGATCGCCTGTGAAAATATTCAGTGGGCTGACGTGGAAACAGTTGAACTTTTTAGATGTAGTTTGGTCAGGTACATCCGGTGTAAAACTGACACATCATACCTACAGTCAACCATGGTGGTAGTAGTGTGATTTTCTGGGGGGCTGCTTTGCTTCATCAGGCCCTGAATTTCACCATTGGTGGAACCATTAATTCTGCTTTCTAGCAGAAAATCCAGACAATGATGCCCCCTGATTGGCTCAAAAATAAGGATTTGATTTGGTCTAGAGAAGGTCTGGACTTAAATCTGATTGATAATTGGATGTTATCATGTTCGAAAACCTCAGATATGGCTTAGGTAAAGCAATTCTGCAAAGAAGAGTGGGCTGAAATTCCACCACACTGATGCAAAGGACCTAGTGGCTGTTATGGCAAACACTTGATTGCAGCTATTGCCACTAAGGGAGCAATTACTTTTTCACATAAGGCCAGGTTGGTTTGGACTGCCTTTTGTATTTACTCGGTTTATTCTGGTCGGATATTAAAATTGGTTTTGCGATCCGAAAGATTAAAGAAAACAGAAGAAGTCTGTATGGGGCCAACACTTTTCCCCAGCAGTGTAGATTTACAGAATACCAGAAACCTGAACATCCTCGGTGATGAGTGTTTCAGCTGGGGAAGGTTGCGACGCCTCTGTAAGCTCCGTCATGTAGCTTGTAAGCTCGTGCTGAATGATCAGGACACAATCTGAGCCTCTGTTGACTTTCTGGGCTTTTCAACTTTAAGCGCAGAAAGATGCTGTAAGGGAGATGATCCTGATCAAGCTGAATGGAACATTTGCTTCTCTCATCAATTTTCTCTCCTTTATTTGTGGCCAAGGCCAAGCAACCCCCTCCTGGAAGCTGACAATATTCGATGAGGTAATCGCTGTCTCTGTTGTTTGATGCAGGGGCTTTTATGTGAGACCATCATGCCCAACAGAAAGCCATCCTATCGGTCTCTGAACCTGTTTGGGAACCTCTCTCTCTGTTTTTGTGTGTAGAGTTTTATTTGCAGCTGTTTTAAAGTCGACATGTCTCAGTAGAGACCCTGATTTGGACAGTCATATCAGATGTGTTGTCAAGGAAGGAAGAACTTTTTTTTAGTTTGTCTGTGCGTGTGTAACATAGAACTGGAGGACTTCCTGTTATTTTCAGACAACAAGCTGATGATGACTGATAACTGGATGCCTCCACTCAGCACTCAGCCCTTTTGCTATATGTTTTTTTTTTTCAACCTAAAACCTGCAGATTCATCTACTCAGATGGTATTTACCAGATACATTCATGCTTTTCTCCAGCTTCTGGTTTTTCTTATTTTCTTTGTGTTATCGTTCCAATTTAGGTGGCAGCTTAAACATGCTTATTTATATGGGTTCTCTCTTATTCTTCTTCATAACACCTCTGGTTTTTCCTATCTGCAGTTACAGTCAGAAGCTTATATACACTCATAATAGACATGAATCTCATTCGTTTTTAGCTTTTAATTTAATTTAAATTTGTTTCCAGCACACAATTTCAGTCATCTTAAAAACCAAGAAGTAGATGCACAATTTCTAAAATATTAGGAAACATTAGTTGAGCCTCTGCCACACATGCGATATTTGTTTGGACATGTGACAGTGATATTGATGCAGCATGGGATTATGGGATGTTCAACTGAATCACAGAAGCTGTGGTCGTTTTTTCGCTGTGTTGAAAGGGTTGGGAAACTTATATCATATCGGTAAATAGTGGTTACCGGCCATAACAGCAATATTAATATCGTATATTGATATTGGCCCAAATTTTCAGATTGGTTCATCCCTACTTTTAAACACAGTCTGTCCTTTTTCAACAGAGCTGAGGTTGTGGCCATTTCAGAAACTAAACGTTGGCCTGACTTCTGTTGGAACAACCAAGTTTCAGCCATCTAGCTGTTTGAGGTGGAGTTGAAGAATTTAGAGAAGTTTTCTTTCTTAATTTTTCCATTTACTTTGTGCAACGGACTAGTACCATTGGTACTGAAGCAGCCCCACAGTATGATGTCACCATTACCATGCTTGACAGGTGGTATGAGGTTTTTAGTTTTTAGAGGGTACATATGACTGGTTGAAACAGATGGCTGCAGTCTGAGCTTAAAGCTTCTCTCTTGAGGGTATTTTTCTTGTCCATGTGGACAGCCACAAATATTGAAGATGTCATCTTATGAGCCAGCTCTTCTTTTTCGGCCAACAGCCTCAGTCCAGGTTGATGGTAAACTGGCCTCGCTGTCAACAGTGAGTCTGGTGTTCCAACACTTTCCAGTTCATGATAGGCTTCAACCTGTTGGCCCTGAACATCCGAACCACCTTCCCTTCATCTGAGGGAGACGGTTTGGGTCAGACGTTTGAAACTTTGACACGATCACTGTCCAACAGTACAATGGTTCCAAACACAGGTCAGAACTAGTTTAGGATCGGATAAAGCAGACTTCTAGAACGATCAGGACATTGACACTATTAAAAACCTACAATTATACCTCGTGTGTGTGTGTATACGTGTGATTATTACAGATTAGCTTGTGTGTTTGTATGCAGCATGTCTTATGGGGATATGATACAGACTGCATCACTGGGTTTGACTGGCTGTTTAGCTCTGGTTCTGGTCCCTGATCCATAAGCTACTCTGACTCTTTATTTACTATTGTTTTAACCACTGATCCCAACTTTAGAAGGTATAATGTCACGAATGCATCTGGGAGGAGGTGTTTATATGAGCTCATTTAAAAGCAAACTAACTGCTCAAGGTGTTGCAGTAGCTCCCAGTTAATCATCAAATCAGTCAATATCAGCGGTAAGGCTTTATTTAAAAAAAACAATCTAGAAACCTGACAGTGATTCCAAAACAGTATGCACTGTTGGTGTGATATTAACAAATCCTACCTAACTGATATGATCAGACAAGCCTCACAACTGGCACCACAGTGTCTGTCAGTGATCATTATTTTTGGTGCTGATTTCCATCATCACACATCTGGCCATGTTGCTCTTATTTATTTCATGGAGAGTGAGAACTTGGTGATACTGGGAGCAACCAGTGGTGTCACCACCTCAACATATCATTGTAATGTGACTCTGCAGTCTCCCTTCAACCCAATAAGTGCAGTCAGATTTCAAGGGACGGTAAGCCAGTCTGTGTCGTCTGCTGGGTTGGTGGTGATCCTAGCTGAAGCTTGGTGAGCAATGAGTCGTGGCCTTCAGGGGTTCTCTGAAAAGGTGGCTCAGACATTATCTCTACTGGACAATCTCTCCTCATGCTGTGTGCAAGGCAGAGCAGATCTGAGAACTCTATGAACTCAAGTTACCTGAAAGGTCTCCACAAGCAGATCCTTACAGGCAAAAGACGGAGAAGCTGCTTCTTCAGCCTGATCATGACTGCTAAAGAAGTTAGAAAATAGCTAAATTCTCATACTAGGGGGAAAAAAAGCGACTAATTGAGGAAGAAACAGGCAAAAGGAAATTTGTACTAATCAGTGTGGAATAGCGGCTGTTGGCTGCCTTGATTTCTAAATATTGTCATTGGTATCGGCTATAGAGGCAGCTGTATCAGTTGACTTCTGGTTTTGGTTATTACCTTTTTGCTGCCAGCCTGTAGCTTCCAGTGGCTCTGCAAAAAGATCCATAACTTTACTGTTGTTTTTAGTTTAATTTAACTTTATCAGAATAAAAGTATTGTAAAAAAGAAACCAATAATCTGTCAAAGAAAAAGAAGTTGGAAAATGGGGAAATCAGACGACATTAAAATAGAAAATTGGGAAATATTTTTCATGCAGTTCAATTAAGTCCATGTCATTTATTTCACAAAAATGAAATACTGTACAACTGATCAAAAATGTTTTTGTTATTTGGGTTATAGTTGCTGTATTATTAAATGGTTTTTCAGTTTATTTCAGGCCTTTTTAATATTTTTGCCTCATCTGTGTTTTACAGATTGTGATCCTGAGCTCAGTATTCATATTTATGCTACCTAGCAAAAGTATTTAGAACCCTCTAAACTTTTCTCATTCTGTCATGTTGCCACCACAAACTTCAATATATTTTATTTGGGATTTTTTGTGACAGACCAACATGAAACCTTTGAAATGTGGTCCTCCTACGTAGTCAGCCCCTTTAATTTGATACCCCTAAACAAAGTCCAAGTGCAACCAGTTGCCATCAGAAGTCTGTTAGTAAACGGAGTCCAGCTATGTGGATTATAAATCCAGCTGTTCTGTGAAGGCCTCAGATGTTCGTTAGTGAACAAACAGCTCAGGTCATAAAACAAGACATGGACTTCCATCTAAACCTAGAGGGCAAGGGGCGAGCATTGACAAGAGAAGTAGCCAAGAGGCCTGTGGTGACTCTGGAGGAGGTGGAAGAATCTGAAAAAAAGAATTCAGAGTACGAGATGTCGAAACGTCCCTATTGTCAGATAAAATCAATGCATCTGTTTGGAGCAAAATATGCAGAGAAATCCCTTTGAAGCATATTGTCCTTATTACTGTAGGGCTGAAACAATTAATCGAGTTAATTGATTATTCAAATAATCATGGACTAATTTAGTAATTGAATAATCGTTAATTGGAGTATACAGACTCTAAAACTTGCCATTTGCTGAAAGAACAACCTGCTCAGAGTAGTAATTAGGCTAAACTTTTACCAAAGATATATACATTTTGCATTTAAGATGAAAAACCTTCTTTGTCTGTAAATATGCTGTATCCAGGTGAAATTTTAGCTTCACCTGGATGAAACTCAGTAAAAAAATCTCCTTTTAAGCACATTTTGCAGTCTGATTATTAATCACTCAATCAAAAAAATAGTCAACATATTAATCAATTAGTTGCAGCCCTTAAATATCTCTTGCAAGCGATTAGTTCATCAAGTTTGGAAAAATCTTTGAATACCTTTGTTACCAATGTTTTACCTCATAGACAGGAAGTCAAAGTGTTCTCTGTTTCCAGCCTATTGATGTGCCGATTCAACAGTATTTGACACAGTTTACAGGTAATCTGTGCAAGATGTCTTTACGGTTTGGACTATTTGATGAAAACAGAACATTTTAGTTAATCTGATAAATTTAGCTTGAACGTTTCTAACGTCCTCTTCCAGTTTGCCCTATTTTTAAGAAGAACTTCTAGGAATGAACAGTCGCTGCATGTTGAAAAAAAATTTCTCATTGTTTCGGTTTCTTATTGGATCTGGGTCACATTGGTCCGGCCTTACGGATAATAAAAGTGTGCATGTGTGTGTTGTTGTATGTGTGTGTGTGAGTGAGAGAGACAGAGGGTGGCTATGGGAAAGTTTTTGCTCCAACAATAACTTCTTATGTTTGGAAGAACCTGCAGGGAAAATGGACCAAAAAGACCAGCACAGAGAACCAGAGTCCGGATGTCACTTCCTGTCAGTCCTGTGTTCCCCTTCTCAGCTTCTCAGCTCTCATACCTTGAATCTGTGGCACCACCAGCCACGTCTTGACAGTGCTGTCATCGATCACACCATTTGTGTAAATGCATGCAACTGGCCATGGTTGTTTCCCCTCAACCATAACATTTGAACTAGATTCCAGTCTTTACTCAGGAGATGGTAAAAGTACAAGTAATAAAGAAGCTCATAGCTAGATGTAAGCAAGCATCGGGTGGAACTGGATGTGAACTGAACAACTTACTAGCAAAGAATGCTTCAAACACACCAGAACTTTCTGGATTTGCTGCTCTTTGCTGTAATCCATAAAGATGCTCCACTCAGTTTTGGGGCTGATTTAAGATCTCTCGGTTTAGAAAAGCTTTGACCTGCTGACACGAATCATAGCTGAAGACAGTTTATACTTAGGAACTTTAAATGATGCTTTTTTTCTAGCATTCCTGCTGATGTCTCAGCGCATGTGACAGAGCAGCTGCTGTCAAACAGGGTTCACCATTAGATTCCAACAGCAGCAAAACAGGTTTTACATTTTTAGATCTCTTCTGCATGTTGTATTAGAAACTAGCGCGGTTAGCTTTGCTCTCTGAGGTTTTTTATGTATTTTTGTTGTAGACTAAATAGGCCCATACCTTGATGTTAGGGTTTCCAAAAGGCTGCAAACATTCTCCAGTCAAGCATGTTCCATGACAGAGAGAGGTTTCTCTCTGTCATGGTCAAGGTATGGTGCCTTCAGGAAACAGAAAAGGACTTTTTTGAGTTTCCAACCAGCCAATGCTCCGTCAGGGTCAGTAAAACTGAAAATGATCAACAGCTCAACTCTGATCAACAGCTGATTACTCTGTGGACCACTAGCATTGCATGTGTGGACTGGATGTTTCTAACATGATTCAGACCCTTTATAATATTTTTATAACTTTTTAAATGGATAAAATGGACATTTTTGGAAGGCAAAATGGTGGGCCTGAAAAAAGATCCTTTGATTCAATAGAACTGAGACTAAATGTGTTTATTACGTAGTAAATACCTGCCCTAGAGGGCGGCACGGGGGTGGCAGCATCATGTAACGAGGCAGCATGTACTGCCAGAGGAATGTAAAGATAAATGTAGAAGGAGCGGTGTTGAAAGGAAACCTGCCTCAAGGTGGAGAGACCTGAAAGTGGGACGCACCTCTCAGCTCCGCAGGACTGATAAAAACAGAGACAGACAAGACAACTCTGGAAAGGCTTCAGGACATTTCTCTGTCTGTGCCTAGAATAGTTGAGCTGAATAACATACCAAGACCTCTGAGGCCGAAGAACTAGAGATCTGGCATTTACACACATTTCCATTCGATGTGACAAAACTGCAGGAAGAATGAAACACACTCATCACCTCCTGCTGTTCAGCTCTTCTCAAGACTACGGGAGACTTCTTAATTCATTATTTTTGCATACTTTTTAGTGCAGGAAATTTAATGCATGTTATAACTTTGATAATAAAATGTGGATTAAAAATAGCAGTTTTAGAAATGAAGTCTAAAGACAAAGCAGGTGCTTTGAATTCCTTCTGAAACGCGGATGTTAACTGATGCGACCTGACCTCTGTTTTGTTTTAAACTGCAGGTTTACGGTTAGACTCAGGTATGTGGATCAGTAATGTGATGATATCACCATAGGAACAGTCACTTTCAGGGAGACTGAACAGGTCAGATGAGGAAGTACTGCTGGGTTTTTAAAGCAGAAGTGAAACGCTGCTCTGTGGTTGGTTCCTCTCTGGTGTTTCTGAGAAGGAGAGACTGTGCAACAGGAAGTGAGGCAGAAGGTGGCAGAAATACAGCAGGAAATCAAGTGAGCCTGAGCTAAGCTTTAATTGTTTGACAGAGTAGATTTAACACTTTTCTATTGTTGTTTTTGATCATGATTAAAATATTTCTATGTATTTACATAAATGCTGCTTAACTGCCAACAAGAAGCCAGATGGTTTACTTAATTGTTGGGGAACTCCGTGACATCTAATCATTTCTCCTCTCATTGCTGTTCTGCATGTACTGTATTTTCCGCACTATAAGGCGCACCGGATTATAAGACGCAACTTCAATGAATGGCCTATTTTAGAACTGTTTTCATATATAGGGCGCACCGGATTATAAGGCGCATAGAATAGAAGCTACTGCAGTCAAACGTTTGACTGGGGTTGCGTTATGCATCCACTAGATGGAGCTGTGCTAAAGAGAATGTCAACAAAACAGATAAGTCAGTCAGTCAAACTTTATTAATACACTACAAACCAGCGTTCTGATAACTCCATTCACTCTCATGGTAAGGTCTCCTCTACATAGAATTCTATTGAATAGAGCCAACCGCACGTTAGGAATGCATTGGAGTCTATGAAGTTGAAGTTGAAATCAAACGTTAGTTAAAACGTGAAAGGGAACTTTTCCCTGATTCAGTAAACACGTAAAAGAAACAGTTTGATGCACTAAATCAAACGTTAGTACTGTTAACCTTTCCTGTTTCTGTCCCCTGACCGTAGTCTGATGACACAGGGGAGACGCTTTCTCCAGGGCCGAAGTTACTAGTTTCCTCGGGGTTAACTCCCTCACTTATACGTTGCTGAGTTGAGCATGAAGAAACAGCATCAAAACACTGAGTTGTTGACGAGATTCAGGGTTCTTTTTAATGACTTTGCAGCACGTAAAAACACAGGGCTTACAGACTCATACACCGCTGCTCCGGTCGCCGTCTCTACCCACCCCACACACACAATAATACCGACGTCACTCCTTCACTCTTGATTCTCAGCTACGGCAGCACACAGCGCCACCTCTGTCCGGAGGAGTAATGTCAACATCTTCCATACACACACACGAAACATACACCCCACACACTGAGCTTCTAATCACATATAGTTCAGGCAATTCCTGCAACAGTACATTCAAACGTTATACACACACAAGTGGTGTTGGACTAGGAGTAAGCACAGTACAGGTGTTTACCGCTATTACTTCGGCAACGCCCCTGACTACGGTAGCCGTAATGCTGCAAGCGGTGCGGCTTTGTAGTTTACCAGTCGTACTGAAACATTTTGACAACGCCGTGTACAACCAGTATGGATCAACCAATTAACCAATTGATCCATATATAAGGCGCTCCGGATTACAAGGCGCACTGTCATTTTTTGAAAAAATTAAAGGTTTTTAAGTGCACCTTATAGTGCGGAAAATACGGTATATTAAATTACACCCACATTTGACCATTCTTTCTGGGAGCTTAACCTTCTGGCTAGTGTTTTAGGGTTTAGTTGTTATCACACAAGCAGTGACTAGCTTCTCATAATGTAGAAAGCCATGTCTGGCCCAACCTAATGAAACCACTAAAGGGATTGTTGAAGCAACAAAAATAGAGTGAAGAAACGACCAGTTTAATATTCACACCTAGGAGATCAGCAATAAACCTCCATGTTTAATGAATAACCCAAGCAGCTCAGATAACGGGACCAAAAGGTTACAAATTTATCCTGTTCCAGAAAGATGGGTTATTTTTGAAAAGAAAAGTGGCAGGCGTCCGTTACCTACGGGAGATGGCTGCTTACACTAAGCCACTTTCTGCTGGAGCTCTCTTCCTGTTAAAAGGGTGTTTTCCTTCTCATTGTTGCCACATGCATGCCTTTTATAAGGGATTGCTGTGAAGTGAACAACTCTGTAAAGAGCTGTGTTTCCTTAGATAATAAACTAAACTTGACTGCATTGTTTTGTAACTAGGATCAAATAAGAATATATGTAATTGATCTGTGTTTATGATTGGATAGAATGAATTATGTTGTTCTTTATATAAACTGGATCTCTTTGTCTTCTAAAGTGCCTTAAGACAACTTTTTGCTAGTTTATGTGGTTAATAACAAGGCTAACAACAACTAGCAATACTGTGTGCATGAAAGATTTAATAAGATACAAATATAAGTGCAATGATGGATGGATGGATGGATGGATGGATGGATGAAACCTTTAATTTTTCCACCTGGAATTCCAACTTCAGGAAAGTTTCTGTAAATTTTTCCAACTTTTTCAACATACCAGTGAAAATAGAGGATATATTTACACTGCGTGGTTTAACCTGTCAAACATTGCAGGTGGTTAGGAATTTGGCTTTTCCTGGGCGTGGCAAGGTGTAGCAGTAGAGCAGGAGCCATATATACAGAGGCTGTAGTCCTCGACATAGCCATCCCCGGGTCTGATTCCCATCCATGAGGACTTTGCTGCATGTCTTCCTAGTGTTCATAGTGTTACTGTTTATGGGGTTTTCCCCTTTAAAAAGTTAGAGCTGAATGCTTTTCTGTAAACATCAACATTTCTCACCTTACTCAGGTTGTGAATACCACATGGGAGATTGTGTTCTTCTTGTGACAACAGAACACAACATTGTCTAAGGCAGCAAACATTTAGAAACAATTCAAGAGGATTTTGTTTTTTTCAAATGGAGCTGTTTTGCTGTAACATTAGATTTAGATTCGTAAAGAACACTGCTAACATGCTGCTATCTTGTAGTTTCTGGTGTTCCTCAAACAGCAGCCCTTACTCCTGGAACGACTGCTGAGGACCTGCATCTACCTCACGTCAGGGATGTTGAAAAGAAAAATAAGGGCTTTGTGGACGTGACCTCCACACTGAGCCCTTCACAGAGAGCATTTCTCCATACAAGCATTTTATTTTTCTGATCTGTATCTACCCTGTGTTTTCCACAGTGGTTTGTCTGTTTCGGAGAAGACAGGAGAAGGGATGAGATTTTTTTAAATTCCAGCTTTTCTTAACACTGCAGCTAGTTGTGCACGGCAGTGCTATATACCATGGGAGGAGTGGATTCCTGTTATAATGTTCAGGAAATATTCCCACGCTCTCTCATCATGTCGCCTCACGTTGACAAAGTGTTGAAGTTAAATGTTTTTGTTTCAAGTCATGTGACTGTTTTCTTCTTTTTCCCCTTGCCTTCCAGCCTCCTCTTATCCAGGCGATCTTCAGCGGAGACCCTGAGGAGATCCGAATGCTCATATACAAATCTGAAGACATCAATGCTCTGGTGAGGACACACAGTAACATGAATGCACTAACTTTTAAAAATCTCCAAATGCCATATTTTTGTGATATTAAAATGTGAAACCATGATAAATGATTTTTTCCAAGCATGTCCTGTGTAATTTAGCTGAAAAAAGCAAAAAAAACTGTAAAGAGAAAAAGATAAACAAAATAATAGAAAGCTGTAATTCAATTCAATTCAAAATACTTTATTAATCCCAAAGGGAATTTAAATGTTGTAGCTCATCATGAAGGTTTCTTCAAAGAGCCGTTGTAGATGCTGATGGCTGTGGGCAGGAAGGATCTCCTGTAGCGCTCCGTCTTACAGCAGATCTGAAGAAGCCTTTGACTGAAGACACTCTGTTGTTGTAGGACAGTCTCATGAAGAGGATGCTCAGGGTTCTCCATAATGTTCTTCATTTTATGAAGAATCCGTCTTTCCACAATGATCTCCAGAGGTTCCAGAGGAGTCTCCAGAACAGAGCCAGCCTTCTTTATCAGCTTGTTGAGCTTTTTAAGTCCCTGGCTCAATAACCTGGTTCCATCAGTGTTCTCACCCTTAAATTAATAAGATGTTGAATTAGTTCAAATTTAGGTTTTCTAGTAAATCTGATTAACCTGAATCAAAGTTTAGCTGTCGATGTGGGGGTTCTGATGTTTACTTATTTGCATCCTTTAGCTGAAGCCATAGTTTGCAGAGAAGTTACAGAGCATGGTGACTGAAATTGATGAAATCTCATGGTGCAGATGTATCAGTCAGAAGAAGAGTACAAACATATTTCAGCAGCATTACATATGCATACCATGGTGTAATCAAGAGTACCATTCGTAAAAAAAGAAAAATTTAGCAAAATGACATGCTTCTTTTCCCACAATTCCTAAAAGATGAGATGGAAACTTGCCAGGGAGTCTGCCAAGAAGCTGACAGCAACATTGAAACAATTGCTGGATTTGTTTCAAGTGTTGGTCATGTTTGTATGTGACAAACAACACCACGCGTCACCACGGCAACATCATGCTAACAATGAAACATGGTGGTGGCAGCGTCATGCTGAGGTTAATTCAGTTGGAAGTTGTTTTTTGCATAAAGTGGATGAATTCTAGAACTGCGCTGTTCAGGCAGGCATGTACTGTCTGTAGCTATCTTGTTTTCGTTTTGAGATCTTATTTTTAAAAACTCGAATTCCTCCTTTTGTGGATCAAGATTGTGTTTTTTGAACGATTGTTCCCTCTGGTGTTGGATGCTGTGCAGCTGGAGGGATTTTTGCTTTTGGACATTTGTTATGTGTAACCATGGCAACAAGGTTGTTTTTTTTTACAACTGGGAATCACTGATTAACATCTCAAAAGCTCAAATAATACTTCAACTACAACCCCAAATCCCTGATGAGTTGAAAAGGATACAGAACAGGAGCAAAGAGAAGAGCGAGAAGTAGGAAGTTCAAACCAGACAGAGATTTAAAGAGGAGCGGCAAACGCAAAGGAGGTGGACTAGCAGTACTTGTGAACAACAGATGGTGCCATTCAGGACATGTTGCTATGAAGTGTCGTTTCTGCAGCCCAGATATTGAACTGTCAGCAGTAAGTTTTTATCCGTATTATTTACCCAGAGTGTTCACCAGTGTTATTTTGGCAACAGTTTACGTTCCACCTTTAGCTGTTGCCAACACTATATGTAATGTCAATAGCTCAGTTGTTGCTAAGCTACAGACACAACACCCCAATGCGTTTGTGGCAATGTCTGGTGATTTTAACCATGCTTCACTCTCTGCTACACCTTCAAAGTTTCAACAGTTTGTCAGCTGCTCTACCAGAGAAAACAAAACATTGGATTTGTTTTACGCAAATGTCAAGGACTCCTACATCTCTAAAGCAAGACCTCCTCTAGGCAAATCAAATATAAGTTCAGACGCAACCTGTAATGAAGAGGAAAAAAAGAACCTTTAGAGAGGGAGACAGGGAATTATTAAAGTCAAGATAAGAGACAGCAAAGAAGTGTACAAGAAGGAGCTGGAGAGCAAGCTCCAGCAAAACAATATCAGAGATGTATGGTCAGGGATGAAGATCACAGGCTTCAAGAAGATGGAAGATCACACCGATGGAGGTCTGGACAGAGCCAATGAACTGATCACATTCTTCAATAGATTCAGTTCAGAAACAAGCTCAGCATCCTCCTCTCCTGCTCACAGCCAATCACACTCCTTTGATTCAGCTTTCCTGTCACACCTCAAATGTTTTATCTTCCACCTCAGCTATGGACCATTCTACTTCTACATGTTTGTCTTCAACCAAATCAGAAGATGCTGATTCTCCCTTCAACACCTGACAACTTATGCCCCTTTTCCGCTGGCTCGATTTGGCCCTACTCAACTCCATTTGACTCGCTATGCAAGCGTTTCCATTACAGTTTTTTCTGTATGGGTACCTACTTTTTTGGTCCCTGCTCCTGAGCAGGTACAACCAGGGCTGAGTCAAGACTACATGTGACGTGAACAGACTGCTGTTCACTGATTGGCCGTGGGACCAGGAGAAATGAGAAGGTTTTTGTTGAGACAGCACAGGGAAACGTTAATAAAACCCAAGAGCAACTACAACAATATTAAGGACCATAATGGCTGGAGCAGGTCATACATGTAATTTTACCATTTACACATCATAAACCATGCCTGAAGGCTGACAAAAGAAAAAAAAGGACAAATCAGCCTTCTGAATTACATGCAGGCAGAGCGATGTATTTAAAACCCACAAAACAATACCACCATGAAACAGCGTGTTTGGTTCGGACATTTATGGACGGTCATTTAGTGAACCAACGTTTGCAGAAGGAGGGAGCAGGCAGAGAGCAACTGCCCGTAATCAGACTGCCTGCATTGGACCAAACAGGAGGACGAGCCCGCTGAATCTGCGGAGCATGAATATGCAATATCCAACCTAAAACTAACTTCAAAGGTCATAAGTCCGCGGTTTTGCGCTTTTGGGGTCAAAGGTCTGCAGTTTTGCACTTTAAAGTCCTTGTCTTCGTTATTGCCATGGCTGAGACAAAAACCTCGTCATAAAGCCCAAAATTGTAACTTCTTCAGGCAAACTTTGGAGTTTCACCATCCAGACAGTGATGTCTTTCCTCTGCTTCTCCTGCCACACCCCCCCTAACATCAGAACCCCTGAGCCTTATTTTATAAGTTCTGGCTACGCTGTGATCCAGATAATTATCTTGGTGGATCAGTTTAGACATAAGAAACATAAGGCATTCTTGCATATAATATTAATGCAAACCTTATTAGTATTTAGTTTATTTAATGTTTTTATTTTCTATTTATTTTTTATCATTTCACGCAGATTACTTTAAGGTGACAATGTCACATGTTACGTTTATAGCAGCACAGCGCTCTACACTCATGGCTGGAGGCGGGGCTTCAGCCACCATACCTTCAGGCATTTGCGGGTCAGTGGAAACACAACTGTTACTGTAACGAGTACAGCGAAACCGAGTGGTGCAGATCCGCGCCGGCTAAAACTAGCCAGTGAAAAAGGGGCATTAGATGATTCTGCAGTCGTGGGGTGGTTCAAAGATGGACAAGAAGCTGAGTACAGGGAGCTGGTGGACTGCTTTGTGGCATGGTGTGGAAACAATCACCTCATCTTAAATAAGAATCAAACAAAGGAGATGATTGTAGATTTTAAGAGAAACAAGAATAGGTCAAACACTATTTCCATCATTGGAGAAGAAGTGGAGATGGTGGAGGAGTATAAATACCTCAGTGTTCACCTGGACAACAGACATCATTGTGCAAAGAAGGATGCTTCATAAAATGAAGAACATTATGTAGAACCCTGATCATCCTCTTCATCAGACTGTTGTTCAGTCAGAGGCTTCTTCAGATCTGCTGTAAGACAGACTGCTACAGGAGATCCTTCCTGCCCACAGCCATCAGCATCTACAATGGCTCTTTGAAGAAACCTGCATAACATGAGCTATAACAACATTTAATTTCCCTTTGGGATTAATAAAGTATCTTTGAATTGAATGAAGTTATGACCATTTCTTAAAAGCCAAACAATTTAGAGCAGAAACCTTGACGTTTCTGTTAGAAAGCTGGAAATGAAGAGAATTAAATTTTTTTAGGATCACAGTAGGTCCAAGCATGAACTCAAATAAACAAGGAAAATAAAAGTTTTAGAATGGCCCATTCAGAGTCCTGAACTATATCTGACTGAAAATCTGTAGGCTCACCTGAAGATGGCTGTGGACAAGAGATGTCTTCACAATCTTCTCATGGTCCCTCATACCCGTTTTAAGTCCCGAGGAGATCGCTCCTTCCAGACCGTTGCGCCGAGGCTCTGGAATGATCTCCCGTTCCCTTGACTTTGCTCATTCAAGAGCAAACTTAACACCCACTTGTTTCTCCGAGCATTTTAACCACAACATTGACTGGGTTGTATAATCTCAGTGTATTGTTATGAATACTTTCTATAAAGCACTTTGTGACCCTCCCTTGTCTGTGAAAGGTGCTATTAAATAAACTTTTACTTTACTTACTTAACTTTCTTACAAGTGAATAGATGCGGAGCACATTTGTAAGTTGGGGTAGTGAATTATTTAGAGGTCAAGATGTAGGAATTTGATGGAGTCGTACCAAAGAAGACTGAAGGCTGAAATATAAAAAAAATGATGCAAACTTGTTGCAGTGTACAGATCATATTTATGATGGTCTCAACAGACATCTTACTTTTAGATTATTTGTAAAGTTTCTAACAGATTTCAACATCTGCTAAACACACAAACCTTCAAACTGGAACATGAATGCTTTTTATGAAAGTGGCATCAATCAAAATAAATCTAATTTAAATCGATTTCATTTTTTTTTAAAGACTGCATAGAGGCCTACATCTTCTCCTTGATCCGCCCCCACTTCCTGAGTGAAAAGGAAGGCTGCAGGTCAGGGGTCGGTGAAGTCATGGTTCAGAGCATGTATTTATTTACAAGTGCTCTGATCTGGCTGTAGATAGACGACATGTGTGGCTGAGCTGCAGCGGATGTGGGTTGTCCTTCGGGCTGCTGTCACTTTCAGCTTCAGTTTTGTTTTTGTGGCCGCTCTCAGAACGTCCAATAGTCCATCGGTCAGATGACCTGAGAAGATCAACAGAAATCCCTGATCCTTCAGCTCGTCATCTGTAATATGACAGCTTTTTGTCTCATTTAACTCCATTTAATCTGCTCTTGATTTAAAATCCATACGAAATGGTCCATAAGATCCATATGTGGTGCTTGAGTACACACAGCATGTTTTAGTAAGTAACATGAATGTAAACAGGGCAAATTGGTGTTTACAGGAACACTCTACTCCTACTTCCTTCTGACGTAGAGATGTTTTAATGAACCCCAACTTCACTTTTTACCACACTGCAAGTTAATACGCACAGAGGTTCTGTGTGTGGAAAGATCTCTTATCAGACCCAGTGGGTCAGACTGTGACAGGTCCAGATAGGGGTTGTCTACCAAAGTAGGTCCAGTGCTAAACCAGGGTTCAGGCTCGACCTTTTTCTCAGTTGGTTCATTTTGTTTTGCCCAAGCCAAAGACTCCATGTCCCCTGAAATGTCTTTCAGTGAATTCTTGATTGTTCCTCTGTTGTGTTCTTAGTTTCTGCGTAGGTTAACAGTGCAGGGAGACAGTTTCTCTGCACAGATCCCAGCATTTAGCTTGTTACTTCTGCAAACAGATGCCGGTTCACTACAGAAAGACTGTTTAAAACAACAGTCCGTGTGTTGGGAACTTTACTATATATTTACAGCACCAACACTCAAGTCAAATTTAGAAATGTTTGTGCAAATCAAAGCTGCACAAACCAGTGTAAGGATAACTAGAGATGAACATTGTATAACCAGCATCACAAACAACTTGTATATAGTAAGTTCTGTTGGTGCATTGACTTACTTTCCATATATTAGGACTGTTACTAAAAGTTAATGAGCGTGTGTTTTTTCAGTGCTAACCTGGCTTTATAAAAGAGATAGACCGACCAGGCTTCTCCTGGCCGATACCGATGTCTTGTTACGTCTGATCTCCTGATTCTGATTTTGAGCCATTATGATTTCATGTTTTTTTCCGGAGGAGTAAAACACATAAGACAAAACATCTACTATGCAGGTTGAATCCACAGAACATGATAAAATTACAAGATCACCTCCATTAAGGATGTGTTCCAGGCTTTTCCTTGTCTTTATTAAGCTAAAAAAGGCATGCAGGTACACACTATTGGCTGATGCAGCTATAGACTGAAAATGAATCTTTGGTTTGTTGCATTTGATTGATAAGGTTTTTTTTTATATTGGACGTGCTGATCACCAGAGCCAACCAATGACAAAACAAATGTTTTCACTCAGGGTAATAAAGACCACAGACTGTGATTTAAACAATCGGTTTTTAATTTAGGATACTCCTGTCCAAACAACAAGTGTGAAATAGCCCTTTACTACACAGCAGAAGCAGAGGCTGCGTTATATAATAAAATCTTAAATCCCCCAAAGAACATTTTGTTCTCAAATATCCAGTGTTATTGAGATCTGAGCTGAAGTAGTACCTCACTGTACTGGCTGGGATATGGCAGCTGTGCTACTATTGCTCAATATTATGATGATGATATTGATTGTGGTTAACCCACATTTCTACCTTCATCACTATGTCCCACCATTCTTCGTGAGCTGTAGCATCCTGGCCTCTAAAAATAAACATCAACTGTGGGCATCGAGGGAAGTGAAGGTCTACCCAACAGGCTAAAAATAGGACTGGCATGAAGAATTTGCATACATGGCACATGAAATATAATATCCTACCAAATATGATTGGGATTTGTATTTTGCCCTGCTCTTGGCTGGTATAATACGATTAAAACTGGAGTGATGTGATTGGGTTATAGGTCAAAGATTGGCCTTCAGATTCTTTTGGTCTCGAGGTAAAATGCAGTCTGAATTTAGACATCTCAAAGATTTCTTCTCATAAAACCTCTGTGTTAGAGATTGGGGTGGTTTTTCAGGGGCCTGTTGCATCATGATTTTTCCTGGATTTCTTGCAGGATGCAGAGAAACGCACCCCACTGCATGCTGCAGCATTCCTGAGAGATGCAGAGATCATCGAACTCCTCATCCTCTCTGGTTAGAAATCTACTCTGATCTTCGTCCTTCAGATGTCTACAATTTTTATGTCCTTCATTATATTCTGCAAGTGTCTTTGTTTCAAGTACTTTGACAACTTTATACTTTTTACTTATACATTAACCTGAAATTAAGACAATCTATAAATGGTTCTGAGGAACTATACAGAATATAAAGGCTCCAACAACCTGTCTGCATCCTGTAGTTATTGATGTGTTCTTCACCAAAGCAGTTAGTGTTTAACAGTTTAGCTTCAGGTGGACATGATCAGGGCAGGATATCACAACAATTCAAACTGTTGACTTTAATCTGCAAGTATTTTCAGAATTTCCACATTTAATGACAGGATTTTTTGAAAAAGGTTTTTCCAAACTTCCTTTTTTACTTGAAAATGATTTGCATAGTTTTAATGTTGGAAAACATTAAAAGGGAAAACTAAAACAAAACTAAATTGTTGTACTTTAGCTCATCTACTAAGTGTCTTGTTATAACTGATATAATTTCTGCAGTGTGCTCTGCCATCTGATAGCCATATTGATGCTTGAACATACACACCAGCGGCACCATGTTCACATAATGTTTCCATGTTGCAGGGTCCAGAGTCAATGCCAAAGATAACATGTGGCTTACCCCCCTGCATCGCGCCGTGGCGTCCCGCAGCGAGGTGAGCGTACACGTACAAACACTTACTGATACGTACAGTTGTGCACAAAATAACAGCAGTCCAACTAGACTAACCAGATCAATCACTGTTTTTGGTAGAAATCATATGGCATCTAATTTACCAGTGGGTGTAGTAGAGTCATAGAAAACCAACAGAACCAACATTTATTGTATTCATGCTCCTGAGAAAGTGTAATTGAATAACTGATTGAAAGGGGTTGTTTAAAATAATATAGCAGTGTGGAGTCCATTCACTGAGGTCATCCATTCTGTGAAGAACGAGGAGTCAATCAGGTGGCCCTTATATAAGGCTGATGCCGGCACATGTTGTACAGGAATTTCTCTCTGAAAACTTGACAAAAATGGCCTTCAGAAGAACAGCGTACTTTGATTAGGTTAATTGGAGAGGAGAAAAACGTATAATGATATTCTGCTTGCGTAAAATGATCTCCAGCGCTTTAAAATGGAAGCAAAACCAGAGAAAAGTGGAAGGAAACAAAAGGCTTCCTTTCGAATGGGTTGAAGAATAGCCAGAATGGTAAAGACTCAGCCAATGATCATCTCCAGGCTGATCAAAGAAGGTCTGAAGTTAACGGTGAATACTGTGACAATTAGAGGACGCCTGTGTAAGGCGAATCTATCGGCAAGAAGCCCCTGCAATGTCTCACTGTTTAAGAAAAAGACATGCTGAAGAAGATACAAAGAACACATCAACTAGTCTAAAGAGAAATGGAGAAACACTGTGTAGACTGATAAGGGCAAGATTGTTCTTTTTAGGTCCAAGGGCTTTTGTTTGTCAGACGGCCCCCAAATACTGAATTTAAGCCCTAGTACAGTTTGAGGATAGATGCTGGTTCAAGCATCATGATATGGGGATGTTTCTGTTGCTATGGTGTTGGCCTATTTATCGCATATAAGGGATCAGAGATCAGTTGTAAATAAGCAAAACGGCCCCACAACATGATGCGGCCACCCTCGTAAGTTGGGATGGTGCTCTCAGGCTTGCAAGCTTTCTTCTTTTCCTCCAAACGTAACGATGGTCAATATGGGCAAACACTCTCAAACCACAAGCGCAGTTGCAAACTGTAATTTGGCTTTTTGTTAAATGAATTTTGGAATAACTGCTTCTTCCTCTCTGAGAGGCCTTTCAGTCCGCCTTGGTACAGGACTGGTTTAACTGTGGAGAATGACAACCTCTTAGTAGCTACAGCCAGCATCATCACCAGGTCTTTAGCTTTGTTCTGTTTTTAATTTGTCATATTACACCAAAACATGTGTATCTCTGGGACACAGAACCTGTCTCTTTCCTGAAAGTATGATTGCTAGTGTATATAATCTCCTCACACTGAAGAAGATTGTAACACATTCTCTTAGAAATTTCTCTCTCGTTATTCTTCTTATTATTTATTAAATACAAAAAACATTTTTGTAATGCTTACCAACCTATGCAGGAAAAGTTTAGACTGATTTGACATGAGACAGTAAGAAGAAATGATTTAGTTTCTTTTCATACAGAGTATGTAAATATCTGGTCTGAATATCTTAGTCTAAGACTTGAAGACCAACACGTAGGATCAGATCAGGATGTCTGAAGTAAAAACAGGACAGGGATTTATCAAAGAGCAGTTGTTCATGAAAGTCACTGTCCAGCCTTGCTATAGTGTTCACCTTACAAGCAGTTCTGGCCTCGCTGCTACACAGTCAATGCCAAGCTTCATAGATTTGGGTCAAAACTACTAGTTAACAATATCCTTCCACTAACTGAATCTGTGCTGACTTAACTGCTGACGTTTAAAGGTTTTCCAAACACTCAAAGTAAATCTTAAAGTAAAAGTTGTTTTACCTTCTTATTTTAGGTTATTTATATGTACAGGTCCTTCTCAAAATATTAGCATATTGTGATAAAGTTCATTATTTTCCATAATGTCATGATGAAAATTTAACATTCATATATTTTAGATTCATTGCACACTAACTGAAATATTTCAGGTCTTTTATTGTCTTAATACGGATAATTTTGGCATACAGCTCATGAAAACCCAAAATTCCTATCTCACAAAATTAGCATATTTCATCCGACCAATACCACGGTCAGTAAACCATTTACCAGTGGTTTTGGCACTGTGAGCAGGTGCCAGGTCGTGCTGAAAAATGAAATCTTCATCTCCATAAAGCTTTTCAGCAGATGGAAGCATGAAGTGCTCCAAAATCTCCTGATAGCTAGCTGCATTGACCCTGCCCTTGATAAAACACAGTGGACCAACACCAGCAGCTGACACGGCACCCCAGACCATCACTGACTGTGGCTACTTGACACTGGACTTCTGGCATTTTGGCATTTCCTTCTCCCCAGTCTTCCTCCAGACTCTGGCACCTTGATTTCTGAATGACATGCAGAATTTGCTTTCATCCGTAAAAAGTACTTTGGACCACTGAGCAACAGTCCAGTGCTGCTTCTCTGTAGCCCAGGTCTGGGGAATGCGGCACCTGTAGCCCATTTCCTGCACACGCCTGTGCACGGTGGCTCTGGATGTTTCTACTCCAGACTCAGTCCACTGCTTCCACAGGTCCCCCAAGGTCTGGAATCAGCCCTTCTCCACAATCTTCCTCAGGGTCCGGTCACCTCTTCTCGTTGTGCAGCGTTTTCTGCCACACTTTTTCCTTCCCACAGACTTCCCACTGAGGTGCCTTGATACAGCACTCTGGGAACAGCCTATTCGTTCAGAAATTTCTTTCTGTGTCTTACCCTCTTGCTTGAGGGTGTCAATAGTGGCCTTCTGGACAGCAGTCAGGTTGGCAGTCTTACCCATGATTGGGGTTTTGAGTGATGAACCAGGCTGGGAGTTTTAAAGGCCTCAGGAATCTTTTGCAGGTGTTTAGAGTTAACTCGTTGATTCAGATGATTAGGTTCATAGCTCGTTTAGAGACCCTTTTAATGATATGCTAATTTTGTGAGACAGGAATTTTGGGTTTTCATGAGCTGTATGCCAAAATCATCCGTACTAAGACAATAAAAGACCTGAAATATTTCAGTTAGTGTGCAATGAATCTAAAATATATGAATGTTAAATTTTCATCATTACATTATGGAAAATAATGAACTTTATCACAATATGCTAATTTTTTGAGAAGGACCTGTATTTTTTACCTCATCATTGTGTGCAGTACTCCTCCTGTCTGTGGTGAGCTTATTGTGATGAACTAGCAGAATGAGCTTAATTTTAAAAAGTTTTGGACCTTTTTCTTTAGGACGCTGTGCGAGTTCTGATCCGCCACTCTGCAGATGTGAACGCCCGGGACAAGAACTGGCAGACGCCCCTACACGTCGCTGCAGCCAATAACGCACTGAGATGTGCTGAGGTCATCATCCCACTGCTGAGCAGCGTGAACGTGTCAGACCGCGGCGGGCGAACCGCGCTGCACCACGCTGCCCTCAATGGCCATACAGAGGTACCACAGGCAGAATCAGATGCTGTATGTCTTCACTGCAGCACTGGGTTCAGCCCAGTTTTCCAAAGAGACTGGCTATGATGTAACCGTCCTTTGTGCTATTCTAGTTGAATGAAACGAGGAAACAGGTGGGCGGGTGCAGCTGTATCAGTAGGGTTATTAAGTGGGCTGTGCATTCTGAAGCCCTCTTCATTTCTGACAGAATCATTCGGAAATGTGCCAGATCTAAAATTGACTCAGAGAGGCAGGAGATGTGTGGACTAAGCTGAATGGAGAACTTCTCTGTTTCAGCACAAACAAGTCCTCCACAGGTTTTATGCAACAAGTGAGCCAAGAGATGAGATGTGTTTATCATGTTGTTGCATAAAGGCCGTCCCACTCACAGATCCTACTGCCAACATTCTGGATACCCCCCATAGTTCCTACTAATTCCTCCTTCTCTGCTTGCTTTCTGTCAGATGGTGAACCTTCTGCTTGCTAAAGGAGCGAACATCAACGCCTTCGATAAGAAAGATGGCCGAGCGCTGCATTGGGCTGCTTTCATGGGTGAGACGAAATCAGCCAGGGTCACACATGTATTGCTCTCCGAGATGTATAAAAAGCCTCATTTAAATTGACCTTCATTGGAGAACCATAATATTGCTCTGAAATGTTTTTGAAAATATAAGCTTAAACATATTTGCTTTATTAAATTCCCTGGTGGCACAGTTATTGGTACCACTTTACAGGCCAGCCAACAGCTTTGCTTGGGCCTGGGACCAGTTTATTTCAGATGGGCCCCACCCACAGCATTCTGTAACTGGTAGAACTTGTAAAATATTTACTGTTTGGTTGATACTACACTCTATCTCCTCTCTTTTTCCCTTTATTCCTCTCCTATCTGCTCCATACTATATTTGTAGATTTTTGACTTTTCCTCCTTAGAACAGGTTCTAGATGATATTCTTGATTCAGAAGGTTAAAAGTGACACAGATTTAAAATTGTAAATATAATACCAAATAAATAAATAAGTAAATTCATCCATATATCTTAAAAGTACTCTTTATTACTCAATAAATATAATATGGGGAAAACTAGAGCGAGAGTAGGGCAGTATCTTCATTTTATGGACGGGTCGCTCTTTTCCAGCCGCATATAAAGATGGGGAACGCAACCTCTGCATTCAGGACTACACAGAGTCAAGCTAACCACGTTCCACAGTCACAAGAAATCGAAGCGCTTCCTCTTCTTGGTTACCTGATCTCCTGAGCAACAGGCCTCTGAACCTGCAGTTCTCTCTCCTGCTCCGCTGTCACCCACAGATCAGAGCTGCTCATCTCTGTCCTCTGCTCTGATGGAGCTGACAAACACAGCAGTTTCTGTCTTTAAGCTAATGGGCATTCTAATTAGAGCAGGCCCCTTTAGGTAAAGTTTGGGGTCTGGTGAACATTAATATCTGCTTTTGTCACATGGGCCAAAATCGTCAAGTCAAAAGTACTATCTTTGGATCATTATTGTGCTGAAAAACCCAATACCGACCCATCTTCGGTTTTCTTGCTGAGGCCACCAGATGTTTATATAATTCAGATAAAAGTTTACAATGTCATGCACTGTAACAACACTCTGATGCCGTTTAGAAGAGATAAAGGCCCACCGGTATTACAACTTCTCCACCATACTTACCGGTGGGCATGAGGTCATTTTCCACACATTCGTCTTTTATTTTACACCCACCTCACCTGGAGTGTTTGCTGCTCAAAAACACAATCTTAGTATCATTTAGACAAGGCACACAGTTCCAGTTAAAGTCATGTTTGTGTTGGTAACTTTAGGACATAAGAGTTGACTGGCATGTATGTAGCATCTAATGGTTGTCATGAAAACGGCGTGACAAGATGCCACTCTTTTCTCTAACAGTGAGCCTTGAAGATGAACCCTTAGCCTCCGGCTTGCTGTGTCTAGTAGCAAGATAAATATGGGTCCTCATTCATCCTCTGATGCCACCGTTGAGGTTGTTTTAAAACAACTGGCATCTTTTCCTGTTTTTCTCATTTTGAAGAACGAATAAGGCCCCGTCCCCAATGAGACAAGCTCAGGTGTATCTACAAAAAAACTGTCACAGCGCCACCTGGCCTTACATACGTTCTACAGTGTTTTCAGGGGTGCTGCGTGGACTCGTGTGGACGCATAGTTTTTCTGAATCGTTTTTGACACAACACCGTTTTTGTCCCTGTGTGGAAAGGGCCTTAGAGAAACGGACTTCTGTATGGCTTCGTATTTAGTTAAACAGGTAATCAGGACGTTGTGGATTAATTGGAAATTCCTTGAAACTCTTATCAACTTAAAAACGTGAAGTTTAGCTTCAGCTACACTAACTTTCATAGGATTGTTCGGGGTGCCAATAACTCAACCACTGTGGATTTTCTTAAAAGAATGATTTACTAACATGAGAACATGAGATTTTTGTTCCCAATTAATAAATGTTATTAAAACTAAAACTAGAGTTCTCATTTTTTAGGAGATTATACTACAGTAAAAGACTAATTTAATTTAAGTGCTTTTATACATTTGTCAGGGGTGCCAGTAAATGTGGATGGTACTGCACTTAGATGTTCCCAAAATACACCGGACTCACTTATATCTGAAGCTGGTTACTATGTGCTTTAATATTTAATCTGGCAGTGTAAAGCTAGTCTAGAGCAGGCTGTTTGTATATATTAGGTGACCTTAACATACTGTATCGGATGCTGTTTTCCCTGGTTTGAGTTCTTTTTGTTTTGCGTATTCAGCTTTCGAACTAAGTTTCATGAAAGTTTCTCTGCCATTTTTTTCTGATAATCAGAAAAACGGCCACAATCATGTGCTTCCATTTTAGATCTGAGCGTGGCAGGCTGTGGCTGCAAACTGCAGCAAATGTTGAACTTAAACACATTTGTGGAAAGAAAAACCGGTGTTTTTGACCCCACTTGTAGATATTTTCACAGTCAGTTGTAGAAGGTAGAGGGCAAACGCTCAGCTAAAAGGAACTTTAATGTTAAAACATGGAGAAAGTTCCAGGGTCTGACTGTTTTAAACTAGGTGTATGCGCAAGCATTTCTGTTCTCTCTTGGTTTATATGCTGCTGCCCCCTGCAGGTCATTTGGACGTAGTGCGTCAGCTTGTGAGTCAAGGTGCAGAGATCAGTTGTAAGGACAAACGGGGATACACACCTCTCCACACTGCAGCTTCCAGTGGACAGCTGGCTGTGGTCAAACACCTGCTCAACCTGGCTGTAGAGGTAAGGATAGATCCTCAGTCACATGAGCCAAGAGTCTGACTGGTTTAACAGCTGCTTCTCACAGATGTTATGCATGTTTCTCAATCTGTGTTTCACTTCATATGCACAAGATTTTACCCACTGACAATAAACAGAAAAAACAGAAAACCTCATTTAAACCCATAGCTTTAGATTCTTACAGCTTATCTATCACTTGTGTCCAACTTTTTCATGTACTTCCAGTTATAAATGTCTACAGTGGTTGTTGAATTGATACTCGTTTCCTGTTTGGTAACCATTGACCAAGGGACCAAAATCTGAAAGGCTTCATCCTTTAATAGTAAACGAAAAGAAACGCATACAAACAGACTGAGCACAGTTACAACCGCTACTTTCAATCGATTTTATTGGAATTTAATGTGATTCACCAACACAAAGTAGTGCATAATTGTGAAGTAATCTGAAAAACATGGCCTCTTTAAGTCGGCACTTTGTAGAAACAGATTTTGGTGCAGTTCTAACTGCGAGTCTTTTTGGTGTTTGTCTCTACCAGCTCTGCACATCTAGAGACGGAAAATTTACCCATTCTTCTTTACAAAACAGCTCACGCTCAGTCCAACTGGATTAATTGGATTTAGGTCTGGATTTTGACCCATAAATATGCTTTGATCTAAATCATTCCCCCCAGTCCCATGTTTGCAGCCTCTAACAGGTTTACTTCCAGGAAAACCCTATACGTAACTCCATCCATCTTACTCAGTTCTGTTCAGCTTTTCTGTCCCGGCAGAGGAAATGCTTCCCCGCAGCATGATGCTGTCACACCATGTTTTCCTGTGGGGATGGTGTTTTCAGGGTGATGTGCTGTGTACCCATAGTCAAGTCAAGTTTGTTCATATAGCGCTTTTCAGCAACAAGGCACTCAAAGCGCTGTCCATGAGGAAAAACATTACAATGATACAGAAAATCAAACACTTCAAATGACATTAATAATTCTTGGGAATTTACTGGTAAGAGTATATCATGTTACACATAGCCAAGAAAGTTAAATGTTGGTCTAATCCAACCAGAGCACCTTCTTCCACATGTTTGCTGTGTCTCCTGCATGTAGGACTCCTGGCCCCGTTAAACAGGACTGTTTACTTCAACAATGACTTTTTTAAGGACAAACTCACAAAGCGTTGTCATTCCAAGATATCAATATATAATGTATACATTAAATTAAACAAAATAATCATAAAGAATAATAATGTACTTGTTATGTAATTAGAATAAATGTCAATATGTTGTTTTATTAAATAATGTTACACGCATGCCTAAAAAGAACAGATTCAGATTACAGCACAGTGAGACTTCAAACATGTTTTGTAACATTACATAAAGGAGCGATTTTAACCAGTTGGGAAAACCTGTTCCATAATTTAACACTCCTTTTATGAATTTTTGTGAAGTTGTCCTCCACATGTAAGACATGAAGGAGGATGAAGATCCAGAGGGCGAAGAAAAAGAAGGAATATAAGGATGTGTTGTAAAATAAAAATGGAAATGCCCAGAATATTTCCTGTATTGTAATGTATCTTGACAAGGGAAATGGATATCTGTAATGTATTAGCAAACATTGCAAGAAGGGTCTTGGGTGGTTTTGCTACTTTGCCGTAAAGGGAGGACAAAACCGTGGTTCTGTCTTCAGATGTTCCCACCTGAGCTGTGGATGTCTGCCGCTCCTCCAAAGTTACCTTGGGTCTCTTGGCTGTTTCTCTGATCTACACTCCTTGCCTGGCCTGTCAGTTTAGGTGGACGTCTATGTCTTGGTAGATCTCTGTTTACTAAACAAGTCACTGTTGTAAGATTGGTGGTACTGGTTATTATTTTGGGGTGTCAGAGTAAAGGGGCTTAATGCATGCCACACGTTTCAGATTTATATTTGTAAAGCAAATCATAAATCAGTTTTCCTTTCACTTCACAATTATGCACTACTTTGTGTTGGTCTGTCACATAAAATACACTGACGTTGTGGTTGCAACATGACATAATGTGAAAACATTTAAGACGTTTAAATATAGTTGCTGGGTTCTGTTTTGACCCGCATACCTTCCATTATGGTCACATGTTTCCTCCTGTGTGGCGACAGATAGATGAGGCCAATGCGTTTGGGAACACGGCGCTCCACATCGCCTGCTTTAACGGCCAGGACGCCGTTGTCAGTGAACTGATCGATTATGGTGCCAACGTCAGCCAACCCAACAACAAAGGTTTTACCCCTCTGCACTTCGCTGCTGCCTCCACGCATGGAGCACTTTGTCTGGAGTTCCTGGTCAACAACGGGGCTGATGTCAATGTGCAGGTAAACCTGTTTATTAAGGGTGCATGATAGTCAAAACTTACCTTGTTATTGAATGGAGTCAGTTTTTGTTCAGTCTGGTTGTGGAAAAGAAGGGAGCCAGAAGTATATGAGGCAGGAGTTGAAAATGATGCAGGAATAAACAGAACAGTAGATAACAGGGGTGAAATCATGTATAATAGATTTATTTCAGACTGCCCTGTTTGTCATGGAAATTGTTATTTTTGCCATGTCAATGTGATTTTCTATTTTGAAGCAAATATAAAGGACTGAGAGCACTGAAAAGTCGAGTTTGGAAGTTTTACATGAAAAGTGAGTTCAAGCTGAATCCTTTTTTTTCCTTTTTCCATCAGAGTCGAGACGGAAAAAGTCCACTTCACATGACAGCAGTTCATGGACGTTTTACTCGCTCCCAGACCCTCATCCAAAACGGTTAGCCTTCGTTATGCTCATCATTCCCTCTGGGTTTCCTAAAGCTGCACGTTAGTCTTCATGCATTCACATTTGGTTTCAGGTGGAGAGATCGACAGCGTGGACAAGGATGGGAACACCCCACTTCATGTGGCTGCCCGCTACGGTCATGAACTCCTTATCAACACGCTCATCACAAGTGGAGCCGACTGCACAAGGTATGATTCTCTCTTGTCCAGAACTTATTATCACAAAGACCACAAAGGGATTTAATCGTAAAAAATACTGTTCCTTATCTGTCTGTCTCTAAAGACGAGGAGTCCATGGGATGTTTCCTCTCCACCTGGCAGCCTTGAATGCTCACTCTGACTGCTGCAGGAAGCTGCTGTCCTCCGGTAATTCATTGTCAAATCGTGACAAGACTTCTCTTTTGTATAATTTATATTAGGGAGGCCAGAGGAAATGATGGAATTAAAACCATACAGAGTTCCCAGTCAAAAACAGATGATATAAATGACTGAGAGGTATGAATTAGCCCAGGTTTACAGATGAAGTCAGGCAGAGTCTGCATGTTTTATGATGTTTGCAGACAACATTGTGATCTGTAGGTTGCAGGTGGAAGAGAACCTAAACATAAATAAATGTTTAATATTTATCTACAAGATATGTGTGTGAATGAGATGGAGACTGGTGGAACAGTAAGAAATAAAGACCACAGAGAAGGTTCATCAGTGTAGTGAAGGAGATTGTACAGAGGGTTTGGTGTGATGAAGGAGAATGTAAAGGCAACAACAGAAGCAATCCTCATTGATGATCAATCTAATAGTTGTGAAAGTGGTTTTTAAATCGGTCCAAACACTTTTAAATTCATAAAACTTTAGTTAAATCATATTTCTTAACAATATTTAGTTATCTGACTGATTGCCCTTGCCAGAGTATTGGATTTCTAACAACAGACTGCTGGAGTTGGGCACCAACTCCCCCACCCACACTGCAAGTGTTATGTTGATGGATGGATAGATAGATAGATGGATGGACGTGCAGTTTTTCAGAAAGGTTTTAGCACTGTTGCTTTGGTTAAAAAAATCCTGCACAGCCACATTTATTCAGCTGTGGCTAAATTCAGGCAACAATGTCCCACTGTGGACGATGCCTCACTGAGACTGATTCCAAGAGCCTCCTATAACCCACCTCCACTTAATTGGGCAGCCTTGAATAAATTCCCACCTAAAATCTTTGTTTGCTCATTTAATATTTTGATCACCAACTCTTTTCCATATGCTTAGTTTTATTCTTACTGGGGGTTTAAGGAACAGCAAAGAGTGCCATGTTATAGAGAAATCGGAAGGGACGAAAAGACACCAAACCTTTCTGGCTCTAGATCCACACACTGATGATTTCAGGGCTGTGGTACTTGTGTCTAGAGGCGTGGAGCACAAACAGCAATGGTTCATCATGTGGTTCAGATAGATTGCTGAAGCGAACACAAGAAGCTTTTTATAGTTTTGAGCATTGCTGGTGCTGGTTGGTAGCGTTGCATTTGTTACGCTCAGTTAAATGTGTTAGTGTCAGTGCTTGTAGGAAATGTGACTTGTGGCAAATTGAAACAGGGCTGCTTTTTACTTTCAATCCACACTGGCTAAGTTCTTACTGCCTCTCCATAATGGTCCGATTTGTGGAGGGCATGACGAATAGTTATCCTGTGCACAGGTTCTCCAATCTGAGCTGCGGATTTCTGCAGCTCTTCCAAAGTTACTGTGACCTCAGTGTGCTGATTAGGTGACCTTTTGAAGGCAGCTGATTGCACTGGATTTTATTTACTTGCATCATAGAAAGCAGCCGTGCTTGCTCCCCCCAGGTGGAGGAGAGCAACAGATGGTTCCTAACCTAAAACTGTCCAGAACTTGTTGTAGAATGACTGGAATGTTGAAGTTAAAGCAGAATAGAAGTTCTCAGAAAGTAATTTTGCCTGTGTTCGTCCAAAATATAACATAATATTTTCTTGTCCGTACGCCTCCCCTCCACCAGAGTCCCAACTTTCTAATCTTAATTATCCAAATGTGATGAATATAGTTCTGAGGGCAGCATTTGCGCTGTGGACAAGTTGCTTGTTTCTCTCAGTCTAAATGTATGTGTGACCTAACGGCAACATGTCTGGTTCTCTGTGTTTGTTACATGCAGCTTCTATCTGTCCATGTGTTTTCCTGCACCTGTATGATCACCTGGGCCTTGCTTTCCCCACCTGTCACACTAACACCCGTCTTTCTCTCCACACCCTCCTGCTTCTCTTCTCCTCTCTGTGATGGCTGCTGCTGTGTGTCTTGTCTGGCCTCCGTTCATCTCCCTGTGCTGCCCTCGTCAGGTCGGAGGTTTAGCATAATGTGTAACGACTCGGTCCTGTCCGCAGGCTTCCAGATAGACACCCCAGACAGCCTCGGGAGAACATGCCTACATGCAGCTGCTGCTGGAGGGTGAGTGCTGCTGTTTACAGACGTAGCTAGTGTTAACATGATGTTTAGTGTAGAGTCTCTGTTTGTCCAAACCTGTATGTCCCAGCTGGTCTGCTTCCAGAGCACCGATTATTGTTCAAAACTAACATCTGGATAACGAAGAATGACTGGATCATATAAAGTAGATAGTGAACAATCTTATATATGAAATACAGATGAAAACAAACCATAAGATTAACAGGAGAAAAATGTAATAAAGCACAAAATAATAAAGATTCTGCAGTCCAGTTTTTGCTGGTTCTAGTCCGATCCCATTGTTTCAGTTTGCTTTTATTAAACTTTTAGTTTGTTTTTGATCATGGTGATGTAAAGGCCAATCTGAAACTACACGGGAGCTGTGAACAATACTGCTCCAGTTTTACACCTATCCTCAGCTATATTTATACACAAGTTGGATAATTACATAATAAGCTCCAGAATGATGTTTTCACACTTATATTCACAGTCTTGTCATCTGGAGAGCTGCTGTAGCTGAACTACAGTCTGTAGAGGGACCCCAGAACTTAACGGTCTTTTAATAAAGTTGCTTCTGTTGACTTGAGGGTTTTTTAGAGAGTAAAACATTGATTAAATGGTTTGAAAAGCAACTTGACTGAGCAACCCTGTGATGTTTCTTTTGGGCTAACAGTCATTAATTACTCATGAGCAGAGGCGACGTCACACTGTGTGCGCATGTGAAAGATTGAGACCTGTAAAGCAAAGCTGCTGAATAAAAATGTTGGAATGAAGTCAAGAATATATGGCGATATTTCTTTTTATTTTCTATCATTTTCAGTATTGCTGATAACAGCAACCTCTTTGTGCTTTGTAAATGTTCCTACCTTGTGTCAAAGTCTTCCAACAGGCTGTGAACATTTCCTAATCCTACAGTAAATGCACCATGGCGGGTAGAGGTCAGACATTGAAAACGGTCAAATAAAAGCACTTGCTTTTGTCCGGTTTGCCTTCCTGTTGCTGTCGAAGCTCTTTGTCGCTTCTCTGTGAAGCAAACAGTTTTTATTACTGGACCAATACGAAGCATTTTCTTTCTGTCAGCACTACGACATTTACATGGAAGAGCATGCTGGTCGAGCAGAGGCTGTCCACTAGGAACAGGCTTAGCAGCAGGCTCTGTCCACAAGCAATCAGACATAAACATCTGTTGACATGAACCGCTGGTTTGTTTTGATTAAACTTCTAGAGTAAAACCTGTCAAGGCCTACATGACCTGCAACAACACAGGACCTTGATATCTGGATCAAATCATGGCGTCCGTCAGGTTCGACACCAGTATTGGGTCCAATTGCTCCCATCTCTACTAATAAACTTCCCTCCGTTAAACATGAACAAATTTACACAAATACAGCAGCTAAAAGCGTTTTATTTTGTACTAGTCTGGTCTAAACTATGTAAGTATGAAATGTTATTCATTATATTGAGGCAGATTATTTTAAGGTAGTGGGAAAGAAAAAGATATGCTTGAGAATTAATATCATTTTCAGGCTAATGTAGCAGGTAAAACTGTGCTGATCTTGTGTCAGGCCTCTTATCAAATACCATGGGCTAATCTAGCAACCATCATCTCATTTACCCCCATGTAGAAGCTGGTCTCATCTTGTTTAAATAAGCACAACATTTACATGACAGCCAGCTTCTTTAAAGGTCATAGCAGGAGGGTGCCAGTGCCTGTCTGCTGGACAGCTTTCAGGTCAGCACATAGCATAGCACGTAACATTTTTATAATTATTTGTCTTATGTAATAATCAAATGTACTAATAATCAAATTTTTAGTTTTCTTTAAACCACAGTCATCAAACCTGAAATATATCTGGTTGTGATGCATCTGGACGTCATTCATGTTTTACCCTTTGGATCAAATTCCTGATCTAAATAAACCTTTTGATGCTATTCTAATTTATTGACCTGGGCCTGTATTATATATGTATTTGTAACCAGAGCAGTGACTGTCCTTCTGTTTAAACTGAAGCCCCAACCTTATCACTAATAACAGTCACACATAATACTCTAGCATTTCCATTAACTACTTTTATTAATACTCTTTTTTTTTTTCTGTCAACAAGAAAGATGAACCTGAATAGAACATAAAAAAATTAACATTTCTCATACATTTACATCCATTCCATTAAGGTCTTTATATAGTGTCCATTTCTACCAGTTCTGTGTGAAGGTATCCATTTTGATTCACAGTACACATGTCAGTTTCTGCTCCCTTTTCAGTCAGTTCTGTCTACACAGCCTCCATCATTATTTTAAAGATACATATGTCCTCCTTTTTAATTATACCTCCATTAACCACTTTTATTTGTGTCTACAGTAATGTGGACTGTGTCAAACTGCTTCTGAGCAGTGGGGGAGAACACAACCGGAGAGACAAATGGGGCAGGTAGGAAACATTTACAGTGGGAACAGGTCTTCTCATCTGAACTATTTAATAAAAGGACACCCAGCGTATCACAGAGCCCTGGTTGTTTCTGTTTCAATCCTTTTGTCTCAAAATAACGCAGCAGAAGGGGTTTTGTGTCGTTTATTTTTGTTCAGAATGTTTCTACTGGAGTCCTTTTAATCTGTTGCTCTGATTCTGTGACTATGTGTCCCTCAGGACTCCCCTTCATTATGCAGCTGCCAGCCGTCACTTCCAGTGTCTGGAGACCCTGGTAGCCTGTGGAATCGATATCAATGCAACTGATCAGTGGGGGCGCTCCGCCCTGCACTATGCTGCTGCCTCAGACCTGGATAGGAGGTGAGCTAGATGTGTTCTGATACCAAGAAATCAAAAGACAAATAATAATAAACAGGTTTTGCAGCAGAACAGAGAATTAAAGCAAATGGCTTTAAATTGTTTTTGAACTCTGAACCCTGTGATGAAAACAAGCCCAGGAATCTTTTTTGTGAAGCACAAAAGCTTTTTTAGCAACCTGAAAGGGCATGAAGCCCCTGTCTTTACAGCTCTGTCAGCAGGTGGGGTGAGGTTTTCAAACTATTGTCCAGCCCACCTCTTCTGCCCGGTGGTACACATTTAAAACTAGTGGGGAAAGCTTTGAGCAGCAAACTGAAATGTTGACATCTTTTGAGTGAAAAACCTTTTTTAAAACACTGAAGTAAGGGAAGCGTTAGAAATTCATGCGGTTTAGGAGTGCTGCGCTGGACGTAGTGGTAAAGCACGACCCTCAGACACGGCTGTCCCGACCCCAGAGACCTACGCTGCATGTCTTCCCCCTCTCTCCATGCCACTTCCTGTCCATCTACTTTGGAAAAACCACAAAAATAAAGGCCACCAGTACTGTAAACAAAAGATAGAAAAGCTTGCAGTTGTTGGTGAATGATGGATTCTGATATGATTTGCAATCAATTAGCAAATACTAGTCTATAGTTTAAATGTCGGTCTGCTTTGGGCTTAATGCTGTCATAGACCGCAGATAGTAAGCAGCATATAATTTATATAACTATTCAATGTTTATTGCAGGTCAAGAAGTTCCTTGCAATGCTAATACTGCACACAGTAATATTTCAATCACTATAAATGTGCGATATACAAGTTTCAAATATTCAAGGATTCAGACTTCCACTTTCAATACAATGAACAGGAGCTTCAGTTGGAATTACGGTCCACTGTTCTACAACCATGAACATTAACCTCTGATTCTTAGACAGCAATTACACTCTAAAACAAAACTAAATGTCTCTAAATTGTAGATCTGCTCCTCCTTTCTGCTGTTGCTCTGCAAAGCCAGTCTAGGTGCTGTCTGTTCCCATGGTAACCTGATGTAAAGCTAACATAAGTAGGCAAAGCACTTGTGTTTACATTTCGAACATGCTGGCAATATGAAAGGTGCATGTTGTAAAATAAGTTTATGTTAACACCCCATGTTTCACCCTTCCACGCAGGCGTCGTGTTGCTCTGGAGCCAGAGAGTGAAGGAGTCCAGGCAGAGAGAGAGAAGGAGGCAGCCCTGTGAGTCCAGAGAGGGAAACATTTGGACATGTTAGAGGTGTGAGTTGCTCTGTTCGCTGAGTCTTTGTGTTTGTGTTGCAGATGTTTGGAGTTCCTGCTTCAGAGCGGAGCGACGGCCTCACTGAAAGACAAACAGGGCTACAGTCCTGTCCATTACGCTGCCGCCTTCGGACACAGGCACTGTCTGGAACTGGTCAGTTCCCACACACACACAGTTTCTTGGCCCAGTGAGCCAAGGTTAGATTGATGCTGGTTAAAGCAGCAACTTATTGTTGTGAATGTTCCCCTATGTCTCTTATCTGTGCATGCCTGTCTGTAGCACTGCTGTGTGAAGATGTGCGTAGGCTGAAGGACGCGAAGATCGAGATTTTGGTGTAAATAATGGATGTAACCATAGACTGATTTTAGGATCCATTTTCAACTTTCTGTGTCTGAGATAGTCTACAGAAAGCCAGCTGCAGCTGCGATCGCCGCATAAAACTGCAGAGGAGCTCAGAAATTAAAGCTCTAGAAATGCACCAATTATAATTTTTAGGCCACTTCTGATTTCCAGGTTTTATAAAGCTCTGATGGGTCAATAATTCCAGTAAATCATCTAGAACTATAATATAACCTATTCATATTTATTTTCTTGTTAAATTGAAACATTGTCTGTCAATGAAATGTTTACAGTAAAACAAAATGTCCAAAACCGCACTGGGTTCCTGGGCTTCCTCTCTCTGTTACAGATAATATTTACCGGGATATTAAACATACTATAGCAATAAATACTTTACCAATAATAAAACCTAGCTGACCATATATCCTCCTCATAATCCAAATTGCAGCTTCTAAACTTCTTAACCTTTTTTCCTCTGTGAAAAGATAAAAGGTTAAAATAATTTCAGATGTGACATTTTTAAAGTGTCTTTTATTAGGATTTAGCCAGATTAGCATTGCTAACTCAGAAGCCTCTGTATTTTTGTTAGATGGTAAATATAGCCCATCTGGATTTGGAAATTTTCAAAGCGAATGAATATATCGCCTCTGTAGAATACTTCATTTAAATTTTTGGCTGATCAACCTAAACCTCTGCTGGATCCAATCAACAGCCAATCGATCAGTTCATCCCCAAAAAGCCCTCAGCATAAACAGCCTTGTTGAACCAGAGTCCTAAACCTTAATAATAACTTTGATGCCTATCTAAGATCTACCAGCAGGGGTTCATGTTAGTCTTGTTGTGACCTGTAGCTGCTGAACAGAGATGATGGTCATCAAGAAGATCCTGAATCTCCTCACTCCAGGAGTCCACTGCACCTTGCTGTAAGTCTCAAACACCTCTTCTCATCTCCTACTGGAATATATTGGAATACTGATGGAATACATATAGTCGCATGCATTGTAAGCAAAGCCATTTCACAAAGTCATTTCAATTGCTTATAAACAAATGATTGGTAATAATTTGATTTAATATATCAGCCCTTCTGGTTTTCTTTGCCTTATTTATATTAACAATAATATTGATTAAATACTTCTAATCAAAGACCTTTTATTTGACTTTGTAAAGGTTGTTACAAGTTTTTTTTGTTAATTAATCGGTGCTTTGTTAAAGACTTAAGTTCAGCTTTTAAATCAGGGCTTGTTTTTCATCAGGCATACCATGGCCATGCCCAGGCTCTGGAGGTGCTGCTGCAGGGGGAGAGAGAGGTGGATCAGTCTGATGAGGCAGGAAGGACCCCTCTGGCCCTGGCCGCGCTGCAGGGACACACCGACTGCGTTCACACGCTCCTCAGCCAGGGGGCATCGCCACACTCCAGTGATCAGCAGTACGGTCGTTTACCTGTGCACCTGGCAGGTAGGTTAATAGTCATGGATAGTTTTATGGTTAACCTGTTGAGAGCGATGTGATTCAGGCGACCATTTTGGACCAAATCGCCTCACTTACTCAGAGGGAAGGTGAGTGAAGTGCTACAGCCATTTTTATGTTATGGTTTCGATTCCTTTTTCTGTTTTCTGCAGTTTTGGTAGAAATAATCAGACAAATTTCATATGATAATTGGTCAGTTGGACAACTATTAATGCCTGCTTCTCTCTCTCTGTTGGTCTGGTCAGTGATGAACGGTCATACAACGTGTGTGCGCCTCCTGCTGGATGAATCTGATGGTGCGGAGCTCATTGATGCTGCTGACACTCAGGGACAGTGAGTTGTGCTCTTCCCTATAGCTTTTCCGCGTTATCTTTGTGTTATTGCTTAAGAATGTGTCACCCTTCATTTCTGCAGGACTCCTCTCATGCTGGCGGTGGCTGGAGGTCATGTTGATGCTGTGTCACTGCTGCTAGAGAGGGAAGCCAATGTTAACCTGGCTGACTACCATGGCCTCACAGCTCTCCACCTCGGGGTGAGCATCTAACCGATGTCTCTCATGGTTGAATTTTACAAACTTCAGCTGTTGTTGATAATGTGACTATGCATGTTAAAATCCCTTGAAGCTATATTCTGACTTGTACAATGTCTGCACCCAGCTGCTGTGTGGTCAGGAGGAGTGTGTCCAGTGTCTGCTGGAGCAAGAGGCCTCAGTGTTGCTTGGAGACTCACGGGGTCGCACAGCCATCCACCTGGCCGCTGCGCGAGGCCACGCCTCCTGGCTGAGCGAGCTTCTGAGCATCGCCTGCTCAGAGTCACCGTCTCTGCCACCACTAAGAGATCACAGCGGATACACACCTCTGCACTGGGCCTGCTACTATGGTTAGTGACTTCAAGGTTCGGATGGAATTGGCTCCATGAAGCTAATATTTAAACAGCTAGTGTTAGCTTATGTCATCCAGGAGGTTTACTACTTCACTGGTGCAAAAAAAGGAGCTTTACTAACCTTTTTAAGTTGCTTTCAAACGTCAGTGTCTTAGCATTAACGTGTAGCATTAGTACAGATAGCATGTGGCTTCCTTTTTTTCCTGTCTGTCTGCCTGATAAGGAAAATTCCCACCATACAACACTTTTCTGTTTACTTTGTCAGCTATATGTTTTTTTTATGTGTATAACTTCCAGCAGCAGCTTATTGTTTTGGTCAGATGAGCAGTGGGCCTGAGTGTCTCTGTTATTGCAGCGCTGCTGCCAAACATTTGCTACAATTTGGGCAAATGTGAATAGGTCATTTTATATTAATTTTGATACAAATGAGTATCTTTGAATAATACATTTTTCTACTATTGATTTCTTTCAAAATATCGGTTATTCTGACCCACCTAGATCACTCTGACAACAACACTCTTAATTGTGTTACTGGGGAAAGAAAAATCAGAGTCAGCTATTTCCATCAGGTATGGGTACCTTTCACAATTGAACCAATACGGTACTAATACCGATTCTCGGTACCTGGGAATCGGTATCGTTACTCAACGGTACCAGTTTTCAGTACGTTTATGTGTTAATAATTGTTAATTCTTTTAATAATAAAATCTTAGAATTTTTCAATGTAACATATTTTTTCTCAATATATAAACTTTAATGAATATATCAAAACAACATCCAGCTGTTTGTATTGTAACATCTCAGTTGTTTCAAACATTTCTCCTCCCATGTTGCTGGCTGCAGACGATGAGTCGCTAACGGATGCAGGCGTGTTAACGGTGCTGAATGCTGGAGTTGTAGTCGTAGATCTGAGGCTGATGAAAACCGTGCCCTCTTCAGCCTTGAGAAAAATCTTGTGCTTAACCAGGTTCTTCCTCAGATTAGAAGTATTCCCGCCGCTGGTCTTGCACTTCGTGTCACAAATATTGCAGCGACTGTAATCTGCATCACATTTTGGAAAGTGGAGCCATACTTTCGAGTGCTTTCTATCAGCCATGCTTTGTTGACGGGACCAGCAGCTACTGACGTTACGCTCTTGTGTGTGCAATGCTGTGTTCATGACCGGCATGGAAAATTGCCCACTCTTCCACTCCATCAGTGTCACGATGATGCGTTTAGGTACCGAAACATGGTACCGTTTTAATTTATGTGAATAGGTACTAGGTAGTACCGGCGGAATTCGGTCCGTATAAAAGTACCAAATCAGTGAGTTATTTTATTTAAAATGAAATCAGAGAAAGCACAGAGATATAAGAAGCCATTTAAAGAGTAACAGTATTGTTAGCGACATGTCGAGATATGTCTGCAGTTTATTTAGGCTACAAGAGACTGGGAGAAAGCTAGACTTTCAGGAGATAACAGCAAGGCTCAACGGTGTACAGCAAAGCTGATTGGTGCATCTCTCATAAAATGTTTCTTTTCTGCTTGTGTAGTTCCTGTCAGTGCTAGCGAAATGAGGCTAATATTGTGTTTTTCTGTGTCTGGAAAAGGAAAAAGAAAATAAAAAGCCTGCGCTTCACTGATCACTCCTGAAAATGTATTGGTGTTTACAGGCCATGAAGGGTGTGTTGAGGTTCTGTTGGAGCAGAAGGGCTGTCGGTGTATTGATGGGAATCCTTTCACCCCTCTGCATTGTGCAGTGTAAGTCAGTCTTAGTTCTCACTGCCTCACTTCGTTTTGCTGTTTGTGTGTCTTGAATGCCTGAGCTTGTGTTGGTGGTTAATTTGCCAGGTTGAATGATCATGAGCCGTGTGCGTCACTGCTTTTGGAGGCCATGGGATCAGACATTGCTGGCTGCAGTGATGCAAAGGGCAGGTAAGACCTCCGTATGAAGCCACTGATGCTGCAGTCCTGTTAGTCTCCGGTGCATAATTGCTTTTTACTCTTTTTTTGCTCATTCAGGACTCCTCTCCATGCTGCAGCATTCAGCGGTCACATAGACTGCATCCAGCTGCTCCTTGCCCATGATGCACCTGAAGACACTGTAGACCAATCAGGTCGCACTGCTCTGATGATGGCAGCTCAGAAGGGCCGGGCCGATGTTCTTGGTGCTGATTTCTTTTTCTGTTTGAGTCCATTTAAAAAACGTCAGTCTGGTTGTTATTTGAGCTGCATATTAACACAGATGTCTTACAGATGTGCTGCTGACCAGTGCCAATGCCAACCTCAGTGTTACAGACAAAGACGGCAACACGGCCCTGCATCTGGCTTGCAGTAATGTAAGTGTATGAAATGGTAACACCACTGCATAGCTTTATCACTTCCTTCATTTGTTTTCATGTGGAGGAGTTTGCTGAAGTGCTATGCTAACTTTAGCACGTTTACTCTTTGTTTTGACATGTGGTCGATAATTTAGCTTGTAACCTTTATCACTGCAGCTCCAATTAATGTGCGGACAAAAGTTGTTGCTGGTTTTCATAAACTTAGCTTTTTTGTTTGAACGTCATAAGATTGAATAACTAATGTTTCAGATGCTTTTTGCACAGCTCTCCCCCACACAGACAGCTGTCTGAGCACAGCGGGTCATGTCACACAGATGGAAAGCTGAAGCACCCATTATATTTAACTATAAATGCTGTTGTAAAAGATGAAAAACACTCAGATTGTTAGGGAAAACCAAGATGTGATATAGCAGTAAAGTAATGTGCACACCCTTTATGAGAGATTTTTCAGCTGTGCAGCAGAAAATAGACTGTGATTTTATTTATTTTTTTAAATTGGCAGTGCAAAGTACAGACAGACATTCAGTATTTGCATGTGAGTTCAATGTTTCTCCCCCATACTGATCATTTAAAAATGCTTTGACTGGGACATCCATACTAAGCTGTTTTTATTTATAAAAATTAAGTATTTTCACACCATTTAAACTGAGGTATCATGTTTTTCCACCTGAGCTGTAACTTGTTCCTCTTTCAGGGGAAAGAAGACTGTGTGTTGTTGATCATGGAGAAGCTGGCTGACTCTTCACTTATCAATGCCACAAACACAGCACTGCAAACGTTAGTATCTAAGAAGCTGGATTAAAATGAAGCTCTATGAATTATTTAAATGGAATATATTACTGATTGCAATCTATGTATTTTTACCTTGTATTCATCATGGGTCACTTGAAATAGCTTGTTTTCAGTTAAACCTCTTAGCAAGAAAGGATTTGATACTGTGTTTTAAAAGCAGTCTGAGGTACTGTCCAGCCCTCCGCTTTGGTTCGGAGTTCTATTTGGTTACTGAAAACCTGAAAAGACAGTTAATTTGGCTCAACAGTTGGATCCAGAACCTTATAGGAGCTTATCTGGACACGTACAGTGCTTTGAAAGTATGAACTGTTCCTCATTTTGTCATGTTAAAACTCCAAACTTGAATGTATTTATGTGGAATTTTATGTGATAGACCAGCACAAATGAGGAAAAATGGGAAGTGGAAGGAAAAGGATACGTGGTTTTAAAAATGATTGGCAAATAAAAATCTGAATAGTATGGACTTCATTGGTCCCGATGGAATAAAAGTATTCACTATGGGAATGGTATTTTTAGCGTAATGTGCAGTTAGTTCCGGTAGTTAGTTCAGTTTGAGGCTCATTTTACTAGAGCACCTTTTTCTGCAGAAGACCTTAACCTCTGTTTATACTGAGATTAAATTATGCACATCCGATCTCGATTTACAGATGAGGTGACTCCCGAGGGGCCATTATTGCACTGGATTTTATTTAGGGACATCAAAGTAAAGGGGGCTGAATACATATGCACACCACATTTTTAGATTTTGTATTTGTAAAAATTCTCAAAACCATATATCCTTTTTCTTCCACTTCCTAATTTTCTGATACTTTGTGTTTGTCTGTCACATAAAATCAAAATAAAACACCATAAGATTTTTGGTTGTAACATGACAAAATGTTGAATTTGTTCAAGAGGTGTGCATACTTTTGCACCGTATACTCCAGGGTAGACTTTATATGATGCATCTGGCCGTACCTGTAGCACTTAAATGGCCTGAAACTGTTCCTGGTTGGTGTACCTAGGACAAAAGAAACAAAGGAAAAGTAGAGTTTTCAGCTTTGACAGCAGGGAGATGTGATCCAGTGAAGTGACGTCAGTCTGAAACTGTCTGTCTTCGACAGTCCGCTCCACCTGGCAGCCCGCAGCGGCCTGAAGAAGGCGGTCCAGGAGCTGCTGTCCAGAGGAGCTAACGTTCAGACAGTAGATGAGAACGGTAGGATGAAGCTGGTGTTGACAAGCTTCACCATCTTTACTGTTGCTCTGCATGAAAGCTTTTCTCTCCTCCAGCATGAACTTCAGTGTCCTGCTGAGGTGTTTGGAAATGACTTCCTCTCTGCACTGCATATGCTTGACTTTTAACAGCAGCTCCCACTGGATATAAGTTTGCAAGTACATTACAGGCATTGTTTGTTATACATTTTTCCCCTTTTATAAGTGAAACAAATTCTCCTTTAAGACATTTTCAGCTCTTTGAAGCTGTTTCAGGGCTTTGAAAAGATTTGAAAGAATCTGTTCTGGAACACATCATGATAAACTGGATAAATATTTAGCACAAGATTTTTGCTTCATAGTAGCCATTTTGCTTTCAAAGGAGTTCAAATAATGCATCTTTTCTGTTCATTCTGACAGTGGGAGCTGTGATTGAACTGTTCACGTTGCTTGTTGACTTTCTCTGTTATATTCAATGTGTTCAAAGGTCAGGGCTGAATGTCCAAACCTCAACTTGTCAACCAAAGCCCAAATTTAGCTTGTTTAGATCAAGATAACTAACTTACATATAAACAATAAATCAGCTCCTTTTTTATATTTAATATTAATACATGTACATTTCAGAACACATGACCGCAATCTCCGACACTTTTCTGCTTGTAAATTAAAATAGAGATTTTACAATCAGCCTGAAATCTTAAATAGCCGTTCTTTGCCTATGACGCCTGTTAAAATTATTTTAGCAGTGTATTGGCAACACTTTCTCTGTCCCATCATGACAATACCAAATAGAAAATATTTAAACATAGAGATGCGTCGATCGCAGATTTGTTGCCAATTTCCCTGGTTTTTGTAAAGCTGCCAATAATGATTTTAGTCAATTCTGTAATTAACCACCTTCAAGATATTTCTTTCTAGTCGTCCTGCTGTGAGCTGTTACTATTTCCACGTTTCACATTTCCACATTTTGTTTGAACAGCTTAGAGACAATATTTGTTGTGAATTTGCGCGATATAAATAAACTGAATTTACATTAGGATCAGGTGTGAGAAAACTGGTGAGACGTGTTTATTCCCTTAAAACAAAGACACAATGTTTTAAAGTTGACATAAACTGTCTTCAGCATATAATATTAGCAGTTACCATGGTTAGCATGATCCATTGGTTTTAATGGATCCAGCCCTGACTGATTGTTGTTGGTCATTCCTGTCTTCAGTGTTCTCCCTTCTCTTTGTTTGAACCGTCAGCTGGCTGAAAACTAATGGAATGCTGCTCCATCTTTGTCTTCTGCTTCGCCTTCCCTGCTTCCCCCATGTCCATGTCTCCCTGTCTCTTTCCTCTCTCCCTCCTGCTCTCTGTTCTGTCTCTCTGCCTCAGGTCTGACCCCTGCTCTGGCTTGTGCTCCTAGCAGAGAGGTGGCTGACTGTCTGGCTCTTATTCTGGCTACCATGATGCCTTTCTGCTCCCCTTGCAGCTCTGGAGCTCCCTCCCCAGGCTCCCTGCTGAGGCAACTGCCCCACCAGGGGTGTAAAAGCGTGGGCGCCGGCCCACGTGGACCACGCAGCCCCAGGAACCCCTCGGGACCTTCCAGCGAGGGAACTACTGAGAATGACTCAGAGGACTCTGAAACTTTTTGAGGCATCTCTGAACAGAGTCTGGCTTCTTACCTCGAACTCTTTACCTGGCCTTCTCAGCAGAAGGTTGTTTCTGTGAAGCAGAGTTTGATGCAGAGTGGGTATTTGTTATAGTGGAGCTCCAAGGGATTCAGTATTAAGTAAAGAAGCAACTTTACAATAATCATTCCCATATATTAAAAAATATTAAATAATGAGCTCAGAAAATAATTTCTAATTTATTCTCTAAGTGATTTATAATATTTACTTACTTACAGAATCACACTTGTCTGAGTCTATTACAAACTAAAATTTATTTTAAATCTGTTTTCTAACAACCAAATTTTGTTTAATTATATTCTTAGGATTTTCTGAGGAACTTGACAGTTTACATTATTACATACATTATTTAAAAAAAAATCTATAGTTTATAAATGTAACTGAAGCTGAAATCTGTAAGTCTGCTTGGAATATGGAGGGCATTGATTTATCATTACAGGTGAAAGATAAAACATTAGGAACCTTTTTCAGGTTAATGGGGCCATTCTTTGGCCCCAATCCACTTCCACTGCAGTAACCAGGGCCAAATCAGGGCAGTGTACAATTTCCCCCAGAAATGGTCCTTGTAGGAAGGATAGTACTTGTTGAATGACTTCAAAACTTTATGTGCAGTTTGGTGGTTGGAGGAGGCTAAAAACTTCTTAGTGGTTTGATATTCATTCATTCATTTCCCAGTTGATGCTCTTTGACAGTTCATATTTTACTTTTTTTTTTTCGGCACTAGTGGCCTTTATTTTTTGACAGTAGGCAGACAGGAAAGAGGGGTAGAGAGAGGGGAAACATTCGGCAAATGTCGCCGTATCCGGGACTCGTACCCAGGACGGCCGCTTCGAGGACTGTAGCCTCCGTATATGGTCGCGCACTTAACCCCTACACCATCAGCGCCGCACCCATATTTCACTTTTAACTTTAAATTTTACAAAAGAGGTGACTGTTTTATCTCAACATTCAATCCCAGCTGCTGAATGTCTGGGTTTTACGTTGTTAATATTAAAATAGATTTATTAAAATCAATCTATCTTAGAGTATTTCTTAAACAAAAATAATGAAGTAGACACTGTTATATCTTACATCATTGTTGTTCCGGAATACAAATGACAACAATGGAAACACACCAAGATTTGTTTTCTTAACAGAAGTTAAGGTTAAAGTAGAAGGCAAGCTTAAATTATTCCAAATGTTGCCTGACTTGCAGTGACTTTAACTCTGTTTCAGAGTCTAACCGTTGTAAAATAATCAGCTGGTAAGGGCAGAAGATAGTTGCACGCGCTTGACTCCGTGGGTGTCCGGTGGACATGTCCGCGCAAAGCTCAAATTGTAAAGTTTTATATGTGACACACTGCTCCAAGCAGCCGGTCACGGCCACTCTCTGCTTCCCACTGACAGGTGTATTCCTCTTCTTTGTCCCTAGTCTGGTTTTATGGCCTTTAACACCCCCTCCTTTTCTATTTGTTTTTCCAAAGCTACACTGGAAATTAGATCTGCCTCCCCATCTGATAACACCATAGCAGAAAGTGTGGGAAATGTAGGAATTTGTCACCAGAAATATAGGAAATTGGTACGCTCCACAATAAAACCGTGGACAGTCCGCGCCCTTCAATACAGCACTTTAAAGAGTAATGACTGACACAATCCTCAGTTATAGTTTTATTGCTGGAAATGACGGGAGCAATTAATTTAAAATCCATTACATTTTTACATTTCCACAGTGACTTTTCCTAGCTTTTGAACTTAAGTGCTATGAAACAGTGTGAAATCAGTGCTGCATTAGTCTGGTTTTTCTTAATCCCAGTAATGCTGCATGAAAAAAGTATTCATGCTAAATCAGTTTAACTGATTACCAGGCAATAGTGGTTGTATTTCACCAAAGCAGCAACAGTCCAGCTTGTACTTGCTACTGTTGAGGAATGACCTCTTGGTGTCAGCTTTTACATGGACAGCCTGGTTTTTGATATCACAGTGGAAACACAAACAGCTAATGGACATGGTGAAATAGAAGATTCTTAAAATTTAGGCAATGGGGGAACAGGTCTGGAGCCATGGTTAAAACACACTTTATGTGCCCATGTAACTTCGAAAGCAATAAGATGTGTTGCTTAATCATACTAAACATCCAGACATGATAAAAGTCTATATTAAAAAGTTGTGTGATTTTTGGTAGTTAGTTTTTGTTTTGAAGAGATGATATTGTCAGTTGTTAAACTTTGAACCCTTGGGGCTCCACATCTTCACTTTGCGCCTGCAGGCAGTTGATCTTCGTTGGCTCAGAGATGGCGGTACAGCAGCTCTTCTTTTATTCTTCCCTGGCCGACCAGCTTGGTCCACAAACAAGAAGAGTTCAATCAGGATTTGTTACAGCTCTAGTCTGGTTGCTTGCACTGATTGACACCACAGTTCATTCTTATATTCACGGGTGCTTAAATCCAAACTAACCTCGGTACTTAACATCCGCACTGCAAAGCCATGCCACTCTGAGACAAATTTTCTTTTAAAAAGCCATTTTAACTGTTTGTGCACAACGAAGATTATTAAAAATTCAAGTGTAATTTTAAGCTTTTTAAAACTTTTACCAAATAATTGACTTCCATTCATAAATAATGAGCATGTACTAAAGGGTTACATGAGCAGGTACTTTTTTGAAATGTTTTACCAGCTAAAGCACAAGTTTGGAGTCGGCAATTTAGTTTGATGAAATGTGCCCAGAATGTGAATGGTACAGCTTCAATGAGATGTTTAGTAGTTTAGATGTTCACCAGGAGATTGGATTTAACATGACGGGTACATCTCAGTTCCATCAACAAACAAAAAGTCAGACACATCATTGGCGGTGTTAGGATATTAACTGAAAAGATGTTACAAAGTACGTTATTGATGTTCTGCCAATTGTCACTCTTGTGGAGTGAGACTCAAGCTTTTCCTCTATTTCTCATGCTGCCCAGATAAATCTCACTTCAAATAAGTAAATAGTGCCTGTGCGAAAAGCAAACACTTCTTCTTACTCTGCTGTTTCCAAAATTAAGCTTTTTTGACCAAAACCTTTTCTAATTGATTTTAGTCAAACTCTTCAGGGTCTTATCAGGCTAACACAAACTGCTCTTATGTTGAACAACCTACTAGCTTTTATGTTTGCCCCAAGAAATCCCGTTAGACACCGCATATGTTTAAATAATATGTGTCTTTACAGAGAAAGGTGTCTGTGAGACAAAACAAGCTAATGCTAGCCATTCGGTTGACTTTGACATGATAGTGTGAGCTGTTTTAAAAAAAAACACACAAACTGCTCTCAACGTATATAAAATATTACAAATAGATATGCCCCAATCGGAACATTGTGGCCATTGGGATAACTAAGCTAATATTAGCCAAAATATTAGCGTGGAAATTAGAATGTTGGTTCCTGTTTCAGTCTGAACGAGAAAATGTTTGCTGCTGTTGTAAAATGTTCTAGGATGAACTGAGCGGCTACATTAGCTTTGGTTTTGGTTTAAAATTTAAGATGGACCTCGACCAGTTGATAATTTAGGCCATCATTAGCCAGTTTTCAAATAACTTTACCAATAATCAAGAAGTTGCGTCTGTAAGGTTATTTCACCAATGAGATGTTTCGTATCAATCATTCATCAGTTTGTATCAAGAGGGATGTTTTGTACCCGCTTTAAAAACTGATGATTTAAGGTCGTTTTCTATACTCTACTCAGTCTACTGCATGGAAATGTGACTCAATTTAAATATATCAACCAGCAGATCAGTTCTTATTTTCATTAGATGAGGTATCACAATCTGTCAACTGGTCCAAAATGGGATCAGAACCAAAATAAATAAAAATAAGGTGTAATGTTTTCAAATAAAATTACAACTGCATTAGAATATATGTGGGATTTGAGCCTATTTTGATTATTTATCTCAGTAATTCATTAAAAATACTTCACTACACAAAAAATAAACATAGATGCAAAAGTCTTAGAACATGGGTATGAAAGGATTTTACGGATACGAAAAAGAATCAGGATGAAGTTGTAAGGTGTGGTTCCAAAATGGGATAACAAATTGGTATAGTGACAAATGTACTCAGATAACTAGATATCTGCCACGGGTTCTTCTACATTGGGGAGCCCTAGTGTTTTCTACTGGGAAATCTCTCTTCTTCTGAGTGTGGTCCATGTGAGTCACCTAAAAAACGTCTCCACCAGATCTCTTAAGACACATTAAAAACTGTCAAAATTCAGAAAAAATAGAATAATTAGAGTAGAATATCTGCTGCCCTGTTTTTGGATATCGGCATGGGCATTGGCCATAGGACACCCAAATCGCTCAATCTCTAAGCCAGAGAAAACAGGCAAAACTCCCAAAAGCTGTGAGGAATGATTTAGTTGGGGGAACAGGGGTGTACCTGTTGATGAACGCAGTATTTGTGCAGATGTGAAGGAATGATGAGATTATCACATAGATTTATTCATTTTGTCCTGCAGTCATAAACAGCCTCCTGCACTTTGACCACTCCATGTGCACCACCTGTTTGTGCATGTTTGCACACTTTACGTCTCAGAGTAGCACAACTTTTAGATTCTACAAAAAGACCAAATGTCTCTTGTGGTTTAAAAAAAAAAAGTCTTTTTGGCTCAGTTTTTTGTGCTATTTATTAACTTCATGATGGTACAAATACTGCCAGCACTTAAATGTAAAGTTACACAGGGCCTTGACCACTGTCCCTCCCCCTTCCTCCCTTCTGTTTCCTGCCTTCCAGCAACGTACCATCGTCACTGATGTGTCCAGTGCCTTGATGTTCATTTATGTGATTTCTTTTATAACATTTTCTATATGTAAATTCCACGTGATGGTGATTTAAAGAATAAGTTCATCACAAACTCAAGATTACTTGTATAATAATAATACAGTTCACCTCATATCTGAAGATTTTTTGCCTTGGGTTTACTCTTTGGTCATTAATTTCAAATTTGACCTGATTTAAAAAATGATCTGTAGTTAGAACTATTCCAATGAAGAGAATATTCAAAATGCTTTGAAAAGAGGTCGAGTTGCTATTAGACAAGTTATGTTATTGTGTGAACTTATCCTTTAATATGTTGATCCTAATGTGAGACAGACAGTAGATTTTACTTTGAATGAGAACATTTTTTTTTCCCCTTCCTGGCTGGAGATTTTCCTTTGTTTAATTTTACTGCCAACATTTCCCCTGATGAGACCAAATCCAGACATATGTTGAACCGTCTTGTGTGCTGTTACTCCAAATCCAAACCCACATACCGGTACTTATTGGTAATAAACAAAGGAATATCTCCAGGTTTGTCTTTAAAGTTGTGTGTGTGTGTGTGTGTGTCAGTTGGCTTTAGGTACTGATATGAAAACGACTATTTACAGCGTTGATGCAAAGCTTTGTATGAAAAGACTCTCCGTAACAGATGGTTGCTGATGAACTGATAAGCACACATATTGTGAAGAAGCACAGTGTTTGTTCTGCCTCTGAGACTGAGTCTGGCCACCAGTATTATTATTGTAGCAGAAGATGAGCTTGGGCAGGCAGTCCTGACAATCTCCATCACCACATGTCTGATGATTTTCATACCAGTTCCTGATGCAGTATGACATGCTGAGGGCTGTTTGTCAGCTACCCTTCTTTTATAGAAGCTGTACAAATAAAACTAAAATCGTTTGGACTTTTTGTGTGCTGCTCATTTTTTTTCCACTGATTTCTTTAAATAAAAATTGGGGCCTGCCATAGCAGTGCATTCCACTGGACCTGGACTTTTTATTTAAAACTTCCTTCTTCCGTCTACATTAATGCGGCCCGAACTGTAGCGCGCACCTCAATATATGTATCAAGACGTCCGGCTTGGTCTCGAGATGTGGGCCATTCCTTCTATTGGTGTTTCGGGTTACCATGGCGACGTAATTAATGAAAAACCATTCCCCAAAAACCCTATAGAAATAAATGGAGTCGGAAGGAAGGAATCATCAAAATTCCCAGTTTTTGAGGCTCTGCTGTGTGGGCATACTTTCACTTAGAAACACAGTTTAACTTTCAGTTTGTAGAAAAATACGTATTTTGTTCAGAAGTGAAAAAAGTATGTTGATACCTGCTACAGTTTCTCTAAATTTAGACTTGAAGCACCACACAGTTTGTGGGAAAAGCCACCTGTCTTAGTGGAGATGACAGTTAATTACAGTGGAGGAAGCAGTCTTTTTTTCAGGGAAAAATAATTTTTTTTATCCCCTTCTATCTTTCCCCATCTACCTTTACTGTATAAAGCGCTATCAGCTCCAGAATTTCAGCAGTAGTAGGCTATTATAAGAAGTGTTTGTGAACAAAAAACATGGCATACTGTTTGTCCATTATTTGGATTGGGGTACAAATTATAGCAGGGTCAGCCTGACAGAGCCTGTTTCCAGCCAATATAGGAGAAAGCTGTGGGATGACTGTGCAAGATTGGGTAAGAAAGATTTAAAAAGACAAAGATATAGAGCAGTAACTAATCATAATTGTAAGGATATCCAAATACTGAAATACTAAATAGGTGGAGTGGAATGGGGATGCAGATTCTGGCAGTGTAGAAAGAAATGTTAAAATGAAGATGTTGGAACAGATTATGGTGATGGTAAGGACGACTTCCAGCCTGAATGACTGTTACACAGAAAAATGCCAAAGCACCAGTGGAAACATGCAAAACGTTGCTTAACACTTATAAAATTCAATTCATTTCAAAAATACTTTATTAATCCCAAAGGGAAATTAAATGTTGTTATAGCTCATATTATGAAGGTTTCTTCAAAAAGAGCCGTTGTAGATGCTGATGGCTGTGGGCAGGAAGGATCTCCTGTAGCGCTTCGTCTTACAGCAGATCTGAAGAAGCCTCTGACTGAAGACACTGTTGTTGTAGGACAATCTCATGAAGAGGATGCTCAGGGTTCTCCATAATGTTCTTCATTTTATGAAGAATCCTTCTTTCCACAATGATCTCCAGAGGAGTCCCCAGAACAGAGCCAGCCTTCTTTATCAGCTTGTTGAGTTTCTTTAAGTCCCTGGTTCTGATGCTGCTTCCCCAGCAGATGATGGTAGAAGAGATCACACTTTCCACAACAGACTTATAGAAGATATGCAGCATCTTGCTGCAAACACCAAAGGACCTAAGCTTCCTCAAGAAGTACAGTCTGCTCTGTCCCTTCTTGTAGATGGCTTCACAGTTGCATCTCCACTCTAGTCTGTTGTCCAGGTGAACACCGAGGTATTTATACTCCTCCACCACCTCCACTTCTTCTCCCATGATGGAAATAGTTTTTGACTTATTCCTGTTTCTCTTAAAATCTACAATCATCTCCTTTGTTTCAGTCACGTTCAAAATGAGATGATTGTTTCTACACCATGCCACAAAGCGGTCCACCACCTTCCTGTACTCAGCTTCTTGTCCATCTCTGATCCACCCCACGACTGCAGAATCATCCGAGTATTTCTGTAGATGACAAGAGTCTGTCTTTTACTGGAAGTCTGAGGTTTACAGAGTGAAAAGGAATGGTGAGAGTACAGTGCCCTGTGGTGCTCCTGTGCTGCTGACTAACTGGTTAGACTCACAACCCTTCAGTCTCACAAACTGTGGTCTGTTTGTCAGGTAGTCTTTGATCCAGGAGATTGTTGAGGCCTCCACCTGAGTCTTCTGGAGTTTCTGACAAAGCAAATCAGGTTGGATTGTATTAAATGCACTGGAGAAATCAAAGAACATGATCCTCACAGTGCTACTGGCTTTGTCCAGATGACAGTGGGTTTGTTGAAGCAGGTGTATGATGGCATCTTCAACTCCAACTCCACAGCGATAAGCAAACTGAAGGGGGTCCTGATGGTTTACTGTTTGCTTACTCAGGTGGGCCAACAGGAGTCTCTCTAGGACCTTCATGATGTGAGATGTCAGGGCAACAGGTCTATAGTCATTGAGAACTGATGGGTGAGTTTTCTTTGGTACCGGAACCAGACAGTAGGTCTTCCACAACACCGGAACCTTCTTCTGGGCCAGGCTAAGGTTGAAGAGGTGCTGCAGAATCCCACAGAGCTGCTCTGCACAGGCCTTCAGGACTCTAGGGCTGACATGATCTGGACCTGCAGCCTTATTCCGATTCAGTCTTTCCAGTTGCTTCTTCACTTGACTTCTTGAGACACACAGGTGGAAGGGGGAAGCAAAGGAAGCATCAGCATCTTCTGATATGGTTGATGGCAAACATGTAGAAGGGTCTAGGGCTGAGGTGGAAGATACAAAATGTGAGGTGTTACTGGACAGCTGTGGGTCAAAGGAGGGTGGGATGTCTGTTAGGCTGTGAGCAGGAGAGGAGGATGCGAAGCTGGTTTCTGAACTGAACCTATTGAAGAATGTGTTCAGTTCATTGGCTCTGTCCAAACCTCCATCGGTCTGATCTTCTTTCTGCTTGAAGCCTGTGATCTTCTTCATCCCTGTCCACACATCTCTGATATTGTTTTGCTGGAGCTTGCTCTCCAGCTTCTTCTTGTACACCTCCTTGCTGTCTCTTATCTTGACTTTAATAATTCCCTGTCTTCTGTATAATCCTCAATAATTATCTGTCTCCCTCTCTGAAGGCTCTTTTTTTCTTGTTAAGCAGGTCCTTCAGGTCACTGGTGATCCAAGGTTTGTTATTGGGGAAGCATCTCACGGTTCTGGTGGGGATGATGTTATCCACACAGAAGTTTATATAGTCGGTTACACACTCAGTCATGGCATTGATGTCCTCTCCATGTGGCTGGCACAGTGTGTTCCAGTCTGTAGCCTCAAAGCAACCTTGCAGAGCTTCTTCAGCTTCCTGTGACCATTTTCTCACAGTCCTCTTTATTATGGGTTGCCTCTGAACAAGGGGCTTATATTTCGAGCAGAGAAAAACAAGATTGTGATCTGATTTGCCTAGAGGAGGTCTTCATGTAGAGATGTATGAGTCCTTGACATTTGCATAAAACAAATCTAATGTTTTGTTTTCTCTGGTAGAGCAGCTGACAAATTGTTGAAACGTTGGAAGTGTAGCAGAGAGTGAAGCATGGTTAAAATCACCAGAAATTGCCACAAAAGCATTGGGGTTTTGTGTCTGTAGCTTAGCAACAACTGAGCTGATGGCATCAAATGCAGTGTCAGCAACAGCGGAAGGTGGAACGTAAACTGTTACCAAAATAACACTGGTGAACTCTCTGGGTAAATAATGGACGAAAACTTACTGCCAACAGTTCAATATCTGGACTGCAGAGATGACACTTCACAGTAACATGTCCTGGATTACACCATCTGTTGTTCACAAGTACTGCCAGTCCACCTCCTTTACATTTGCCGCTCCTCTTTAAATTTCTGTCTGCTCGTATGGTTAAAAAGCCCGGCAGAGACGCTGGAGTCGGGGATATGATCCTGCAGCCATGTCTCAGTAAAACACATGATACTGCATGCCCGGTACTCTGGCTGGGTCCTTTGTAGGGCTCGGAGTTCATCCAACTTGTTTCCCAACGATCTCACATTGCCCATCAAAATCGACGGAAGAGACGGTTTGAACTTCCTCCTTCTCTCTCTTCTCTTAGCTCCTGCTCTGCATCCACGGTGTCTCCTTTTCAACTCATCAGGGATTTGGGGTTGTAGCTGAAGTATTATTTGAGCTTTTGAGATATTAATCAGCTGCTCCCGGTTGTAAGAAACAACCCCGTTGCCATGGCAATGCATCATAACAAATGTCCAAAAATAGAAACTATTAAGAAAAATCCTCAAAGCTGCGCAGCATCCGACACTGGAGTGGACAGTCATACAAAACAAATCAACTGTATCCACCACAAGAGGAATAGTTCCCAAAAAAGAATAAATCAGAATCAAAAGTAACAGAGCTACTCCAACCTGCTGCCACCTTGAGCAGCGCAATTCTAGAAAATGGGCTTCAGTGCTTTAACATCATAAGTTTTTCCAATATTGAGAATACTTTTCTACATACCATTTTATGACAATGTAAATTAAAACTGATTTTCTTTTAATACTTATACATTGTGATATTTAGAAACATAACTGTCTTGTTTCCTATCAATTAAAATCACTTTAAATCTAGATATGCCAGGGTTTTTAATCATGTTGGGCTTAATTTTATTCAGTGTTTGTTTTTTTACATTTGGGATCTGTTTCATACAATCTATTCATACCGATCTAGCAACTGAAATCTGTATTACAAGAATAAAGTAGACAACTTCAGCAATGTACTCAGGAAGGTGTATTTTTACCAGCAGATGAAAATATGGCGATCTGGAAATGATCACAGATCAGTTTACATGTTGAGAATGTGGTTTATCAAGCATTAATGTTTTTATGAATCGAGTTTATACTGACGTGATTATCCTTATTAGGCAGACGCTCTGTTCAAATAATCACGTCCGATACCACGTAAGAACAACAATAACTGCGTCATTATCTGTTGTAAACCAGTAACTGAACGATTAACTAACGAAACCCATTGTTGCTGTTGCCTATGAATCAACATTTTTTAAAATACCATCTACGATTTTCAAACCCCTTTTGGCACTCTAAGGTATGCAGTCTCAGTGGGAGACAAAAATAGCTGCTAACAGACATGCATGTGCTGCCAGCTGAGGAGCTCATCACCATAGCAACAGAACTCTGCCTCTGGTGACAGAGGAGAAGGCCTCAGCTTGGCTCTTCAAGGTCAGAGTGACAGATACTGTACAGAATAACACACTCCTACAGTTTCAGGCCTCATTACAGCAAAATGAGGATTCATAATAATCTTAAATACCTAAACAGCTCAAAGCAGCAGTGGAAAACAGGATTTAGGAGTCATGCTTTCAATCTAAGTGTACCAGCTGCTGTTTAAAATCAGATAATGTATAATATATTAGTTGTTCCAAGTGGGCCTACAACAGAGCTCCACAGTTTCAAAATAAAAGCTTACATTTGCTATATTTACTATTTATATCAAAGCCCAGGTTGCTTTGATAGAGCCGTTTGGGTCATCTGCATTGTCGGGTCTGGTGTCTCTCCTCTTCCTCTTGACAACAGCCCATAGATTCTCTATGGTGTTTAGGTAAAGGGAGTTTGCTGGCCAATCAAGCACAGTAATGCCATAGTCATTAAACCAGCTTTTGGTACCTTTGGCAGTGTGGACCAGTAGGAAGTCCTCCTGGAAAATGAAATCAGTATCTCCATAAGGCTTGTCAGCAGAAGGAAGCATAAGGTGCTCTAAAATGTCCTGGTAGATGGTTGCACTGACTGTGGGCTTCAGAAGACACAGTGGACAAACACCAGCAGATGACACGGCTCCTCAAATCATCACTGACTTTGTGCTTGTCCACTCTTCCCCAAGACTCCGAGACCTTGATTTCCAAATGAAAAGAAGAATTTACTTTCATCTGAAAAGAGGACTTTGGATCACTGAGCAACCGTCCAGATTATTTTCTTCCCAGCCCACGAATGACATTTCAGTCTCTGGTTTAGAAGTGGCTTGACATGAGGAACACAATGTTTGTAGCCCATGAGTGAGATTCATCTGTGCGTAGTGGCTCTTCTTGCACTAATTCCAGTCTCAGTCCACTCGTGAAGTTCCCCCAAATTCTAGAATAGATTTTTTTTGACAATCCTCTTAAGACTTCAATTGTCCCTGTTGTTGCTGCACCTTATATTACCTCACTTTTTCCTTCCACTCAACTTTCTATGAATATGCTCAGGTAAAGCCATCTTCCCCGTTAATGTGTAGCCTACTGAACCGGACTGAGAGAACATTTGCAAGGGTGTCAAACTCCAGTCCTCAAGGGCCAGTAACCCACAACCTTTAAAAGTTTCCCAGGTCCAACACAACTGAAGCAAAGGACTGAATTACCTTCTCATGCACTCAAGTTCTACAGAATCCTGCTAATGGCCTAGCTATGTGATTCAGGTGTGTTGACAGAGACACAAATCTAAAAGTACCATGATGAACAACCAGCAATGACCTTTTGTGGCTTACCCTCCTTGTGAAGGGTGTCAATGACGCCCCACCAGTTTATCCCATGATTGCGAAGCCTACTGACGCAGACTGAAAGACCATTTAGAAGCTCAGAAAACCTTTGCAGGTGTTTGAAGTAAATTAGCTGAGTAGGGTGTGACATCATGACTTTCCAATATTTAATTTTTCCAAAATATTTCAATTTTCTGAGATACTGAATTTTGTGTTTTCATTATCTATAAACCATAACCAGCAAAATGACAAGAAGCAAAGGTTTAAAATACAGAGGGGAGAACAAGTATTTCATACACTGCAGAGTTTCCCGTTTTTCCCACTTGCAAAGCATGTAGAAGTCTTTAATTATGTATCACAGGTTCTATGATTGATGGAATCTAAAACAAAAATCCAGGAAATCCCATTGTGTGATTTTTAAGTAATTAATTAGCATTTTATTGCATGACAAGTATTTGATCACCTAACAACCAGCAGGAATCCCAGCTCTCACAGGCCTGTTAGAACCCCTCCTGTTCTCCACTCATCAATTGTACAGGTCCTTCTCAAAATATTAGCATATTGTGATAAAGTTCATTATTTTCCATAATGTCATGATGAAAATTTAACATTCATATATTTTAGATTCATTGCACACTAACTGAAATATTTCAGGTCTTTTATTGTCTTAATACGGATGATTTTGGCATACAGCTCATGAAAACCCAAAATTCCTATCTCACAAAATTAGCATATCATTAAAAGGGTCTCTAAACGAGCTATGAAACTAATTATCTGAATCAACGAGTTAACTCTAAACACCTGCAAAAGATTCCTGAGGCCTTTAAAACTCCCAGCCTGGTTCATCACTCAAAACCCCAATCATGGGTAAGACTGCCGACCTGACTGCTGTCCAGAAGGCCACTATTGACACCCTCAAGCAAGAGGGTAAGACACAGAAAGACATTTCTGAACGAATAGGCTGTTCCCAGAGTGCTGTATCAAGGCACCTCAGTGGGAAGTCTGTGGAAAGGAAAAAGTGTGGCAGAAAACGCTGCACAATAAGAAGAGGTGACCGGACCCTGAGGAAGATTGTGGAGAAGGGCCGATTCCAGACCTTGGGGGACCTGCGGAAGCAGTGGACTGAGTCTGGAGTAGAAACATCCAGAGCCACCGTGCACAGGCGTGTGCAGGAAATGGGCTACAGGTGCCGCATTCCCCAGTCCTGGGCTACAGAGAAGCAGCACTGGACTGTTGCTCAGTGGTCCAAAGTACTTTTTTTGGATGAAAGCAAATTCTGCATGTCATTCGGAAATCAAGGTGCCAGAGTCTGGAGGAAGACTGGGGAGAAGGAAATGCCAAAATGCCAGAAGTCCAGTGTCAAGTACCCACAGTCAGTGATGGTCTGGGGTGCCGTGTCAGCTGCTGGTGTTGGTCCACTGTGTTTTATCAAGGGCAGGGTCAATGCAGCTAGCTATCAGGAGATTTTGGAGCACTTCATGCTTCCATCTGCTGAAAAGCTTTATGGAGATGAAGATTTCATTTTTCAGCACGACCTGGCACCTGCTCACAGTGCCAAAACCACTGGTAAATGGTTTACTGACCATGGTATCACTGTGCTCAATTGGCCTGCCAACTCTCCTGACCTGAACCCCATAGAGAATCTGTGGGATATTGTGAAGAGAACGTTGAGAGACTCAAGACCCAACACTCTGGATGAGCTAAAGGCCGCTATCGAAGCATCCTGGGCCTCCATAAGACCTCAGCAGTGCCACAGGCTGATTGCCTCCATGCCACGCCGCATTGAAGCAGTCATTTCTGCCAAAGGATTCCCGACCAAGTATTGAGTGCATAACTGTACATGATTATTTGAAGGTTGATGTTTTTTGTATTAAAAACACTTTTCTTTTATTGGTTGGATGAAATATGCTAATTTTGTGAGATAGGAATTTTGGGTTTTCATGAGCTGTATGCCAAAATCATCCGTATTAAGACAATAAAAGACCTGAAATATTTCAGTTAGTGTGCAATGAATCTAAAATATATGAATGTTAAATTTTCATCATGACATTATGGAAAATAATTAACTTTATCACAATATGCTAATATTTTGAGAAGGACCTGTATTAACTGCACCTGTTTGAACTCGTTATCTGTATAAAAGACACCTGTCCACACACTCAAACAAACTCCAACCTCTCCACTATGGCCAAGACCAGAGGGCCGTGTAAGGACAACAGGGATAAAATAGAAGACCTGCACAGGACTGGGATGGTCTACAGGAAAATAGTCGAGCAGCATGAAGGATCTCACCTCATGGAGCATCAATGAAGAGGAAGGTGAACACCCCAAGAACACCATCCATGCCATGAAGCATGGAGGTGGAAACATCATTCTTTGAGGATGCTTTCTGCAAATGAGACAGGACAACTGCACCGTATTGAGGAGGATGGATGGGGTCATGTTTCGAGAGATCTTAGCCAAAAACCTCCTTCCCTCAGTAAGGGCATTGAAGATAAGTCGTGTCTGGGTCTTCCAGCATGACGACGACCCGAAGTGGTTCTGTAAGAAGCATCTCAAGGTCCTGGAGTGACCTAGCCAGTCTCCAGATCTGAACCCAATCAAAAATCCTTGGAGGGAGCTGAAAGTCTGGGGTATGTTCCAAAATGTGGATCTACAAAATATTTACTCAAGGTGGCCCCAATCAAATGAAAGTCGAACTTTTTAGAGTTTTATTTATAAAAGCTGAAATACCCATCAAATCTGATGTGTATTTGAATGTTTCATCTGACCTTTTTACAATGCATAGTCACATCTACAGGGGTTGGACAATGAAACTGAAACACTTGTAATTTTAGTGTGGGAGGTTTCAAGGCTAAATTGGACCAGCCTGGTAGCCAGTCTTCATTGATTGCACATTGCACCAGTAAGAGCAGTGTGAAGGTTCAATTAGCAGGGTAAGAGCACTGTTTTGCTCAAAATATTGAAATGCACACAACATTATGGGTGACATACCAGAGTTCAAAAGAGGACAAATTGTTGGTGCACGTCTTGCTGGCGCATCTGTGACCAAGACAGCAAGTCCTTGTGATGTATCAAGAGCCACGGTATCCAGGGTAATGTCAGCATACCACCAAGAAGGACGAACCACATGCAACAGGATTAACTGTGGATGCAAGAGGAAGCTGTCTGAAAGGGATGTTCAGGTGCTAACCCGGATTGTATCCAAAAAACATAAAACCACGGCTGCCCAAATCACGGCAGAATTAAATGTGCACCTCAACTCTCCTGTTTCCACCAGAACTGTCCGTCGGGAGCTCCACAGGGTCAATATACACGGCCGGGCTGCTATAGCCAAACCTTTGGTCACTCATGCCAATGCCAAACGTCGGTTTCAATGGTGCAAGGAGCGCAAATCTTGGGCTGTGGACAATGTGAAACATGTATTGTTCTCTGATGAGTCCACCTTTACTGTTTTCCCCACATCTGGGAGAGTTACGATGTGGAGAAGCCCCAAAGAAGCGTACCACCCAGACTGTTGCATGCCCAGAGTGAAGCATGGGGGTGGATCAGTGATGGTTTGAGCTGCCAAATCATGGCATTCCCTTGGCCCAATACTTGTGCTAGATGGGCCAAGAACTACCGAACCATTCTTGAGGACCATGTGCATCCAATGGTTCAAACATTGTATCCTGAAGGCGGTGCTGTGTATCAGGATGACAATGCACCAATACACACAGCAAGATTGATGAAAGATTGGTTTGATGAACATGAAAGTGAAGTTGAACATCTCCCATGGCCTGCACAGTCACCAGATCTAAATATTATTGAGCCACTTTGGGGTGTTTTGGAGGAGCGAGTCAGGAAACGTTTTCCTCCACCAGTATCACATAGTGACCTGGCCACTGTCCTGCAAGAAGAATGGCTTAAAATCCCTCTGACCACTGTGCAGGACTTGTATATGTCATTCCCAAGACGAATTGACGCTGTATTGGCCGCAAAAGGAGGCCCTACACCATACTAATAAATTATTGTGGTCTAAAACCAGGTGTTTCAGTTTCATTGTCCAACCCCTGTATATAACTTAACTCTGTCCCAAACCAGGGCTGAGAGTAAAAGATTAAAGATCCTGTTTTGAAACAAACTGTGAAAATGACAAACGTATCAGGATTTAACACATTTGTTGGAACTATTCAAAATACATGATAGGAGATGTGAAAGTCATTAGGCTGTTGGTCCGGATGATATGCCGCCTCAGCCCAGCGCAGGCCTGAGATCCACAGAGACCGGCTGAGGGTTCAAATGAGTCCCAAAGGAGAAACAGTTTCCACCCCCTCCAATCAGGAGCAGCTCTGGCTCTCCGGTGTCCATCAGCTCGGAGCAGAATGAGTGGAGCATCAGAGGCCATGGAACTGAGCTCTGCAGACACAAAGTCAAACAGTCATATAATCTACTTCACTCTGACATTTGAACTAAAAATTGTCAGGGTGAAAAGAGAGTACACCTTCTTAATTCTATGGTATGCATACCAAAACATCATAGAAACAATCTGGTCGTCTCTTTTCTTTTTCAGCCATTCTGCTGTAGACTTTCTGCTGTGTTTGGGATTACTGACCCAGTTTGTAGCATTCTTTCAAGCTGTCAGACAGACATTCTTGCATTTGACTTTGGAACACTTTCGTTTACAGAGGACCTCATGATTGACTCGGTGACTGGAAGCAACTAGTAAACGTGGCTGCAAAATAATCCCGAATCTTCACATCTCCACATCCATGCTTGAGGTGTTTGTAGTAACAGACCCTGTCAGGTTTTCACTGACATCTTTATGTTACTCTCTTTCGTTACATGACCAGTTGTGTTTATTTGTTCAGCTTCTATGATCTTCCTGTTATGCAGAGGCCATTAAAATCTGAAATGGAGCTCTTTGGTGTTTTGTCATTGCACAGCCTGACCTTGGGGTGAATTTGCTGTTGCGCCCACTGTGTGTGAAATGTTTTCCACTTGGTTAACATTTCTCTCTGTTGAGAATGTTCTCATATAGATGCTAGGCCTTCGCCTGAACAGTGCCTATGTGTAAGGACCATGTCACGTCCCGAGAAACGGTGGCTCGTAGGAACCGGTAGTGGTCCACAGCAGATGCAGTGTCATTGATGATGGTAAGGGGAGGCAATGGGGGGAGATTTCCAGAAGTCCACCATCACCTCCACAGTCTTGAGCAGGTTAAGCTCCAGGTGGTTCTCTATGCAGACTGATAAATATCCTAGATCAGTCCAATAAAAGTGGTGTCATCTGCAAACTTCAGGAGTTTCACAGACGGTTCCGCTTAGGTCCAGTCATTTGTGTAGAGGGAGAAGAGGAGTGGGGAGCGTCTGAAAGAGTAAACTATTAATTTCAACATAAACCAGCCACAACCAGGTGTCACGCACCAGCTGCAGTCTGTAGCTCACATACTGGCTTCCATTCACTCTTCATTGCATGCGAAAAAAAAATGTTACTAAGACTCAAGTCTCAGACCAGAAGTCCAAGTCAAATCTCAAGTCTTTTTATTTTTGCGACATAAGTCTGAGTGTCAAAACTCGAGTCGCCATTCCCTGTCCAAAATAAACAGCCATGGAAAGTCTTAATTGGTTCTGGAGAAAGTAAAGAATGGTCCAGTCCCAACTTGTAGTAAATTGAAAACCTATAGAATGAACTGAATGCATAGAAAGAATCTCCAGAACTTGCTGGGATTGGTTGTTAAAAGAAAGAAAAAGAAAACCAAATGTGCTCCTATTAATCAATGGAGAGAAATTATCCAATGACAGAATTTAGATTGGATTCAGAAATGTGTAAATCACAATGACAAAACTTAGGAAAATGAAATTACTTGTCACACAGCATCAACATGTTTGAATGTAGCTTATTTACATGCTCGTCATTATTTTCATTTGCTTATTATTATGTTCACTTGCCATGCTGGTCGAATAGAGAGCAGTTTCATTCAAAATTAATTAAATAAATTAATAAATACTGCTATCGATAAATTATTAATAAATATTCCATGAAATAATATTTAATAATAATATTTATTTCATAATGCAGTTTTATTTTGTGACACTTTTATTTTGTAAAGATACTTTAGGTATTTCAGTGACTTACTTTTTAACCCCGTTTTTCATTTTAAGCTCTTTTTATTTCATGTTCTGATATCCAAATGAGGGGGCGGAGTTTTGTCTGTGGGGCGGCGCTGGGACAGCAGGGCCGAGCTCAATTCGTGGCTGTGGCCTGCAGAAGCATGCTGCTGCCTGCCAGAAGACAGCATACCAGAGATGCTCCCGGCTCCCTCCTCCGGCTCTGGCCGTAGAAGCCTGCCACGGCGGTTGCTACAGTTTTTGTGGAAACCAATACTGATTATCGGCAAATGGGATGTCATTATTGTTATAGCCTGTTACTTTTAAATGATGATGTCTTTATTGGTTTTTATTTCATAAACAGCGTTAGACCCATAACATAAGGTGGCTGTATTTACTTGGATGGAAAATAAATAGCACTATGTGTGTATATGAATGACGTGCTGAAAGGATGATGAAGACTTATTGCACAAACAGCTTCCAGAAAAACAGAGGCAACCGCCGTGGCAGGCTTCTACGGCTGATCTGGCACCTTCTGGCATCCTCGCAGAACCCCCTGGCTCCCTCCGGCATGCTGTCTTCTGCCAGGCAGCGGCATGCTTCTGCCGGCCACTGCCACGAATTAAGCTGCCCTTATTAATAATTTATCATTAGTAGTATTTATTTATTTAATTTTGAATGAAACGGCTCTCCACAGTTTTCATACTGCATCTACCTTATATCAATTAATTTCATATTTATATTAAATTCAGCATTTACTGTGATCTCCTTCTTGTATAATGAGGTTTAGTTTGTTAAAATTACCAAAACAAAACCAGGAAGAAAGGTGTTCAGATTATTGTACTTTATCTTGTTTAGGGTTTGGATATATATTTATTTTGAGTTTTATCAGTTTTTTCCAAATTTATTTTTTGAAAGCATTTTACAGTCTGTAAATATTTAAATAATTCTGTACTTTATAGTTTGTAATTTTGTTCACTTTTAATTCATGGTTATGTATTAATGTTTCTATTATTTATTTATCCTTCCTAATATTACCTTACTAGAGGTGCACCTTTAACCTGCCCTGCTGCTGAAACTATTTAATTTCTTCCTAGGGAGATGATAAGGTTTATCTAATCTCTATAGTAATAACTGTATGATGGTTCTAGAAGTTTATGTGCTCATTTACTCCACTATTAAGGGGTTGGATCCCTGCGCAGTCGAGCTGGTAGCGTTTTATTAACTCACTGGTAATTGTGTGGAGAATATCTCTCCTTTCTCTCTGTCTTTCCACCATCTTCCCTGCTTAGACACTCTTAGGCTCACTAAAAGCCCTCCTCACTACTCTTAACATTTCCTCATTATAGCTGTCTCAAGGTCTAAGATGCTTCATGAATAACTTTTATCTCACCGAGGGAAAATTCTAAGAAAAATCTTAGAATTCAAGAAATTCTAAGATTTTTCTTAGAATGACGTCCCTAGGAGCTACTTCTTATCTCAGGATTCTTTGTAAATATAGACCCAGGTTATTTTCATTATGTCCGGATGCATCAAACGCTATATTTAAAAAGGAGGGTGTACTTTCTTTTCCCCATGACTACTAGGAACGGTCTGTGTTGATTTCCAGCAGGAGACCCAGAGTGAAAACTGACCGTGTCCAGTCTGAACTCCATGCTGCTACACATGGTGAGGCTGATGATGACAACGCCGGGAACTCCATCTGAATGCATCCAGACTCCGCCCACCACAACCAACCGATCACCAACCACATGGGCACAGTGAGAATATCTGAAACAAAGAAGCTCATTATGGGACGGCTGTTGCTCAATGGGTCAAGTTTGGTTGGTACAACTAGAACAGCCCCAGATAAATTCAGTCCATTTACTATTTCTAGAATCAAATTCAAGTTTTCATCAAATTTGTTTATTCTGAGAGAAAGCACTGACCTGGGAACAGGAGGGGGCTGCACAGCTATTCTCTCCCAATGGAAGCCTCTTTCTGTCGGCATCAGAAGGCTCGTGTCGCCCAGAGGCACCCCCTCTCGGCTCAGTCCTCCAAACACAACAACGCCTCCTTGATATGAACAAGCTGAATGAGAATGACGAGCCGCTGGTGCTGCGCCCTCCACTGGAATCTGTGGATCATGTAGTTTGAAGTTAAACCTCACACTGCTGCTTGGCGCTGTGATGTTTTTACTCCTCCAGTAGTTTTTAGCCAGAGCTGTAAATTACCAGACTTTTCATTTAATCAGACTGAGGACCTAAGCTTATGGCTTTATTCTACCTGCAGGACTGCTTTGGACACTGTGGCTCCATTAAAACCAGGCAGCCTAAAGGAAAATTTGAGCCTTGACTCAACCAGAGCTGTCAAACTGAAGCACCGACAACTGAATGCAAATGGAGAAAAGGCAAACTGTAAATATCCTTCTGTATATCAAAGGGCTGTTTTGGCGTCATTATCAAAAAACTGTAAAAGATGCCAAAGAAAGCACTTCTCTGACATTTCTGTCAAACTCTCACAATCCGCAAGTTCTATTTAAGACTATTGAGTCTGTGCCCCAGTCTGACTGCATCAAGCCCTCCCCTGCAGTCTGTAAAGGCTTCCTGTACTTTTTTTATTCAGGTCTCCTCACCCAGAGCTCAAATCTCAACTTTAGCCCATGACCCCTCAGTCTTTGTTGCCCACTCTGCTGTCTGGCTGGATTGAACCTGTGACCTTGTCCTCACTACAGATGAATGTTCATCAATTGAAGTCTACATTGTCTCCGAAATGATGATGTCCCTAGCTGACTATTTAAAGACGTTTTACCCACAATTGGAACTCTGGTTCCTGAACTGGTAAATAACAGTTGGATGTCAAGTGTGGTCTCTGGGGATTTCAAACATGAGGTATTACAACCCCTTATTAAAAACAGCCCTTAATCCTACAGTTCTTGCTAACTACAGGCCAATCTCCAAACAACCTTTTCTTTCCAAAGTCCTTAAAGAGACAGTACATGGCCAAATAATGGCCTTTCTGGAAAACTAAATGCTTTAGAGATTTTCCAATCTGGTTTTAAATCTATAAACAGCACTGAATAAGCCCATGTAAAAGTGTTTAATGACATATTTTTACTACTGAACTACCACAGTGTTGTTCTTGTGCTTTTAGATTTAACAGCTGTGTTTGATACAGTGGATCACGCTATTTTACACTTTCATTTGGAGCAGTGGGTGGGCATCAAGGACACAGCACCAAAGTGGTTCAGGTCCTGCTTGTCAGAGCAAACGTTTTGTGTCAGTCTAAGATCTGTGACCACGGGTCCTCTTCTGCTCCTCTGTTGTGTGGAGTCCCACAGGGCTCCGTTCTAGGCCCCTCCTTTTTCCTTGTATTTGATCCCACTTGGTTTTCTACTTAGAAAACATGGCATGTCATTTCATGTTGATGCAGATGACTGTCAGATCTACATCCCTCTAAAGTAAAAAGCCACATACTCTGTGCAGCTATTACTTGAATGTCTTAAAGACACTGGCTTGATGACAAAGGTTGCCCTTTTTTTTAGGATTTAAAAAAAAAAATTTATTCGCTTTTAAAGCCCTTCATGGCCTTGCCCCATCCTATCTCCCTGAACTGTTGTGGAGTCATACACCTACCCGCACTGTCAGATCAGCAGCTCCTCACGGTACGTGAGACTAAGAGTGAACTTAGAGGAGATAGTGGTTTTGCTCCAGCAGCTTCATGATTGTGGAAGGATCTGCCCTCAGAAATTAAACAGATGTATTCTCTGCCTGTTTTTAAATCTTTTCTAAAAACCCATGTTTTTCCCTGGACTTTGACACCCTATGAGGTTTAGGTCATTTTAAATCTGTTGTTTTTAGTAGATTTTTATGCTGTTTTATTGTTTAATGTAGGGTTGCAGTGGATTGTGTTATAATGCGTTTTGGATTTTGTTTTTGTTTTTAACTTATTTAACTGTACAGTACTTTGATTCTGTCCTGGTTGTTTAAAGCGCTTTATAAATAAAGCTGGATTGGATGTAGACAGATGGTGGCAGAACCAGATGAACAGATGGTCCAGTTAACAGAGTTCACTGAATCAACTTCCAGAAGGTGATACAAATGTGTGAGAGTGACTTTATGGAAAAAAAAGACTAAATAAACCTCAGTCCAGTGCCGCTGGTCCAGACTCAGGAAGCTGCTGTCACCCAGAACAGATTCTGATTGGTTCTTCCCACCAAACACAAACAGGAAGTCTCTGCCTGCCATAAACAGGAAAAAGGATTGAGATTTGGAGGAAGAATGGAGAAGAGGAAAGCCAGAGAGAGTGGCAAAAGAGAAAAGAGAATAAAAGAAATCAGAAGAAGAACAAACAAGCATCGGGTTGATTGTAAAATAGATGACAGAATAAAAGAGAAACAATTTAAGTAAAAAAGTAGGAAGTAAATCTGACACTGAAATCTGCAACAATGTATGAATGTCAGCAGAAAAAGAACAAAGAAATGTGATGGATCTAAGGCAAAAGATTAGAAAATGCAAAATATATGCCATGGAAGAGAAAGAAAGAGGAAGAAACACCACAGAAAGAATGGAGAGGGGAGGGGAAAGGCAAATGGTGGGGAGAAAGTCCTAAACAAAGTGAAAGACAGGAAACAAAGTGAAAGACAGGAGACAAAGCAAAAGTGAAAGAGTGAAACTGTAACATAAAGTGAAAGAGCAGCAATCTGAGTGAAAGCAGAATAAAAAAGAAAATCGAACAGATCAGCAGGGAGTCGGAGTAAAAAAGTAAAGACAGAAACAAAGAGCCTAACATCAGGAGAAAAGACCAAAACCAAAAATGAAGCTAGAGGGAAAAAAAGCACACACACACACACACACAAACACACACACAAACAAACACACACACACACACACACACACAAACAAACAAACACACACACACACACCTACCTAAGGGGAATTGAGAGAGACCAATTAACCTAACAATCATGTTTTTGGACTGTGGGAGAAGGCTGGAGTACCAGGAGAGAACCCACACTGGAACTGGTAGAACATGCAAACTCCATACAGAAAGATCCTGGGATTAAAACCCAGAACCTTCTTGCTGCAAGGCAACCAACTGCACCATCACGAAGCTCTACTAATGTAACTGATCATTACCAATTTCCTTTATGACAATCATTTTTGATCAATTTGATTACAGTTATTATTGTTGGTATTATAATAAACACTTTTCCCCAATTTTATTCCAAACCCAATTTCACCTGAAACATTACTGTGCTGTGGTTATTTATTGGTTTCAAATGTGTGTAATGAACCTAGATAATACAGATACATCTCAAACAAATTTGAATATTGTTAAATAGTTGAATTCTTTTTGTTAAGTGAAGCTTATTAAAATTAATTACACAGAGTGAAATATTTCTACCCTTTATTTCTTGTAACTTTGATGATTATGCCTTACAGATAATGAAAACCAAAATTTCAAAGTTAAATATTGGAAACACATGATGTCACACCTTAATCAGCTCCTGCAAAGGTTTCCTAAGCCTCTAAATGACAATTTTCAAACTCCAGCCCAACCATTAGATGTTTCTCTGTCAACAAACCTGAATCACATAACTAGGTCATTAGCAGGATTCTGTAGAACTAGAGCACATGAGGAGGTTCGGTCCTTTTATTCAGGTGTGTTGGACTTGGAACACACAGTTGTGGGTTACTGGCCCTAGACGACTGGAGTCCAACATCCCTGCCAATGCTTTCTCAGTCCGGTTCAGTAGGCTACACAATAATCGGGAAGACAGCTTTATCCAAGTATATTAATAGAATGTTAAGTGGAAGGAGAAAGGTCAGGTAGAAAAAGGTGCAACAACATCAGTGCAACAACATCAGGGATAACTGATGTTGTCTTGCCCCTCTTCAAAATCCTGAGAGTATTGTCAAATAAAATATATTCTAGAAATTTGGCGAGTTTGACAAGGAGTGGACAGAGGCTGGAGTCAAACGCATTAAGAGCCACTACGCTCAGATGAATCCTACACATTGGCTACAAATGTAGCATTCCTCGTGTCAAGTCACTCCTGAACCAGAGTCAACATCAAAAGCGTCTTATCTTAGTGTTATGGCCCTAGGCCTCATGGGCTGGGTTATCCGTGTTGTGGTGAGTCTGCCCTTACGCTCTCCTGTGTGCAAGTCCTGTGCATTTGGAGCACAGCGTATATAAGCTGCCCATTTTCTTCTTCCGGGAAGAGAGGAAGGGGTCTCTCTCTGCTGGTCTTCTCCACACTCCATGAAGCACGTGTGTGGGCTGCTCTGCTGCTCTGCCGCGTCTCATCTCCATTATGAAAGTTTGTCCTTATATTTAAATAAAATGTTTATTTTGGGCACCTTTACCTGTGGCATGGTCTCCCATATTTGTTATGGCGCTGAGCCTGTCATAGCACTGGGATACAGAGAAAAGGAACTGGACTGTTCCTCAGTGGTCCAAAGTCCTCAAAGATGAAAGTCAAGTTTTCATTTTATTTGGAAATCAAGGCTCCAGAATCTGGACGAAGAGTGGAGAGGTACAGAACCCACGTTGCTTGAAGTCCAGTGTAATGTTTCCACAGTCTGTGATGGTTTGGGGTGCCGTGTCATCTGCTGGTGTGGGTCCACTGGGTGTTCTGAAATCTACAGCAAACGGAGCTGTCTATGAGGGAATTCTAGAGCACTTAATGGTTCCCTCTGCTGACGAGCTTTATGGAGATGCTGACTTCATCTTCCAACCGGACTTGGCACCTGCCCACACTGTCAAAGTTGCCAAAAGCTGGTCCAATGACTATGGTGTTCCTGTTGTTGATTGGCCAGCAAACTGGCCTGACCTGAACCCCACAGAGAATCTATGGAGGATTGTCTAGAGGAAGAGGAGAGACACCAGACCCAATAAGCCAGATGACCTGAAGGCCGCTATCACAGCAATCTGGGCTTCCACAACCCGTCAGCAGAACCATAGGCTGATTAACTCCATGACACGCTACATTGATGCAGTAATTCATGCAAAAGGAGCCCCAACCATGTACTGAGTGCATAGAAATGAACCTTCTTTTCAGAAGCCTGACATTTGTTCAAAATATCCTTTTTATTCATCTTCTATAATATTTTAATTTCTGAGACAATAATTTTTACGGTTTAATTATCTGTAAGCCATAATCATCATAATTACAAGAAATAAATGCTTGAAATATTTTACTCTATAAGAAATATCTATATATCATTTCTAAAGTTTCATCTTTTGAAATGAGGACAAAAAAAAATAATGACTTTTTTTTTAAACATTATTATTATAAAAAAAAATTATTATTATTCTGAACAAGGTTTAGTCAATCTTTTGTCGCTGAGAGTAAATGAATACATATGACCACACACAAGGAAACACAACTGAATAACGTCTGGTAAAAAAAGGAGCTTGATTTAGTTTCAGCTCACCTCTGTGACTGACCACTGCAGCAGTGTGTCTCCATCTTGGTGGAGGGGGATTTCCCGTACAGTTTATTGGCTCCACACGAAGCTTCTCTGCATCTGGACACTGTGACTGGGCAGCAGATGGTGGACCACTTGGGTCAAATTTTACTTTAAAAAGGTCACAGGTGGGTCTGAGTGGTGAGGAGCGGCCACCATACACCACCGCTCCTCCTCCAGGGAGGCAGGTAATGGTATGATAAAGTCGCACACCTGCAGTCAATAACAAAAAAATATTTATCAAACCGCTCAGATCAATCAAAGAAGAATGTTTAGGGAGGAAATATTAACTTGACCCAGATCTGCTGATGCTTCAACACCGATGGACCTCCAACCCTCCTGACCTCTGATAAGGGATCTGGTTTCTGTCATCCTGCCTCCTCTGCTAGACCCTCCAGTTAGCAGGACCACCTCTGGCCTTATCCAGTTAGAGGCCAACCCTAAGCCCTCCAAACAAACTGGAACTGTGCGCACATTCAGGCGTGTGGAGGTCCAGCTCGGACCGATGGACGGCACTGGAGACACTAAGACAGTAAAATAAGCTGAGTTAGAAGGTTTCATAAAGATGTGACAGTTTGAAGCACATTGAGGTTTTACTACCTGAGGCCTGAGGGAGCAGAGCTTGTTCCATCAAAGCCCCTCGAGATGCAGTCAGGATGAAATAGTGGGAGCACTTCCCATGCCATTCCTGAGGGTAGACAGAAAGACTGGAGGAGTTAGGCCTGCTTTTATCACCAGAAAACCTTATTTTATGGAAGATAGTACAATCAGAGTCTAGCTAACCTCATGCTCATCAAACGGTTCCAGGCTTTCCATTCTGTCCCGCTCCTCCTGGGAGAGCAGGCCCAAATAGAAATCATTCATATCCAGACACACACAGTGATCCCAGCCCTGATGAGAAAAAGCACACAGTGGTTATAAAAAAAACGCCCCTTATAGGCATGCACTTCATTTCGAAAACCACCACAAAGGTCAAGCAATCATGTATCTTATGAATATATAGGTACATATTAAGATTATTCGCTGTTTTAATCACATTTTGCAGAAGAATATTCCAACAAGACAACAGCTCATCATCCCCAACACTATCACTATAGTAAAGCACAGCGAGGGCAACATCACGATATGGGAAACAGTTCAGATAATATAACCAGATAGAGATGAATAAGACATCTAAGAAACACTGGAATAAATGGTCAGAAGTTCACAGACTTAAGACCAGTTCTTATCATCTTTATCTGCATGGATTTATCTGCATCCCATATGAAAATAAAAATCTAAAACGTATGTAGTTAAGCTGCAATTAGCTCTTCTGAGTTAATACTTTTTTCACATGTCCTGTCTTGGCATTTCAGGCCTTCCCAACAAATAAGCTAGTTGCCTACATGTGCCAGGGCAGTTTGGGTTACTGGTATGGCGGTGGCTAGGTGGATGGTTGTCTTGCCCCTCTTCAAAATCCTGACATATTTTCCATAATAAACCAAACTGCTAGAAACCAAGAGCTGTTGAAGACCCCTTTATGGTAACTTTGCAAGGCAGGGGTAAAGGTCGCGTCAAATCTTTACTAACTAAAATAGAATTTATACCGGCTAAACAAAGTTGTGTGGCTTATGCTAATGTTAATAGTGGAGAAGAACACCAACGCAGAGGAAGCTGAAGGAACTACTACCCATCTGACTTTAGTGGAGTCCTGACAGCAATTGAAGGGGTGAGGAAGGAAACTGTGGAGTGCTTGAAATGTTTTGAGAACGCAGAGACTCGCATTGCCGTAACAGCAAATGTCGTTACTAGCCTAGTGGCTAAAGTCTGCAAACTCGAAAATAAAGATATGGGGGACAATACTGACAACTGAGAGGTGAGATCTAAAAGTTATAACCTAAGACTGGTAATAAGTAGTATGAGCTGCCTTACACGGAAAGATAAAAAAATGGACTTAAAAATCAGGTCAACCCTTCTGGAAATGTTTTTAAAATCTCTTTTAGATACTCCCTCCCTCCCGCTCTAACAGGTGCTTTGATTACTGTTCTCCTGAAACCAGGTAAATCCAACAAGCGTAAAAACCAATCATCCTCCTGAATTCAGATCTGACAATCCTTTGTAAAATTCTGGCAAGAAACATTAGAGCCTATATTATCAGGTGTCATAATGGCATTATGGTTTTCATAATGTGAGAAAGGTCTTGCACATCTTGCAAGCGTCAGACACAGCATTCCTAGCACTAGATGCTGGGAAAGCTTTCGATAGGGTGGAATGGACATTTTTGTTTGAGGTTCTTGGATGCTTTGGCCTGGGGAAGGGTTTCTGTAACTGGGTTAAACTTTTGTACAGTGATCCCTATGCAGATCTTATCACAAACAACGTGTGGAAACCAAAAAAGAGGATGTAGACAGGGTTGCCCACTGCCCCCCCCTACGTTTTATAATTGCAATTAAACCATTTGCAATCACAGTGAGATGACATGGGTATAGGAATTGCAGGATCTGATAATCAAATAGCTCTTTATGCTGATGATGTAATTCTGTTCCTTAAAAATCTCTATGAATCCATCCCATCTGTGGTGGATGCTTCTACCACCACCACCACAAAGTGTTAGCATTGTTTTTCATAGTTTACATCTATTAGTTCCAGATGACGCTATACATAAGTTCAAGTTATTTTATCTAGACATATTTTCTACTGGGTGCACACTTTAGTTAATATTTGTCTGAATGGTTTACTTACTCTTGTTCTTTTCTTTGAGGTTCTGCAAACGCAGACCAGCTGGAGGTGGAAACCAGGAACATACCATTATTCCAAAAGACTGAGGGGGGGGGACTTATAACTTGTTAAAGTTGTTAGTTATTTTGTCACTTTAATATTTACTTATTTGTGCTAAGTTAAAGATGATTTTGCTTAATTTATGTTTTAGTTCATTTTGTATGTATTTTTTTCATTTGTTGTTCCTCTGTTATGCTGTGCCTCCATCATTTGGTGAGTTTAGGTTATTCCACCTCTATTTAAGCAGCTTTTGTTCTCTGCAGGTCAGTTTTGTTTGAGTTTAGTTAATGTTCAGTTGACCTCAGTTGAGTTGGGCCCAAATCCATGTTATTTATTATTTGAGATATTTTGTATTGAAGTTTGATCCTTTAACTATTTTTGACAGTATTAAATTGAACTTTTTTCCAATTTTTGAAAGACAGACAGACAGATATCACTTCTCCATCACTTTTTGATTAACTGATAATACAGTTACATGGGGATTTCGGTTATAAATTATTAATTAATATTTCAAATTATTCTTTAGAATTATTAAGGGATGGTAGCCCAACAATCCCAATTTCATAGTACATTTCAAATATCTAAACGTAGATGATTTTGGTCAGGAATTATAAATTAATAATAAATATTCATAATCAAATAATCATATTTGTACAAGACATCTAAAAATTTTAATGTTTTACTTTACCACATGGAAGGACATAAAATCATACATAAAACCATACTCCTTATATCTCCCATTTCCCACTACTCGGAACCTAAAAAAAATATTATGCTCTAATCTGATAAATGCATAATCTAGTCAGTCTAGTCGAGTCTGGCAATAAGTTAGAAAGTACTTAAAAGGGGACTTATTATGCAAAATTCACTTTTTGATCATTAGAGACTATTTGGGTCTCTAATGCTTCTAACAGTCCAAATGCAAAAAATCTCATTCAGCCATTTTCTGGCTATAAATTTAAGTTACATTTTTTCTAGAAAACGTGCGCTTTCAAAAGCTGTGTAATTGTGACGTCACAATTACACTGGCACCTGGCAATGTTACCTGCATCTCGCCCCTGACCAGCAACTGAAGCGGACCTCCACCCTTCTGATTTTCAGTAGAGGATCACGTCTCACTGGTTGGTTTTACGTTACAGGTGCTTTTCAATGGCTACCCTCAAAGGCAGACGTTCTGTTGGCTGCAAAGATCCACATGTGTCCATGCACATTCTCCCGCTGTTGGATAACAGTGATTCGTATTTTTGAGGGCAATGTTTCAGTCACATTGCAGAAGACAGTACTAGTTTGCGCGAATCACTTCACCACGGACTGCTTTGAGAACTCACATCAGGACAGGACAGACTGAAGAAAAATTCAGTCCCTACTGTTCATGGCAAATCTGCAGATGACAGAAATGTAAGTAATTATTGTTGTGTCTGATAAGTTTCGGTTTCATGTGTACAAAATGCTGGTTGGGGGCTTGGCCAGATACAACCAATTTGCATAGAAATGACAGAGCCCTAAAACGGCTCATTCTGAAAGGAGCTCAAGAAAGGGGGAACAGAGGAGGTGAAATCTCATTATCTGAGAATGATTTTGTGCGAAAAAAGGAATTAACATGTTTTATATAGCCCATAGACCTATCCCAAATGTTTAAAAGGAAGTATAATAGGTCACCTGTAAAAGACCCCCCATCGCTTCCTTACTTCAGCCCAATATGGAGCAAGAAGTTCTGCAGACCTGGGAGAGGGGTTGCGGGTTTCACATTGTGGGCAGACAGAGGGGTAAAACAAGTAAGATATTTATGATTAGAATGGGAATTGTTTATTTATTAGAAATAAAAACACACCTCGCAAACATTTTTATAAATATCTTTGGCTAAGGAGCTTTATCAGAACAAACTACACCCATTAAATGCTCTGTCGCCCCCTAACCATAGCATGGAAAACAGATCTACAGGGAGAGTTGTCTTAGGAAAATTGGCGCATTGTATGTAATGACTGATTCACACGCCATGATTTTCAAATTGTTGGCTGATTTTCAAACCTGAGACACCCCACACATGACGTTAAAAATCATAGATATACCAGGTTTGGTCCTATGGTGTGTGGTGTCCAGCCACAAGGCAACTACAACACACCGCACACAAATAGATTTCACTCACAAACATTCAGATGCCCCCTCCTTGAACCGCCACCTTAACGTGGTGGAGGGGTTTGAGTGCTCAAATGATCCTAGAGGCTATGTTGTCTGGGGCCTAAATGCCCCTGGTAGGGTCTCCCATGGCAAACAGGCTCTAGGTGATGGGTCAGACAAAGAGTGGTTCAAGAATCCCTCACGAAGAACAAAATATCGAGGCACGTGACGTCGCCCGGTACAGCGGAGCCGGGGTCCCACCCTGGAGCGAGGCCTGGGGTCGGGACTCGTCGGGGAGCGCCTGGTGGCCGGGTTACTCCTTGCGGGACCCAGCCGGGCCAAGCCCGAACGACAGACGCGAGGCCATCCCTCAGTGGGCCCACCACCTGCAGGGGGAACCGTGAGGGACCGGTGCAAAGAGGATTGGGTAGCGGACGAAGCATCCGATCCCCGGCTGGCTCTAGGGACGTGGAATGTCACCTCGCTGGGGGGGAAGGAGCCTGAGCTTGTGCGGGAGGTCGAGAGATATTGACTAGAAATAGTCGGGCTCGCCTCCACGCACAGTGTGGGCTCTGGAACCCATCTCCTTGAGAGGGGTTGGACTCTCTTCTACTCTGGAGTGGCCCACGGGGAGAGGCGGCGGGCTGGTGTGGGTTTGCTTGTTGCCCCCCAGCTCAGCCGTCTCGTGTTGGGGTTTACCCCAGTGGATGAGAGGGTCGTATCCCTGCGCCTTGGGGTTGGGGAGAGGTCTCTGACTATCATTTCAGCCTACGGGCCGAGTGGTAGTGCAGAGTACCCGGCCTTCTTGGCGTCCCTGTCGGGGGTGCTGGATAGTGCCCCTCCCGGGGACTCCATTATTCTGCTGGGGGACTTCAACGCCCACGTGGGGAACGACAGTGACACCTGGAGAGGCGTGATCGGGAGGAATGGCCTCCCCAATCTGAATCCGAGTGGTGTTTTGTTATTGGACTTCTGTGCTAGTCACGGATTGTCCATAATGAACACCATGTCACCAGGACACCCTAGGCAGGAGGTCGATGATTGACTTTGTTGTCGTATCATCAGACCTTCGGCCGCATGTTTTGGACACTCGGGTGAAGAGAGGGGCTGAGCTGTCCACTGATCACCACTTGGTGGTGAGTTGGATCTGCTGGAGGAGGAGAAAGCTGGACAGACTTGGCAGGCCCAAGCGCATAGCGAGGGTCTGCTGGGAACGCCTGGCGGAGCCCTCGGCCAGGGATGTATTCAACTCCCACCTCCGGGAGATCATTGACCAGATCCCGGGGGATGTTGGAGACATAGAGTCCGAGTGGACCATGTTCTCCGCATCTATTGTCGATGCTGCTGCCCGTAGCTGCGGCCGTAAGGTCTGCGGTGCCTGTCACGGCGGCAATCCCAGAACCCGGTGGTGGACACCGGCAGTAAGGGATGCTGTCAAGCTGAAGAAGGAGTCCTTTCGGCTGTGGTTGGCTTGTGGGACTCCTGAGGCGGCTGACGGGTACCGTGAGGCCAAGCGTGCTGCGGCCCGGGCTGTGGCAGAGGCAAAAACTCGGGCCTGGGAGGAGTTCGGTTAGGCCATGGAGAAGGACTACCGGTTGGCCTCGAAGCAATTCTGGCAAACCGTCCGGCACCTCAGGAGGGGGAAGCAGTGCTTCACCAACACTGTTTATAGTGGGGGCGGGAGACTGCTGACCTCGACCGAGGACATTATCGGGCGGTGAAAGGAGTACTTCGAGGATCTCCTCAATCCTGCCATCACGCATTCCGTGGTGGAAACAGAGACTGGGGACTTGGGGTTGGACTCTTTCATCACCCAGGCTGAAGTCACCGAAGTGGTTAAAAAGCTCTGCGGTGGCAAGGCTTCGGGGGTGGATGAGATCTGCCCTGAGTACCTCAAGTCTCTGGATGTTGTAGGGCTGTCATGGTTGACACGTCTCTTCAACATTGCGTGGCGGTCGGGGACAGTGCCTCTGGACTGGCAGACTGGGGTGGTGGTACCGGAGGGTGTGTTCCAACTACAGGGGGATCACACTCCTCAGCCTCCCTGGTAAGGCCTACGCCAGGGTATTGGAGAGGAGAGTCCGACCGATAGTCGAACCTCGGTTTCAGGAGGAGCAGTGTACTTTTCGTCCTGGCCGTGGAACACTGGACCAGCTCTATACCCTCTACAGGGTGCTCGAGGGTTCATGGGAGTTTCCCAACCGGTTCACATGTGTTTTGTGGACCTGGAGAAGGCATTCGACTGTGTCCCTCGTGATGCCCTGTGGGGGGTGCTCCAGGAGTATGGAATCGGGGGCCCTTTATTAGGGGCCATCCGGTCCCTGTACGAGCGGAGCAGGAGTTTGGTCCGCATTGCCGGCACTAAGTCGGACCTGTTCCCGGTGCATGTTGGACTCCGGCAGGGCTGCCTTTTGTCACCGGTCCTGTTCATAACTTTTATGGACAGGATTTCTAGACGCAGCCAAGGGCCGGAGGGGGTCTGGTTTGGGGACCAGTGGATTTCGTCTCTTCTTTTTGCGGTGACGTGGTCCTGCTGGCCCCCTCTAGCCAAGACCTACAGCATGCGCTGTGGCGGTTCGCAGCCGAGTGTGAAGCGGCTGGGATGAGGATCAGCTCCTCCAAGTCCGAGGCCATGGTACTCGACCGGAAAAGGGTGGCTTGTCCTCTTCAGGTTGGAGGGGAGTTCCTGCCTCAAGTGGAGGAGTTTAAGTATCTCGGGGTCTTTTTCACGAGTGAGGGAAGAATGGAGCGGGAGATCGACAGACGGATCGGTACTGCTGCCACAGTAATGGGGGCGCTGTGCCAGTCCGTTGTGGTGAAGAGAGAGCTGAGCCGAAAAGCAAAGCTCTCAATTTACCGGTCGGTCTACGCTCCTACCCTCACCTATGGCCATGAACTTTGGGTCATGACCGAAAGAACGAGAACCCGGATACAAGCGGCTGAAATGAGCTTCCTCCGTAGGGTGGCCGGGTACTCCCTTAGAGATAGGGTGAGGAGCTCGGCCATCCGGGAGGGGCTCGGAGTAGAGCCGCTGCTTCTCCACATCGAGAGGAGCCAGTTGAGGTGGCTCGGGCATCTATACCGGATGCCTCCTGAACGGCTTCCTAGGGAGGTGTTCCAGGCACGTCCCACCGGGAGGAGGCCCAGGGGACGGCCCAGGACACGCTGGAAGGACTATGTCTCTCGGCTGGCCTGGGAACGCCTTGGGCTCCCCCTGGAGGAACTGGAGGAGGTGTCTGGAGAGAGGGACGTCTGGGCGTCTCTGCTGAGTCTGCTGCCCCCGCGACCCGGTCCCGGATAAGCGGAAGACGACGAGTACGAGTACATTCAGATGCCAGATGGGAAATCTCACAAACTCTCTCGAGATCAAACGTGAGTTCACAGCAATTCTCTTCCTTGTTTCTGTCACGTCGCTTTCTGGTTGGCTATAGGTCACATTCAACAGGCTGCTTGCACGTTTGTCCTTGGGGAACACCCCACACAGTAGGATATTGGGCCAAGACAATCCAACATGTTTAATATTCTCGAACTGAGGTCGGAGCGATCCCAACGTCCTTCTGAGCAGACCAGATCAATCTTAACACACCACACACAGCAGGAATATCTCATAAGATTATCTCAAGAAACATCACGATAATCTGGGCATGTTGGATGAGGTAGATCGGGTCAGAAATCAGCTTAAAAATCCTGTTTCACTGTGGGGATGTTCTGTTTTGGGTCATGTGGAGCATCATATTTCCTCTACCCATAAAGTTTTGCAAGTAGACAAAACCTGACCAAAGCATCTTCTTCCACATGTTTGCTGTGTCCCCTACATGGCTTGTGGCAAACTGTAACAGGGATTTTATATGGTCTTCTATCAACAATGGCTTTCTTCTTGCAACTCTTCCATAAAGGTCAACAGCTTTTCCCATTTGAGCTGCGGATCTGTGCAGCTCCTCCAGAGTTACCATGGGGCTCTTTGCTGCTTCTCTGATTAATGCTCTCCTTGTCCAGCCTGCCAGTTTAGATGGACATCCATGTCTTGGTTAGGGATGGGCATTTATAAAACATTTTGAAATATCATGACAACGATACATTTTTAATGATGATGTTTAAAAACTCCAAAAACTGGCGGTCTTGTTGGGATTGTTTCTTCTACCATTTTCTCCACTGCTTGTTCAATGAGAGCATGAATAAATGTCAATAAATTCATACATTTGATTAAATGCAGTTACTCTGCGCAGTTTAGTGATGAAAATCACTTCTACATGTAACAGGTGTTCTGAAGAGGCCTGTTTCTTAAATAAATGCTTATATTTTTCAAGCGTAGTATTTATGTTTGTGGAGCTATGATTGCTGTGACATGCAGTCCCAGCCACATAGTTTCCTAAAAAAAGAGTGAAAGGAAGTTATCAATATTTTTTTTATCATCGCATTCATCATTACCACAATAGTTCCACAAAATATCGTGATAAAATCTTAAGTCATATCGCCCACCCCTAGTCGGTTTGCTGTTGTGCCATACTCTTTCCACCTCTGTGAGATGTTTAAATAACATATCACATTAAATCCCCATAAAGTACAGTAAAGTTTGAGGCTGCAATGTGTCAGAAAGTATGGCTGACAGTAAACTTTGTGTAGCGTGTTTGTGTACTGGCCTTGTCCAGGAACCTGCGTCTCTGTGCTGAGAGATCTGGGTACTGCTGCAGGGCATGCAGAGCTGAATTGAGCTTCAGGAAATGGTCCTGCATGACACGGCCGAAAGGATCCTCTGGCTGGATCTGCTCGTATATCACAAAGAGGGACTGCGGCAGGAGCTTTGCTGCCCAGCTGATCACAGCGTCTGACCTGTGAGACACAAGCTTTTAAGTCTCACTGTATGATGAACGCTGTTCTGTCACTATCTCTTCTCTGCTGTACCATTGGGTCTCCATGTAGGTGAGCACCACTTCAGAGAGGATTAGGGTGGGAGCAGTCCAGTCCAGACCAGCTGCGCCCAGAGCCTCCTCCACCTGGGACTCCCCCCTAACATCCACCCCTAACATGCGGTACTGGCTGCTGGATATGTAAATGGGCCCTTAGAACACATTTATGATTAGTAAATATAAATTTACTTATATTTATACATCAACTGTTTCATTTTAGAAAACTTAAAAAAATGACATCAGAAACCTGAGTGAGGAGGCAGGGTGGAGTCCAACATCCCTCTCAGTGTTACATTGCAAGCGACCAGAGCAGCTTTGCGCTGTGCGACATCAGGAAAATCCACCTCGAAAACAGTGGTCCCATCCAGAACTCCCTCTGCATGGAGGCGGAAGTACAGAGAGTCGAAGCCAGCACCCAGCGACAGAATCTGCAGCAGTGGAACACAAGATGGGCTGGATGGTATGAACAGTATGAGGGATTGCTGCAGTTATCGACTTGATGCAATCAACTGTCCGCTGCCGCCACATACTCATTCAGGAGGAGGAGATGACATTTATTGTGAATTGGTGATAAATAAATAAACTGCACTGAACTTGCCTGTCTTTTAGAGCATTTCGCAGTGATGCGAAGAAACTGCCTCACACAGTGGTCCACAGCTCTCGAGCGCACAAAGTAACCCCTGAAACATCCATTAAAGGTTTCCTGACTGCATCTTTCAGACCACAGCACCAGCTGGTCCAGCTGTGAGGACATTCAGACATCTTCTCACCTGTTGATGAGTGGGGCTCTACGGGCTACTTTACACAAAAAGTGTTGGATGAAAGGGTCCCTGAAGTAGCCCTGAGCTGCAGCTGAAGCCTTGCTCACCACGCTGCTGTCGTTGGTTCCCTGCACCTGAGGTGGGAGATCAAACGAGGGCCATCAGAGCACAATCAGGACCAGAAGCAACCAATAGTCATACCTGCTAATAATGTAATCATTTTAAATACAATAAAGTAAATATCACTTACCAATGATTCAGAATTATGCATGTACAGGTCCTTCTCAAAATATTAGCATATTGTGATGAAGTTCATTATTTTCTATAATGTCATGATGAAAATTTAACATTCATATATTTTAGATTCATTGCACACTAACTGAAATATTTCAGGTCTTTTATTGTCTTAATACGGATGATTGTGGCATACAGCTCATGAAAACCCAAAATTCCTATCTCACAAAATTAGCATATTTCATCCGACCAATAAAAGAAAAGTGTTTTTAATACAAAAAACGTCAACCTTCAAATAATCATGTATAGTTATGCACTCAATACTTGGTCGGGAATCCTTTGGCAGAAATGACTGCTTCAATGCGGCGTGGCATGGAGGCAATCAGCCTGTGGCACTGCTGAGGTCTTATGGAGGCCCAGGATGCTTCGATAGCGGCCTTTAGCTCATCCAGAGTGTTGGGTCTTGAGTCTCTCAACGTTCTCTTCACAATATCCCACAGATTCTCTATGGGGTTCAGGTCAGGAGAGTTGGCAGGCCAATTGAGCACAGTGATACCATGGTCAGTAAACCATTTACCAGTGGTTTTGGCACTGTGAGCAGGTGCCAGGTCGTGCTGAAAAATGAAATCTTCATCTCCATAAAGCTTTTCAGCAGATGGAAGCATGAAGTGCTCCAAAATCTCCTGATAGCTAGCTGCATTGACCCTGCCCTTGATAAAACACAGTGGACCAACACCAGCAGCTGACACGGCACCCCAGACCATCACTGACTGTGGGTACTTGACACTGGACTTCTGGCATTTTGGCATTTCCTTCTCCCCAGTCTTCCTCCAGACTCTGGCACCTTGATTTCCGAATGACATGCAGAATTTGCTTTCATCCGAAAAAGTACTTTGGACCACTGAGCAACAGTCCAGTGCTGCTTCTCTGTAGCCCAGGTCTGGGGAATGCGGCACCTGTAGCCCATTTCCTGCACACGCCTGTGCACGGTGGCTCTGGATGTTTCTACTCCAGACTCAGTCCACTGCTTCCGCAGGTCCCCCAAGGTCTGGAATCGGCCCTTCTCCACAATCTTCCTCAGGGTCCGGTCACCTCTTCTCGTTGTGCAGCGTTTTCTGCCACACTTTTTCCTTCCCACAGACTTCCCACTGAGGTGCCTTGATACAGCACTCTGGGAACAGCCTATTTGTTCAGAAATTTCTTTCTGTGTCTTACCCTCTTGCTTGAGGGTGTCAATAGTGGCCTTCTGGACAGCAGTCAGGTCGGCAGTCTTACCCATGATTGGGGTTTTGAGTGATGAACCAGGCTGGGAGTTTTAAAGGCCTCAGGAATCTTTTGCAGGTGTTTAGAGTTAACTTGTTGATTCAGATGATTAGGTTCATAGCTCGTTTAGAGACCCTTTTAATGATATGCTAATTTTGTGAGATAGGAATTTTGGGTTTTCATGAGCTGTATGCCAAAATCATCCGTATTAAGACAATAAAAGACCTGAAATATTTCAGTTAGTGTGCAATGAATCTAAAATATATGAATGTTAAATTTTCATCATGACATTATGGAAAATAATGAACTTTATCACAATATGCTAATATTTTGAGAAGGACCTGTATAACCCTACTTGTTGTACAAAGTCTTTATTTGAAAAATTATTTATATACATAGATATTCATGATATATGTATATTTAGATCATTACTGCACGGTGCATTTGGTAGTTGGATCATGTAGCGGAACGAGCTAGAACTCAAAAAGAGAACGTTGATCATGTGTTAAAACAGTTATTCAGTTTTCTTATAATTTTTTAATGCAATTCCAATAATGTTCTAACTATAAGTATTAGAAAAATGGTACTGCAATACTGGCTTGAAAACTATTATTACATTATTGGTTTTATTACATTTAATATTAGCCAGATTATTTCAATTATTGGCAGACATTAAAATATTGGACAGTATTATCGGTTGCTGCAGGGTTTCGGCAAAAGTTTATAATTTTTAACAGTGTCCCTTCAGCCTTCTTTAGTTGATTTTTTGTTTATATAGCACCAAATTATTTCAAGGAACTACATGGATTATTCTGCTTTCTGCTCTCGGTGGAGGACGCTTTTTCTCGGTCTCCCACCCCCACCCATATCTGCCCTGCTTCAGCTCTGTGTCTTGTCTTTGGAGCCTCTTTTTGCATATGTTCCAAATTCTGAGTTATGGATTTGGTCAGCTGGTCTCTCAATGCAATTGATCAAATTTTCTCGAGGAGAAGACAGGGTGAAGGAGAGCCCAACTTGTCCGGGCTGGACGTTTTTCTCTGGATACACAATGGATTCCTGGCAGAAGTGGAGGATTGTGTGTTTGTCGATAATGTCAGTTGAGGATGTGGAAGATGTTGATATCAGGATTTCTGCTTTTTGGAGTCAGCGGTTACCTGGCATATCGAGAAATTTGGAGAACGTCAGAAGCTGTTCTGGCAATTGTGAGGCTGCCTGGCATGTGTGAAGGGATCTTCAGAACGATCAGCACTCGGACTGAGATGTTACGTGAGCTGAATCGCAGACTGGATGTGATCCTTAGGATCGCAGGCAGGTTGCGGTTCCTGGACTCAGGGGTGAAATGGGATAAATCTTGGAGAAAGTTGTTCGCTCGGATCTGTTTGGATTCACCTTTGAGAAGCACCAGCGAGACTCTCAAGGCTGACAGAAAATTAAGAGTCAGCCTAACCCAAATAATTGTTGTTTTTCTGAATATGGCTCCCCTGCGCGGCCTTGATGGCTGGCTATCTTCAACTTCTCCTGGAAGTTATGTAAACATGACGCTCTGCCCCCTCCCTTCCCTGAGGACATCTGTGGGCCTGCTCAGAACTTTGTGGCCGGTTGATGAACATTCCAACGAACCATCAAGGACAATGGCCTCTGTGACAGTGCTTCATGGACTTACTTGCACACACTCACTCGCACACACACATGCTCAAGATAAACATATGCACCCCCTCACACCACCTTCACCGTTCCTAGCATGATGTTGTTTTGTCAACTTGTTGCTTCTTTGTGCTGAGGTTTTTTGCAATCTCAAACTGTATCCTGCTAAGGATAAAGTGTGAAATATGATTTTTTTTCCTCTACTTTCCTAATGTGACCTCTTTTCTCATCTAACAAGGGCAGCGCCTGTGAGTGGGCAGCAAAGCCTCGGTGACCCGTCCCCCCTTTGTCTTGTGTCATGATGTCTGTTTGGATGGGTTGTACTGGAATTCTAATTTCCCCTCGGGGATCAATAAAGTATCTTTGAATTAAATTGAAAAAAAAAAAAGAGTCATTTCTATCAATTCACATAAATCACATCATTTAAAATAAAATCCAAACCAATAAAAAGGATAACAAACCTAAAGTTTTAGGCTGAGAGTTCCTCATAGATCCAGACACGGAGCTGGTTCCACAGGAGAGGAGCCTGTTAACTATCTGCTCTACCTCCCATTCTACTCTGAGATACTCTGCTCAAGCTGTGTGGTTTCCCTAGATTAGTATTGTGTTTATTTGGTATTATTGTGGACCTTTTGATACACATTGTAGATTTTTGTACTTTTATTGCACATACATACATTTTTCTTTAATATTGTTATAAAGTACTCTGTTTTACTTCATTTTTGCATGGAGCACCCACAAGTTCTTTAATGTCATTAAACACAATTTCATACTCAAGGACAACAAAGTCTATTCTATTTCATTCTATTCTATAACTATCCAGTAAACCTGCTTTTCTAGGAGCATGCGGAACAATCAGATCTATTATAAGAAGGGGTTTGATTATTCAGCGTTTTGTTCCTAAGGAGAATGTTTTAATTCTACTCTGGATTTACCAGACAGCCAGCAGAGAGAAAGCAAAATTGTAGAAAAATAATTTTTATTTTTAATTGTTAAATGTTTAATCTAAAATAAAAAAAAATACTAAATAAATTAAATATAAAAGCTAATAAATACAAATAGGTTCAAATGAATAAGTTGGTGATGGAATAAATAATAAATTTAAACCTATTTCATAGGGGTGTTCTTGTGATGCCGATGGAAGTTTATCTATGTGACGCAGAGCCTTAACCATGCGTTAGAAAAACAGTCTCCTCCATCCCCATCCTGACACACACAGCCTCGTCGCTTCTGTCAAACATGTGAAGCATTCTCGATGAACAAACCCTCCTGACTCCAACACGAAAAACTCTGACTTCCACAGTGAGAGGACGGAGACAGAGAGAAAACTCTCCCTTTATAAAAGGTACACTTCACACTGAAATACTATTTAAAGTACATTATGGACGTCCTACACCCGGGTAGGATGTCCCATAGATCCACGTGCACTGTGCCGCAGTAAAAATACTCAGATTACAGTTTTAAGAGATTTTTTTCTGGCTGAAGAGGCTGAACTTGCCGCAGTGTCGCTGCCTTTTCTCCGCTTCTTTCTGTCTGTTGTTGGCATGACGTCAACGAGCTGTCAACATCACCAGACTTCTTCTTTTTCTCCTTCTGACCACATCACCAGCCAAATCAAAGCAATCTTTTCTGACAGATCGAGCTCTGTCCTTTGAGCACTCCACCAAAATAATTCAAACATCCTTCACGTGGGTCTAACTTCCGAGTTCACCCACTGTGGCTCTCGGACGCCCTCTTACGGCCTGGAGGCGGAAGAAAGAGGAAGCCTTTTTTGCTGTGCAATTCTATAGGAAGTGATCTTGCGAAAACTGTTTGAGGGGGTAAATAAGAGGGAAAAGATAAGAATTAGATTAATAAAACTGCATGAATAGTTTACATATTACCCACAAAAGATAAACATTAAAATCAAATCTGATCAAAGTTAAGAAATAAAAACAAAAAAAAAAAAAACGACGCAGGTCTCGCAAAAATAATGTTTTAACAGCCCGGGTATAGTGGCAATTCCTTTGTTATTACCCTGAACCTTCGGGGGGCAGCTTTAGAGGAACGGACCTAAGCATATGGAACTGTTTGGTTTTTTTCATCATTATATTTTAACCCTCTTGGGTTAAATTTCTTAAAGTTCAAAGCAATTTTAGTTTGAAGGTTTGATTACATTTAAGTTGGGAGGAAAAAAAAAATAAAATTACCCTAAGACTGAGTAATTTGAGGATTGAAAGAAACAAGGCATTCTGCTGTTGCATTTGTATGGTTTTGTGGATTGCTTTTTTGGCATCCACCCAGCCTAAATATCATCTGTAAATATCACATATTTCCTTGGAGTTTGAAGGGATTTGACTTTGTTTCTGAATGTAATCGCTGTGGTGAAGATAGAAGCAATACCCTGTAAGTGGTAGATTTTCACAAGATAAACTATTATATATTACATTTGGATTTTTCCAACTTGTTTTCTATTGAATTTGGGTAAACCTTTATCGACTCATTTTTACACATGGTAGTTTAATGTCTATTCCTAGCTATATTTTACACTGTTTTTGGTTTTACCATAAGACAAGTGTTTTCTTTCTCCCATTTATGTAAATATAAATATGTCTAGCTACAGTCTCTTTCTTTATCTTGTTCACCCAACAGCCAGTACTTTGTCTACCATGAACCTTCTTTCTTTCTTGATAAGAGAGCAAGTAAAAATTCATAAAGTTTGTCCTTAATCTGGTTTAAACCAACAAACATTAATAAACAGTTTTAAAGCATATTATCATCCATGCATGTTACTTGAGAAAAAGTGTTTTTTTTTTAGTATCAGGTTAATGCATGACATTCATACCTTATATGCTCAACACATTCTGACCGTGCACTAATAACGTCCTGATAAAGGCACTGCATTTTTACCATTTTGGGAAACTAGTTGTTCTTACTATATATTTCAAGCCAATATATCAAAAGTAAACACTTGGTATAATCAATCTATATTAAGAAGTTTCACTTTTTGAATTGAATTACTGACATAAATTAGTTTTCAATTGATGGTGTATTTCACTGAGAAGTACCTGTATAGATCAAAAGTGCTGTGTGAAGAATTTTGAGGCTCCTTATGGTCTTTTTTCTATTCCAAGTGGGTCATACTTTTTGATCAATGTCTAACTTTCCCAACATTATAAACCCCTTGGTACCTGGGAACAGGGTAAGAATTGTAACACTTTTAAAGCTTAAGGAACTCTTTTCTGAGAATGTCTGCTTGTAATAATAACATGTATAGACAGCATTCCCCCCTGAGGTAAGGTGTTTCTCATCATGACCTTGTAACATGTGCCCTTATATGTAGCTTAAAATCAAATTAACACCCAAACGGCCCTGCAGCAAGAAGGTCCTGGGAATGTTTGGATTTCAAAATCACATTCCAACTATTCCTCTGAATTCATAAAAATACCAATATATATAGAGAACCATATATGTTAGCGCTAAATCTTAACAAATATTGTAACCAGCTTTTATTCCGTAATCATTTTTAAACAACTTCCCTTCCCCGGTATGACTACAGACTTCTTTAGGCTAATTGATTTAATTTGCATTTGTTTTGCACGCTGCGTCCTCATGATTGTTTTATTCGGTGTGCTTTTTGTTTTTGTTTGTCCATAAACTCAATAAACGAAGAACATAACAGAACACAGCTCTTGTTTTCATTCCTTAGTGCTAGTTTGACAATGCGGCACTCAGCGCGCCTGCGCCAGATTACAGGAAGTAACATTCTCTTGTAGCAGCCACTGATAGCTCTACTGTCAACAGAAAGGGCTTGAACACCTGCTGCCGCTCTAACAAGGTAAATATCCTGTTGCAGTAACGTCAGTAAGAACACGCTGTGTAGGTAGAAGGAGTAAGAGTCGATGTTTTTAGTCCGGCGTCGAGTGGTGTCTCGTCTGGACCCAGCCGGCGGTGTGTCGTTAGCGCACACAGTGAGGTAAGACACGGTTCAGTGAGGGAGGAACTGTAGCCTCGTAACGATCTGCTTACACTGACGGAGAGCTAGAGTCATGGACTGATGGAGGTCCCCGTCGTGTGGGTGAGGTGCAGAGGCGTAGCGTCCGATTTAAACAGAACCCGTCCTGAGACCTCCACCCTCCGTGGAAAATCCTTTCTGTAGGTCTCATGGATGCTCTGAATTAGATCTCTGTCTCAGATCGCTGAGATGACATGTGAGAACACTGATCTGAAAATGTGTCATCTTCCTGCTGCGACGGTCTCCAGTCCTGCATTTTAAAACTCTGTTCCTTGTCTAGAGATGCCTAGAAGGAGGGGGTTGTTACTGTCACAGCTATGGTGAAACACCATCGTTTACTTTAAAGATCTGATCTAAAAAAGTTTCATACAAACAATAACTTAAGATCCTTAGCACTTCCATAAAAGCAAACGTTGCTGCTCAGGGGGATTCAGGTGTTAACTCAATGATGAGGGAAGAAGTGTTCAGGATTGATCTTAGAGAAGAAAAAGTTGCTTCTCCTCCACCTAATAACAGAGTCGTCATAACTGCACCAGGAAGGATGATTTAGAGATCAGATATGTTCATGACATCTACCAGTCCCATCAAGTTCAGCCTGAGTGTGTACTGCTCAGAGAAGCTCATGACCCTCGAATCAAAAGAAAAACTAAAGTCTGGCTTATTGAGGACAGCTCCCAAGAGAAGTTTTGTCCTCTGCAAAGAATATGGCAGCATCACATAGGTTTGTAAAGTTGCATCTGAACAATCCATGAGAATTTTTAAACAGTTTTCTTTTTGCATAGAAAAGACCATAGAGCTCATACCAAATGTGAAGGACGGTGGTGGAAGGGTGATGATTTGGGCTTCCTATTAGCTAAATGGTAAATGGACTGAATATATAATGGACTTATATAGGGCTTTTCCAGTCATACAGACCACTCAAAGCGCTTTACACTAGAGCCACACTCACCCAATTGCACTCACTAACGTTCACACATTCATACACCGATACGCAGATCGGTAGGCAACTTGAGGTTAAGTGCCTTGCCCAGGGGCACATCGACATATGGCAGGAGGAAGCTGGAATCAAACCCACAACCTTCTGATTGCAAGACAACTACTCTTCCTCCTGAGCCACAGTCGCCTGCCATGTGAGCCTGGCCACCTGGAAGTCATTAAAGGTGACCATGAACTACCTTGCCTACAAATGTTCTCCAGTCTCAAATGTGAAGCCACCTGTCTGACAGATCCACCTTGATCCAAACTGGGCCATCATAAGAACAAAAAAAGTGTACACAGCAGACAAAGGATGTTTTTTCTCCCAGGGTCTTCTAGCCCCTTCACCCCAAAACTGATATTCTGTGTGTTTTATTGACATTTCTTCAGGTTTCTTCAAGCTGAAGGAGAACTGCAGATATGTATCTGAGTCTGTATCACACAACAGGTTATGTCAGAACACTTTTTTTTAGTCAGTTTAAAGCAAGGGGTTCTGCACAATAAAATATTTTACAAAACCGTAAACCAGTTCCTGGTCACCTAAGTGAAAATGTGATTGGGTGTAAAATGTCCAGTAACTATGATATAATTTCCAGCTTTGTTTCTTCTACCCGTCATAACACTTAGAGGACCTTTTGTTGTAATTAACTGCAAAAAACTTGAAGTTTTTCTTTTTGCACAAAGAAAAAAAACAGGAGAGAACAGAAGTCAAGCCAGCCCAGCAGCAACTTCCGCTTAAGTCACTGGTAGAGCACCGCTCCAGGGAGAAGGCCCAGCCTCCTGCACAGGTCGGGATGAGCTCCAGAGGGAGCGGTGGCCGATCCAACGGCACGCTACCGCAGACCAAGATCTGCCAGTTCAAACTGGTGCTGCTGGGTGACATGGCTGTGGGCAAGTCCAGCCTGGTACTCCGCTTCGTCAAGGGACAGTTTGATGAGTTCCAGGAGACGACTATAGGAGGTGAGATGCAGGGGTGCTGATCAGGAGGTGATCCTTATAAGAGCACTTGTTCACTTGTTGCTATTTTCTCCACGTTTCTCCAGCTGCGTTCTTGGCTCAGTCAGTGTGTCTAGATGACACCACAGTGAAGTTTGAAATCTGGGATACTGCAGGACAGGAGCGATACCACAGCCTGGCTCCCATGTACTACCGTGGAGCTCAGGCTGCCATTGTTGTTTTTGATATCACTAAGCCGGTATGTGGAGACAAAGAACTCATGAGGTGTTTTGTTTATGCGCTGCTCTGAGCAGAATGTGTTTAATTATACAGTCGTGCGTGAAGATTATTATTTGACCTCAAGACTGTGATGCTATGTTTTTGCAGGAGACCTTTGAGAGAGCTAAAGCCTGGGTGAAGGAGCTGCAGAGGCAGGCCAGCCCTAACATTGTTATTGCTCTGGCTGGAAACAAAGCCGACTTGGCTGAGAAGAGACTGGTAGAAAATGAGGTAACACTCTCCCAACTACCTGAAATGTTTTCCATCTTCTCTCTACATATATACATTAGGAAGACATTAGCACAGGAGGACCCATTGTTTAAACATTTTTTACACTTCCTTCCAAGACAGAGTTCACCAGGGCAGTAGGGCCAGTCCATTACTTGTACTGGTCAGTGTGGTTTCAGATTGTCCTGTTGAAAAATAGGATATCCCTGGAAAACATGGCCTTTACGCCACTGTATAGTGCCTTGCAAAAGTACACTGCTCAAAAAAATAAAGGGAACACTTAAACAACATAATATAACTCCACGTAAATGAAAGTTCTGTGAAATCAAACTGTCCACTTAGGAAGCAACACTGATTGACAATCATTTTCACAGCTGTTGTTTAAATAGAATAGACAACAGGGGGAAATCTTTGGCGATTAGCAAGACACACTCAATAAAGGAGTAGTTCTGCAGGTGGGGACCACAGACCACATCTCAGTACCTATGCTTTCTGGCTGATGTTTTGGTCGCTTTTGAATGTTGGTGGTGCTTTCACACTCGTGGTAGCATGAGACGGACTCTACAACCCACACAAGTGGCTCAGGTAGTGCAGCTCATCCAGGATGGCACATCATTGCGAGCTGTGGCAAGAAGGTTTGCTGTGTCTGTCAACGTAGTGTCCAGAGCCTGGAGGCGCTACCGGGAAACAGGCCAGTACACCAGGAGACGTGGAGGAGGCTGTAGGAGGGCAACAACCCAGCAGCCGGACCGCTACCTCCACCTTTGTGCAAGGAGGAACAGGAGGAGCACTGCCAGAGCCCTGCAAGATGACCTCCAGCAGGCCACAAATGTACATGTGTCTGAACAAACAGTTAGAAACCGACTCCATGAGGATGGTATGAGGGCCCGATGTCCACAAATGGGGGTTGTGCTCACAGTCCAACACCGTGCAGGACGCTTGGCATTTGCCAGAGAACACCAGGATTGGCAAATTCGCCATTAGCACCCTGTGCTCTTCACAGATGAAAGCAGGTTGACACTGAGCACATGTGACAGATGTGACAGAGTCTGGAGACACCGTGGAGAGAGATCTGCTGCCTGCAACATCCTTCAGCAAAACCGGTTTGGCAGTGGGTCAGTAATGGTGTGGAGTGGCATTTCTTTGGAGCGCCGCACGGCCCTCCATGTGCTCACCAGAGATAGCCTGACTGCCATTAGGTACCGAGATGAGATCCTCAGACCCCTTGTGAGACCATATGCTGGTGCGGTTGTCCCTGGGTTCCTCCTAATGCAGGACAATGCTAGACCTCATGTGGCTGGAGAGTGTCAGCACTTCCTGCAAGATGAAGACATTGAAGCTATGGACTGGCCCGCCCGTTCCCCAGACCTGAATCCGATTGAGCACATCTGGGACATCATGTCTCACTCCATCCACCAACGTCACGTTGCACCACAGACTGTCCAGGAGTTGGTGGATGCTTTAGTCCAGGTCTGGTAGGAGATCCCTCAGGAGACCATCCATCGTCTCATCAGGAGGATGTCCAGGCGTTGTAGGGAGGTCATACAGACACGTGGAGGTCACACACAATACTGAGCCTCATTTTGACTTGTTTTAAGGACATCAAAGTTGGATCAGTCTGTAGTATGTTTTTCCACTTTCATTTTGTGTGTGACTCCAAATCCAGGCCTCCATTGGTTAATAAATTTGATTTCCATTGATGATTTTTATGTAATTTTGTTGTCAACACATTCAACTTTGTACAGAACAAAGTATTCAATGAGAATATTTCATTCATTCAGATCTAGGATGTGTTATTCGATTGTTCCCTTTATTTTTTTGAGTACTGTATTTACACCCTTCTAGCAATTTCATACTTTATCATGTTTCCACCACAATCTACAGCGTATTATTAATAGGACAGACACACAGAAAGAACTTCAGACTTGTGAAGTGGAATTAGAATTAATAAGGTTTTTACATTTTTATTACAAATAAAAATCTGAAAAGTGTAGCGTGCGTATTTACTCACCCCCTCTGAGTGTTTTGATGCGTTCTATTTCTAATCACAAGTCGAAATTTCAAACCTCCGGGGACATTTCTAGTCAGTTGTACACGTACTAATTTTTTGTGTTTATAAGACTAGATGTTTCAACGCTTTTTATATGCACAAAATAAACTGTAGAACAGTGTTTATTGCTATTGTAAGACTACAGTTGCTAGCAATTCGAACAAAAACAAGCAGAAAAATGGAAAGCTACAACTCGGAGATCACGTAAACTCTGACTTCCAAGTTCCGACTTGCGAGGTTGACAGAACGCAGCATTTGTACTTTGTAGAACCACCTTTCGCTGCAATTATAACAGCAAGTCTTTAGACATATGCCTCAACCAGGTTCGCACATCGAGACATTTTATCCGTTCTTTATGAAACAGTTCAAGCGTATGGTGGAACGGTTGTAATGCTACAGCAGCGTACCACAACTAAGTCCTTTTAAAACAAATAAGTTCATGGTGAGGGGGGGATGCCCAATTCATTAAACGCCTACAATGATAAGCACCAGAAGACATCATCACTGACCAACTGTCCTTTCTGGACTTCTCTGTGTTTTGAAGGAAGCCCAGACATATGCTGAGGACACCGGCTTGCTGTTCATGGAGACATCTGCCAAGACAGCCATGAACGTCAATGAGCTTTTCTTGGCTATCGGTGAGACATTTTATGTCAGATTTGACGTGTTTGAGTTTTATTTATTTAGCTCTTTCATAAATGGTTTACTAATCTGGAATAAATACGCAGTATTTTACTAATTCAGTTACAACTGTCATTTACTCTGCTGTAGCAAAAAAGATGCCAAAAACAGACACCCAGAACCCAACACATGCAGCGCGACATCGGGGAGTGAACCTCCAGGATCCAGACGCCCACTCCACCCGAGCATGTTGTGGTGGGAACTAACCCTCCAGAACCACCCCACTGTGCATCCCCCCCCCCTCCCCCCCCTCCCCACCACAACCCCGAAATCATCACGTCGCATTGAAGCAATGTGCAGGGGTGAGCCTGATGTTGGGAAACCTGGTGTCCACTCACCTCTGAACGCTGCGTCCATCCTCCTGTCCTAGCAGACAGAAACTAAAAGGGATGGATAAGACAGAAGAATGATGCCAGATACCTGTGTCTGGGGAATACTGAGATTGAGGAGTGCAAAGTTAAAAAATATGGAAGGAAGTGGCAAGCCTTTTGTAGTATTAAGCACTAATTGTGAAATTTCTGTTTCTCCCTGCCTTGCATCAGTTTACCCCCAGTCCTGTTGCATAAAAAAGCCCAAAGTGAACAGCACATGCTTGTGATTGGACAAAAAGGAGAAAACCAACAGAAAGGGAGCTTTCTTTTTTATGGAGTTTGCTTTTGCCTCATTATGAACTGATCAAACTCTGCTGTGAATACTGCCCCATACCACTGTCCTGGAATGACCTGTCCTTCTGTCATGCGTGAACTTCGCAAACCTCCCAAAAAAATATCCATGGCAAAGTTTCTCAAATGTGTCAGCTTGGTCAAATTTCTGTTGTGATGGTTTAGACTTCATTGCCTTCCGGCTGTAATATTCCAGCCTGTCTAAATCATATCCTGTAGTCTAGACCCAAACTTAAAATTTACTACATGAGGCAAACATGCAAGCTCACTCAGAGCTAAACCTGTTTGTATCTGGCATATTTATGATGCATTGTTGAAAACTCCCTGCAGTGTAGTGCTTGAGTAATGATAAAGAAAGGCAAACCTTACCACAACACTATGACGTTGATGTGGATGGTATGTTGGGCACTAAACATCAAGCTGGAAATCTTTAAATGTCTGCAGCAGGAGACCCAAAGAGTTAAGATTTGCATCAAATACCAGACTCCTGCTGTGAGTAGACCTCTTGGTAAAGGGCTGCTTGAGTAATGGAGAGGATTTGATTGCAGATAATAGCATGGTGTGTCTGCTTCTGTGCATGTGAAAATTCTGATCTGGGGTTTGTTTGATTATGTGTAAGATGGCAGAAAAGATCTAAAATAAACCTCAAAATTAACCATGTTGCTCTGTAAGATCTTCTCTGGCCATCTTCTGATAAGTGTCCCTCCTTTGTTATTCGTCACGGTGATTTTAGATGGTTTTATGAATTAACTTATTTACAGAAGGGTGCTGTTGAAATGACTTAAGTGTGCTTGGTAGCGATCGGGCCTGGCTGAAGAAAACAGGAAAACAATTGGTGGAACACAAGAACAGAAGTGCCTACTCCCAGTTTTCTTTTTCCTTGTGTGACTTGTAGACTGTGCAGGAAAAGCACTTCCCTGACACTGGCTTGTATTTAAAACAACATGGCGCATTGTTGTTAAGCTACACTGTAATGGTTATTTGAATGGGTGTAAAAAGATCTTGTCAAGACACTGTATGTCATATGTTGTCCTTATTTTAATGAAAGTGTGTGTTGATTTTGGCAGATCACACTTGTAAACCTGAAATGGATTGTTCAAAGGACACTAATCAGTGTTATAAATCTGTTTGATTTAAACCAACAGTGGTGTCCAGTGCAATATTTTGTTTCCTTTTTTTATTTGAAACTTGAAAATGTTTGTTTTTGCATTTAGCAGATGCTTTTATCCAAAGCGTTTTACAAATAAGGATAGAACAATGCAGTAAGGATCACAGCTAACAATAAGCTACTTGGAATGAAGACCACTAGTCAGGTCCTGTCAGAGGTGACTGGGGAGACTGAATAGAAATAGCACGGAGGCAATGAGGGAAGGGCAGAAAGAGATGCTGCAGTAGAGGGAATGGGGTAGGAGATGCTCTCTGAAGAGCTGGGCCTTCAAGGGCTTCTTGAAGATAGTCTGGGATGCTACTGTTACAGCATAAAAGCTGTGTCCACACTTTAAACTGAAGGAGCTGAATGTTCAGAAATCAACCTGAAACATTAGGAGAGCAAAATGTTTGGGAAGAAATCTGTTGGAAGTATTGCAAAAGCATATCGAATAGCTGAAGGTGAAGTCTTGTACAAAGGTGTACCTTGAAATCAAGCCTTAATGTGATAAGTTGAAAATAAATCTGAATCCCCTGAAAAGCTAACATTATTGAACATAATAGCATATGCTAACTTTAGCCATTAGGAAATATTAGCATGATTACAATAGATGGCATTAGCTAATATTGTAACATCGGCATGTTATATAAGCATTTTAAGCTAGTATCATAATGGAAACTTATATACTATAATTAGCAATTATGTTATTTGCATAGTAGCCACCAATAGTTAATATCAGCTGTTATGTGAATGGTAGCTAATAGTTTAGCGTTACGTATATGCTAATGTTAGCAAGTGAACTAAAGTTAGCTGATACATTAACATCCTAACAACAGCTTCTATGCTTATGTCAGGTGATGCTCACTAGCAAATTATTAATTGCATCTTTTTTAGAGAGGGCTAGTACACATGGAACCAGAGGTTTTAATCAGGTGTAAATTAAATCATTTAGGAGTAGAATTATTCCATCTGTCAGGCTTGTTTTTAACTAAATATTACATGTAACCCAAGGTCACAGTCTTTTTCTCAGAATTTCAGCAGGTGTCACTTTGGCCAATTATTTGGATCCAAAGTGAACCAATGCTTTACATTTTTAAAGCCCAGTTATAATTAATGAATTCTAAAGGATTTTAGTTGCTGCAGTGCCCAGTTTGTAGAATCTTTTTAAGATTAAATTCTTGATTTCAACCTTATTGGGTGATTTTCACCCAATTGGTCACAGCATAGGTTCATTCAGAATTTGTCCCATTCTTTCCTCAAGAAAGTTTTTTTGTTTTTTTAACAAAAACAAAGTGTTATTCCAAACAGAGGCTTATTGTGGTAGTTTAAGATCCAAACACAAGCAGGAGGCAAAATCATGTGAAGAGTGCATGCATCTGATTGCTGAATTGGTGGAATAGGAGAGTGTAATTAACTCAATGTGCTACTGAGTCAACTGAGGAGATGAGGAAAATGCCTAAAATTATACAAAATGTACACAGGAGGGGAACAATAATTCCCCAGTCAGTTGTGGCAGATGGTCACTCACATTGAGCCTGGTTCTGCTGGGGGTTTCTTCCTTTTAAAAGAGTTTTCCTCTCCACTGTCACTACATGAATGCTCAGTATGAGGGATTGCTGCAAAGTTGATGCAAGCAACTGTCCACTGTCACTACATGCTCATCTAGGAGTAAATGCTGCAAGTCAATGACTTGATGCAATCTGCTGGATCCCTTAGATAGAAAAACTCTACGAATAATTTGAATAAAACCATGTTCTTGAATATTTACAGGCCTCCTAAGTCCAAAATGAACTTTTTCTGTGATTTTTTAGGAGCTTTTATCTGTGATGTGTTCATTATGACTGTTTAATTATCGTGGGAGACTTCAACATTCACATTGACAATCCTGAAGACAGAAGTGCAATAGATCTATGTGACAATCTTAGAAATTTTGGTTTGACTCAACATGTTAAACAACAACACAAACAGGGACATATTTGGACTTGGTCATTTCTGGGAAGAAGAAATCTCCATTGGAGAAGTGCTCCACCAGTCAGAAGTTAAAAAAGGGAGTGTCGAAAAGCTGAATGCAGGCGGCGAAAGACTGGACTCCAGGTTCACTAGACCATCTATAAAGAGACACTCCACAGATATAATTTAAAACTGAAAAACACGAGAGAATCTTTCTTCTCTGAGATCATCAGCAAAAACATTAATAATGCTTATGGATTATTTGTCATGGTCGACAGGTTAACAAACCCTCCTGTAACTGTAGCATCTGAACTCCGCTCTACCAGGGCCTGCAATAAATTTGCTAAATTCTTTACTGAAAAAACCCAAAAGATCAGAGGGGCAGTCAGCACATCCACATCAACTCCAGTACTAAGTTGTCTCCAACTAGAACTGATTTTGACAAAATTTCCCAATTTCACCAAATAAGCTACAACTTAGAAGAAATCGTACAGCAACTAAGCTCTTCTTCCTGCTGTCTCAATGTTTTACCCACAGCTTTCCTTAAGAAATCTTTGCCTGTAATAACCTCTGATTTAACACAAATAATAAACACGTCCCTTTTGTCAGGTGTTTTCCCCCAGGCCCTGAAAACAGCAATTATCAAACCTCCCCTTCATCAGCAAGATTATTGAAAAAGCTGTGTTTCAGCAGTTAAACAACTTCCTAACAATGACCAATCACTTCGATGTCTTCCAGTCAGGCTTCCGTGCTCACCACAGTACAGAGACCGCTCTTGTCAAGGTCTTCAATGACATTCGTATAAATGCAGACTGTGGAAGAACCACAGTGCTGGTATTATTGCTCCTTAGTGCAGCATTCGACACTGTTGATCACTCCATTTTATTAGAGCGCCTGGAAAACTGGGTCGGCCTTTCTGGTACAGCACTCAACTGGTTTAAATCCTACTTGAAGGACAGGGACTTTTTTGTGTCAGTAGGTAACCTTACATCAGAGAGTACAAAAATCACATGTGGTGTTCCCCAAGGATCCATCTTAGGGCCCCTCCTATTCAATATCTACATGCTCCCCCTTACTCAGATTTTAATAAACAACAACGTAATTTATCGTAACTATGCAGACGACACACAGCTATATGTTATGATGTCACCAGGTGACTATAAACCCATTCAAGCGCTGGGTAAATGCTTAGGAAAAATCAATGCATGGATGGGCCAAAATTTTCTTCAGCTGAATCAAAACAAAACTGAAGTAATAATCTTTGGACCAAAGGAAGAGCGTTTAAAAGTTAGCACACAGCTTCAGTTAATACAGCTAGAAACCACCAGTCAGGCTCGAAACCTGGGTGTAGTGATGGACTCAGACCTGAACCTTCAGAGGCACAGTAACAAGGTCGGCCTTCTATCACCTAAAGAACATCTCCAGGATTAAAGGACTAATGTCTCAGCTGGACCTTGAAAAACTAATTCATGCGTTCATCTTTAGTAGAATTGATTACTTCAACGGTGTCTTCACAGGTCTGCCTAAAAAGTGGATCAGACAGCTGCAGTTGATCCAGAATGCTGCTGTCCACGTCCTCACTAGAACTAAGAAAGTGGAGCACATCAGCCCGGTTCTAAAGTCCCTACACTGGCTCCCTGTAGCTCAGAGAATAGACTTTAAAATACTTCTGTTAGTCTATAAATCACTGAATGGCTTAGCACCAAAATACATTACTGACTTGTCAGTGTTTCAACCACCCAGACCTCTTAGGTCTTCTGGCTCAAATCTACTCTGCATACCCAAAACCAGAACTAAACATGGAGAAGCAGCTTTTAGTTCTTATGGTCCACTAATCTGGAATAGACTCCCAGAAAACTGTAAAAGCGCCAAAACCCTAAGTTGCTTTAAATCAAGATTAAAAAGTTCTTTGTTTAGAGTGGCCTTTAACTGTACTATCAAAACATTATTAGTTAGGTTTTCAGGCCAACTTTCATTTTATCAGTCATTTAATCATTTTTTTTATTTAATATCTTCATCATCTTATCATTTTAATTCTTAATTTTTATTCTCTTAATAATTTGTGTTCGTTAATTATTTCATTACCTTTATGCAACTGTAATGTACTTTCCCATTATGTCTTTTTCCTTTTTTTTTTCCATGTACAGCACTTTGAATTGTCTTGCTACTGAAATATGCTATATAAATAAACTTGCCTTGCCTCATAAACCGAATCTGACTGCACTGTTTGATAGTTGGGATTAATTGAATTGACTTTGTAAAGTGCCTTGAGATGATGTGTTGTGAATTAGCGCTATATAAAAACTGAATTGAATCGACCAGACATATGAATTGGCTCTGATTGGTCATCAGCAGGTTCAACACTATCTGAGGTTTTTACTTCATTTTCATTAAATACTTCAAAATTAGGACTTCCCACCATTTTTGGTCTGTAAACAAATCAACCAATCAAATGTACTTTGAAGCACTTTTTTACATTTATTTAATAAACAAATAAGTTAGGGACATTTGCGTTGATGCATACATGCGGGTGGTCTTATTCCTTCGTTTCCACTGGATTATAAACTATCATCTCTATCAAAGAACCTGAGGCACATTTTTTTTTCTCCTCTTGTAATTCCCAGGTGGAATGAAACAACTCCCGAGTATAAAGCTTATAAAAAGCTTAATTGGTGTTTCTCCAGTTATATGTGAATACTGGCCTTTGGTAACTGCCAACACCTACCAAGAAAAAATTAAAACCTAGGATATGACTAAAAATGTAATTTCAAACTGTGATTTCATGAAAATGATATGAAAAGAGATATTGTTTTAAATCCCAAAATTCACAGCTAGAATGTAATTAACGAGCACAACAGTGTAAAAGTTAAATAGTTGTTTTGCTGTCCTTTTTTTATTTCAAACCCAATAAAAAAACAGGATTACAATTAATGCGTTATTTAGTGCTTAGATGTTTTTTCACACTTTAGTTGTTTTTATTTTAGCATGAAAGTGAGGCTTGTACTGCAAAGAATGAGTCATGTTGGATGTGTGTGATTACTGCAGTTGGCACAATTATCCAAAACTAATTAGTAAGTTGGAGCATCTGCAGAAAGGAAATACAGAATTTTGCTGCCAATAGCTTGCAAAAAATGTACTCTATCAATATTTTTGTCAGGGTGACAAGAGAAACTTATTAGCGAGGCCCTCATTCTAACTAATTCATTCATTTATTGCTTAAAGTTTTTTTTTTTTATTCAATGCCGCTGAGAGTTCAGCCTTACTGGTGCTTTGCATAGAGAATCCTGATCTAATGGGCAGCTGGATTTGATGCATTTCTTTAGTTTTAGTGGTTGTACAAAAATGTCAGGTTATTCCTTTAAAAAAAATCATTGTGGTTAAATTAGAAATTCCCAATACAAAAACCCCCTGAAAAAATTAACTCAAAAATCCTGTTTTCTAAAATGTTCTCCCGTTGTTTAAAACACATAAAATGATATTTTAATAAAGAAATCTGTTTCCTATGCTCTAACCCTCACACTCATCATCGTCCATGCTCTGGTAAATAACCTGGTTCCTGCGTTTGATTCTTGGAGTCGTGCCTCTGTTGCCTGTTTTGCTGCTCTCGTTGCTGCTCCGTTTCAGGGTGCGGGCAGCAGTGACCTCATCGGTGCCGTCACACTCTCCTTCCTGTCCGGCCTCTGACTGACCGGGAGCAGCTTTAGGGGTAGAGTGGGAGGGAGGAGGCAGGTTCATCAGGAGGGAAGGGTGGGAAGGGGACACAACAGATTTGGGCTCTGGCAGAACCATTCGACTGGGGGTGTGGATATCAGACGTCAAGTTTGCCTTTGACTCACCCCCCTCCTCTCCTCCCTCATCTTCTTCCCACTCATCCTCTATGGTGATCTCATCAGGGTTATAAGAACTTGACAACCCCGAAGTATCAGTTGGATACTCGCTGGGTTCATCCGCACTTTCATTCTCCTCATCATCCTCCCCCTCCCCTCTGCTCTGAGACCTGCCCATGTCATCGCCTCTCTGTCCGACCTTAGAGTAGATGTCTGTGAGGCCCAACTTGGCGCATAGCTCTGTTGTTTGTGGGTTGGTGTTATAGCTCGGGGAGGCATTCGGCCGGGGGTTGCTGGGGTCATATGGTGGCAATGTCTGGCTGAAGTTGTCTGGAATGCCGAGTTCCCCGCTGAGATCCTCCACCACCTGCATCATGTCTGTCTCTGAAGCTCCGAAGTCCCACCTGACAGTTACAGACAATCCACAGTTTAAACAGTAGCATCAGGAAAAATTATTGTCTGCGGCCAATTATGACAATGACAGATCTGAGATGATTCTGGATTCTCTTTAAAAACTATAATTAAAAAATATAAAAGAACATTACATATTTTTTTCAGCTTTCCTGTCATGAGCCATCAATTATTTATATCAGGAGAGGTGATGGCACACTGTGTGTGTGTGAGCGAAGTCGTTAAACGAAATTTTACCATTTTAAGCAAAAACCTGATTACGGAATTGACATTTCAACAGCCTACTTCTGAGTGCATCTCTAATTTGTATATACAGGTATCTCTTTGCAGGAATAATAAACTCACATTTCAAACTGTGTTAGCATCTTATATTTGCTATTAACGGCGTTAACGGAACAAGCAGTTGCCCCTTTTTTAACGGCTCTATTTAAGCCGCACCGCATCACTCCATTTGGTCTTGCTCTCCTCGTCACAGAACCTGCTGTGTTTCCACTGAACCACTGACAGCTGGAGCTATAGCTTAAAGTCCGGCCTTCAGCCGTCAGTGTTGTGCGCTGAGCTACTATTAACTGCTGATAATTATCTCGACCACAGCCCAGCCAGAACATATGAAACAAAGGACAGGGGTTGTGATGTGAGGGGGTGAGGCAGGTGAAGCAGAGAGGAGACACAGCTGTCTGGACTGATAATACTCCTCTAAGTTTGTCTGACGAATTTGGGCTTTATGAGGTTTTTGTCTCAGCCATGGCAATAATGAGGACAAGGACTTTAAAGTGCAAAACTGCAGACCTTTGACCCCAGAGAAGTTAGTTTCAGGTTGGATATTGGATATTTGTGGTCTGTGGATTCAGCAGGATCTTTGTCCCATTTAATCCAATGCAGACAGTGTGATTACGGGCAGCTGCTCTCTCTGCTCCTCCTGCAGACGCTGGTTCGCTTAAGGACCATCAATAAATATCCGAACCAAACACGCTGTTTCATGGTGGTAGTTTTTTTTTTTGGTTTCGGGGGAAATGTTTGTGCATCTAACAGCTGATTTTATGTGTGATCAGCTGTTCTAGGATGTTATTAAATACAGCTCGTCACACGTGTGTACAATTCAGACAGCTTATGTGTTCTTTTCCTTTTCTTTCAACATTCAGACATGATTTATGATTGATATGGTAAAATTATATTTCGGTTTGACCTGCTCCGGCCATTGCGGTCCTTAATATTATTGTAGTTACTCTCGAGTTTTATTAACTTTTCCCTGCACTACTTCTTTGAAACAGCTTCTTACATCTTCTGATGTTATGTTTGAACGCCTCGCTGATACTGACAAGAACAATTCTTTTCTCAGTAACAAATATTACACTGAAGGGTGTTTTTGGATGTGGTGCGATCACTGGAGAAGTATTGAATTTTTGAGGTTCTAATCGACCAGTCAAGCTGAAAATAGTCCAATTGAGTTTAACAGTCAGTTTCTCAGCACTTTTCTAGTTGTTATATAAAGTTATCTGTTTATGGAAATAATGCAAGCACATGCTGAGATGCAATTAGATTTGGTCACAGTCTTTTTAGGGTCATTTTTCTTCTGAACATTCTTGTACCGTTCATGCAAGCCATTATTCTCTGGGGGGTTCCAGCGATGAGGAGTGGTGCTTTGCAAACTGTTGGTGGCTTTTAGGACAGCAAACCACTCTGGATCATATTCCAGACCCTCAGATGAACTTGGTCTGTCTGGAATATCGACAATCTGAAAACAACAGCAAGATATACAGGTTTATTGTGGACCCATACATATGAAATATAGTATATGTATGAAGGAAACGTCCTCTGACCTGCAAGAACTCTCTGTAGGGAAGACATTTATCCAGAGACAGGAATTTTGTCACACGTGGGGCTGCGTTACCTTTAGGCTACAGATCAGAGAAATGCATTTGAATGTGGTCTAACATTTAAATGAGCAACATTAGAACCGGCTGGAGAGGATGAGTCACTTACTGGATGCTGCATGACAGCAGCAAATTTTACATGGAGATGGGCAGAGAACCAGTAGCTGGGCTGGAGATGAGCCAGCAACTCCTTAGCAGCCGGACTTCCCAGTGTGTTTGTTTCCACTTCCTCCCGCAGAAACTTCTTCTTTCGCAACAACTCCTCTGTGTTTCCATAGTGGTAGATTCCTCGAGGCCAGTCATGGCTCAGGAAAATGTCTATGGGCATCTGAATCTTTTTGAAACAGTAATTTATCAATCAGAAAGAAAACAAAATAGATAAACTGAATTTGGAAATTAGAAATGTACCTGTTTCAATTTGAAAACTTCAATATTCCTGATGTGGTATACACTTCGAAGAGTTTCAGGATTATATGGAGGAAATTCATGGTGACCTTGAAGAAAACACACTCTGTCAATGGAAAAAATTCTCAAAGTATTTTAAGTAAGATAGAAAAATTTAAATAAACAGACCCTTCCTGTAGTCGTGGGATTTAAAGATTCCAGATAGGCCACCGATCCTGATCCCTTTATAGCGAACAACGCCAGCGTAACCTAGAGACACATGACCAAGTTAACCACAGTATCAGACACTCAGGCAGACACATATATAATCTTCTGCTCCTTACCCAGATAATAAATGTTGGGAGCAACCCAGCCTCCATAAGGCAGCTCCTGCAGGTGGTTGGAAGCCTCGTGGTTTCCTCCAATAAAGATGGTGAGTACTGGAGCCTTCTTCTCTCCCGAGTAATATCTGCAACAGTTCTATCAAATGTCAGCTATGTTTACTATTAATATTCTTCACCATCAACAAACAAAAGCAAAACACTGACTTGTAAAATGTTTGCATCATCCTGTACTTGGCAGGTACTGCCATGCACTTCATGTCTCCCTCATTTCGCACCGCCTGGAAGTCTCCACAGCAGAGCAGCAGATCCACTTTGACTGCTTCCTTCTTCTCCAGATACTCAATCGTCTCATAGATCTTGTCCAGCTCCCCGTGGCAACAGCCTTCCACTGCGATCTTCATGCTGCATGAACAGATGAGCTGCGGATTATTTGAGAAACTCACATTCCCACTGTGAGAAAAATAATGGAAAGACCGAAACAGTGACAGAGGGATGAACAGATGGATGGATGGGGTGAATGACAGATGGACTGATGACAGCCTAGGAATGGACTGAATAACTGAGGGTTGGGTGATGGAAGGATAGACAGATATATGGAAGAACAGACTGACAAATAGACTGAGGGACAGATAGGTGGGTGGACAGATGAAGGCCTTGTATTAAACAGATTATTCCATGCTGTACTTTTTAAACACTTTTACAGACCTAGAAACTGCTTTAATCAAAGTCCATACATTACAAGGATTTTCTGGCCTTGGTAGAAACCTGAATCCAGAGATGAATCTTAGTAAACTGTTTAGTAATCATCAACACAAACAAAAGATTAAAAAACAAATCCAAATGATATGACTATTATTTAATGATCATTGACTATTACTGAAATCACTGGTCTTACTATAAGCAAGAACTGGGAGACAAGTACAAAAAAAGAAAAGAAATTAAAGTATATTTTTCTGTATTAAATGGCTTTAGATAATTAGCACATTACAGTTTTCAGTTAACTATCCAGTTTCTAAAATAGCTTCTCTATCAATATAAACTGAAAGAACAAAATAAGCATTAACAACTGATGGAATTATTTTTTTTAAATGAACACAAACTAAACACACAATTTCCTTAAGCATTATGGGATATAAAGGATTACAGGTGCTGCCTGATATGTACATGCAATGTTTGCCTTGTTAATTTTAATAGCTGCCTAGATAATTTTTTACATTGTCCCATCGATAAGTTAATGGAATTGTTTTATTGCACGGCGCTACCATAAACCTGGTTACCTATAAGGCTTTTGTATGCATTGTAAAGCTTTGAACGAATAAAATAAAATTCATGCTTGGTCATTTTTTTTTTTGATGGTTTTCAAAATCAACCTACAAATTTGTTTCATGCATTCAAGGCAAGCTAATTTTGAAAGTGCTTTACTTTAATCGCGTGAATATGAAAGCAAGGTCGTTTATCTTCACAAACTGAACTGCTGCTGCTATTTCTTAAAGGATAACTTTAGCAAAACTGAATTTATTAGGAATATTCCCACTGTGGCAGCCGGACTGAAAATCTATAGTTACATCACAAACACAGCTCGCCTCGGCTAGCAAGATTACCAAGGTAAGCACCCTTTAAGACGAAGCAACGCAACAACGAAGGCAGAGGCTCGGTAACTCAATACTTACACGAGTCAAGTTTTGGCAGACGATTTTATTTGTCCCCAGATATAGTCCATATAAGTTCTAATTTATTCCAAAACGCATGATTTTATTACAAGTCTGCAGTTGAGAGCAATGGAACGAATTTTCCCACCTTGCTTTTAACACTCGGGACGCATGCGCAACACTTCCATGAACATGTTTTTAGACTGAGGAGCAGATTCCATCATAAAATAAGTGGATTACATTTTTATTATTGTTTAAGATTTGGGTTTGTAGGTCTCATATATGTGGGAAAATAACATCGTGATGTTGATTTCGTGATTGTGTTTTAAATCTGACGCTTGCCTTATACTGGTGAAGTATCGAATCTGGCTAAAAAGAAGGGCACACACGTCACACTTATAAACAACATTTACCTAATTGGCAAAGCCACAGACTGTCAGACAGCTCACCAACACAACCAGACTGTATTCTGTTCTCTGTCTAGTAATTGTTATAGCAGCCGAACGCATAGAGGACTCATATGTGTTATTAGGAAAGGAGAGCTCGAGGAAAGCCTCGTTGGTCGGCCGCAGTTACTTTTTAAAGCCGCTCGCAGCTGCTCTGGGGGCGGAGTGTCCGCGAAGTGCTGCGCCGATTGGGGCGCCTGCTTGGAGGAAGAGATATGGCGTGCTTGTTGGAGGCCCCTCTCCGCATCAGTGTTCTGTCTGTGAGTGTCACTCTCATAATTTCAGCCGGTTTGCAAAATTCTCACCCCAACATCAAGCGGTTGACACCATGGAAACAGGCATTAAAAGCTAGGAAGGGCTTTACTCCACCATTAGCTTGAGGGCTAAACGGTTTCAGCAGCATGTAGCTGTGCGTCCTACAAAGCTGTTGGTGGGAACGTTTTTGATCCCCACCTCGCTCAGGCGGGTGGAAACATGTGACACGCTGTTACTGGCGATTTCTTCTCATGGATGTCCGCCCCAGCGGTGCTCACCAAAAAACAAATAAAGCGACCACAGGAGCTGTCATGTCAGTGTCATTTAGAATGAGTTAGCAGCTAGCTGCAGAGTGAAAGTGATCAAACTGTTTAAACATGTTTACATATCGCGTAAATCATCGAGAAAAAATAGTCATGGGAGCTACATTTTATCCCAACTACCTGCTATCATTTGTTTTAAACCACCTGCTTAGTATTACAATTATAAACTTTACGTTGTTAAGCTAACGTCAGAAGTTAGCAGTACACAGTTATGCTAACGCAGCATTTGTTAGCTCACTCATGATTTCAAGTGGTTGTAAATAAGCCAAAGTGTTGCCATTTTTAGGTTATTGCAAATCATTTCAACTAGAGGTAATGGCTGCTTGATATAATTTAGCTAAAATTTTAGTAAAATGTTGAGTAGTCGCGAGAGATTTAGTTACACAAAATCTAAGATTTGATTTTGTTTGCGTATTTTTGAACATGTGTAACTCTTTTATTACGTATGTGGCAACAATATGCGAAAGTATGTAAGAAAGCTACGAACAGAAGTGCGTCCAGCCATGATGTTGCAGGTGCATTTATGTCGTGTGTGTGTTGGCACCAGGAGCCTGCCAACAGTATCACCGTGCTGTCAGCTGACGGACCTTTCCTTCTCGGGGGTCGTGTGGAAAATTCTGGTCTAAGCTGTCAGTGTAATAAACAACGTTTTCTGGTGTCACATGCGGCCGCATTAAATGGCATATAAAACCGCGTTGTAAGGCTGCTGCTAGAATGGAGACCTCTGTAGGTATCAGAGCACATGGTTGTTTTCACATTAGCAAGGAAGAAATAATGTTTTCTGATTTGTGTTTGAAAAGGTCAGGCAGTTGTTGCGTATGTATTGTTCTTTTATTGAAATGCTATTTATCTGTCAAGCATGGAAAAAAAAAAAAAGTCAGATTGTACTGGAAATTCTTTAAATTTGCCCAAGTTCATGACTGCTGAAATCTGCACTGTTGTTTGTATTTTGTAAAAAAAACCTATGAAGAACAGAAGTATTTGTGCTCCTTCAGATTACTCGCTTTTTGTTGTGTTCCAACTGCAAACTTTAATGTACTTTATTGGGATTTTATGTGACTGACCAACACAAAGCAGTGTATAATATTAAACTGGAAACCGAAAAAGGCTACAATACATCTCAAAATGGTTTAAACACAGACCTCTAGATGAACCCTGGTCAGATGTAGAACAGACATTATGCAATAATATTAAGATTTCAGACTTACCATTTCTTAGCTCAAATATAAAATGACATGTAAAAACTTCAATATCAGCTGCTCTCTGACAGCATGCTGGGAGTATCTAAAAATAACAGGGGCTTCACTGCAGACATACACCCATCTGGAACAACCCTGACATCCTACAAAAAATAATATGATAAACTTTCCAGATTGGAGGAGTAAAGGAATTGAATACCTGTGGTATGTGGGGCCTAATTCCTCCCCACCACACTCCCTGCTGGTGGCTGGTGTCTCTGCCTGCTGGTGTACTTGTGGTTCTCGGTCTCCGGGGCTCGGTGCTTTGGAGTGTGCTGGCTCACTCCCGATGGCTGCTTGCCAGGGCCTGGGCCTTGGCCCCCTGGCTCTGTCGGGCCTCTGCTTGGGGGTTGATACGCCCCGGGGTGTCGGGTCACTGGGTCCATGGCTGGATCTGGTCCGGCATAGTCGGCTGCCAGGCCAGCCACTGCAGCTCCCTGGGGCTTCTACACTGTGACTGCTGGGTTCTCCTCTGCTCTTCTCTGGGGGTTTGCCATGGTCCTCACAGGGTTCCCGTGCTCTGGGGGGCCTTTGGATGTCTGTGGCACAGATCTCCTCTGTGTCTGTCTCGGGTCCAGGGGGTCAAGTCTGTGGCTCCCCACACTTGCTATTGCTTTTTTTTATGGAGAAACCTTATATACATAAGCATGCTCACACTTACACCCACAGATGTTTGGATTCAGATGTTAACAGATACACAGATGTTCTACATTGAGCTGCAGTTGCCACTAAATACATCTTGCATTCATTTGTACCGTGCAATTTTTGGTAAAATCACTGTTATATATCTGCAGGTGTAGAAGCAGTCTTCTAGTATCTTCATCCTTCTTTCTCTCCTCTATTCTTTTCTGCTTCCCCTCCTTTTTCCTTTTGCCCCACCTCTCTCTCTTTCTTGCTTCTTTTTTCCCTTTTTGTTTCCGTCTTTGTGTCCATTGCAATTAAATAATCACATATATATATATATAGCATTACGGCTAACGCTATAATGCTCCACTTGTGAAAGTAAATCTGTTGGGCTTCAATGATTCTGAGTACTACTCTGCCAGACAGGACACATTAAAAACAAAATAAAAAACTGGAAAGACAACGATGCAGGGTTTTCAAAATGTTATCGCATATCAACATTTGAAAAGTGTGGGATGTATTTTTATTCAGTTTCCTTGAGTCCGTGCTACATAGAACCACCTTTCTCTGCAAAAACAGCTACACGTTTTCTTCCAGGATTGGGGTGTATTTGTCTCCATCCATTTTCCTACCAGCACTGACAAACCTTTCAGTCCATGCTGAAGGAAAGCATCTCTAACAGCATGATGCTGCTACCATCAGGTTTCACAGTGGGAGATGGAGAGTTGAGGGTAATGCACACAGTGGTTTTCATTTAGGCTAAAAAGTTACATTTTGTTCTCATCTGACCAGAGCACCCTTTTCCATACCTTTGTTGGGTCCCCTACAGTAGCAAACTCCAAACAGGAATACTTCTGACTTTGTTTCAGCGGTGTATTTTTTCTGACCACTCTTCCATTTGGGCCGGGTTTGTGGAGTGAAGCTCTCTGTTGCTGTGGGACATTGCAGAGTTACCGTGGGCCTCTTGGTTGCTTCTCTGAATTTCCCGCGTGTCTGACCAGTTAGTTTGGGTGGACTGCCGTGTCGGTAGTTTTGCAGACATGCCATACTCTTTCCATTTTCAGAAAAAATAATCACTGCTTTATAAGATGTCCAAAGCTTGGGATATTGCTTTATAACATAACACTGCCATAAACCTCTCCACAGCTTTCTCCCTGACCTGTCTGTTGTGTTACTTGGTCTTCACTAATGTTCTCTAATCTCTGAGGCCTTCACAGAAAAGCCAACATTAAATGACATGCAAGGGGAACCCGTTTACATATTAGGAAACTTCTGGATGCAGTAGGTATATCTGGATTTTATTTAGAGGTATCAGAATAAAAGGGTTGACTAAATTTGCATGCTACACTTTTAAGATTTAGACTTTTAAAATATTTTGAAGACCATGGATGATTTTTCTTCAACATCACAATTATGCACAACTTTGTGTCGGTCACATGCAAGTTCGATACTTTTGCAAGGCTCTGTAGCTGTGACATTGCATGTTTCTGGATTTTATCAGTAATATTTTTGGTTTTGTCTTCACACAGGAAGTCACTGCCACCAGTCGCCATTATGTTGACCGACTGTTCGACCCTGACCCACAGAAAGTGCTGCAGGGAGTCATGTAAGGCTAGCAGAGCTGCATTTATTCAGTTAAGCATTAAGTGCAAGATAAAATCTTCCTGTTTTTATTTATAGGAATCCTTTTGTTTGACCAATTCTGTATGGGAAGTATATTAATGGTTGTATATATAAATAAGAAGTAAAACAATGTTTTTTTTAACAATCACTTTTGACAGAATTATTGGAACCTCTAATAAACACTTCTATAATAAATGCAACAGAAGCATGTTTTGAATTTAGTTTCTATGAACTAATCAGTCATTATGATTTTTGGTCTCTCTGGGTTATAAATATGACAGACCAGGCTACAAACTTGGGCGATATGGACAAAAATATCACAATATTTTTAATTGAATCGATCAATGTTTGATATTTAAAGTTATAAATTTCAAATAAAAAATCCAGTTTCTAAGATGACATCTGTTTCAATACAAAAGGAAAAAAAATACTTTCTCTTACTCTAAACATAATTTCCTAAGACATCATGAGACATTATGGTTTACAAGCAAAGAAGTAAAAAAATAAATAACATTTTCTTGATGTTATATTGATGTTCAAAACCCATTAGAGTGTAAATATGTTTATGTAAAAGCATAAAATAAGGCAAATCAAGTTCACAGATTGCAGTCTGTCTTTTAAATGTTGGCCCATGTCTAATAGGCCACACATATGATATTGATTGTTAAACTAGATGTAATACTGGACGGGGACACATGATTATCTTGCCATTATACACAGTGAGTAGTGTGATGATCCCCAAGTCTCACTGTTGGAGAACTTCAGCAGGGACTGGCATCCTTGGGTCACCACGTCTCCATGGCAATCAGTAGATGCTATCAGAATCAGCTTTATTGTCCAAGATTGTCTGCACAAACAAGGAATTTGACGTGAGTTTCAGGCGCTCACAGCGGACAGAATTTGATGGGTGATGCCTGGGAAAAGGCCTCCTCTGTTCCTCCTTCACAAATGTAGACTTGGAGTTTGCTAAATCTACTGGAACTTTTAACAGGAACTCATGGCCACTGTGACATATGGTAAAAGATCTGCGATGCTGTGGGTCTGTTTCTGCTCCGAAAGACTTGGGAACCTTGTTGGAGTGCATGGCATCCTGAACTCTTAGAATTTAAAGAAATCTGGTGGCCTCTAGCAGGAAACTGAAAACTGGTTGTCATTGGTTCTTTCCACAGGATAAAAACATACAAGCAAAGCAACACAAAAATGGTTCATCAGATAAAAAAAAAATTTCCTCCATCCCCATCTCAGCCCTCAGTATTAAATTCCATAGAAAATTGCTGTATGTTTAGATCCAGGGGGACCTGTCCAAAGAGAAATGTCCGATTCCCCTCTTTGTATGTTCCAACTTGTGAAATATTGTCAGATCAAGTGCGGTCCTATTGGCATAAAGGGGTTGTACAAAGTATTTAATATAGCTCATGCTTCAGCATGTTGTGGAAGCTCCATGTTTCTAATCTAAGCTTTTAGAAGTAGCATAACATGGAGAAGGAACACATCTGTGGATGAATATTAAAGTAATATTCAGTCTTTACATTTTATTAAATATTTTTGTTATTTTATTATGTACAATTTGTTTTCTTATTTTTTGGTTCTGTTATTTTATGTTTTTAATCATTCTTTATGTGGGCTGATTCTCATGTTTATGCTCGGAAATCACATTGGAATAGCTGCAGCTGCTATCTTGCTGTTGCTAGAGAAAAATCCTGCCTCAAAAGATTTTCCTGCTCAAACCCAGAAAACTCATAGATGTTGCAGTCTCTGTAGTGTGTTTACATGTAAAGGCTTCCATCTGATACTTTATATCAGAGTGTATTTCCCTGCTCAGTATGAGGTAGATGACATATACTCTGATTATTTCCTCATTATTTTTATCCTGTGAGGTTACTAGCTCTGGTTACGGTACCGCTCCAGCTGTACTTTTCCACCGCCTTCATTCAGCTGCGGTTTGATATCATCTGGCTCACCGGCACAGCAGAAGGATCGTTGCGGCGTTAAATATGCTGAAATGAAAGAGCAGGGTCCTTGAATGTTGAACGAATGAATATTGGGCTTCAAATTGAAATGACTGTCTCAGATCTTTCATCTGTGGTGCAACTATTAATGTCTCATGTCATGAAGAAAGAGAGATTAAATAAGACATGATAATCCTGTTGTTATTCATATCAACCATCAATTTACAGAACTGTATGCTCATCGCCCCTCTAATATTGTGAACAAGATTTAGTTCCCTTTATAATTTCTCCTGTTTTTTGCATTTTTGTCACACTTAAATGTTTCAGATCATGCAACAACTGTTTAAATCCAACAAAGAGAACATGAGTAAATACAAAGTGCTGTTTTCAAACTATAACCCAAGGTCCAGTGAAGTTGGGACCTTGTATAAAATGTTTTTACTCCAGAATACAATGATTTGCAAGTCCTGTTCACCCTATGTGCAGTTAAGTCCACTACAAAGACAAAATATTTCATGTTCAAACTGATAAACTTTTTTTTAAATTATTTTTATAAATATTAACCCATTTTGATTCTTGCAACATGTCCCAAAAAAGCTGGGAGAGGGTCAAAATAAGACTGGGAAAGTTGAGGAATGCTCAAAAAACACCATTATGGATCATTCCACAGGTGAACAGGTTCTTTGGAACAAGGTGAGTGTCATGATTGGGTATAAAAGGAGCATCCCAGAAAGGCTCAAGCAAGGATGGGGCGAGGTTCACCACTTTGTGAACAACTCTGTGAGCGAATAGTCCCACAGTTTAAGAACGTTTCTTAACGTACAACTGCAAGGAATTTAGGGATTTAATAAACTACAGTTCATTATATCATCTGAAGGTTCAGAGAATGTGAAGAAATCTCTGCACATAAGCAGCAAGGGTCAAAACCAACATTGAATGCCCGTGACCTTCGACCCCTCTGGAGACTGCATTAAAAACCGACATCCTTCTGTAACGGATATCACCGTGTGGGCTCAGGAACACTTCAGAAAACCATTGTCAGTTAACACAGTTCATCGCTACATCTACGAGTTCAAGTTAAAACTCTACCATGCAGAGCTAAAGCCACATAGCATCGATACCCAGAAACACCGCTGGCTTCTTTGGGCCGAGCTCATTTTAGATGGACCTACATAAAGTGGATAAGTGTGTTGTGGTCTGACAAGTCCACATTTCAATTTGTTTTTGGAAATCATGGACATCGTGTCCTCCGGGCCAAAGAGGAAAAGGACCATCTGAATTGTTTTCAGCGCAAAGTTCAAAAGCCAGCATCTGTGATGGTATAAGGGTTTGTTAGTACCCATGGTATGGGTAACATCTGTGAAGGCACCATTAATGCTGAAAGGTACAGATATGGTTTGCATCAACATCTGCTGCCATCCAAGCAACATCTTTTTCAGGGACGTCCTGCTTATTTCAGCAAGACAATACCAAGCCACATTCTGCACGGGTTCCAGCAGCGTAGCTTCGTAGTAAAAGAGTGCTGGTACCAGACTGGCCTGCCTGCAGTCCAGACCTGTCTCCCATTGAAAATGTGTGGAGCATTATGAAGGGAAAATACAATGTCCCAACTTCATTGGAATTGGGTTTATATGATATAATTTATTAAGAGAAGGAACGGTGTAAACCAACCTAGCTCAGACATGAATAAACTGTGTTCAGCCAGATTTTCTAGATTAAATTTCTATACTCATACCTAGACCTGATTACTAACTCTGACCTGTACAATATAGAACCTACATAATAAGATGAAGTAGGCTAAAAGATTCAAAAATGCAGCACAACATGACCTGATTTAGAAATTCAAGAACAGATGAGAAACAAAGTCATTGATATCTGTCAATTTGAAAAGGGTTGTACACCCTCTGGCTTTGGGACTCTAGAGAGCCACAGTGAGAGCCAGAGCGGCCGGCCCACAGAAATGATTTCAGTCAATCAACAACTCATTCAGAAGGTCACATAAGAACCAAGAGCGACATCTGAAGCACTTCAGGCCTCGCTGTCTCTCTTGAAGTCTTGGTTCATGGTTCTGGGCAAAAGTGGTATCCATGGGAGAGTTCGAAGGTCAAGACCACAACTTACCACCTTTTTGATGATCTCCAAGACACGTGGGCAAAGATTCTGTGGACTGAAGAGATGAAGGTGGAACATTTTAGAAGGTGTTCCGCTTTTCACGTTTTCTGCCTTTTTCTGGCATAAAACTGACACAGCCCTTAAGAAGAACATCTGCTTCAGGACCTGGACAACTTACCGTTATTGATGGAACTATGAAATCGGCTCTTTACCAGAAAATCCTGACAAAGAATGTCCAGTCATCACTTTGTGACCTTAAGAGCTCTTGGATTATGCAACGGGGCAGTGATCCAAAGCACACCAGCGAACTCAACCCTGAATGGCTAAAAAAAGCAACATGAAGGTTTTGGAGTGACCTAATCAAAGTTTGGACTCAAATCTGATTTTTGTGACATGACCTCAGACAGGCTGTTCATGCTCTAAAACCATCCAATGTGGCTGAAATACAACAATTCTGCAAAGAAGAGAGGGCTAAAACTCTCCCACAGTGACATAAACGCCTCATTGCCAGTTTATAACAAATGGCTGTTGTTACCTAGAAGGGAGGCACAACCAGTTATTTTCTTTAGGAGGCAATTACTGTTTTACACAGGACAAGGCTGGTTTGGATGGCATTGTTATTTGAAAGCTGGATTTTGTTTTCACTTATGTTATCTTTGTCTGATATTAAAGTTTAATCTGAAACATTTAAGTTTGACATAAAAGCAACAAAGAAAAACCTGAAACAAAAGAAATCTTTAGTTCAATCTCAGAACCCAGAATGGGGAAAATCCTTTTTCATGTCACTGTATATAAAAACGACTGACATCTATCTTTATGTGTGATTTTATTGTATTTATTTCTTTTCTTTATTTTTCATTAGTGACATGAAGAATGCTGTCATAGGAAACAATAAGCAGAAGGCCAATCTGATTGTCCTTGGAGCTGTACCGAGGTACTCTGCACATCTTTTCATTTCCCTCTTTTCTGATGCCTTCCAGTTGTCTTTGGAACTTAATCCATTATTTCAAGTTCACCAGCATAGAAAGTTGTGCTAAAGTTGCAGTGAAAATGCGTTTGTTTTTCTATGTTTAAAAGAAGAAACTACGGTAGATCAACTCCGTTGTGTTAGATCTGTGATTTAATTTACATTCAGTAGTTAATGAGACAAAATAGGGCTGGAGCCTTGGCCTTTAAATTATATGATGATCTCATCCAGAGCAAACATAAAAACAGATACTGCATTTTTACTGATAATAGTCAAATGCTTTGTAATAATTCAGACCTTTTTACTAATACCAAAAAAGCAAATAAATGAGAGTTAAAAAAGTTCATGACCACATTCTGTTTTAGGGCTGTTAAAGCTTTTCATTAGTGACCTCAGCTTAGCAACTACAGATGATCTGCCCTTTCTGTTGGTCCATTTACATGTACACAAAGCCAGTGAGGTTCCAGCTACATAAAATATCAAATCTGACACATTTATTTTTTAATTTAACTGAACAAATAAAACAAAAATGAAAACTACAGACTTGTCACAGAAGTAAAGTATTAGTTGCAAGTACAGTACATGTTGTTTCTTCCAGGTGATTGTATTAGAAAACTTGGTTTAAGTTTTCTTCTCTCACTGCCTCCAGGCTACTTTACCTGCTCCAGCAAAGCTCATCAAGCCTGCAGTTGAGGACAGAGTGTGCCGTGGTGCTGGGCAGTCTAGCCATGGGCACTGAGAACAACATCAAGTCCTTGGTGGACTGTCACATCATCCCCACTCTGCTTCAAGGTTAGGCCAACAAAACACATTGTCATGCATGCAAATAAGAGGGCAAGGGCAAAACACTCATCCGTTTTGCTTTGCAGGTCTCTTGTGTCCAGATCTGATCTTCATTGAAGCCTGTCTTCGATGTCTCAGAACTGTCTTCATCAGTCCAGTTACTCCTGTGCAGCTGCTGTACACAGTAGGTCACCTTAAACCTGGCTCTAATGCAGTGTTTACAGTGCCTTGCAAAAGTATTCATACCCCTTCAGTGTTTCCGCTAGGATTTTAGTCTGGTGGAGGTGGCATACAAATAAAGCGTCAGGTAAATTAGAGTTTTGGCCCATACGGGCTTCCATACAGGGCATAAACCACCACAGTTGATTTTTCTTTTCCTCTCCGTTCTGCGATCTCCAGCGTTATTTAGACAATAAATCTGCAAAAATGTATTTGACTGTCGGAGGAAGGTGGGATTTTTATTGGACCATTCTAACACATAAATATTTCTTTCTATAAACCATTACTTTGTTGTTCTGGCTTTACATGACTGTATTGCAGGAAGGTGAACCTCAGCAAGTCTTGTGCAGCCTCTAGCAGGTTTTCCTTCCATCCATCTTTCTATCAACTCTGAAAAGCTTTCCTGTAATTGTAGAAAAAAGCTGTTGGACAAAGTTTTGACCTTAGGGACTGAATATAAATGTAGACCTTACTTTTTTTTTTTTTTTTTTATAAAAAAATAAAACCATGTATTTCTTTCTTCCATTTCACATCTAGATCAGATGGGACTTATCTATTGGCAAGATTATTAGACCCTTTGGTTGCAGTATTGAATGGGTTCTGGATGGTTGGTGGTTTACTGGATCGCGGGTGGTCTTTTTGGCAGGGCAGGGCACGACCCCTTGGATAATGTAGGAGAAACGCTGATAAGAAATAGCTGTGACATAGTGTTCTCTAAGGTTAAGTGAATGCTGGTTTCAGTGATAATTTGTAGCTAGTACTGCAGGAACTTCATCAAATCTTCTCAGGTGACATGTATTTTCTCACCACTGCTGTACTTTTTTGTCATAATGGTGAAGCCATGCACATATGCTATATTGTATGTTTTATTGAAGGACCCCACTGTGATTCCCCATCTGATGTCTCTACTAAGTAGCTCCCAGAGAACGCAGGAGTACATCACTCAGATCTTCTCCCACTGTTGTAAGGTATTTGCTGGGATTTGGTCACACAAACATCATGGAGTCAGTCACATGCCCAGCCAGACCACAATGCATTGCTGTTTGTTGTCTGCAGACCCCAGAGCACCAAACGGTTCTTTTTAACCATGGCGCCATCCAGAATATCGCCCCTCTGCTTATTTCGCCCTCTTATAAGGTACGGTGTTCATCACAGTGAGGTCATCTGACCTGTTCTCACTGTCAGCAGGGTGTACATCATCCTCTGTGTCATTCCATTCTCAGGTCCGGATGCAAGCATTAAAGTGTTTCTCAGTCCTGGCCTATGAGAACACTCTGGTCTCCATGACACTGGTGAATGGTGAGGTTGTCATCTGTTTTTGTTTCTGTTCTAGTTTTTTCTTTCTTCTGAAATCTGATTTGGGTTTTGTTGTCAGTGTTAGTGGCTGGTGAGCAGCTCACTCAGGTATTTGTTAAAATGATGCAAAGGGATCAACCCGTTGAAATGCAGCTAACAGCAGCCAAATGGTGAGTGAGATCATAGCTTTTTCCAGTAACACAGTAATATATGAGGGTATTTCCTGTATATCTTGACTTCATGTCTGACTGCTGTTTCCGTTCCAGTCTAACCTACATGTGTCGAGCAGGTGCCATCAGGACAGACGACAGCTGCATAGTGCTTAAGGTTAGGCTTCTTTCAAGTTGCTGTAGCTACTGTCGGTGACCCGTCTCAGTGTGACATGACCTTCTGTTGTGCATTCAGACGTTGCCCTGCCTCGTGCGGATGTGCAGTAAAGAGCATTTACTTGAGGAGAGAGTGGAGGGTGCAGAGACACTAGCCTACCTGATGGAGCCTGACGTGGAGCTGCAGAGGATCGCGAGCACCACTGACCACCTGGTGGCCATGCTGGCCGACTACTTTAAGTACCCCAGCTCTGTGTCTGCCATCACTGACATCAAGAGGGTGAGTCAATAGGTCTAAGTGGGCCCTTTACATGTGACTGCTTGGAATAGATAGCTTGGGTTTTTTGAATTAACATTATGTGAAGTAATCAGCAATATTTCCCATACCTGTTGTTGAAAGATGTCCTATCGCAGTGAGTTTATGGGAAAGAGATTATCTCCTCAGCTTGCAGCTTGTCAAACCAGCCCCCCAGTTTAGCTGATTTTTGTCATTTTAAAACAATTGAAACTGAAAATGTAAATTTTTGTGGTCATATTGGCAGGTATTAAACGTCTCACAACAAACGTAACTGATTAATAATACCTTCTCAGAACGTCACTTCAAAAACTCTCAACTACCCCTTTAATAGGGTAGAAAACAAAAGATGATGCCACTACACTGAGCAAGACTGAAAACAGATTTACCTCAGCCCTGAAATATAAAAACAATGTTCTAATACATTGTGGAGAATTTAGCCTGCCTGCCTCAATGAGTATAAAAGCCAGGTAATGTTAGATTGTTTATGATTATTTAAACTGGTTTTGTTGTTTAAAGGAGAAGCCGTGGTTATTATTAAACACTGATCTAAACTATTTGAATGACAGGAAATTAAGAATGTTTATAAATACGTCAATATTTCAAAGAAAGAGTCTTAAAAGATTGCGTGTCAGTAAGGAAATTCACTTTTTTCACCTAAAAGGACTCGATATTTCTCTTGACTATCCGGATTTCCAGTTTAGTGAACATTTAAAATGTAACTTAAAAAATATGTAATGTATTTAATGTAATGTTTATATAAAGACATGACAACTTTAAAAATAAAAGAAGCCACTATTGGTGTTGAAACAAATGTGTTTAATGGCCACTAGGGGGCGACTGTTTCTCTCTCTTTCTCATTTGTAAACTGAGTAAACATGCCCAGAGTGATTTCTGCAACTCTGTCACTTACACTTACATTCCTAGGTGAGTACACATATGCTGGGTTATTAAATGTAATGACAATATGGCCTATTTATCTAATACGATAGTATATTTATGTATTTTATGCTCTTTGGAACCATGAATATATTAGAAAACCAATTTAAACATTATTTGCTTCAGGCCTTCTTCCTAAATGTAATCTCTGATTGTTTGTGCTTTCCTAATAACTTTTTGGGGCTTAAGGGGTTTGTTTTGAACAACTGTTAAATGTTTCACAAAAACCTTTGTGATTAAAAAATAAGGCCTGGCCCTATTGAAGCTATCCACTTTGCTGTCCTCTGCAGCTGGACCATGACCTTAAACATGCGCATGAGCTGAGACAAGCTGCTTTCAAGCTCTACGCCTCCCTGGGCTCTAATGACGAGGACATCCGCAAAAAGGTTCTGCAATCAATTTTTTTTCTTGGTCTGCATGATGGATGTGGACACATGCTCACACATTTGCTCATCTTTGTTTTCCTCAGATCACAGAGACAGAAAATATGATGGACCGAATAGTTAGCGGCCTATCAGAATCCAGCATTAAAGTGCGTTTGGCAGCAGTGAGGTGAGACTCTCTGAACTTTGTCTTCCACTATGAAGATCAACCAGACTGAGACATATTTTTAATTCTATATTAAATGATCTGATTTTAGAGAGATAATTTCTCTAGAAGTGCATCAGATTTTGTTTTACACAAAGTTTATCTTGAGACCCATTTTCTTACTTCTTTGGGTTTTGAATGTAACTGAAATATCTATCAGTTAAGTTGATGTGGTGTTACTTGCAGGGTTCCTACACAGACTGGGAAAAGCTTGGGGGGGAAGTATAGGATAAGATGGAAGGATTTTCTCAAAATTAATTGTACAAAAAATAGTAGAGTAGTGTTTAAACTTCGATTAAACCTCTCCACATCTTTCTCTTGAAAGCTGTCTGCTATGTTCCTTGGTCTTCATGATGCGGTTTGTTTTCTAATGTTCTATAAGAGTCATCTGAGTGCTTAACAGAACAGCTGCATTTATACTGAGGTTAAATTACACATGCACACTAGATTTATATTTTTATCAAATATTTGAATTCATTTGACATCCAGGTAACAACTATTCATTACTTTGTGTCAGTCTATCACTTTAACAACGTTTTGGGCTGTAACATGGCTGTATTATTTTTTTTCTTTATGATCACAAATTGACTGTTGTGATTTTGAGAAAATGATTTGCAGGTAATCTTGAACAAACACTGTTTGATTTCTCATCTTGAGATCTAGTCTTTTATGTCTAAACAAATTCTGACGATAATGATTCAACTGTGACCTCAAGATCTTATTATCTCGAGAGGCTTTTCAGGTAATTATTGCCATGACAGAACAAGCTTGAGATTTTGTGATCTTGAGATATTATTATAATAATTATCTAGACAAAACATGTCTTGATGCCTTTTAATTTCAAGATGTTGAGATAAATATATAATTACAATAAACCAGGCTAGTTATCTCAAGATGAGGAGTAAATCAAAAAACTAGAAAATTTCGGAAGAAATTTAGACGGGGCCTGCCTCTTGGTGCGTGCTTCTGGGACCACAAAGTTTCTCTGGCCGTTATTTAAAAATCATTATGTATGCAATAACACCTTAAAAAATTACTAGTAACTCTGGAAGACTGAGGCTTTTATTTTGAAATTTTCAGTAAGCCTTATTTTAAATGGGCAACACTGGGTGAGCTCCAACATTAGTGTGAAGCCCAGTCCTGAAATGATCTATTGTTTAAAATGCAAAGGCTTTTATTTTGTAGAGCATGTTTTGTCTTATTTTGAAAGTCCAGCATGGTTGTCCCTTCAGGTCTAGGTTAGTTCAATTAGTTAAATAGAACTTTGTTTGCTATTTAAAAATCATTTTCTACGCTCTTTTCAGCTCTCAAAATCCATAGTAAGTATGGGGGGTTGAGGCTTTTATTTTGAAAGTTTCAGTAGGCTTTATTTTAAAAGGCCAACATGGTCCTATTTCCAATACTGGGTGAGCTCCAAGAGTAGTGTGAAGCCCACTCCTGCAATCATCTATTGTTTAAAGGCTTTTATTTTGTAGATCATGTTTTGTCTTATTTTGAAAATCAAGCATGGTTGTCCTTTCAGGTCTGGGTTATTTCTATTAGTTATATAGAACATGCTTCCTATTCTAAAACCATTGTGTGTGTTATTATAAGCTTTAAATAATCATTAGTAAGGATGGAGGGTTGATTAAAAAAATTGCCCTTTAGGGTTAATCACAATTGTGTGGATGTTGGAACAGCAGTACATGCTGTTTAAGTTCCCCACACAACATGGCCGCCATGTAGTTGCCTCCTATGAAGCTGGTCAAAGGGTTAGGTGTCAGGTCAGGTTTAAGCCATAGAAATGAATGAATATCAATGAAAGTCAATGCAAAGTCCTCAGAAAGATAGTAATCCATGCATGTGTGTGTGGGAGTGTGTCTGTGTGTGGGTGTGTGTGGGAGTGTGTGTCTGTGTGTGTGTGGGTGTGTGTCTGTGTGGGTGTGTGTGGGTGTGTGTGTGGGTGTGTGTCTGAGTGTGAGACACAGAGAGGCAGAAAGAAAGACAGAATCACATCCAGACATATACAGTAGGAGATACACAGAGCTATAAATAGAACAGTGAGGAATGAATCAGCCAATCAGCAAAGAGCGTCAGTGTAACTTGACACCTGCTGTTTCTCACTCACGCAGCACCTCACTCTGTGTCTCCCCTGGTCTAGGCTTTATAACATGGAGGCGCATGCTCCCGAACAACTGGCCATAACTCTGAAACCGTAGGGGCGATCGATGTCATTCTTGGACCGTTTTTATCAGAACGGACAGGGGATCGAGAATATTAACACACTTTTGTTGAAAATATAATAATAAAGACATAACGCTGGGTGAAAAGAGAGTGAAAATGGAGAAAAAGGCAAAAACACCTGAACATGCTCCCGAACAAAGTCTAATATCTCGGAATCCGTACATGGTATTTGAAATTTTTTTAAACTGTGGGCGACAGCTATCCCTCGTCCCCAATCATGGAGATTTTCATAGCTCTATGTCATTCACAGTATAAAATTTGATTATGGAAATAAATGGTGTCACTCATGGATTACAGGTCAAGCTCTCATTGAAAATACATGGGAGAAGGCCTACAGAAATCTACTGACTCTTGGCGATCGAGGGGTGTTTGACAGAAAACTATGAGACTTGAACAATTTTGAAGTTATTGTGTGAAAGCAGAGGCCCGGCACTACAATCTGACCGAAAATTGTGACTTTAGAGCAAAATCTGTGGCCGTGAGTGCCTGTTAAATATCATTTTTCCTGAAAAAATCCCCTCTTTCTACACTCTAGTAACTGCCATCTCCACTGTTAAAGTGTGATTTTCTTTCAAACTTTGTGTTGCTTGGAGTCTAATTTTAGAGAAACCGTAGCAGTTATCGACAAACCGTTTTCACTTCTGAAAAGCCGGCGGATTTTTCTACAAACTGAAAGTCAAACTGTGTTTCTAGGTGAAAGTATGGCGATACAGTAGAGCCTCAAAAACTGAATTTTGAGGATTCCTTCGCCCCTGACTCCATTCATTTCTATGGGATTTTTGGGCCCGGTTTTTCGTTAATTACGTCGCCATGGTAACTCGAAACGCCAATAAAAGTAATAGCACACCTCACGGGACCGAGCCGGTCGTTTTGATGTATATATTGTGGGGGTGCACGCTGCGGTTCGGGCCGCATTAATTTTGACGGAAGAAAAATAAATAAAGAGTCCAGTTTAGAGGTGAATAGTAATAGGTGCCTGCCATGCATTGCATGGAGGCAATGCAATGCACTGCCTCCATGCAATGCATGGCAGGCCCCAACAAGTTTTAGGTCTCGATATCTTAAGATAATGACATTAATAAGCTCTTATTATGACAAAGTGTTGGAAGTGTTGAAAATAAAAAAATTATGTGTAGGAACCCTGTCAATATAATAATGCATCAAATCAAGATTAAAGACATTAAGGTTAGTTCATGTGTGTGTTCCAACCCACCACACTACAGATGTCTTCATAGTCTTTCCCGGTCAGTACAGCAGTTGAGGACCAGCTTCCACGATCACGCTGTGTGGAAACCCCTCATGAAGGTTGGTATCTCTGCCCATCTTTCTAGCTGAAGTAATAACACCTGAGCCCGTGTCACTAATCAGATTGTAGCTCTCAGGCTGCATGTGTTCAAAATGAATACAGAATAATGTCCTTCTGTTGTGTGTAGCTGCTGCAGAACGCCCCTGATGAAGTCCTGGTGATGGCCTCCTCTACGCTATGCAATCTACTGCTGGAGTTTTCACCCAGCAAAGAGGTACAGTGATGGTGGCACTAACTGCTCATGTCATTTGATATTGAAGGCTCCATTAGATAGGTGATGATGCTTCAGAGCTGCTGCTTTTAGTGGATTGTCCAAAGCTGTGCTGTTATTCAATTCAACAGTTTTTGAAAACAAAGTAAATTTTAAATGTAATGGACAATAGATCAGGTTAAAGTTGATCTTTAAATGAACTTATTTCTAACAGCCCATCCTGGAGTCTGGGGTGATTGAGTTACTATGCAGTCTGACTCAGAGTGACAGCCCTGCTCTGAGGGTAAATGGCATCTGGGCCCTGATGGTAAGGAGCCAACTTTTATACCATCATAGAATTTATTTCATTTTTAAAAACTGTGAATATTTAAATGTTTTTATGTTCCTTATTCCCACATGCGGGAAACCCCCATGTCATGTTAAAGAGATTTATTTATCTAAAGAGTTCAGAGCCATAATGCGGGAAAAAATAAAAGCTTTTGTATTTTAAGAATATGGCGTTCCAGGCCGATCAGAAGGTGAAGGTGGAGATAGTCCGCAGTCTGGGCACAGAGCAGCTCTTCCGTCTACTCTCCGACCCTGACACCAATGTGCTGATGAAGACTCTCGGTTTGCTGCGAAATCTGCTGTCAACTCGCCCGGTGAGAACTGCTCGCACGCACATTTAATATTCTGTTTGTGTTTTCAAAAATAGAATAAAAGTTTGAATGAACCAAAAGTTGTGTTTAATGGAGTCTTCCTTCAGTGGATATTTATTATATATATATATATATATATATATATATATATATATTATATATATATATATATATATATATGTATATATTTATATATACATTTATAAAAGTCAGACCCCTTAAATAACACTGAGATGGCCCTTATTTATCGAGTCATAAGCTGCATGGCAGATACCAACTTCAGCACCATCAGCCCTGCATGGTGCGCTCCATCTTCTGCAGTACTTGCACTGTCCATTCCTCCATGACCAGACATGCAAAGTGGGCAATAGTGCAAAACTGGTTAACGCTACAAATGACAGATAATGGAACTGAAATCCATACACACCAATTAGAAGTAAGTCTGCTTAGACTGTCTCTTGATATGTGGATTTCAAGCAGTGGAGGGTCCTGTTAATGCTGCCCACAGAGTCTCATGGGGTTTTAAGGCATGTTGGAGAAGACCCATAATGAGCTAAATGTGAATAATTTTCCCTATGCATCTTAAACACTGACTTCTCCCTGCTTTCTTCTTATGTTGTCAGCACATTGACCAGATCATGAGTTCTCATGGGAAGCAGATCATGCAGGCAGTGACCCTGATCCTGGAAGCTGAGCACAGCATAGAGGTCAAAGAGCAGGTGAGCGTGTCCAAATGATTTTTATCCTGCACTTCATCCTGCTGCTGTGCTACAAAGGGGATGTCGTATCCTGCAGATGGGATTTCAACATTTTGTCTGAGCTATATTCATAATTGTGCTTATATCGGCAGCTGTGGTCAGCATCTGCAAAGCTGCAAACACATCAGATGATCACATCGTGGTCAAATGAAAGCGCTGACACAGCATTTTTCTTTTTCATTTAGACTCTGTGCATCCTTGCCAACATCGCCGACGGAAACACAGCCAAGGAACTTATCATGACAAATGATGACATGCTCCAGAAAATTAAATACTACATGGTACTGTGCATCTGTGGTCTGCTGCTGCTGCTTCTTGCTGCTGATCAAACCCAATATTGAATGTTTCAACACAGTCTTGGAATACGATTTTCAGCCTCATTAAGAAAATGCATTTACTTAGATACATAGTGTTCATTTCATTATGATTAACTAGATTTCAATGACCTATGCATATGAATGCATGATATTTCAGATTCAGTTCAGTATCAGCATTCAGTTCAGCTTCTATTAAAGAACAGCTTCTATTATTGGATTTTATTATTAGGACTGAAAAAAATGTTGAGAATAAAACTGTAGTTTCAGGATTTCAGGAAAAAGTTGGGATTTAAATCAAAATTGCTGTTTCGGAAGGCAATTAAGGAATTGATAAAATAGTGCCTCAGAGTTACTGAGACCAAAGAATGTGTGTCTTTGTTGAGTTCCTTTACATTCTCTGTTCCCATAGGGACACTCGAATGTGAAGCTGCAGCTCGCCGCCACCTTCTGTGTCTCAAACCTGATCTGGAATGAGGAGGACGGTAAGAACTGCTCCAAGCTGTGTGCCACACACATGGCGAACCGAAGTGTTCATTTTCTTATGCCATATATATATATATATATATATATATATATATATATATATATATACCATTCGCCATACCATTCATTAACACTGTGGTCACAATGTGATCTCCAGATAAGCTGCCAAAGCACTCAGACGTCATATATACCGCAAATGTGCACCACTACCACAGTGTCAATGTAGCTGCGACAAATATCAAAGCAATTACCCAATAACATCATTTATCCTCATGTTACAATATGCAGACGCTTCCCTTACCTCAGGATGCTGGATGCTTGAACCTAAAGGTGATACTGATGGCATAATTAATTGTCTGATAATTCCATTGGTAAATATTTGATCACTTGAAGGCACTAAAAGCTTTCTTTGTCCCTGGTACCAATCTGAGTCATTTAAGAATAGGCATTTATCAAAATCAAGTCCCTGTGTAAGCCTTCTTTAAGGTGGCAGAATCCGTGCCCTGTGCCTGCTAAAAACATGGAGGCTTTGACGCTTTAGTTGAAGTTTTACAGTTTTCTGTTCCATTGTGTGTTAGGTTCTCAGGATCGCCAAGACAAACTAAGGGAGGTTGGCTTTGTGGATGTCCTGCACAAATTGACACAGTCAACTGATCCAAACCTCAGCGACAGGTGGGCCAGAGCCACAAACAGAAAATTCCACTTGTACTGAATTACCAAAGACTGTGGTGTGATGGTGTGTTTGTGTCTGTATCAGGGCGAAGACAGCGTTGCAGCAGTACCTAGCATGACTACAGTGGGCAGCGATCCTCTACTGCCAGCCTAACTAGCAATCGTCTGGAGGACGCCTGCCGGTCACTGTTTGGGTTTATTTTCGGTTTAATATCGAGACTTGCACAAAGACTCCTTTTTTTTTTTTTCTTGGACCTGTGGCCCACGTTTTTTCTGCCTCCTAGCCTCAGAGGTTCTACTCAGCCCTAACTCGTCCTGGAGGAAGGCTCTGAGAGTGTGGTTGTTGGAAAAGTTAGGGAAGTTTTTTTTTGTTTTTATTTTTTCTTCTTTTTTGCTTGAGGTGAACCCTCTGGAGTTTGGTGACGTCAGATTCCCAAAGTGCAGCCGCCTGAGAACTGAGTCACACAGGCGGTGTTTTTGGACTCCTGATGATGGAGATTCTAGTGTCAGAGACGCTCAGTGCTGTTGGACAGGAGAACTTCCTGGTTTTCTTTTGGCATTTTGAATTAATATTAATGTCTACCGAAGGCATCACTAGCCAGGATATATTTGGAAGAAATGCCTATTTTGAAACTTTGGGTTTTTATTTTTTGTGGACATATACCTCATAAATATATATAAATATATATATATATATATTAATGTAAACATAAATATATATTTTTGGAGTTTTATTTTGTCCCTTCTCTTCCCATTGACTTCCTCTGCACCATGATTCTCAGCACAGTTGAAACATGATTAAACCCTGAATTTTGTCTGCAGGGGTGAGAAATGAAAACAAATGTAATGACCCAGATTTCTAGGTTTGTTTTGTGACCATGAAGCACTTGAAGCCTGTCATCTCTGCCCAGTGTCCTTACAATCCCCATGGAAAATGTAATTCCAGAGCTGGTAGAGCTTAATATGATCTACTCCGTTATTATTGAACAAGATTAGGACTTACCATTGCTATCTCTGTAGCACACCCACCCCCACCCCCCACCATCCACAGCAGCAGAATTAAACACTTCTCTGAACGTAACCCTCAGGTGTGGGATTTCTACTCCATTCAGGATGGCTCTAGTGTTGCTCTTATGACAGTTCATTACTGAAGCTCTGATGGAACAATGTTACAGATGAAAATATATGCAGATCTGCTGAAGGATTCCTTTGTGTTGTGTGTTATTTCTTCTGAAAGGAGACTGCAGAGAGTTTGTTTCAGCCCCAAATAAGAAGAGGTCGGGGGTTGCTAGTTAATGAATTCATTCCTGATACAATTCCGCACCATTCCAGAACCTGACTTTTGATTTGGTACTGAGAACTGTGCAGTTGCTCCTTTTTGTCTTTTTACTGTTTATTCTTTTGCTAAAAAATAAAACTGTAATAAATTTAACCATATCCAAGTGTTGACTTCGTGGCAGTCAACATCACGTCTGAGCAAGGTTAAAGAAAGACTTTTTTATTATTAACAATGTGGTATTTGTGACTCTAACGCCGTATTGTTGACAATAACATAGATGTTTTCCCAAAAAGCCTCTTTTCTAATGTTCTTAGAATGTGTTGCTGGTTGAAGTAAGGGAAAACCTTACAGTATCCGGTGAAATGAGGGTGCTAAACTAAATGTTAAATATTTCTGGTTCGTCTGTGGTAAAATAAACGTTAGTAATTGTTATTGTTGGAATCACTACATGCTCATTAGGTTGGACTCAATGTTGTTTACACATCGTCTGACTTGCTTTTCTGGCTAAAATTGTGTCAAAGCTTCCATTATCACATGCAGCTCCTTGGTACCTTTTCCAGAAACGTGAGGACTGGCCAGCTTCTCTGGAAATGGCTTCTGACTGTTACTGATTCCGAACAGCAGTGATGTCCTGGTTTAGTGTTTGTTACTGAACCGATGCATGATCTCTGCAGAAAATGGAATTAATACACTAACTGTCAAAAACTGGTTTGCACCAAGAAAGAAGGGTCCGGTTTGGCCATTCATTGCCTGTCAAAGGTATTCACTTTGTCACATTACAACTATAAAACTTCAATGTATTTTTTTTTTATTGGGATTTCATGTAATAGTCCAAAACAAGGAAGCACATAATTATAAAGAGGAAGGAAAATGATACATAGCTTCCATTTCTTTATAGCTAAATTAATTCTGCCTCTTTTAAGCAAATAAAGTAAAATAACATTTAGTGCAACTATATTTCCTTCAGATGTCACATTAACAAACAGAGACCATTTTGTTTGGAATTGAAACTGTTCTGTGAGGATCTGAGGTTAGAGAACTTTAGAAAACAAAACCCACCATGAACACCAAGGAACATGGAAACAGCTCAGGGATCAAGTTGTGGTGAAGAGTATGGCAAAACCTGCCGAAGCATGGTGATGATCACCTCATCTGATAGGCTGAGCAAGGAGAGAGAAGCAGCCAAGAGACCCATTGTAACTCTGGAAGAGTTGGAGACACCCAAAGCTCAGGTGGGAAAAATCTGTTGTCAGGACAACTGCTGGTGATGCACTTGACAAATCTATTTTTTGGGGTGTTTTTATGGAAAGAAGAAAGCCTTAAATCATGTAGTTTGCAATAAGCCAAGTCGAGGACACAGCAATCACTGATCATATGGAACCAAAATTAGATTTTCTTTTATCACAGAATGCTATGTGTGGTGGAAAACAGTGAACATGATCTTGAACACCCCAACCCAACTGGGAAACGTGGTGACAAAATACCGCTGTGAGAATATTTTTCCTTAGCATGGACAGAAAAATGGGTGGGAAGATGGAGCTAAATGCAGACAAATCCTGGAAAAAAAAAACAATAACGGACTGCGAAACACTTGAGCCTGAGGCGGTGGTTCACCTTCCAGCAGGACTACTGGTCAACTAAACATACATCGAGAGCAACAATAGATCAGTGTATTCATGTGTTAAAATTACCAAAAGAAACTGGGACAATATCTGATCTCCATCCAATCTGATCGAGCTTCACATATCTTGCCAAAGAGGGTGGGCAAAAATTGCTGTCTCTATACTTTCAATGCTCGTTGAGATATACCCCGAAAGACTTGAAGCTGTAACAGCAGCAGCAAGTGGTCCAACAAAGTATTAACCCAGGAGGCTGAATAAAAACAATTTTGTGAAATATTCTGAAAACCATGTATCATCAGTGGATGTAATGTAACATGTGAAAGGGTTTAAGGGGTATTCATGCTCTTGCAAGGCACTTTAATGCCTGCAGAGCATGTGCAGCAAATCATTTGGTTTGCCATCATTGGTTTGTAAGCTGCTGTAATGTCTGTGATGGGATGGTGACCATGAGTGATGTAATGAGTGGGTTAAGGGTGTTACAGGCAGTTGCTGAAGTTACTCTGAAAATGTTCTTTACAGACTTATTTATTCTGTTACTGTTGGTGGAGTTTTTGCCAACCATGGTATTCAACATCATGGTCCTGTGACATCTACAGGTCCTTCTCAAAATATTAGCATATTGTGATAAAGCTAATTATTTTCCATAATGTAATGATGTAAACTTTACATTCATATATTTTAGATTCATTGCACACTAACTGAAATATTTCAGGTGTTTTATTGTCTTAATACGGATGATTTTGGCATACAGCTCATGAAAACCCAAAATTCCTATCTCACAAAATTAGCATATTTCATCCGACCAATAAAAGAAAAGTGTTTTTAATACAAAAAACATCAACCTTCAAATAATCATGTACAGTTATGCACTCGATACTTGGTCGGGAATCCTTTTGCAGAAATGACTGCTTCAATGCGGCGTGGCATGGAGGCAATCAGCCTGTGGCACTGCTGAGGTCTTATGGAGGCCCAGGATGCTTCGATAGCTGCCTTTAGCTCATCCAGAGTGTTGGGTCTTGAGTCTCTCAACGTTCTCTTCACAATATCCCACAGATTCTCTATGGGGTTCAGATCAGGAGAGTTGGCAGGCCAATTGAGCACAGTGATACCATGGTCAGTAAACCATTTACCAGTGGTTTTGGCACTGTGAGCAGGTGCCAGGTCGTGCTGAAAAATGAAATCTTCATCTCCATAAAGCTTTTCAGCAGATGGAAGCATGAAGTGCTCCAAAATCTCCTGATAGCTAGCTGCATTGACCCTGCCCTTGATAAAACACAGTGGACCAACACCAGCAGCTGACACGGCACCCCAGACCATCACTGACTGTGGGTACTTGACACTGGACTTCTGGCATTTTGGCATTTCCTTCTCCCCAGTCTTCCTCCAGACTCTGGCACCTTGATTTCCGAATGACATGCAGAATTAGCTTTCATCCGAAAAAAGTACTTTGGACCACTGAGCAACAGTCCAGTGATGCTTCTCTGTAGCCCAGGTCAGGCGCTTCTGCCGCTGTTTCTGGTTCAAAAGTGGCTTGACCTGGGGAATGCGGCACCTGTAGCCCATTTCCTGCACACGCCTGTACACGGTGGCTCTGGATGTTTCTAGTCCAGACTCAGTCCACTGCTTCCGCAGGTCCCCCAAGGTCTGGAATCGACCCTTCTCCACAATCTTCCTCAGGGTCCGGTCACCTCTTCTCGTTGTGCAGCGTTTTCTGCCACACTTTTTCCTTCCCACAGACTTCCCACTGAGGTGCCTTGATACAGCACTCTGGGAACAGCCTATTTGTTCAGAAATTTCTTTCTGTGTCTTACCCTCTTGCTTGAGGGTGTCAATAGTGGCCTTCTGGACAGCAGTCAGGTCGGCAGTCTTACCCATGATTGGGGTTTTGAGTGATGAACCAGGCTGGGAGTTTTAAAGGCCTCAGGAATCTTTTGCAGGTGTTTAGAGTTAACTCGTTGATTCAGATGATTAGGTTCATAGCTCGTTTAGAGACCCTTTTAATGATATGCTAATTTTGTGAGATAGGAATTTTGGGTTTTCATGAGCTGTATGCCAAAATCATCCATATTAAGACAATAAAAGACCTGAAATATTTCAGTTAGTGTGCAATGAATCTAAAATATATGAATATTAAATTTTCATCATTACATTATGGGAAATAATGAACTTTATCACAATATGCTAATATTTTGAGAAGGACCTGTATATACAGCATTCCAGTCTCTTCCAAACTCATAACACTCAGAGTAATCCCTATCAAAAGGTCAAGTAGTGATGCTGTTTAAAGACTGTGTGAAGAATCCTCCCCACTATTTGACTGTCCGATGCTACAACAACTGCCTGCAATACATTTGCTTGGTCTGTAATGACATTACTTGTGTTCTGTGGTGCCCATTCTGGACAGCAAACTCCTTGCATACCCAAACATTTTCATCACTTGTCTGTTAACCAAATGACACTCAAATAAAGCTGATCCTTCTGAGAGATTAACTTGTATTCTTACCTATTTTTATGCATTTTTCAAAAAAGAATAAGACTCAGTTTTTACAAAACAACACTTCTTTATTGTTGCAATGTATGTAATCCCAGTTTAAATTCGTATGTAACAGCAGTCTTTAATAAAATACATCTGAAACCCAGCAGCCTACAACAGGGTGAGCGGTTTTCTCCTCCCATGGGCCCTCTGGCCTGAACAGCTCAAAAGCAGGCACATTTCTCATGCAAAAATAATAAAAAAACATGCATTTGATTTAAATCCCTATAGAATATGCCCAACATTGCATCTCACTGCAACCAACGCCCCACCCACATGGTGCCAAGGATCAAAACTCCACACATTCAAGGGAGTTTGTCTTTCAGTGTTTAAAAGTCCAAGAAAGTCATCTGTGCTGTTTCTGTAACAAAGTGGGAACCAGAAATCTGAGTGTCTATATTACAATATATCACAATATTACAATAGATGGATGGTGCATAAAGCACCTCCACAAAACTAACTGAGGTCCTGAGACTTCTGTAGTGTTCCAGTCTGGATGTTGTAGCTCTAGCTCCAGGCTGAAGTCTCGTACCAGCTCCGCCGTTGGTCAGATATATGTGTGCTACATAAGAACTGTGAAAGGTTCCACACGACGTGCAATACAAACTCACTGCTTTATCCTCTGCACAAATAAGCCAAAAGCCTAGAGTGATTACATTTCAAAGGAAGGTGCAAGTGTTCTCGTTGATGGCTTCTTCTGGATAAGGTTTGACTGACTGAGGGGAAGTCTTTACATGGAGAAGGCACAAATGGCTGGATGGCTAAAGCTCATGGGAAATGTAGGACATACAATCTGAAAAGGGTGGCCTAAAAACTACAGATGCATCTCAATAATAGAACGTGTCATTGAAAAGTTTATTTATTTCAGCAATTTATTTTACAAACAGACACTATTCGTTAGATTCATGATGATATATTTCAAGCATTTAAATGTGTTAATTTTAATAATTATGGCCAACAGCTAATAAAAACCCAGAACATTTCTTGCAAAATGTAAATACACTGCTCAAAAAAATAAAGGGAACACTTAAATAACACATCCTAGATCTGAATGAATGAAATATTCTCATAGAATACATTGTTCTGTACAAAGTTGAATGTGCTGACAACAGAATCACACAAAAATCATCAGTGGAAATCAAATTTATTAACCAATGGAGGCCTGGATTTGGAGTCACACACAAAATGAAAGTGGAAAAACACACTACAGGCTGATCCAACTTTGATATAATGTCCTTAAAACAAGTCAAAATGAGGCTCAGTATTGTGTGTGACCTCCACGTGTCTGTATGACCTCCCTACAACGCCTGGACATCCTCCTGATGAGACGGCGGATGGTCTCCTGAGGGATCTCCTCCCAGACCTGGACTAAAGCATCCGCCAACTCCTGGACAGTCTGTGGTGCAACGTGACGTTGGTGGATGGAGCGAGACATGATGTCCCAGATGTGCTCAATCGGGTTCAGGTCTGGGGAACGGGCGGGCCAGTCCATAGCTTCAATGTCTTCATCTTGCAGGAACTGCTGACACATTTCAGCCACATGAGGTCTAGCATTGTCCTGCATTAGGAGAAACCCAGGGCCAACCACACCAGCATATGGTCTCACAAGGGGTCTGAGGATCTCATCTCGGTACCTAATGGCAGTCAGGCTACCTCTGGCGAGTACATGGAGGGTCATGCAGCCCTCCAAAGAAATGCCACCCCACACCATTACTGACCCACTGCCATCTGTGAAGAGCACAGGGCGCTAGTGGCGAATTTGCCAATCCTGGTGGCCTCTGGCAAATGCCAAGCGTCCTGCATGGTGTTGGGCTGTGAGCACAACCCCCGTTTGTGGACGTCGGGCCCTCATACCATCCTCATGGAGTCAGTTTCTAACCGTGTGTGCAGACACATGTACATTTGCGGCCTGCTGGAGGTCATCTTGCAGGGCTCTGGCAGTGCTCCTCCTGTTCCTCCTTGCACAAAGGTGGAGGTAGCGGTCCTGCTACTGGGTTGTTGCCCTCCTACAGCCTCCTCCACGTCTCCTGGTGTACTGGCCTGTCTCCTGGTAGCGCCTCCAGGCTCTGGACACTACGCTGACAGACACAGCAAACCTTCTTGCCACAGCTCGCAATGATGCGCCATCCTGGATGAGCTGCACTACCTGAGCCACTTGTGTGGGCTGTAGACTCCGTCTCATGAACCACGAGTGTGAAAGCACCACCAACATTCAAAAGTGACCAAAACATCAGCCAGAAAGCATAGGTACTGAGAAGTGGTCTGTGGTCCCCACCTGCAGAACCACTCCTTTATTGAGTGTGTCTTGCTAATCACACAAGATTTCCCCCTGTTGTCTATTCTATTTGGACAACAGGTGTGAAAGTGATTGTCAATCAGTGTTGCTTCCTAAGTGGACAGTTTGATTTCACAGAAGTTTGATTTACTTGGAGTTATATATATGTTGTTTAAGGGTTCCCTTTATTTTTTTGAGCAGTGTATATAAGACCAATATAAAAGGATGCTTGATACAGAAATGTTATGTTGTCTGTTCAATGTTGTTGTCAAGAAATACTGCTTACTTGACAGATGCCCACTGACACCCTCCACAAGGAAGTCAATGTTAACGAAGCTGTATCCAAGTATATTAATGGAACAGTGAGTGGAAGGAAAAAGTGTGGTAGGCAAAGGTGCACAAGCAACAGTGATAACTACAGGACTTACAGGCGACTAAAGGATTGTGATGTGTTGGGACCCCAGCCATGCTATACATGGAGGAACATGGACTCTTAACTGTACACAGATGCCGGTATGAACTTCATGGAACATTTAAAATAAATCACATTAACCTATTTACTGCTCAGTACAGGAAGAGGAGGAGTCAGAGCTGGAAGAACATGCAAACAGACTCCCAGTCGGGAGACGAACCCAGGACCTTCTTGCTGCACAGCAACAGTGCCACCAACATGCGCCACCGTGCAGCTCCTGAAATAATGTAAATAATGTTTATTTCATGACGTTTGGTTTGGTTTGTACTGAGAAAACTCAGCTACTCGAGTGCTAGCAGGCTATCTGCTCACCTAATGTGAACAGACGTTTCATTGAAGCTAATTATATGTTCTGTGTTGTCTTTTAAAGTTAAGACAAACTTTATTCAAAGGGTGGTTTTAAACACAGAACGCCCATAAAACGCCATCAATGCTTATGCATTTTGATCCTTGTTTTAATGGTATTTTCAGGTACATGTTCAACTTTAAGGAAGGTCTCCTTTATTATCTGAAACCACCTCTATGAAAGCAACCTGGGCTTCCTTCACACCTTAGCAGAACCATGGCTTTATCGCCTCCATGACATGCTGCAGTGATGCAGTAATTCATGCAAAAGTGTTGAGTGTATGTCAGTAGGCTGACATTTTTGTAAGAAAATAATTTTCTATTGATTTGATGTAATATTGACATGTTCTGAAAAACTGAGTTTAAGGTTTTCATTCACTGTAAGCCATAATCATCAAAATGAACAGAAAGAAACACCTAAAATATTTGGAATAAATCTAAATGATATTTGAGATTGACTTCCTAAATTAAATTCCAACATAAATACAGTTATTGATTCTAATTTGTTGAGGAGCACCTTACAGAATGAGCGTGTGGTTTAGGAACTAAACTCTTCCTTTTCTTTAAGCTTTCCTCTTTGGCATACAACCCAACAGTACAGAGTACGTCAGTTACACCACGAGAGAACCTGGCCTTCCTGTTGTTAGAAAATGAGTGAGGGGCTGATGTGTTTATGTGCCATGGGGCAGATGATTGCCTTCCTTTAGGAAATAAAACCTGGAATGAGAATGAGTAACTTTACATTCCAGGCCCTGGTGCGCTGACTCGGACCCTATGGTTTGGGATCTTTATGTTTGCCCCTGCCTCGGAGGGGGAGGGGGGTGGGGCATCTATTTTGGGGTTTAAAAGCTAATAGCGATTTTAGATGAGAGGCTGAAATAGGCCCCAGAAATGGTTTTGTGTCAAGAGCTGACTGCGTGAACTCATGCCACAGTTCTGTGGGATGTCGGGTGCTAATATTCGGAGGATGATCAGTATATGGTATACTAACAGCCAGTCGTGGGTACTCCTCCCAGGTGTATTGTGTTCTCCTGCCTGTCTGAGAAGGACCAGCTTGCTGCTGCTGATCTGTTTCTAATCTACCTTTTTCTGCTGACTTTCTCGCCATCGTTTTGTTCACTGCTGTGTTACGCAACATAGACCAGCTTATAATGCAGGATCCTCTTCATCAATGAAACTGAAGTCTTCTATAGGGGTTTTTCCATCTTCTTCTTGTCTTCCCCACTCCTGCATCTCCACTTGCTGGGGATTTGCAGCGGCTCTCACCCCCTCATGGCGTCTCTGTGGGTTACACCTCAGTGGAGTCTGAGCGTCTCGTTTTGTTACACTCCCAAAGTCTACAGACAAGGGGAGGGATAGGGTGGAGGCACAGGGGGGAGCTGCAGTGGGTGTGTTGGGGATGAAAAGGGAAGGCCTCAGCCGGTGAGCTCCAGGAGAAGAGGTGACGGATGAGGGTGCTGAGCGGTGGGACGATAGGGGAAGAGGTGTGTCCTGAGATGGGGGTGGGGGGAGCAGGCCTCTGCTGCCACAGCTGGTTGGTCGTGATGGGCAAGGAGAAAATGATGGTGAGGAGGTGAGGGAGACAGAAAAAGACAGTGACGTTGAAGAGGTGTGAGAGCACAGAGGAGGCTGGTCCTGCAATGAAGGTAAGAGGATCCCATTACTGGGAGACACCTGGGGACTTTGGGACACTGCGGACCCCTTTAGAGGTTCTTCCTTAGATAAGAGGATGTTCGAGCCAGTTGTTTTCTCCATATTCCCCCCTATGGGGCTGGCTGGGCGCTGTACTGATGCTGACGCAGGGGAATCAGGCCTTTTTGGTGAGTGAAGAGTTGGGAGAAGGCATCGTGGCAAACCCTCATCCTCCGGGTCTCCGCTATCCAGCAGGGAGTGAGCCTTTGCTTTCTCAGGTGAATAAGGCGCTGCTATGGGTGGCGCCATGAACCAAGAAGTGGATAACAGCTGGCTGGCACTGCTGTGAGGCGGGGTGAGGTTTGGCACCATGCTCGTCAGCACTGGCTGTGGGGCTGCTTGAAGGAGGGGCTTAATCAGGCGAGTCATTTCCCGCAGCTCCTGACTGAGGCTGGACACTTGTTTGGAGAGAGAGTTCATCTGCATAATAAAGAGAGAGACAACACCGTCAGGTCATACTGCATCACAATGCTAGATCACATTTGTTCATCAAAAATCTGTCAGCCCTATTTGTGTACAGTTTTTGATTTTTTGGGAATATAATAGAAGGTGTGGCATATCGTGAAGCCAAGGTACCAATCAGAGCCTCCCTCCACCACAAGACACAGAACCCCAAGTTTTATACCGGTTTGCATATTGTTATGTAAATGTTTGCCAGAAGAAGGATGAATGTGACTCGTACTGTAAAAGCACTTGAAAAACTTCAGTAGCAGTCCATTTACACGTTTATAGTCAAATGAGTTCCTCTTTGGAGAGCTGCAGTCAGGTGTTTTTATGGTACTCTTTGCATTTCAATACATAGTCTGCACTCTTTCCTATAAAAAGTACTCCTGCCTCAGTTTTTATTCTGTCTGCTTCCTCTTTCAAACCCCAAGTTGTCACAGCAGAATGGTGGATAGACCGCGGAGCCAGGAGGGGAGAGCACAGAGGTGAGATGAGGCCCCTGCTGAGGTGTAGTGGGGAGTAAGGAGCCCAGGATGCAAAACTTTGCCCCTCATCACCCTCCTCATCTTCACAGATAGATGGTAGCTTCTTCACCAGGCCATCGTTGTATTACATGACCAACTGACTTTGGTCGGATGTGTTATACCTAGGATTAACTGCACTGGATCTGTTGTATTGGACTGGAGGGGGGTGAACTATGCGGGCTATCAGCAGGGCTTCCAGATTCCCTGGTCTAAACATTTTGCCTTGTTGCCTGTTTTTGACACTTTGAATAAAGAGGAACATATGATCTCTTATGATGCTGAACCTACATTTGACTAGCTGTTAGTTGGCTGAAAATAGAAAGGTTCCTGGTTGGACCAAGTCACAGCTGAAGCAATTAGGCCTGGATTAAAGTACTGATTTATTTCACATATTAATCCTATAGCGATATGGTGATCTGACCACATGCCATGTGGATGAAAGATGGTTATCATCATTCACATCCATCAAAAAAGGTGACATTGTAAGAACTACCGTGCCATCAGCCTGCTCTCCAGTGACAGAAAGGTCTAAATGAAGGTTAATAAATTACAACTCCATAAACACAGAAAGCAACAAGCTGGTTTTTGACATGGATGAGGATCCTGTGACCAAATCATGTCAGCTGATGGAAAAAGAAACTCACTGTGCGTGGAAAAGAGTCCTGACTGCACTGCATCCTGGAGAAAGATTTGTACCACAAAAGGACACTGCACTTCCACAACCCACCTATGAAGGTTCAGCCAGTCTGGTCCAGATCCAACATCATATCTTCAAAAATTCACTATAAAGAACAGTATGTGCCAAGGTGATGTAGTCTTCCCACTCCTGCTCCATTTCGATATCGATGCCATCATGTGAAAGGCATTTGAAGGCTGAAGGGTTTGTCACTGATTTGTGACCAATCTCATGTTGGCAGATGACCACATTATTTATGCTGATGATGATGTCGAGTCCACATTGTTCACTCTATACAGTCTTTTGACCTCAAGATCAAGGTGGGCAAAACAAAAGGGCCCACAAGGATGAATCATCGGCCACTGATTATATTGATGGTGTTCAGATTGTACAGGCACAGACGTTTAAATAGCTCTCTGGCGACAGTGAGGGAGATCAGCAACAGAGATCCACTGCCAGTGGGTCCAGGGATTTGACATTCTCATTCATAAGATGTGTTTAGAAGAAACTCATAATTTCCCTATGGACCATAATGCACCTCTTCTGTAGTTACCCTATCCCTCTCATTAGATCTCCCTCCATCTCTGAGACCTTGGCCATTCTCAAACAAGCCCGGAACAAATTCAAGGTTTTTTAAATCTGGCTTTTCTTTCAGATCTTGGAGTTTTTCCTGTGTGTCCAAATTACCAGCAACGCTATACAAGAACGTTGCCAGCAACAACCAGCTTTTGGAAAACAAGTCCAGAAACACAGGCTAAAGTGTCTCAGCCACATCTGCAGAATGAATGTTAATCAACCACCACAGAAACTCTGAAGAGTCCAACATTATCCACAAAAAAAGACCTGGTGCAAAGCAAATTGATGATGACCTCATGCCTCAGTGTTTGACTTCAAACAAACAAAAACCATCTCCAGAGAAAGTTAAGTGTGGAAAAAAAGTGTGGGCAGTATTCCCATCCAGGTGCCAACTAGGCACCATAGAAGACTTGAACTGGAATGAATGTAATTGAAACTGAATGTCACTATACTGTACGATTGTGTGATGTAACAGAGTACTTAGGAAAGACTACAGAGTCGCCCAGTATTGACATCAGAGAGCAGGGTGAAAAAAATGTTGGTGGAATAAAGACACGTTGAAACATATAGTTGGACTCACAAATATTTTATTAATATGACATCTTAGATTGGTTTGAAATGAATTGGACTGATCTGCAATGAACCTAATTCAATTCTAAATAACTGGATATGAATTAGGGCTGCATGTTTGTGTATATTTGCGTTCTTTTCAGGTCCTCCCAGAGTCTAATGACATACATTTTAGGTTAACTTGTCTCTCTAAATTGGCCTTAGGTGTGAGTGTGTTACCTTATAATGGACTGACAACCTGTCCAGTGTGGACCCATTGAGATCGGAACCAGACCTCATTACCCACATCCATTATGCGGGTATAGATAATGGATGAAAGGATGAATATGAAATGGATCATTTTATAAAGTGCTTTGAGATTACATTTTTTGTGAATTGTCACAATGTAAGTGAACTAAACTGAATTTAATATGTACAGAATCTGCCTTTACTTTCAAGAATGGAATGAATATTACAATCCTATTAATCTAATAATCTCAGTCTATGTGTAAAAATGCAACAGTCATGATGCATCAGATCAGTACTTACCTCCTCGGTGAGCTTTGTCACACTCTGCTTGATCTCAGAGTGCTCACGGATGCCTACAGACAGCATGAAGAGAAATGCTTTAATATTAAGCTCCTAGAAAATGCCTCAATATGAGACAACACACACCAGTGATGGTGTGTGTGTGCTTTACCTGCGTATGGGGAGGGTGGAGCTGCAGGCGACATGCTGGGACTGAACTCAAACTTCTGTGAGGAGGTGGAATTAGTCTCTGTTTCGATGCCATCTACGAATCTTTGCAGGATAAAAAGGATTAAAAAGTAAGATGCATGAGAAGAATGCCAATCAGGAGTGAAAGGACAGTAATTACAGGACGTGTCTGTGTGTGCCGCACTGCATTTCACACTAACATTATAAACCCCCCCCCCCACCATCAGCTGCTCGGCTATTATAAATCTCTGGCATGGCTACACAGCAGGCACACGGGTCTGTTGCAGTGTGAAACCCTGCACACAGCAGCCAGGTCCCATATGATCCACCAGCTATGTAATCTACTAGTTGCCATGGCAGCCAGACACAGATTGCTGCAGAGCTCACTGCAGTTTGCAGTCTTCCTGTGGCTCTGAGGTTGTGTCTGGAAGTCACATTACTCATCTTTGTGATTACTGTTTGCAACTACAGAGAGTGTGTTAGTGTGTATATAGACATGTATTTATGTGTTACCTGGGGCTGAGCTCAGGTGGTGCACTGCTGAAACTAACCACCGGTATCTGCAAGGTGGAGGGTCGCGAGTACTCCGAGGGAGCACGGAAAGGTCGTGGAGCCAGGAGGGGAGAGCGCAGAGGTGAGCTGAGGCCCCTGCTGAGATGTAGAGGGGAGCGAGGAGCCCGGGATACAGAACCCTGCTCCTCATCACCCTCTTCATCCTCACGGATGGATGGTAGCTTCTTCACCAGGCCACCGTTGCTCTCCCAGTCCTTCTGAGAAACAGGAGGGTCAGAGCTTCAGCTGAGGTCACATGAGCGAAGTGAAACATCACAGTTGTTAATAGCATGACCAAAGATTACTTCCTAAGACTATAACTGCATCAGACTAACTGTCCTGTGGTAAATGTAAATGGACTGTAGTGTTTTAGTTGTACCAGTAGGTGTCAGACAAACACAAGCTTTTTTAATGCACTACAATTCAATGCACTTGTGGTTTTCATTTTTAAATTTCAGCACATCTATGTGTAATGAACTATTATTTCTATATGTGCTGTTGGCTAAGTGGTATAAAATCTGGCAAAGACAAGATGACTTTTCAAGATCTTTCAAAATAAAAGACCTGGATTATACCACCACCATCTTGGTGAAACTGAAGGGTGACTGAAATTTTTCATTTTTATAAAACTGATCAACAATATTGTGTTGAGAAAGTACAAAAACAAACCAATAAAGAATTTGATGTCAAAACACACTCAAAAATGTTGCAGAAGAGTCATGTTTGTCATTTTGTTTTAGCTTTGGGAAAAGATTATACCGATTGTTGCTGAATCTGTGTCTCAAAATACCAGGTTTTAGCTGCTGAAGAGTTTTCAGTCTGATTCTCCTCTTCATCATTCAGCAGACATTTTCTATGATACACTAATCTGGACAGCAGAGAGACTACTCAATAACTTAGATTCCGTGTCTCTGAATGAATACATGTATTTAAAGACGTGCAATATGCTGCTGACCTACTGGAACAAGAAGTTGCTTTGCTAATAGCACAAATCTCTCTAAACTACCAATATACAACTCTGCATGCTACTAAATAGACCTTTACACATCATGAAAGTCGGCTTCGGCATTCCGATTTTCAAATCTCTGATCCTGACTCATACATCTATGCTAATAGTTCTCATCTGTGGCACTTTAAACCCAACGTCTACATTTTCAAAACAACTGGAAAGTAAAACCATCTAAGAAAAACAAAAAATGTCCACTGCCAATACAGCGTCAATTCGTCTTGGGAATGACATATACAAGTCCTGCACAGTGGTCAGAGGGATTTTAAGCCATTCTTCTTGCAGGATAGTGGCCAGGTCACTATGTGATACTGGTGGAGGAAAACGTTTCCTGACTTGCTCCTCCAAAACATCCCAAAGTGGCTCAATAATATTTAGATCTGGTGACTGTGCAGGCCATGGGAGATGTTCAACTTCACTTTCATGTTCATCAAACCAATCTTTCACCAGTCTTGCTGTGTGTATTGGTGCATTGTCATCCTGATACACGACACCGCCTTCAGGATACAATGTTTGAACCACTTGATGCACATGGTCCTCAAGAATGGTTCGGTAGTCCTTGGCAGTGACGCGCCCATCTAGCACAAGTATTGGGCCAAGGGAATGCCATGATATGGCAGCCCAAACCATCACTGATCCATCCCCATGCTTCACTCTGGGCATGCAACAGTCTGGGTGGTACGCTTCTTTGGGGCTTCTCCACACCGTAACTCTCCCGGATGTGGGGAAAACAGTAAAGGTGGACTCATCAGAGAACAATACATGTTTCACATTGTCCACAGTCCAAGATTTGCACTCCTTGCACCATTGAAACCAACGTTTGGCATTGGCATGAGTGACCAAAGGTTTGGCTATAGCAGCCGTGGTTTTATGTTTTTTGGATACAATCCGGGTTTCTTTATCTATTGCAAAAGCAGTTCTGATGTGTTTTACAAATTATTATTGAGCTGGAATAAATGGCTTCTCTTCTTGAAAGTTTTATGGTCAAACATTGACAATAAGTATGCTTGGAGAAGCCAGGGTGATGCACTCGAAGTTAACAACACTGTACCAACTGTCAAGCATGGTGGCGGCAGCATCAGTCTGCTTCACTGCCAGTGGTAGTGGTTCTTTGCCCAAAGTTGATGGTATAATGAGGAAGGGGGATGACCTCCAAATTCTACATCTAGATGGTTGAAACCCAGACAGTTGGGTTTTCCAACAGGAAAATGATCTCAAACACACATAAAAACAGATTTTGGATGGATTAAAGAGGCTAACATTAAGATTCTTGAATGGTCTTTCGAAAGCTCTGCCCTCAACCCTATTGAAAATTTATGGATTATTCTTAAAACCCAAAATCTGTGCAGGAAACCAATAAATTTAGATTAACTTGACCAATTTTGCCATGCAAGAGTGATCTAACATCTAACAAAAATTATGCCAGAAGCTACAAAGGCTGCAAAAAGTTGTGTTTTGTCTAAGTACATGTTTATGTGTAGATTTCAGTTTGTATCTATATTTCTAACCTTCTGTAGATTTGAGAAACTGAATAAGTTCTTGTTTTTGAAGTCATTGTAGTTGTTTAATAGTTAAAATCAAAAACTCCAAATTAAAATCCTATTCATGCTGATGATGCATTTCTTCTGGTTGAAAACAGTTTCAGGTTACACTTTTAGATCAATTGGTAAAGTATGATGAGTGTTTTTTTGAGACTTACCCCCAGGACCCATATGACTATATTGATCACAGTATGATGATAAACTGGGTGGGTGGCTGAGTCAATGCTTTAAGCGAATGGGTTCAAGTATCTTTGTGACTTGTACATGAGTGATGGTGGATTGGGGTGGGAGATGGATAGATGGATCTGGGCCTCGTCTACTGTAATGTGGGTGTTGCTCTGGTCTGCCATGGTGACGAAAGAGTGGAGATGGATGGAGGGATGGAGGAGGGATGGAGGGAGGGATGGGATGGGATTATGAAGTGCAGTCCGGATGTGAAAAATACAGAGATTTCCTCCACCCAAATGAATCTTTTCAGAATAACATCCAATGCAGGTGTTGATAATGCTAAATTGTTCTTATTGACATGGTTTAAGGTGACTGGGGAAAGTCTGATAGACTTTGGAGCACAGCAATGAGCCAGGATTGCTCCATAGCTCAGAAAGACTGAGCTGTTGCTGAATGCCTCTTTTTTACTCCATCCTGATGCCCCACTGGTCATTTTAATTTGTTGTTGAGGGATCCTCCCACAGCTACTCAGCTTGTTAATTTTACAATTTATTTTAGATTTCATATGAGTCTCTCTACTTTGAGTTTACTGCTGTCATCATTCTCTAATAGGCTCGTATGTTTTAAATGTTAAAGAATAGTCAGTGAAGGCAAACTAATTTCCTCTTTTATTGTTTCAAATCTTTCTTAATAAAACAAATTACAGACTAAAGCATTGGTGGAAATTAAGAAAATGTTTCCTGCTTGTTTATAGATGTTGCTTTGCATAAATCAAAAAGACAATGGAAAAACCGTGTCGACAGAAAACTGAACTTTAGAAACAGAATCCTAATGCATTTAAACATATAAAGCTGAAGTTTAAAAATGCATCAGTGGGTTGTTTACATCAAAAGTGAATCAAGACATATTTTAAGAGCTCAAGCCCAGGATTCTCATTTCACTGTTGATAGATCATGGAGAAACACACAGTTTAAACAGGTAAATACTGTATGTATTTTTGTCCTTTTTAAAGATCTGACTGAATATTTTGTCCCATCTAAAACATCAACAACTTTTTTTACACGTTAAAAGTTATAAGCAAACCTTCCAGACAAACTGTTTCTATTCAGCCTTTTCCTGATGATCATGCCATGAACGTTAGCATGCTAAATGACTCCTGTAAAGTCTAACATAGATCTTTTTTTTTTTTAGCAATTTCTCTGCCAATTGCACTGTTTGACCTTGGGATAAATTTGCAGGGATGTCCATCCAGGAAAGATCGGTGGCTGAATTAACTTTTTTTCACTTGTAATATTTCTCTCCATAAAAAGGTTAGATTTCACTTTGTCTTTAAATGACCTTTTAACCCTTCCAGGTTGACAGACAGCTAAAATTACCTCTTTAAGATCATTGCAGATGTCTGTAAAGCCGACCTATGTTCTGCAGAGCAACAACGGCCAAAATCTCTGCTTTATGGATGTGTTGACACCTGCTGATGATAAGGTGCATTTTGCTTGCAGAACCTTACCACTACCTTTAAAAGTTATTGAGGAATATAGGGTGGATGGAGTTTTACCATTGTAATAACAGCCTTTAAGTCTTTCCCATGTTCCTGCTTACAAATGAAATAATTTACAGTTTTTTAATAATGGTAATGCTGCTTTACTGAAATGTCCAATCAAGAATTGTGTGAAAAAAAGAGTCTGAATAAAGATGAATTTATTTAATGTTTGTTTGAACTGAATCTTTACTATTAGAAATATTGGTTTAACTAATGACCAAAATAAAACATTTTCTGTCTTTTTTAAGGTTTAGTTTCTTTTTTCATGTACCAGTCAATTGGCCAAAGATCAGAATCAGGCAATTTTTCTCCTGGTCAGCTCTCATTGTTGTTCAACATGTCAAATACTGGAAACCTGATCTCCCCTACCTCACCCCTATTTCTTTACATGCATTAACACGAGGAATCAAGAACTTTAAGGCACGTCCTTCAGGTGAACAAAAATAAGACAAAGATTAAGGGCATTTGATGCATAATAGGAATAATCTTACAAATCCTTTGTTTTCTATTGGATTCCTTACCACTACGTCTATCAAAGATCCTCCAGCACACGTCTTTCTCTTGTATGTATTATAGTTCTTAGAATAAAACATTAGAATGAGTCAAAATGGAAAAACCTCAAAGGAAACTGGAAATCTGTGTCAGCCTGATTGGTTCATCTCTATAAATCATGCTGTTGTAGAAAGTGCTCCCTCACACAAACAGGATTAGGATACATTTTGGAATAAAATGTGAAGATGAACAAGAACTGGTGCTAACCTCCACTTTCTCTTCCAGGAGCTTCACACTAATATCCCTCAGTGCTTCATCACATCTTCTCTTTCAACGTCTGCATGATGAGATGTGAATCATTTTGATCACTCTATGCACCAGAAAAGCCAACGCCCCTCTGCTTCCCCATTTCCCAAATCTACTCTCCTACTCCTATCATCTCTTCTCTTAATCAACTTTCACTCTTTCCCCTCCATCCCTGCCGGCTCAGCATTCTCTCGGTCTTGTCTCCTTCCTTCTCTGTGGCAGCCAGTTTTATTTTTAGCTCTCTGATTCTATTCTTAGCTCCCAGCTCTGTGGGAAACCAAGGAGCGCTCTGAGATGCAGGGGGTGGGGGGGGGGGGGGGGGGTGATAAGTGTACAGTTCCCTCATGAAGGTGTGTGGTGGTTTCTCAGGAGCCAAACTGCTTGTGTGGGAATAAATGTAAACTCCTGCAAGGGGAAAAACGTGATATTTTTCTAGTTTCTGTGCAGCAGTTGGACCATCTGTGTCTGTCTGTGTGCGGGCCAGATTTTGATCTCGTTGCTATTTTTCTTGTATAGAGATTAACAAGCACAGAGGACAGAACTTGAAGTCATATTATATCAGTAGATGAATGGTTGGTAATTTTCTCACTCAGGACTCAGTGATTTCCCATTTAGGTGATGTGGTTTAGAGTCTTTTACTAACTGTTTTTCCCATGCTTTACAAACCCTGGTTCCTCAATTATATTTGTAGATCAATCAAGCATGCACCTGTCTGCATGGCTGACATGTCTATAGGCTTCTCTTCAGGATTCCCTTAGCTGGTCAATTTTTTTGCAGACATAGGACAGACATCTGCAGCCTCAGTCCTGATAGATAGGCAGCAGATTGCAGATCTATCAAGATAAGGTTCACAAACAATTGTGCTCACACTCTGCTACATGTGGGCTGCCCTGGAGAGACAAACGATTCCACTGCAGTGGAGAAGGAGAGAATGAGAAAAGAAAACAAGATAGCAAGTTCTACCTCTTCCTCCTCTTCTTCTTTTTTCTCCTCCTTGACTGGCTGTTCTATTTTTAGCAAGCAGGATCCAATCTTAGCAGCAGCTGAGGAGGGAGAGCCAGTTAGGGAGAACCAGTGCGTCCCCCCTCCTCTATTTTTAGCAGCAGGAGAGCTTCAAACGGCAGCAATCTATTCTGGTCTCTGTGTCTTTCTCCCTGTGCTGCAGCAACAGAGGGTTCAGTCGGTGTGTTTGATGGCAGGACTTCAAATGGAGGCACGTAAAAGCTACAGGAGTGTCAGACTGCGATATATTACAGCTTTTATCCACGAGTCCCTTTGGGTCAGCAGTTACCTCCACGTTGTGATGAATATTTATTAAATCCTGTTGTTGTCTTTTCTCTGTTGACAGCAGCGTTACAATTTTTTATTCCTCTGACTCATCTGAGCTGCTTCCAACATCCTCTGTTTTCCATCATTAGTTATAGTTGACCTATGTTTCTTTTGTATGATCCTAAAAGACTACAATTTCTATTCAAAAGCAAGCCCAATAAACCTGTCCATATTTTGTCACATTACAACCATCAATGTGTTGTTTGGAATTTTATGTTGGACCAACACAAAATAGTGAATAGTTGTGAAATTAAATAAAAGTGTATTGTTTTTAATAAATCTAAACTATTGTAGCTCTGGCTGTATGTTTAGGATCATTGTCTGCTAGAAGGTGAACCTCCATCCCAATCTCAGGTCTTCTGCATCCTCTAAACGGCTGTTTTTTTCAGGATTGCCCTATATTTAGCTCTTTCCATCTTTCCAACTACTCCGACCAGCTTCCCTGTCCCTGTAAAAGAAAAGCATTCCCACAGCATGATGCTGCAAAAACCATGTTTACTGTGGGAATGGTGTGTTAGTTATGTGCAGTGTTAGTTTTCTCCCATTCATAGCATTTTGCATGAAGGTCAAAGAGTTGAATTTTGGTCTCACCTGACCAGAGCAACTTCTTCCACATGTTTGCTGTGTCTCTTACATGTTTTGTATATAGGGGAGATGTTCAAAGCTTGGGATACAGGACTGAGTACAAACGTACTACAAACCTTTCCAATTTTTATTTGTAAAAACCTTTTAAACTATGTATCATTTTCCTTCCACATAAAATCTAAAGAAAATATATTGAAGTATGTGACAAAATGTAAAATTTTGGTATGAACGCAAGGCGTAGTGTAAGAAGAACCCCTTGTTAGTGGTGTCCAAACTTCTTCAAAAAGTCAAAAGTACTAGCGGGCCAGAAAATATATACCTTTTTAAACTAAAATCACTATAAATTATATTGTGAATATTTTTTAGCTGCTTAGCATGGACTATTTTAAATAAACAAATAGTCAGATTTTTGTATTAAAAAAAAGGATGTGTAAATCATTCTAGATCCAAAACTTAAAAAGGGCTTTGACATTTGCCTTTTTAAAAGAAAGGATTCAATTTGAACATTCTTTTGGGCCCAATTAAAAATAAAAAAGTTTATTCTCAGCATAAGAACATGATTTTGGTCACCATTTCTTCCAAGTTATATAAAAGCAGATGTGAAGGCACAAAAATAGAGATTTGAGTAAAATTTACTGAATAGGTCTATCTACTATGATATTAAAGTGAATGGAAAAAACATTGGTTATTAAAAAGAAAAATACTTTTTTACCTAGCATTTTCAATTGCAAGAAAACTTTGAATCATCAGTAATAATTAAAATTAATAAAAATAACAAAAATCAAAGTCTCTGTAATAAGCACCTGTGATTAAAATCTGCAGTTGGGAGCTGCACAAAATCAGACCAGGGACCCCAAATGGCCCCCGGGCCACACTTTGGACACCCTTGCCTTAAGTCTTTTTGGTCCAAACATTGACGTTATTTTAAAGAATTTATATGTATCTCCAGAGGGCAATTTTTATAACTGCTGCTTTATCTTTGCTGATGGATGTGATTCCTTAAAGCTTCAGGTGTTCAATGTTGTTTTTTAACAAGGTTACCGTATTTTCCGCACTATAAGGCGCACTTAAAAACCTTTAATTTTTTCAAAAAATGACAGTGCGCCTTGTAATCCGGAGCGCCTTATATATGGATCAATTGGTTAATTGGTTGATCCATACTGGTTGTACACGGCGCTCTGTCAAAATGTTTCAGTACGACTGGTAAACTACAAAGCCGCACCGCTTGCAGCATTACGGCTACCGTAGTCAGGGGCGTCGCCGAAGTAATAGCGGTAAACACCTGTACTGTGCTTACTCCTAGTCCAACACCACTTGTGTGTGTATAACGTTTGAATGTACTGTTGCAGGAATTGCCTGAACTATATGTGATTAGAAGCTCAGTGTGTGGGGTGTATGTTTCGTGTGTGTGTATGGAAGATGTTGACATTACTCCTCCGGACAGAGGTGGCGCTGTGTGCTGCCGTAGCTGAGAATCAAGAGTGAAGGAGTGACGTCGGTATTATTGTGTGTGTGGGGTGGGTAGAGACGGCGACCGGAGCAGCAGTGTATGAGTCTGTAAGCCCTGTGTTTTTACGTGCTGCAAAGTCATTAAAAAGAACCCTGAATCTCGTCAACAACTCAGTGTTTTGATGCTGTTTCTTCATGCTCAACTCAGCAACGTATGAGTGAGGGAGTTAACCCCGAGGAAACTAGTAACTTCGGTCCTGGAGTCTCCCCTGTGTCATCAGACTACGGTCAGGGGACAGAAACAGGAAAGGTTAACAGTACTAACGTTTGATTTAGTGCATCAAACTGTTTCTTTTACGTGTTTACTGAATCAGGGAAAAGTTCCCTTTCACGTTTTAACTAACGTTTGATTTCAACTTCATCTTCATAGACTCCAATGCATTCCTAACGTGAGGTTGGCTCTATTCAATAGAATTCTATGTAGAGGAGACCTTACCATGAGAGTGAATGGAGTTATCAGAACGCTGGTTTGTAGTGTATTAATAAAGTTTGACTGACTGACTTATCTGTTTTGTTGACATTCTCTTTAGCACAGCTCCATCTAGTGGATGCATAACGCAACCCCAGTCAAACGTTTGACTGCAGTAGCTTCTATTCTATGCGCCTTATAATCCGGTGCGCCCTATATATGAAAACAGTTCTAAAATAGGCCATTCATTGAAGGTGCGTCTTATAGTGCGGAAAATACGGTATGTGTTCTGTTTACAATGCAGATGCTGTGGCCACTCTAAACCAATATCTCCTCTCCAAAGAATGTTGCATGCAACTGATCTTCAATGCCAGATTACATTTCAATCCACACAGCGTTCATAATCTGGTACATAGATGATAATTACTCTAAAAACATTCATAATTCATTTAAATCAGACTTCTGATTTTAAACTCTGCTCAGACGCTTTCAGCAATCCCATGAACTGCTGGTAAATGAGATTTATGGCAACAAGGGAACAGAGTCAGGTTAGTTCGGATTCATTTGGACTGAACATTCTATTTCACATACAATAAAAGTGCTCAAAATGAAACATCTCAAAAAAAGAAAAACAGGTGGAAACAAATATTATTTTCTTCCTGAGTTCAGCAATATCTGTGGTGCAATGTGCTGTAAGTGGATGGTAGGTACTTACATCTGCCCCATGGCCCTCTCGCAGATTGTACGTGAGGTCATGCTGTATCTCGCTGATGAACTTCTGCGCATACTCTGGGTAGAGCCGGAGGACCTCGCGGAGGCCCTTCAGGCTGATGTACTGCAGGTCACAGTAGGTTAGAGCTTTAACGTTGGCATTGGTCTTGATCACCTGCTCCTTTGTCAGAGAGTCTGAACCAATCAGATCTCCTTTTCCTGATGGAATGAATCCAGAAAAAGGTGGATGTAAAACAAGTGTTTCACTTTGACTGATTGTTTGGGGCAAAAGGTGTTTCTGTATTATTATTATTATTTATTTAATTATCATTTTATTTCATTTGGGCTTTATTTCATTGTGTAGAAACTTTGTTAGAAAATGATATGTTGAGTGATAAACATTGATTAAGGTCAAGTATGTATTAGATTATAAAATTATCATATGGTCCCTATGCAAGTTTACTAATTTGTAATAATAGCACAATAAAAAAGAAACACTTTGTGTAATGATATTCTGTTAATCTCCCATTGAATAAAGCATTTTTCTCACTAGTTAATTTTAAACATAGTTCACAGAATATATTTAAAATAAATACTTGCAAAAATATATAATATATTAACCCTTTTTTTACAAGGGAGTCTGATAACAAAATGATAACAGCTCAAGAAAGGAATAACAGTACAACAAATGCATAAAACATGTAGCACCTTATAAAAGAGCAAATGTCACAAAACTATTAGCAGACTTACACAAGTTTAATGACATGTTAAACAGTATAACCAAATCAATCAAAACAGTGGCATTTAGATGTTAAAATGTTTAATACTGGATCTGTTTAAACTCACTCAGTGAAACAAATTCCTTCAAATGTAGCTGATTTTGGAGCTGCCTCCATGCATGAGGAGAAAAGTATTTGAATTCTTTTTGTTCCAAAAAATTCAAGTCCTTGACATGATCAGTAGTTTTCTCTAACTGTATGCATAACGCTTCATTCAAGTAAGGCCCAAGTGTGACAGCGCAGAATGGTGTTGTTGCTTGGAGAAACTGTTGTAAAAGCAGATCTTTCATTGCATTTAGGCTTCATCTTCAGAATGACATGCAAACTCAGGTTTGCACACATTTAACACTCACAACTACTTGAATTAATATTCCCCTGATAGCAATGGTTTTTATTTTATAGAAATATTTCTATTTGTGCAGCTGGTCCTGTGGGGACTAAGGTTACCAAAGTTACCAACATGAAAGGCATGCAGAAGAAGAGAAAATAGAGAACAATGAAAAAGAACAATGAAAAATAAAGTGGACACATCAATTCTTTTGTATATTGTGATTTTAGGAGTACTTTGAGGACACATATTTGATAAATGACAGGTCTTTTTTTTTATTTTTATTTTTAATAAATGTATTTATGATTTTTCAAAAAAATAAAATAAAACAAATACAGGTCCAGATGAGTGCGACAGTCATTTTAGCCCATTATTTTGTATATATCTATTAAAAGGACCCCACACATCAAGGAACTTATGATGGTTGTCTGACAAAGAGTATCAAATTTCTTCAAGATAGATACAGGACACCATATCATTAAGCCATTTCTTAAAACAAGGAGGGGTAGAGGATTTCCATTCCCGCTTAGGCTTAGGGCAGGAGCAAAACAGATGACCCAAAGTCCCGTCATCTGATTTACATTTATCAGATGTTGATGAGACACAGGGAAATAGCTTATTGAGTTTGGTTTTAGAAAAGTGCAGATGATGGATAACCTTGAATTGAATAAGTTGCAATCTAGAATTAATGGAACAGGGTTTGATTCTTGACACACTCAGATCCCACAACTCATCTGAAATCTCACCTAGTGTATCAGAGGCCCAGGCCTCTTTTATATGATTAGTAGATGGGGTTGAACTGAAAAGATTAACAAACTGAGAAATTAGCTTTTTAGAGGTAAAGGGCTTTTTTATAAGCTCATAGAAACTATGCTGCACCGGTATGGTTTCAAAGTGGGGGAATGCTGTCTGACACAATTACGAGCTTGCAAGTACCTGAAAAAGTGGCTAGAAGGAAGATCAAATTTTGATTGGAATTGCGTGAAGGAAGCAAAGTTATTACTGATGTATAAATTCTTAACAACAGCTATGCCGTTATTTAACCAGTGCTTAAAAACGACATCCATATTGCCTGGCTTAAATGCTGTGTTCTGAAAAATAGTAGCATAGATGGAAAAACCAGGGAGATTCAGGGCAGTCTTTATCTGCTTTAGAATCCTGAATGAATTTTTTTGTATAAAATTATCCTTCAGCAACTGCAAAGGCAAGGAAAAATTGGAAAACAGTACAGCAGCAAGAGAGGAAGTAGTAAGTGCTAAGGACGCAAGGTTTTCATTCAGCGGCCAGTTGGGCAATAGCGAGTCAACCTCTTCACCCCTCGGATAGACATGACTCCAAAAAACCCAGGTTCTGGCATTACAAGCCCAGTAATAATAACGTAGAACAGGAAGGCCTAGACCACCCTCAGCAGTAGGTTTCTGTAGGTGAGACTTTGAGATTCGAGGGTGTTTACCGGCCCAGACAAAAGGAATCATAATGGAATCTATCATCTTAAAAAAAGGAAGCAGTTAGATAAATGGGTATATTTTGAAAGAGATAAGTCAATTTTGGAAGGACCACCATCTTGACAACATTAACACAACCAATCAAGGAAAGAGAGAGGAGCTTCTACCCGTCGACCATAGATTTAAGTTTATTGATTAAATCCAGAAAGTTATGTGTGAAAAGGAGTTTAGGGTCCCTTGTGATATTTATCTCCCTATACTCAAAATAACTAGTGGAAACTTTGAATGGCAGGTTACTAAGAAAAGGAGTGTCCAGACCATCTGAAAGAGGCATAAATAGACTTTTGTCCCAATTTATAGTAAAACCAGAAAACTTGCCAAATGTTTTTATAAGAGTAAGAAGAGAAAGAGAGATTGTGACATCTGAAAGAGTCAAGATAACATCATCCACGTAAAGGCCAATGGGACTATCTGTAACATAGTCCAAAATGCCAGTGATCAGCGGATGGGTCCTAATGGAAATAGCAAGGGGTTTCATGGCCAGTGCAAATAGTAACGGTGAGAGACAGCACCCTTGTCTGGTACCGTGATGTAATGAAAAAGAAGCAGACCTGTCGTGATTAGTCAGAACTGAGGACTTGGGGTGGGCGTAGAGCATTTTTAGTAACGTCATAAATGTATCACCAAATCCAAATTTTTGGAGAACCAAAAACAAATAGTCCCACTCAATTTGATCGAAAGCCTGCTGAGCATCTAATAAGATAACTGCAGAGGCAGGAAGGTTGGTCCGGTACATAACACGTAGGAGTCGACAAGTGTTTGAAAAAGAATACCTGTTAGGGTTGAAGCCAGTCTGGTCAGGATGGACCAGGCGAGCTATGTGTTTATTTAAACGAGTAGCTAATACTTTGGCTATTATTTTTTTGGTCGCTGTTTAGTAAGCTTAAAGGACGGTATGAGGCAACATTAGAGCAATCCCTGCCTTTCTTCAGGAGAAGACAGATATTAGCATCATACAAACTCTGACGAAATACTCCCTTCCTCACTGAAGAGTTCACCATACGCAGAAGAAGAGGGGCAACCAGATCCAAATGACTTTTATAGAATTCTATTCCAAACCCATCCGGACCACAAGCTTTACCAGAGGATAATGAGCGTATAGCAGATTTAATTTCTTCAATTGTAAAATTAGAGTCCAAGTCTACCCTGGCAGTTCCATCCAGAACAGGTACATTTAAATTGTTTAGGAAGTCTTCAGTATCAGAACTGGTAGCACTAGTCTTGGAAGTGTATAAATTGCTGTAATAATTGAAGAAGGCGTCATTTATGAGTTTAGGGTCAGTTAACATTAGGCCAGGGAAGACATTTTATGAATAGCTCTATCTGCCAGTGTGCCTTTTATTTGTTTGGAGAGTAATCTATCAGGCTTGTCCCCTAGTTCAAAATGTTTTTGTTTAAGTTTGCAAATGTAATTACCAACTTGTTCCCCAAGCATGTGACTGTATTCAGATTTTATCTTCAGGATAGCACTGAGTATATTTTCATCATTTGAATTCTGATAGCCGTCCTCCAAAACAGTCAATTTAGCCTGAATATCTGCAAGACACTGTGATCTGGCCTTTTTGATTGAAGACTGATAAGAAATAATGTTTCCCCTTAATACTACTTTAAATGACTCCCACAAAACTGAGTCAGATACTTCTTCGTTGTCATTAAAAAGTAGAAAATCTGAGATTTTGACTGAAACATAGTCCTGAAATGATTGATCAGAATAGATGCGGGGGATAAATTTCCAATTAATCGACGGAGCGTAAAGACTGAAGTGGATCTGTAGTAAAAGAGGAGCATTATCTGAAATTAAGATGCTGTGATACATTGAGCTGACTGTATGTGAAATTAATTTAGAATCAATTAAAAAGTGGTCAATTCTGGTAAAACTACCATGGGAGGGGGAGAAAAAAAGAGTATTTACGATCAGAGGGATGCTGAAGCCTCCAGATATCAACTAAATTTAATGACTTCATGAGATTATTTAGAACCGACATTGATTTCAAAGAAGAAGCAACTTTATTGGAGGACCTATCCAGCAATGGATTGAGATAACAATTGAAGTCGCCTCCTATAATCATGTCCCTATTATTGCATTGTGCAACAATGTCAAATATCTTGCGGAAAAAATCGGGGCAGTCACAATTCGGGGCATAAATATTTAAAAAAGCAACTGGGATGGAATTGATATCACCAGTGACAAGCACATATCTCCCCCCTGAATCTGCAGACATGGAGTCAAAGATGAATGGAATGGATTTGCAGATAAGGATTGCAACCCCTCTAGCTTTGGAAGAAAAATTTGACCGGTAAACCTGTGACACCTACGAAGATCTCACCCGTCTCTGCTCAGTTGGCTGAATATGAGTCTTCTGAAGAAAGACAATATCGGATGAAAGTGATTTTAAATGTGAAAACCCCTGTGCTCTTTTAAGCGCTTTACCAAGGCCTCTACAGTTCCAGGAGACTAAATTAATAGGACTCATGCCCGGCTTAGAAGTATTATTATCCTGCATTCATCATAACGTAAAAACGGCAGCTGACAAGATAAACACAACAGAACACAGGAGGTTTAACAACAAAACGAACACAAAATCCCCAAAACTCACCCCTGCCGCAACAAGAACTGAGCGGCATATCCCTCAATCTAGAGTGGAGGCTGCCCGATAATAGAGAGAGAAAACCCTGAGTGAGTAGCCTAAACCCAGAGAGCCATGTTTACCTCCAGTAAAACTAGATAAATGTGAATGTGCACCAAGGCTTAATTGAACTTGCAGACTAACATTCGCGTAGAATGCTTAATAAAGTCACTCGATACGAGTCAGTGAATTGGCAAACCGTTCTGCATCGGTCGGTGAAGTGAAGGTTTTCACAGTGTCATTTAAAGACACTTGCAGCTTGGCAGGAAAGCGCAGAGAGCACTTGGCTCCAGCTTCCACCAGCCTTTTTTCTCACGGTGTTGAATGCCTGGCGCTGCGCAGAAACCTCCGCCGTGTAGTCTGAAAATATGAAGACTTTCTGACCGTGGTGCAGCAGCGGGGCTTGCTGTCGGCTCAGCCGCAGAATATTCATCACGTCGCGGTCATTGGGCACTCTGGCGATGATGATCCGAGGTCGTTCATTGGAAAGTGGCTTGGGTCTCGCGGCACGGTGCGCCCTATCCATTTTTACGGGCTTGGGAAAGTTGTCCTCTCCCAGCAGCTCCGAGGTGAATTTTGAAACAAACTCTGCAGGACGGCCACCCTCTTCACCTTCCTTGACGCCAACAATCCAAATGTTTTGTCTGCGCGAGCGCCCTTCCAAGTCATACACCTTTGTTTTCAGAAGCCCGTTAGTCGCCGCTAGTTTGCTGCAAGTTGCCTCCAGCGCCGAAACACGGGCATGGGTAGAAGATAGAGCTGCGTCTATGTCGTCTAAACGGTGCTAGACCTCACTGTGCTCTGTCTGCAGGGTTGTTAAACGAGCTTCAATGGAGTCCAGGCGTCCTTCCAGTGATTTCTTGAGAGAATCCACTTAGATGTAGACTTTAGAAAGATCATCTTTGTGGCTATTGACGGCGGCTAATATAGTCTCGTTGCTAACAGCACAGCCCGTCTGAGAGGTCGACTTCTGGGCTTCGTATTTCCTTGGCATAATGTGAAATGCCAAAACTGAAATATACTGAAGAAACGGGTGCCTACTACTCCTCCAGCAAAAAAATTAATAACTTTGGTGCAGTAAATAAATATTAAATGGAGGCAGTGACACGTAGCTCCAGAAAACACGGCTATTCCATTACTACATGCTAGAGCCCCCATGAGAGGTCTCTTTCATTAGGTATTGCAAAAAGGAGTAATACATGTTTTACGGTACCACAGTTGAGAACAGGGTGAGGTAAAGACGGTTTAGGATAGAGAAATGCTGAAAAAGAAAAATCAACCAACTCTGCTGTTTGGATTTTATCTTCCTGAACTCTAAAGCTCTTTGGTAAAACAACAATGGCCTTTGTTAATGACTCCAAAGCTGCTGAATGTTATTGGTGATGGAAAATTTAGCTGCTGACACATACTGTAAATGTTCATGGATAGTATGTAAGAGGCAATAGAGATGCTTGCACATCGCCTACTGTTCTGTTAGGCCAGTGACTGGCAAACAGCTGTAAGGCAACATCCTGAGAGGGACATTACCACCCTCAGGGAAAAGGAGCAATCACGGCGCTGCAGTTTGTCCTCATTCACTCCCGGGTTCATTTCCCAAGGTCACTGGATCAAAATCATTTTTTTTTCTAAACAGATGGAAATCCTTCAGCTTAAGAATTCTAACAAACATGTATCAGACAATATCTGAATAACTGTTTTAAAATAAAAACTTTGCTTTTCCAGCATCTTCTTCTCATGTTAGTGCTCATGAGTTGTCTCTGTGCAGAGAGGAAAAGAGATATTTATTTCAGTCAACTGATTTCCAAAGACAAAGACATGCCCAGTTCATGAGATGGAAGTTCCACTGCCGCTTTTTCCTCCGTTTGATTGTAGTAGTCAGATTGTATTGCTTTATTCAGACATCCAGCTGTTCTCAAGTCGTCTATTTTACACCTTCAAAAATCTTGTTTTGATCAGGTCTGGCCCAATATGTAGGCGATATTTGTGCCTTTTTAGGGCCCCCTGCTGGCCTGGCAAATCCAGAAGACCTTTTTAAAAAAAAAAAAAAAAAACAACAAAAAAATAATTTGCTTTCTGTGTTTGTATTGAGTGAAAATAAAAATGCATACATCAAGCTGGATATTGTAAATGGCAAATGGTAAATGGACTGAATTTATATAGCGCCTTTCCAGTCATACAGACCACTCAATGCGCTTTACGCTAGAGCCACATTCACCCAATCGCACTCACTAACGCTCACACATTCATACACCGATACGCAGATTGGTAGGCAACTTGAGGTTAAGTGCCTTGCCCTGGGGCACATCAACATATGGCAGGAGGAAGCTGGAATCAAACCCACAACCTTCTGATTGCAAGACGACTACTCTTCCAATTGTAAAGCAATCTAAAGTGCCCGAACAACAGTTGGTGGTTTATTTTACTTTTTAATACAGATTACACATTTTACAAAGATGGTATGATTATTGGAATTTTATGAAAATTTCTAATGGTATGAAAAACTTTTTGGGACGCTTAAGACAGGTTATTTAGTAATATTGTAACACATTAATAATCCCCAGGCTAGTTTACTTATTAAAAAGATTTTCTTCTAGTATTATTCCCTCCTAAATTAGAATGTTATGGTTGACACAGATAAATAATAGAGTGAACTTACAAAATATATCAATATTTCACACTGCCAACTTCATAGAGTGTCTTTGAGTGGACTGCAAGTCACAGCATCATGTTGCACTACTTTTTGATTTCAGATTTTATTTTAATTAAGGCACTGCCACCAACCTTCACTAACAGCTGGTTTCCAAGAACCAATGAGCCATTTTCTAAATAAAAAAAAGAAAATACAGTAAAAGAAAATACAGTAAAACCCCATAAAAGCTTGCTGTCAGTACATACTTATCATAACTTGTTACAATAAATTAAAAAGGGGTATTACAAATCCTCAGGGAAAAGTTTTAATGTGAACCTTTTAATGATTTGCATATGTATTTATTTGTTTATTTATGTATTTATGTTTTAGTGACAACAGTTGAATAAAGTCTCATTGGGAAAAATAGACAGTTTATTTTTTCTCAATCAACAGAATGTGAAAAATAATCTTTTTTTGTCTCAAGAATGGAAAGGCAAGTGGAAAAAAATTATTTCTGTCTTCTCATTTTACTAATGTGTAATACCTCTTCTGGTCACAAAAGGGGTGGCGCAACCAGCAAGCCAGTCAGGTAGGTGAAGGTGAGTGCAGGAAGTAATGTTTTGTTTATTAACCCATTCAATTTATTACACCGTCCCCCAGCTTTAGAACCTCTTCAAAGTGCCTGGTTACATTTTATTTTTCATGCAAATGTACTGACATCAGCATGGAAATTACTCTATGCTTCAGAAACCTCCCCCAGTATCAAAAAGGATTTGCTGAAAGACTTCATCTGATTAAGGGGTCAGTTCCTTCTATGGAAATGATGGACACAGCAAAGCGGTAAGCAAACTTTATTTTAGACATTAATTTATTGCGCTAGATAATTGTATATTTGTCATCAAACTACCAAAACGGCCAAACGGGGCAGAGTGGAATGCTCCTGACCCTGAGAGGGGCGGGCTGTGAGGTCTTTCAGTAACATTTAAAGAGACCGCACCAAAACGAGTTGCTCTCAGGTACTCAGGTAAAAGAGGAGCTTGTGGAGCTACAATTACAAGGAATTCAGACCAAAGCATTGCAGTTCCACTTTAAATAGACCACAACTGAATGAGTTAAATATGGAAATGAAGTACCGTAAATTACGGATTATAAGGCGCTACTTTTTTCCCGCACTTTGAACACTGCGGCCTATACAACGGTGCGGCTAATGCATGTTTTTTTCATGCCGCCAAAAACATTTTGCCTGGTAACAGTGGACCAATCAAATTGATGAGTAGTTCAAAGAGGTCCAATGAACTTGTGCGATAAATCAAGAGCACTTTCACAAGTTAAAAGTAAAAAATTCCTCACGTGTATTATTATCTTTCTGTGTAAATCATATTACAATGTGGGACACCCGCGGCTTAACATCCGGTGCGGCCTGTACAGTACAAACTTGGTTTTCTTTCTAAAATTAGAGCATGCGGCTTTTAATCAGGTGCGCTTTGTAGTCTGGAATTCACGTGATTTAAATGTATGATATGTCCCTTTTAAAACATCATATATGTAGTCAGTCCTTTAAAAATGATTCTTCTTTTAAATTCACCAAGGTGGTTTCGGAGACGCAAAAGACCACATCTCACCCAGGCTTCAGTGGAATTTAGAGCTCGCCCCATGGAGAACCGCTTGATCTGCACTTCATTTTACTGCTACTTGTTTGATGTCTATACTTGGTACATGTGTGATATAGGGCTCTGTGATTGCTAATTACAGGTAGCTGAATATAAAAACAACTTCTGTGCATGATATTGGACATAGTTATGTTATCTGTTAATCGAATGGTCCTGAGTGCTGTCGTGCTGCAAAACTTACTTTGAAGGACAATGTCTGTCTCTGCTGACAGCACGTTTTAAGGCCATTTGCAAGATACAGTAAGAAAGAGCAGTCATGGTGGGCAACTGTCAGTTGTTCTACAAATATCCTTGAACAATGCTGTAGTTAATTTTTTTTTCCCACTAGCCTTTCAGGGCTTCCGTATCTATTTGTGCTGCTCAAACCTTTATTTGTCCTACCCTTTAATTCTTTTATTCATCATCGATACATAAACATGGTTTTTAGATAGATCATTTTTTATCAATAGAGTGATGTCAAAAATAAAAGAAACGTATTGTTGTCTATAAGGGGAAACTGTAATTCTGAAGCCATTTGACAGACAAAGCTTCTGCAGCTTTTGGATAAAAAGAAATCTGACAAAGACTCATGGGGGTTGTGCAAGAGAAGAGCAAAGAAAAGAGAGGAAAATGAAAAAAAGAAAACTGAGCTAAGAGGAAGCAAAAATTATGGAAGAAGACAGGGAAGGGACTGCAGATGGGTGATGGAGTGTGGAGGTGGACTGAAAGGAGGGTAAATGAGAGGAAGCAGGGGAAGAAACTGCAGAAGGGCACCATGTGGAGGTGACTGCACACTTGCACAAGTGAACCAAGGAGCGAAAGATGGGGGGTGTGGGAAAGAGATAAAGCAGGGGAGCATCCCTCTGAACACCTCCACATTTTCCTGCCCCTCCAGCTCTTAATTTGGCGTGTTGTGAGGTGTGAGGGTCTCTTCATAATCTCCGTCCGCCACACTGTCTTTTTCACGTCGCTCAAATTTCTGCTCCTCTGCTACTCCCCCCCAATGTTGTCTTTTCAGGGAGATGATGGGTGGCAGCGGAGTAGAGAACAACAGCAGCTGCAGAGAAGCTTTTGCTCTTAATAACAATGAAATGTTAAACTGAGTTGGAGATGAACACTTGGAAGTGACATTTTCACGGGTGCGTCTGTCTTTTTGGGAAGTGTAGGTGAAAGCTTTTCTAAGAAGTTCATTTTGTCAGTGTCAGTGGCTTCTGGTCATAATGCACATTACGACTGTCAGTTTTTTTGCTTCTGCTTTTGACTTTTCAAGTGTAATTTCACATCCACTTTTTCACACCTACTGCTGTTGAATTGAGCATAATATAAACCAGCGGAGGGAAATGTCCACACTGGGAAACGCATATTCAGTCTTACACAGACACATCTTTTCTCATGGATCAGTCCAAAAATATTGTGCATCTTAGCCAAGGAAGGGGTGTAAAAGAACATAAGGTCAGTGATTGTATTTGTGTCACATGCTGTTAATTCAGCTTTAAGTAATGCAAACTGTCATACTTGTTTTGATTTAGTGTGATGGTCAAAGTAAAGGTCAATTTAGGCACAAATTGACAGGCTGCTGGAGGTGTTATATCACAATCCCTGCTTCTGGTCCACCGGTATTTAGTTCAATATTCAGAACATATCAGCCCAGGTGTTGATTGGACCAACTCGGATGGAAGCTATTCTGACTTTAAACAGCTACGATTGTTCCTAAAATGATTCAGCCTCGATTGCAAATCAGTTTTCTTTGTGCCAAAACATACAAACAGGCATCTGTTTACAATACAGTTAAACAAGAACAATTTAAAGATAAACACAACCAATATTACAAGCGGTTTCTCTAAACTATTCACAAAATGACACTTTTAAATGCTTCTGCTGTCTCAACATAATTCAACCCCTTCAGTTCTTTGTGGACAAAGAGTAGCGATTGTGTTGTTGACTAAGCAAATGTTTCAGTTTTTAAATCATACATCTCATATTTTAATCTTCTCGTCAGAAATGTCTTTTTTAGTACAGCTTGGTGTGATTTCTGTGAGTAAGTGTGTACATCTAAAAGGCAAGTGTATTTGTTCACAGTGGAAGCTGGTAGGGGTTCTCTGTTGTTTTTGTTCTAGTCTTTTTCTCCTGTTTTGTGGTTAGAGAGCGCTTGTAGATAGAGCTGTCTTTTATTTCAAGGTTAGAAGAGTGTGTTTTGTTTAGCTTATAGCTTTCTGTGTTGCTTCTAGAAGTCTTGTATTTGGTTGATTTGCCTTAACTGAAATATGTGTTTTCTACAGACATTAACTTCTCAGTGGTTTATGGTGCTTCTTGTGTAACACTATGCCAGACCACATCTTTGCTGTTTAGAGGGTTGTAACAATGTTTTCACTTTAGAAGCACACATGTTATGTTTTATTATGTCTTAATGTGGTAGATCAACACAAACTAGTGGAGATTTGTGGAGTGGAAAGCAAATAATACCTAATTTAAGCAATGTTTAAATCTGAAGTGATTAACACCATTAATCTTTTGCTGACTTTGTACATCTGGAGACTAAAATGTTTGCCTATCATTCTTTGCTAAATAGCTTGAACTAGTCAGACTAGATGGACAGCATCTGGGAACATATTTTTCATATCATAATTTTCAAGTCTTGCCAAATATTCCCAATTGGATTTACATTGGGACATTGACTGGACCATTCCAACACCTAAATATACTTTGTTCTAAACCATTTCACTGTAGTTCTGGCTTTATGTTTGACGCTCTTGTCCTGGAATTTCAACCCAAGTCTCAGTTTTTTGCAGCCTCTAACAAGGTGCTCCTTGGCCTTCATGATCTCTAATAAACATTTGAGTGCTTCACAGAACAGCTCAATTTATAATGTGCTAAGTTACACACAGGTAGACTCTACTTAATAATTAGGTGACTTGTGAAGACAGTTGGCTGCACTGGATTTTATTTAGTGGTATCAGAGTAAATGAGGCTGCAATACAACTGAAAAACAAATCTGATTATTATATGCAATAAAATCTTTAAAACCGTCTATCCTTTTTGTTCCACTTCATGCTTATGCTGTACTCTTGTCGTTCTGCCTGTGGTTGTAATGTGACGAAATCTTTACAGGTTCAGCAGGTTGCAATTTTGTATGTAGTTAAGGAGTTTGCCTTCATAGTGCAAAATCTGGTGGGGAAAGTATCTGAATTAATCCAAAAAACTAATTTAGAAGTGTTCATATGCAAAGTCACAGAAAATTGTGTTATTTGGTGTGGATAAATGGCATATTTTAAACTTTGCACCTGACACGGCTGTGATAGTTGAGTGTTTTTTTATTTTTGCGGCAAGGCAGGAGCAAGAAATGTGCCAGGCAACTGATTTCCTGTTTATGTAGATTCACATGGAAGAGAAAAAAAAACGTAATATATGTCATATGGAAAATTTTGACCCTGCCCATCAATTTCTTGATGCTGAGCATCTAAGGAAACAAACTCTCTTCTTATTTTTAAAACTGGTCCTGATGAGTGGCTCTCCAGACCTTCTGAAGGTATTCTGTGATTATTTTAAGGTGTTTGCTTTGGGACTTGTTTCTGATCATGTTTACGTTTTCCAGGTGGCACTTTAGTTTCCTACTTATTCTTGTATTCTGTTCATGATGCATTCTAGTTTATGTTCTGTAAGAGTTTCCTTGGTTAAGATTGTTTTCCTGCATCTCACATTCTTGTTACCACTCTCTGTTAAATTGAAGCCGTCTACCTGGCCACTCTATCATAAAGGCCTGATTGGTGGGGTGCGTCACAATAGTTGACCTCCTGAATGATTCTCTTGTCTCCACAGAGGAACAATGGTGCTCCACCTTAAGGAACATTGGGTTCCTGGTCACCTCTCTGACCAAGGCCCCAGCACTGATTACTTAGTTTGGTCATGTGACCAGTTCTAGACAAAGGTCCTGTTGGTTCCAAACTTCTCCCATTCTCAAATAAAGGAGACCACCAAGTTTTTCATGATGTTCAGTGCTGCAGAAATGTTTTTGTATCCTTCCCCATGTTTGTGTATTAACACAATCCAGTTTTGGAACTCAACTGACTACATTTCTCCTTAATTGCTCCTTAAATAAACAAATGTGTTCTATTCCAAATCATGTTCAGTCAAATGAATTTACCACAAGTAGAATCCATTTGAGTTTCAGAAAGATCAGTGGAAATCAGATTCAAATTAGCTAAATTTTGAGTTACATGGCAAAGGCTGTGAAAACACATTCTGCATAAGGAGAAAAATAATGAGAAAGCTGTTAAACTTTATTTCCAGATTTTAATTGGTGGAAATAATTAATTTCACTCATTAAATGTTGAAATTGTACGTCCTAACTAACGTCATGGTTACGTCATAGCCAACTGGCAGGAAACAATTTTGCCTCTAACTGGTGGATATGTGTGGCTGATGATATATTGATATTTGAAGGTAAACAAACTGTTGCTGATAATTTTCAGCCACCACTAATGTAAGTTGTGCCATTGCACTGAAACGTTCAGACAAGGATTACTGGAGGAAGGAAAGAGTCAATGGGTTTTTGTTATATATGAAGAAAGTGGATCCTTTCTGGAAGAACAGCCTGTTCACAGGGCTCAGCAAGCCAATGGCTTCATGGGCTCTGCTGTTCTCTAATAATATTGATGGTGTTTTAATAATGGAACATCTATTTATTATTAAAACCTGCACCACACCGCCTACTGTCTGTTGATGTGTGTGTGTTGTGATCAAGATCAAATAAAGGCTGAGGGCCTGGCATTTCGAGAAAGCTCATTCATTACATACACACACCCACACAAACACACGCGGACACACACAGAAATGCAAGTCCACATCATTAATCCAATACATGTTGACCTTTGTATAAACATGTACACCTGTCCCTGCCACGGATGCATAAGAAAGCCTGTCACCTTCTCCCTTATCTTCAGTATGCTGCTTCAGTTTGCTACACATTTTCACATCCCTGGCCCAGAGAAGCTGCTTCCTGGATTAGAGTTACAAAAGCTTTGAGGCACATCCCAACAAAATTAGATTTCCACCTGTGTGTGCCAGCTAATGAAATGATTGTTTTGACGGGGGCAATAGTTTGTCTGAACATAGGGCTTTCAATTGAATTACTTACAGTGAGACAATATTACTGTTCATTTTACATGACACACCAAATCTTGGCAAAAGGACAGTTTTCTTCAATAATTTTGTAGAGACATACTTCTTACTGGTTGATTTCCAGTTTTTGTAAACTGACCTGCTCATACCGACTTTAGCCAGTTCCAAATTCTCTAAGTTTTGCAAATGTTTTTTTTCCACCCATGTAAGCAGTCCTTATTAATTTAAATTATGAGATGAGGTAACATCACAGCTTTGTGTGAAAGAGAGCAGTCAATTCTTTGAAGAGTTTAAAACAAAGAAAAATGAGTAACTAGGCAACACCTCTAATTTTCTAAAGGTTCCTAACATTTTCAACTCTAGAATGTCCCATAAAAGATAGAGGTTCAAAGCTCAAACCAATAAAACCAAGCGATTTGATTATTATACATCCAACCTTCCTGGTAGGTGCACTCCTACGCTAATTTGACAAAGTGTCATCAAGGCTGGTATGAGTTGTCGTCCTAAAGCAAATGGCTTCTTTTAGTATCTGAAATCAAAATGACAAAAATCTGCCAACAAAATTCTGAAGTGTAGCTCTGTTGTAGCAGCTTTAATGACCAGCTGTCATGCTTCTGTACAAAATAGTTTCCTTCAAATAATGCCTTTTGTACTTCCTATCAGTAAGCTAGTTCACCTTACTGCTAATGAACTAGCTAACATGAAGGATAACTTTCATAGTGTCGCTTACCGCCACCCAAACCGAGATCTGAAAATCTAATTTTTGACTTTCTGATAGATCACATCCGGTAAAACTTAAAATTATCTGATTGTGGTCACCAGCAAATTTCTCATTGCATCTTTATTAGAGGGGGCTTGTACACATGGAGCTGGGGGTTTTAATCAGGTGTAAATTAAATAAATCATTCAGGAGAAGAATTATTCCATCCTTCAGGCTTGTTTTCAACTAAATGTTACACGTGAACCAAGGTCTCAGCCTTTTTCTCCAAATTTTAGCAGGTGTCACTTTGGCCAATTCTTTGGGTCCAAAGTGACCTAAAACTTTACAGTTTTAAGGCCCATCTATAATCAATGATTTCTAATGGATTCTAGTTATTGCAGTGGCCAGTTTGTAGAATACTTTTAAGAGTATACTCTTGATTTTAACCTATTTTCACCCAATTGGTCACAGCGCAGGTTCATTCAGAATTTGTCCCATTCTTTCCTTAGGAAAGTTTTTTTTTTTTTTACAAAAAAAGGGTTGTTCGGAACAGAGGCTTTTTTTTGTGGTGGTTTAGGATCCAACACAGGGTAGTGCAGGAATCCACTCAAAAGACTGAACTTACAGAATGACACAACACAAAAGAGATGAGATATGGCTTGATTTCAAGATTTTGAGAATCTTTCAACCTTTTTTATTCCAACTGCCTGTACAGTCACAGAATCAGTGTAGACATTTAATCTTTTTTGTTTGTACCGGAGACATTTTAGGATTAGTTTGCACATAAATAATAATGGGTTGGTGTAGGTTGTTGAGGAGGGGCTTAAAGGTGAAAGTTATATTCAACAGGTACTTTTGAACGGAAGACAATTTTGGCTAACAGAAAACCTTTTGTAGCATTTGTGTGGAGTGTAGAGATTAGCTTTATGGTGAATGGGTCAATTAATGCACATAATAGGATAAACAAGCAAGTGCAAACAAGAAATCATCTGTACAAAAACATCAGTAAAATGTGTATTGTATAAACAGGTTCCTCACATTGTCTACCAGGGTTTTGATAAAACTGCAACTTTCCTGCTCTGCAATAGCAAGTTGTTACAACAGCAGTACTACCTATGTTTCCAATTTTGTCCAATTTAAGAAGGGAGAAATAAAAAAACCTTGAAGTTATGCTGTTGGATAACACTCAGAAGCGTCTTTATTCCTTCTCCAAAAGAATGTTGAGGCGTTTTCTGGGGTATAATCGAGATTGTAAGCAGAATTCAGTCTTAGTCAAACTTTAGGCCCATCCACCAATGAAAATTGGCTTCAATCTAAAAGATAACATTAACCTGGTTTATCCACTTCAAACCCAGGTTTGATGTGTGTTGGGTATCATAGTCTTGTTGGAACACCCAACCATGACTACTTTTTAACCACCTAGTTGTTGATTTGAAGTGAAGTTGAAGAATTTGGAGGTAGATTTTCTGTTCTTCCATTTTGTTCAACACCCCAGTAATGCTGGCAGTTAAAAAGCGCCAAAGCTTGATACCACCACCACAGTTCTTAACAGCTGAGGTAGTGCTCTTAGGTTTCAAGGCTTCACATTCACTCGGCCAAAAATGCCTCTGGTTGTTGTGACCGAATCACCTAAATGTTGACTTTTCCGACCATATACATTTCCGAAGAAGGCATATGTACATGTGGGCACATTTTAGCTATGCTTGAAGGTGTACATTTTTAGAGCAGGTGCTTTTTTTTGACACCCCCTCAGTCCATGTTAAAGTTAAACTGGCTCCCTGCATCTTCTGGTTTATGATAGGCATGGGCCTTTGTGCTTTATTGGTTGTTTTTGAACATTTTAATGAATTTGCCTCCATCTGAGGGTGACAGTTTAGGCTAGATGTTGCGACTTGGGCTTACCTGGATGTTCCAGCAGGACACTTATCCCAAAAACTGATCAAAACTAGCTTTGGAATAAATAAGTAAAGCTAACATTATACTTCTGAAATGGCCCTGACATTAACTATACTGAAAATGTATGAACTATGCTTAATAACCAGGTGTAATCCATGAAACCAACCAATTTAAATAAGCTATAACATTTCTGAAAAGAAAAGTGGTCAAGTATCCATCCAGAATTACACCAGAAACAGATTGATGGCAACCAAAGCATGTGGTTTCTGTGATGCTTGCTAGGGGCTTTTTATCTATATATTAGAGGGAAAGTCAGTCTAATTGTGATCCTGTGTGGATTAGTAGAAGTACAAAACAAATTTAAAGAATTTTGGATACAATTCTTGTTCTGAAAATCCATAGTAGTTGTTGTATGAACACAGGTACTATATGTGAAAGATGGAGGTGAGTCTTTCATAGCAGCGATGGTAATGTGTTGCAAAAAACAAAGGAACTAAAATAGGATATTGTAATGCCTCCATCTTTTTACCATTTATATTCCATGAAATATATGCCTTGTTGAGATGTTCTTCTGAATTTAACAGGTGTTCTTGCAGGATAAACACCAAGCCCCAACTCTCTCTGTTTGGATCAGCCTGGCTGATAACTTCTTTAAGCAGCAAACAGCAGCTCTTTAGCAGCTTGCTTTTAGTCCTATCCTCCCTGTTATCATACACAATAACCCTCCCTCTTCTCTTCCTCACTTCTTTGCTCTCCTTCATCTCCTAATGTTCATTAAAATACAGATAGAGTCGCTCTGCTTGGATAAAACCAAATGAGGTGTTGTAAAAATGATTCAAACTGAAATCATTGAACCAACAGTTCATTTTCATTTCTGAAATCTATACCTCATTCACAAAACCTTAGTCTCATTTAATTAGTAATTTAACACACATGATGCTGGCTCTCATTGGATCACTCCTCAAATGAACAGGAAATATTAAGTATTAATAATACATTAAATATGAAACACTGTCCTAACTGGGCCAATGTAACTGAATGGTTTTCTATAATCTTTATTACATGTGAGTGTCATTATGTACCCAGCAATGGACTGATGTAGAATCATATGGCTTACTGTTTAAATTGGGTGTTTAGCCTTAGGATAAATATTTCTAAAGAAAGATCAAACTTTCTGCTACCTTTCTGTCCATCTAGGACGACAATATGCACAATCTACTCAGCTGCATTTATCTACAGATATAATAAAGTGATGACCCCATTTGTTGGCAACCCTGGTAAAGATGTGCAAAAAGCACTGAAATAAATCAATCTTATACTACACAGTTACTGGTACTGCTGCAACTGGAAATCTTCACTACAACCCATTCATTTACATTTGGTTTAGAGTCTTTAGGGACTTCTGTGAAAAACTATAAGGTCCTCCATCTAATGATAAACCTTTTCACAGACTCACCCAGTATAGCCAGCACAGTGTTGTCTTTCAGCACCTCCATGGAGCCTGAGCAGACAAAGTAGATGGCCTGCAGGGCGTCCCCCTGCCGGATGAGGAACTCTGCAGGAGCGCAGAAGGAGGTCTTGATGATGAGGGAGAGGGAGCGCAGGCATCCTCTGCTGGCTGACTCGAACAGGGGCAGCTGCAGCAGCTCCTTATTCAGGTGCATGGCGATGTCGGCCCGCAGCTCATCTGGGAAGTCCTTTAGCAGCTGTGAAGCCAAAAAAAAGTTCCTATGTAAGAGTTGCACTGCCTCAAGAATTGACCAGAGGTTTTAGCTAAAATCTAATATCTACACAGTCTTTGTAAAAACATCTTTAATGATATTAAGACTCTAGAAAACATGGCTGGGACACAGAAATCATAGGATGGCACCTTCATGTTGTAAAAAAATTACTCATGCTGGAGAATTGAATAAAAACTAAATACTAAAAAGAAACCTGTTACTTTATAAAAACCTTGCCTCAGGTTTGTGTATGCACTGTGAAGGAAAAAATCTCTTCACACGAAATACATCTGTGCAATTAAGCTCAGATGTCTAATAGCGGTAACATTAATCCTTAAAGTTCCAATTAAGTGAATGCATCTAAAGGCAACCAATGAATCTGTTAACTTTACTTGATAAGCATATCTTCTTGTGTCTGAAGTTCCAGCCCTTATATTCAGTTGGCTGTTCAGATATGTGCAGAACCTTCATTTTTAAGCTCAACCTGGCCATATATGAAAAAGCAACTGACCCCTTGTTATGTCATGAATTAGTTTTGATTAAAAATATTTTTGGATTCAGTTTCACTAGCCAGATGCATGGCTGATCACTGCCAGACTAGTAGAAATAAGAAATCACTTAAAAAACCCGTCAGACAACATGAAGTTGGCTAAAAGATCTCAGAAAGCAAATCACCATTGTGCAATCTAAAGAAGTTCAAGATCAGTCATGAAAGGCTCACACAGCAATTTCCAAGGTTTGGAACTCTAGTGAATCACAGTGAGAGCCATAATCCACAAATGGCAAAAACAATGATCAGTGGAGAACCTTCCCAGGAATGGCTGACCTAGGCAAAATTTCTTCAAGAGTGCAACAACGTCTTATCCAAGAGGTCATAATGGAACCCAGAACAACATCTAAAGCACTGGAGACCTCATTTACCTCAGTTAAAGTCAGAGTTCACGATTTAACAAAAAGAAAGAGACTGGGAAAATCCATGAGATAGTTCCAAAGAAAAGAACACTACTAAACAGAAAAACAACTAAGGCCTCATCACTGTGATGAAAATATTCTTTGGACAGATGAAACAAAGTGAAACTTTTTGGAAGGCGTGTGGCCCATTGCATCTGATGTAAATCTAGCTGAATTCTGACGTCCGGACATCAGTACATTACCCTACGTTTGAACCACCTCTGAATGACTAATAAAAAGTAAAATGAAGGTTTTGGACTGGCTTTGCGAAAAGGTCTGAACTTAAATCAGGTTGAGATGCTGTAGCATGATGGGCTGTTCTGTCTCGATAACCAATGTGGATGAAATAAAATGATTCTTCAAAGGAGAGTTGGCCAAATTTTCTCCACGGGGATGTAAAGGACTCATTGTCAGTTATTACAAACTCTTAATGTCAGTTGTTGCTGCTAAGGGTAGAACTACCAGTTAGCAGATTTCTCACTTAGGGACAGGTCTGCTTGGACAGCTTTATCTCTTAATAAATAAAATCATAATTAAAAAACTGCTTTTTGCATTTTCTCAGGGTATTTTTGTCTGGTCTTAAAGTTAAGTTGATGATCTAAAACATTTAAGTGTGACAAAAAAGCAAAAACAGGCGACGTGTGTATGGTGACAAATAGTTCACATCACTGTGCGCCTCTCACACACTAAGCTATTAAATTATACATCCTCCTTGTCATTTTGTGTTGCCTTAAAACATTATTTTTTATTTTTTTTATTTAGAGGACATATTTTTATGATGCAAAATATTTTAATGTTAAACAAACAAGATGTAAGAAAGTAAAGGTTTTGTAGCAATAAAAGTGGCCAGTCTCTTTGGGTCATCCTCCACAGGCTTGGCTTATTCAGCCACTGTAATTCCTAATGGCACAACCTTTTCAGCTCCAGAAATTCTCAGTTAAATTGAGCTCTGGGCTTTGACTGGGACATTAACCATTTCTACTGAAACCACTGGTCACTGAGGTTCAGCTTTTGTTTTTGGAGTCATTTTTTAACCAATTTAAAATTTCTGAATCATGCTGTAGCCCCTGCAGATGAAATACCTTCCCCATGTCATGATACTTCCACCACCGCGCTGCACTGTTCAGATGGTGTTTTGAGCATGATCACTGGTTTGTGCAAGACATGGCATTGTCCTTGATGGCCAGTATAAACAACATATTGCCAAAAGTATTTGTCTGTTCATTTTTACATGAACTTTGATGACATCCTATTCTTAATCTTTAAGGTTCAGTTTGTTGATGGACCCCCCCTCCCAGCAATAGGAACTTTAAATATTCAACAAACATCTGGCACAAGGTTTAGGAGTGTGTTCATACTTAACGACACTAAATGATAAATACTGTCTATTTTAGCTTCTACTACCACATATTTAAGGAGTATCCAATACGCCTTTGCATTTTGACAAATTTCAAATGTTCTACCTTATTATTTCTTTAAGCAATAGCTATTTTCTTGCCTTAAAGCCCAGCTCTGCCCCATGTACAACCCACAGTGCTCCTACAGTGAGATACTCCTATCTCCACAGAACAGCTACCCAGTTATGTTTGTCCTCTTGTTGCTTCTCTGATTTATGCCCATCTTGCTGAGTCTGCGGGTTTTGGTGGATGGCCCTCTCTCGAGCTCCTACTCTGCCTAACTTTGTCCCTGACTTAGGTGGAAGTGTCCCTTGTCTTCATGCTTGGCAGTAGCCTGTATTACACAAAGATGTTGCTTCTTGTGGCTTTTAGACAGTTGGAAGTACTGAGACCACCAAACAGACTAGGGTATGATGTTTAGAACATCAAAACAAAAAAACTGAACACATATTTGTGCAAGACTTTCAGTTTATATTTTTCAGTCATATAAAGCAATTCTTTCACCATATTTTGTATTGTACCATTAGCTACAATCAAAGTGAAAATCCATTTAAATTCCACAGTGTAAGAAAGCAAAACAGAGCAAATGCCATAGGGATTAACACTTTTGCAACCCACTGTTTCTTTGTCTCATGTTAAAAGTTAATTTAGAAATAAATGACTTATAATGACACATTGGTACTTATAGTGCTTTGTTTCTTATCTCTGGAGTTTGGGAATTCCGGATTTCAAGTTGCCAACAAATAGAGAAGGTCGACATGGCGAAAAGTTAATTTTCTTTTTTTAACCAGCTTATGCAAAACACTGTTTCTAATGTTGGCCTCTAATTACTTGGATTAAACACAAAGGAATGGAGAAACAGTAATTTTTATAATGTGCGGCTCTACTTAAAAAGCAGGCTTAAGGGGGGTTTAGGACTTTCGTATTTTTACTGAAGCATCTCAGACATATTGCTATGATGTCATAAAACTGTCATCTTGTAAAAAAGCAGCGTATGTGTCCTTAAAGGCAAGCAGAATAACATTAAGTGTTAAATGTACCTCATTGACATCTATCCCATTGTTAACCGACCAGGTGGTCTGAAAACATTCCAGCATGCGCTGCTCCAAGGCTTTGGGCAGCCGGTGAACCCTGATGAAGTCCTTCAGGTCCTTGGTACGCGTGTGGTATAGTGAGCGGCGTGAATACATCCTCTGGATGATGGCGGTCACATTACCAAACACCACTGCATGCATCAGCGCTGTGGGCAGAGGAAAGTGTTCTCTATAACTCAGTCTGTTTCAGATGTGGTACAATACAGGACTTTTGTTTGAAAGGAACATAGTTTTACTCGAGGTCTCCACAAACCCAGAGAACTTAGAATACTTTTGTCTAAACTTTTGTCTAAATTTGACATTGCTGCTTTAAAACCACATTATACTTGGTGTTGCATTAAGTGGATTATTGTTTTTTGGAAAAAAGTGGATACACCAGGACTGAAAAATAATCCTGAACCTGAACACATCTTTTATTTTTACAGAAACTATTTCAATGCTCCACAGAGCTCCATTTCTGTTCTACATAATGGTTTTTGATATTGTGTCCCTCAGCCTGAGTGTTGCTGTGAACGTCTATGCAACTAATCAACAGCATTGAAAAAGTTGAGCGAGCTAAAAAAATGGCAGAAGCAGCGTCAGATTGCAGGACATCTACAGTTCACTGACACAGAGACTAATGATTGTCCCCTCAGGGCACATTTTGGCAAACTCAGATTTTAAAATATCCCTCAGTTACAACACATAATGCCACAGCTCACCACTTAAACTTACACTGATTAATGAAGCAGAAGCTTGTTTTGACAATTACTCAGTTCAAACCATGATTTAACAGCAGAGGAACTAATGTAAGAATGTTGCGTTTATATAATTTTATAGCCAATAGAATTATATATAATTTTAGCCATGATTTGCTGTAACCTACTAGCCTCTTGCCTACTGGCATTTTATTGCTGAATTTGAAGTTAAGTACAGTATAATAATTGGACTGTATGTAACTTGAATCTAAAACCTGACTGTGTTTGAATGAATTGTGTTTGAACTGTACTGCCATGCAATGTATTAAATTGAATGAAATATACTAAGTGGAATTTGGTATATTTACATAGCATCAGTTCACAACACAAGTCATGGTACTTTCCAAGAAAAATACATGGATCATGACCATGTATACAGAAACACACCGTATATCATATCATATACAAAAACAATCCAATTATTTATTCAATTGCCCCTTTTCCCTTGCTTGTAGAAAGACCCAGGCTTCTGAAAAGCCTAGGTTGCGTTTAGACAGTCAATGTATTAATTGCCTGTACTTCGTGACTTATTATAATAATAAAAAAAAATGTTAATACATTTTGTTACTAAAAACATGTTCTTTAGTTAGCTGATATGAGTTTAACTAATGATAAAAGAAAAACAAGTGTGTAAATCAGCATTTTGTAGTTATTGTAAATGATTCATGCAGTTGTATAGCAACAACAGATGAAGGTTGGTAAACAAAATAATGTAAAATAATGATTTAAAGTGTTTCTGATTATGGATCCAGATTAACTTAAGGAATAAAGGAAGGAATTAAACTGTATAACTCTAAAGCTGCTCATCATTTGTTATTTATTGGTTGAAATAAAAATGATATTTTAGCTTTTAACTGGAGTAAAGGAGTAATGCCACTGCTGGAATGAAGGTGTAGTGCAGTTTTCTTCATAACCTCCCCATACATCATTAGGATGATTTAATTAAATGGTTTGTGGCAATTGAAAAAGAAAGTACAAAATTCGCTGGGATTCCTATTACCTGGGTAAAACAAAACCTGAGGCTTTTCAGTTGACAAGGCTAATGACACAAAGACAAGCCTGGTCCTAAATCACAACATCATTACAAGATAGTCTAGTTCCAATTATACTGCTAACTGGTTAAAAGACACGTTATCTGTGTAAGAATAATTTACATAGTTAAGTTTTACATGCATATTTAAGAACTCAAGCCAACCACAGAAGTCATTGACTTTGTAGCAATGGATGATTTAATTAGATTGTATGTAACTGGACAAGATTTGGAACCATTTCATTTTTCAAAGTGTCCAGGGAATATTTCTATTGTGAACTGGTGTCATAATTATAAACTGAACGGAAATAAATCAAATTCAGTTAAACTGAGCACATTTGAACTGTGTTAGATACAACTCTGCCTTGTTTGTATTCAGTGTCAAAAGGAACATTTCCTCAGTGCATACAACAATGCTGGAGCTACTTGCCCTGAGAATTGTTGTAGGAACTCATTGTAGGCTATAGCTGATTGAAGACCATTGACAGGCTGTGGACTGCCTGTAGCTTTTGGATTGACAGGAGGCTCTGGTGTCATATACTTCCTACTTTCACTGTCTGCACGGCCACAGCAATCAGAATCAGAATCAGCTTTATTGCCAAGTTTGTACCGACAAACCAGGAATTTCACTCTGTACACTTTGCTCTCATTCTTTATTAGAGCAGCTATAACAACAACTTTAATAACTTTGTAATTGTACATATATACACAATTGACTTTAAAATGGAATATAACAAAAATCAGTCCAAGTATGCATGATGTTGTTCTGGAGCTCTGACTGTCAAGTGTTCATCAGAGAAACAGCCTGGGGGAAGAGACTGTCTCTGTGGCAGTTTGTGTGCAGGGTGTGTGGGGTGTGCAGATTTTAGCTGCCCTTTTCCTGACCCTAGACCTGTATAAGTCCTGGGTAGAGGGAAGGTCAGCCCTGATGACTCTCTCTGCAGCCCTGATAGTTTGTTGCAGTATGGACTCGTCCTGTTTTGTGGAAGAGCCACTCCACACTGAGCTGGATGAAGACAGGACATACTGAATTATGGCAGTGTAGAAGATAACCAACACCTCCTGTGGAAGGTTGTACTTCTTGAGTTGCTTCAGGAAGTACAGTCTCTGCTGGGCTTTCTGAACATTGTCTATGTGTGAGGACCATCTCATGTTTCGAGAAATGGTGGTTCCTAGGAACCGGAAGCGGTCCACAGCAGACACAGTGTCGTTGAGGATGGTAAGGGGTTCATGTGGGGTATGTGGTGTTCTCAGAAAGTCCACCATCATCTCCACAGTCTTGAGTTGGTGAAGTTCCAGGTGGTTCTGACCACACCAGTGTAGCAGCCGATCCACCTCCTGTCTGTATGCAGACACATCACTGTCCTGGATCAGTCTAATAACAGTGGTGTCATCTGCAAACTTCATGAGTTTCACAGATGGGTGCATTGAGGTGCAGTCATCCCTGGGGGGCGCCGGTGCTGATGGTTCTTGTGCAGGAGAAGATGCTCCTCAGCCTCACCTGTCGCTGCCGGTCCTTCAGGAAGCTGGTGATCCACTGACACCACTGACAGGTAGAGGCCGGGGTAAGGTAAGGTAGGGTAAGGTAAGGTAAGGTAAGGTAGGGTAAGGTAAGGTAAGGTAAGGTAAGGTAAGGTAAGGTAAGGTAAGGTAAGGTAAGGTAAGGTAAGGTAAGGTAAGGTAAGGTAAGGTAAGGTAAGGTAAGGTAAGGTAAGGTAATTTATATAGCGCTTTTCAGCAGCGGGACACTCAAAGCGCTGTACATGCAATTACAATACAGTCACAAAGCAAATAAACAGATACAGACACAGAAAAACAAATCAAATGATAAAATCAAACAACAGAGGTAATTTAAAAAAATAAACAAATAGAGAGAATAGAATGATGGATAAGAAAATGAAAGGAAAATTGGACTGAAAACGTAACTAATTATGCTTAGATGGCACAGTCAAAGGCCACTCTAAACAAATAAGTTTTTAATCTTGATTTAAAGCAACTAAGGGTTTCGGCACTTTTACAGTTTTCTGGGAGTCTATTCCAAATTAGTGGAGCATAAGAACTAAAACTGCTTCTCCATGTTTGGTTATGGTTCTGTGTATGCAGAGTAGATTTGAGCGAGATGAGCTGAGAGGTCTGGGTGGTTGATACACTGACAACAAGTCAGTAATGTATTTTGGTGCTAAGCCATTCAGTGATTTATAGACTAACATAAGTATTTTAAACTCTATTCTCTAGCTACAGGGAGCCAGTGTAGGGACTTTAGAACTGGGGTGATGTGCTCCACTTTCTTAGTTCTAGTGAGAACGCAGGCAGCAGCGTTCTGGATCAATTGCAGCTGTCTGATCGACTTTTTAGGCAGACCTGTGAAGACACCGTTGAAGTAATCAATTCTACTAAAGATGAATGCATGAATTAGTTTTTCAAGGTCCTGCTGAGACATTAGTCCTTTAATCCTGGAGATGTTCTTTAGGTGATAGAAGGCCGACCTTGTTACTGTCTTTATGTGCCTCTGAAGGTTCAGGTCTGAGTCCATCACTACACCCAGGTTTCGAGCCTGACTGGTGGTTTCTTGCTGTATTAACTGAAGATGTGTGCTGACTTTTAAACGCTCTTCCTTTGGTCCAAAGATTGTTACTTCAGTTTTGTTTTGATTCAGCTGAAGAAAATTTTGGCCCATCCATGCATTGATTTCTCCTAAGCATTTACCCAGCGCTTGAATGGGTTCATAGTCACCTGGTGACATCGTAACATATAGCTGTGTGCCGTCTGCATAGTTATGATAAATTACGTTATTGTTTATTAAAATCTGAGTAAGGGGAAGCATGTAGATATTGAATAGGAGGGGCCCTAAGATGGACCCTTGGGGAACACCACATGTGATTTTTGAGGTCTCTGATGCATAGTTACCTACTGACACAAAAAAGTCCCTGTCCTTCAAGTAGGATTTAAACCAATTGAGTGCTGTACCAGAAAGGCCGACCCAGTTTTCCAGGCGCTCTAATTAAATGGAGTGATCAACAGTGTTGAATGCTGCACTAAGGTCCAATAATACCAACACTGTGGTTCGTCCACTATCTGCATTTATACGGATGTCATTGAACACCTTGACAAGAACAGTCTCTGTACTGTGGTGAGCACGGAAGCCTGACTGGAAGACATCGAAGTGGTTGGTCGTTGTTTAACTGTTGAAACACAGCTTTTTCAATAATCTTACAGATGTAGGGGAGGTTTGATATAGGCCTGTAGTTCTGCAGTAGCAGCTTGTCCAAATTGCTCTTTTTCAATAGAGGTTTGATAATTGCTGTTTTCAGGGCCTGGGGGAAAACACTTGACAAAAGGGACATGTTTATTATTTGAGTTAAATCATGTTATTACAGGCAAAGCTTTCTTAACGAAAGCTGTGGGTAAAACATCGAGACAGCAGGAAGAAGAGCTTAGTTGCAGTGTGATTTCTTCTAAGTTTTTGTCATTTATTTGGTGAAATTGGGTAATTTTGTCAAAATCTGTTCTCGTTGGAGACAGCATTGGTACTGGAGTTGATGTGGATGTGCTGACTGCCTCTCTGATCTTTTGGGTTTTTTTCAGTAAAGAATTTAGCAAATTCATTGCAGGTCCTGGTAAAGTGGAGTTCAGATGCTACAGTTACAGGAGGGTTTGTTAACGTGTCGACTGTGGCAAATAATGCACGAGCATTGTTAATGTTTTTGCTGATGATCTCAGAAAATAAAGATTCCCTTGCGTTTTTCAGTTGTAGGTTATATCTGTATAGTGTTTCTTTATAGATCATATAGTGAACCTGGAGTCCAGTCTTTTGCCACCTGCGTTCAGCTTTTCGACACTCCTTTTTTTCACTTCTGACTGGTGAAGCACTTCTCCACGGAGACATTTTCTTCCCAGAAACGACTTTCACTTTAATTGGAGCAATTGAATCAATGATGTCCGAGATTTTAGAATGAAAGTTATCTACCAGCTCATCTACAGTGTAACAGGGCAAAGTGAAGGTAGAAGAGTAAATCTGGTTAAAGGTTTCAGCAGCACCGTCCTTAAAGATGCGTTTTCTTATCATGTCTCTTTGGCAAACTGAGTCATTGGAGATGATGCTTTCATCTCCAATGACTCCAATCCCTGCGCAGCTGCCTCAGATGAGAAGTGAACCAAGATTTATTGTTATTGTATGTGCGGAAGGTCTTGGTCTGCACACATATGTCATCACAGAAACTGATGTATGAAGTCCCCACCTCAGTGGCTGAAGTTTCAAAAAAAGTCCAATCTATGCATTCAAAGCAGGCCAGTAACATCTGCTTTGACTCATCATTCCAATTTTTAACACTCTAAACCACAGGTTTCGAAGCATTTAATTTCTGCCTGTAAGTTGGGATGAGATGGACCAGAGAGTGGTCAGAAAGTCCCACAGCAGCCCTGGTGAAGGCATGACATGCATCCTGCTATTCAACTTTAAAGTTATATAACCCCTCATGATGACTACAAAATCGAGGCAAGTGACGTCGCCCGGTACGGCGGAGCCGGGGTCCCACCCTGGAGCCAGGCCCGGGGTCGGGACTCGTCGGAGAGCGCCTGGTGGCTGGGTTGCCCGAACGAGAGACGCGAGACCATCCCCCAGTGGGCCCACCACCTGCAGGGGGAACCGTGAGGGACCGGTGCAAAGAGGATGGGGCGGCAGACGAAGGTGGAGACCTCGGCGGCCCGATCCCCGGATGTTTAGGCTTGCTCTAGGGACGTGGAATGTCACCTCGCTGGGGGGCAAGGAGCCTGAGCTGTTGCGGGAGGTTGAGAGATATCGACTAGAAATAGTCGGGCTCACCTCCACGCACAGCGTGGGCTCTGGAACCCATCTCCTCGAGAGGGGCTGGACTCTCTTCTACTCTGGAGTGGACCACGGGGAGAGGCGGCGGGCTGGGTTTGCTTGTCGCCCCCAGCTCAGCCGTCCCGTGTTGGGGTTTACCCCAGTGGATGAGAGGGTCGTGTCCCTGCGCCTTCGGGTTGGGGATAGGTCTCTGACTATCATTTCAGCCTACGGGCCGAGTGGTAGTGCAGAGTACCCGGCCTTCTTGGCGTCCCTGTCGGGGCTGCTGGATAGTGCCCCTCCTGGGGACTCCATTATTCTTCTGGGGGACTTCAACGCCCACGTGGGAGGGCAGTGACACCTGGAGAGGCGTGATCGGGAGGAATGGCCTTCCCGATCTGAATCCGAGCGGTGTTTTGTTATTGGACTTCTGTGCTAGTCACGGATTGTCCATAACGAACACCATGATCAAACATAAGGGTGTCCATCAGTGCACTTGGCACCAGGACACCCTAGGCAGGAGGTCAATGATCGACTTTGTTGTCGTATCATCAGACCTTCGGCAGTAAGGGACGCTGTCAAGCTGAAGAAGGAGTCCTATCGGCTGTGGTTGGCTTGTGGGACTCCCGAGGCGGCTGACGGGTACCGTGGGGCCAAGCGTGTCGCGGCCTGGGCGATGGTAGAGGCAAAAAGTCGGACCTGGGAGGAGTTCGGTGAGGCCATGGAGAAGGACTACCTGTTGGCCCCGAAGCAATTCTGGCAAACCATCCGGCGCCTCAGGAGGGGGAAGCAGTGCTTCGCCAACACTGTTTACAGTGGGGGTGCGGAGCTGCTGACCTCGACTGGGGACATTATCGGCCGGTGGAAGGAGTACTTCGAGGACCTCCTCAATCCTGCCATCATGCATTTCCTGGTGGAAACAGAGGCTGGGGACTCGGGGTTGGACTCTTTCATCACCCAGGCTGAAGTCACCGAGGTGGTTAAAAAGCTCCGCGGTGGCAGGGCTTCGGGGTTGGATGAGATCTGCCCTGCATACCTCAAGTCTTTGGATGTTGTGGGGCTGTCATGGTTGACACGCCTCTTCAACATTGCGTGGCGGACAGGGACAGTGCCTTTGGATTGGCAGACTGGGGTGGTGGTCCCCTACATAAGAGGAGGGAGGGTTTGTTCCAACTATAAGGGGATCACACTTCTCAGCCTCCCTGGTAAGGCCTACGCCAGGGTATTGGAGAGGAGAGTCCGGCCGATAGCCGATCCCCGGCTTCAGAAGGAGCAGTGTGGTTTTCTTCCCTGCCGTGGAACACTGGACCAGCTCTATACCCTCCACAGGGTACTCAAGGTTTCATGGGAGTTTGCCCAACCGGTCCACATGTGTTTTGTGGACCTGGAGAAAGCATTCGACTGTTTCCCTCGTGATGCCCTGTGGGGGGTGCTCCAGGAGTATGGAATCGGGGGCCCTTTACTAGGGGCCATCCCATCTCTGTACAAGCGGAGCAGGAGTTTGGTTCGCATTGCCTGCACTAAGTCGGAGCTGTTCCTGGTGCATGTTGGACTCCGGCAGGGCTGCCCTTTGTCACCGGTCCTGTTCATAACTTTTATGGACAGGATTTCAAGCCGCAGCCAAGGGCCGGAGGGGGTCTGGTTTGGGGACCAGAGGATTTCGTCTCTTCTTTTGCAGATGACGTGGTCCTGCTGGCCCCCTTTAGCCAAGACCTGAGATGAGTACGAGTTATATAACAGTGGTTCAGAGTGTTTTTATCCCTAGTGGGATAAATGTGCTGTCTGTATTTGGGAAGTTCATTGGAGAGGTTTGCACTGTTAAAGTCCTTAAGAACAATGATGAGAGTCTTGATGCTTTTTCTCCACATCCGTTATCAGCTCAGCAAGTTGTTTTTCAGCATCTGAAGTGGGGCCTTGAGGCTACAAATGAGGAGAACACCCTCTGTGAATAAAACGGTTACAGTTTATGAGAAATGACTCCAGGTCAGTACATGTCTTATTCAACACTTTGATGTCTCTGCACCAACTTTCATTTATATGAAAGCAGATTCTGCCTCCTGGCCTTTCCCCTGATATGTCTGCGTTGGTGTCCACTCTGAACAGCTGAAAGCCCAGTATTAGAAGTGCGCAGTCCGGGGGGTTCTCACTCAGACATGTTTCGGTAAAACAGAGGGTGGCAGATCTACGAAGGTCCATGCTTGTACAAGTAAGGAGTAGCAGTTCATCCAGCTTGTTGGCCAGGGAACGCACATTTACCAGGTGGACTGAAGACTGTCTGATGTTCTGCTCTACTGACCACCAAATGGTGGCAAGAAGGCACCACAAAAACATGCACAAAACGAGAAAGGAAAGCTCAGAGGCAGCCATCAGCGGCGCCATGAACTGCAGTTCTTTAAAGAGCTACAATTCATGGCAATACTGTCCACTCACAGACTACATTTAGTTATTGCAAAAAAAAGGATATTTCTAGAATTGCACCACTCAAGATGGCAGCAGGTTGGAGCAGCTCTGTTACTTTGCATTCTTAATAATTCTTTTTGGGGATTCAAAGTCCTTGTCGTGGATAAATTGTTTTTTTTTTTATGATCATCCTCTCTGGTATTGGATGCTGTGCAGCTGGAGGGATTTTTGCTGATGCTGACATTTGCTATGATGCGTCACCATGGCAACGGGGTAGTTTTATTTACAACCGGGAGCAGCTGATTCCTATCTTAAAAGCTCAAATAATACTTCAACTACAACCCCAAATCCTTGATGAGTTGAAAAGGAGGCGCCGTGGATGCAGAGCAGGATCAAAAAGAAGGGAGAGAAGAAGGAAGTTCAAACCATCTCTTCCGTCGATTATGATGGGCAATGTGAGATTGATGGGAAAGAAGTTGGAATAACTCCAAACCCTACAAAGGACCCAGCCAGAGTATCTGGAATGCAGTATTATGTGTTACTGAATGTGTTACATTATGTGTTTACTCAGACATGGCTGCAGGATCATATCTCTGATTCCAGCATCTCATCAGGCTTTCTGACCAAATGAGCAGACAGAGATTTAAAGAGGAGCGGCAAACGCAAAGGAGGTGGACCAGCAGTATTTGTGAACAGCAGATGGTGTCATCCAGGACATGTCACTGTGAAGAGTCGTCTCTGCAGACCAGATATTGAACTGTAAGCAGTAAGTTTTCATTCATATTATTTACCCAGAGAGTTCCCCAGTGTTATTTTGGCAACAGTTTACGTTCCACCTTTAGCTGTTGCCTACACTGCATGTGAGGCCATCAGCTCAGTTGTTGCTAACCTACAGACACAACACCCCAATGCGTTTGTGGCAATATCTGTTGATTTTAACCATGCTTCACTCTCTCCTACACTTTCAACACTTTCCACAGTTTGTCAGCTGCTCTGCCAGAGAAAACAAGACATTGGATTTGTTTTATGCAAATGTCAGGACTCCTACATGTTTAAAGCAAGACCTCCACTAGACAAATCATATATAATCCCCTTGTTAAGAGGCAACCTGTAATAAAGAGAACTGTGAGAAGATGGTGAAGATGGTCACAGGAAGCTGAAGAAGCAACAAGAAAAAAAGAGCCTTCAGAGAGGGAGACATGGAATTATTGAGGAGTTTACGGAAGCAACTTAAAGTCAAGATAAGAGACAGCAAGGAGGTGTACAAGAAGAAGATGGAGAGCAAGCTCCAGCAAAACAATTTTAGAGATGTGTGGTCAGGTATGAAGAAGATCACAGGCTTCAAGCAAAAGGATGATCGGAGCGATAGATGTTTGGACAGAGCCAAATAACTAAACACGTTCTTCAATAGGTTCAGTTTAGAAACAAGCTCAGCACAACTGTCACAACTCAAATGTTTTATCTTCCACCTCAGCCATGGACCCTTCTGCTTCTACGTGTTTGTCTTCAACCATATCAGAAGATGCTGATGTGCCCTTTGCCTCCCCCAGCCACCTGTATGTCTCAAGAAGACAGATGAAGAGACAACTGGAGAGACTGAACCGGAATAAGACTGTCAGTCCTAGAGTCCTGAATGCCTGTGCAGAGCAGCTCTGTGGGATTTTGCAGCACCTCTTCAACCTTAGCCTGGCCCAGAAGAATGTTCCAGTGTTATGAAAGACCTCCTGTCTTGCTCCGGTACCAAGGAAAACTCACCCATCAGTCCTCAATGACTATAGACCTTTTGCCCTGACATCCCACATCATGAAGGTCCTACAGAGACTCCTGTTGACCCACCTGAGTAAGCAAACAATAAACTATCAGGACCTCCTTCAGTTTGCTAATCGCTGTTGAGTTGAAGATGCCATCATATACCTGCTTCAAGAAACTCACTGTCATCTGGACAAAGCCAGCAGCACTGTGAGGATCATGTTCTTGTCATAGTTTTTTGTTAATGATCTGACCCACATGCAGAATAACGCTGAGGAGATAAATAGAAAGTTTAAAAGATTTATTTTCACGGAAGTGAGATGGGTTTGAGATCCTGGACCGGTAAATCTTCAACTACACAGAAGATGGGGCGAGGGTAAGACCAGAGGAAATAAACAGTTATTGTATAGCCAATATGTCTCTATGCTTCCTGGGTGGAGGAAGATGGTCTGCCAGAGGGATGAGAGATGTGGGGTCTGAGAGCAAAACGTAGGAGCAGTTCTGTGAAGGTAGATCCGTAGAAGCTCTGATTCAGGACTGTGTGATGAAAGTGGATTTATGGTGTGGAGCACAGGTTGGAGGTACTTGTGTGAGAGTTGGTTGGAGGGTGGACAGGGTTCGCTTATGATTTGATCCGGATGGTCGAAGAGCCAGGAAGACATACAGTAGAAGGATAAATGACCCAAGGTTTGTCATAAAATGACCTGAAGCTGGGGCACTGGGTTTGATAGTGGAGCAGCTGGTATAACTGGGTTGATTAGAAAACTACAGCACACTTAGATTAAGGATGAACATCCGCTACTACACAATCTAACAGATAGACACCACAATGGTGACACATAGTCTACTGATAATCACTGAGGGAGTGCACATCCATTGCATTGGAGGGCCAGATATAAAAAGTGTATGTGACCTTCTATCGAGGCTCTTCGTCATCCTCTAACAGACTGCGACGGTCCGAGACAGGAGCTTCAGTGCTGATCTCTGTAATCAACCCTCTGCCTTAATTTAGATTAAAGGAGCAAAAAGTTAGAAACTGTTTGAGATTTGTTCCTTTAAGAGTCAAAGTTAGATAGAGTGTGTGATCGCTTCTGGGGTTCAAGTACCGGAGGAGCTCCGAGGCGTCTCACCGCCAACAGGGTGCGGTAGCTCGGACACTCTTTAAGAAGTTTTAAGCTTTCAACCAAGATGGCGCCGACGATGACAGCCTCGGAGCTTCGCTCTCTCTTTCTTTGTGTATTTTGTGTCTATTTATGTTTTTTGAGCCACAGTACTGTGGTCTCGGGCCACAATTCTGTTGGCTCATACAGCAGAGAGGAACTTCTCATACAGCAGAGAGTCCTCTCGGGATTTTTTTACCATCATTCATCCATCTGAGCTTTACCGAATTCCTGGCCAGCGGAGCCGCGGCACTCCGCCGAAAGCGTCGAAGGGGAAAGTGTGCTGGTAAAGCTCTGCCAAACAGGACTACAAACACCACTGCCTTCAATCCATCTGGCAAATGTCCGCTCTCTAGGTAACAAGATGGATGAGCTGCTTCTTCTCACCTGTAAAAACACGGACCTCCGTGGATCAGCGGTTTTCTGCTTTACCGAGACATGGCTGAGTGAAAACATCACGGACTGCGGATTGCTGTTGCCGGACTTCCAGCTGTTCAGAGCGGATCGCAGCATGGAGCTATCGGTGAAGAGGCGAGGAGGCGAGGAGGCGAAATCTGCTTTTTTATAAACAAAGGTTGGTGCAGAGACATAAAAGTGCTGGGGAAAACATGCAATCGTGATCTGGAGTAATTTTCCATGAACTGTAAACTGTTTTATTCACCAAGAGAGTTTTCCTTGTTTATAATAATTGGCTCATATTTTCCACCGCATGGCTGCACTTCTGCCGCGGAAAAACATCTCGCTGAGCTTATTACAGACGTGGAGAAAAAATACCCTGACTCTTTGATCATAATACTGGGAGATTTTAACAGAGCAAACCTCTCCAATGAACTCCCCAAATATAGACAGCATATTAAGTGTCCCACCAGAGACAATAACACACTGGACCATTGTTACACAGCTTTAAAGGACTCATATCATGCTGTTACCAGGGCTGCTCTGGGTTTTTCGGATCATTCTCTTATCCACCTCATCTCAACCTACAGGCAGAAAGAGCTTCAGAACCCACGGTTCACACTGTTAAGAAGTGGACTGAGGAATCAAAGCAGACGCTACAGGTCTGCTTTGAATGCACAGACTGGACTGTTTTTGAAACTTCAGCCACTGGCTTAAACCAACTAACTGATGTGGTGACATCATACATCAGTTTCTGTGAGGACATGTGTGTGCAGACCAAGACATTCTGCACCTTTGGGAATAACAAGCCATGGTTTACTCCACATCTCAGGAACCTGTACAGGGACAAGGAAGAAGCTCACTGCAGTGGAGATTGGGCGCGGTACAGGCAGAGCAGGAACAAACTAACAAAGGAGATCAAAGCAGCCAAGAGAAGCTACAGTGAAAAGCTTAAGAACAGCCTTTCTACTGGCAATGCATCGGCTGTATGGACCGGTCTGAGAAACCTGACTGCCTATTGGAGCCCCCCCCCACCCATCCTGAACAGAATCCTCGCCTGATTAATCGTCTGAATGGCTTCTACTGCAGACATGACGGGAAGCCGTTCACACCTCAAACCATCTCCTCCACATCCCATTCAGGAACAAATTCTTCTCATAAAGCAACCAACCCCCTACTTTCAGATCAGCGCTTTGAGTATCTCGTTACTGAAAAGCGCTATATAAATAAACTTACCTTACCTCTTTCAGCACATGAAAACAAAGAAAGCTGGAGAACCTGATAACGTCTCCCCATCATGTCTGAAAGCCTGTGCACATCAACTCGCCCTGATCTTCACCCGGATCTTCAACAAGTCACTGGAGACGTGTGAGGTCCCCTCCTGCCTCAAACGGTCCACCATCATCCCAGTGCCCAAGAAACCCACCATCCTAGGATTAAATGACTACAGGCCTGTAGCCCTGATGTCTGTGGTCATGAAATCCTTTGAGGGGCTGGTCTTGAAGCACCTGAAAGACATCACAGGCCCCCTGCTGGACCCACGGCAAACTGCCACTTGTCAGTGGATCAACAGCGTCCTGACAGACAGACAGCAGCACGTGAGACTAGGGAGCATCTTCTCATGCAGCAGATCAATAGGTACTGGTGCCCCGCAGGGGTGTGTTCTATCCCCACTCCTCTTCTCCCCCTATACAAAGGACTGCGCCTCATCGAACTCATCCGTGAAACTCCTGAAGTTTGCAGACGACACCACTATCATTGGTCTGATCCAGGACGGTGATGAGTCTGCATACAGACAGGAGGTGGATCGGCTGGTACACTGGTGTTGTCAGAACTACCTGGAACTCAACCCACTCAAGACTGTGGAAATGGTGGTGGACGTTCGGAGAACACCACCCCCATACACCCCCCTCACCATCCTCAACAACACCGTAGCAGCTGTGGACCACTCCAGGTTCTTAGGAACCACCATCTCTGAGCACCTGAGAACACATAGACAATGTTCGGAAGAAGGCCCAGCAGAGACTGTACATCCTGAGGCAACTCAAGAAGTTCAACCTTCCACAGGAGCTGCTGATCATCTTCTACACTGCCATCATTCAGTCTGTCTTGTCTTCATCCATCTCAGTGTGGTTTTGTTCATTCACCAAACAGGACAGGTCCAGACTGCAACAAACTATCAGGGCTGCAGAGAGAGTCATCAGGGCTGACCTTCCCTCCATCCAGGACTTATACAGTCCAAGGGTCAGGAAACGAGCTGGAAAAATCTCTGCAGACCCCACACACCCTGCACATAGACTGTTTAGAGTACTACCCTCAGGCCGTCGTTACAGAGCACTGTTTACTAAAACCAGCAGCCACACAGACAGTTTCTTCCCCCAGGCTGTTTCTCTGATGAACATTTAATAGAGTACCAAACAACCTCATACTGAAGTTGCAAATCCACCATTCTATATGTGTATATTGTATGTATGTATTTATGGACATAAGGATATATGCAGAATACATCTTATAACACAAAAAAACCAAAAAAGAAACCCAGAGAGCAAAGTGAGTCAAATTCCTTGTTTGTTGTATGTACGAACTTGGCAATAAAACTGATTCTGATTCTGAAGACGAGTGTGGAAACCAGCTTGAACTCAACCAGATCTGGAAACTATCTAAGGAGGAGGACACACTTGAATTACTCAGAGTTCAGGAAAAAACAAGGAAGCAAAGCTAAAGCTAGAGTTTGGCAAGCGTCTGTTACCACTGGTGGCTAATACTCAGGCATCGAAGTGCTGGCAGCTTCTAGTCTAAATACACCTCCAGGTAATTAGTCAATGCGAAGCACCTGTCCCCTCTGCACCTGTGAACTCCAACACCATCTAGTGACCAAGCAAAGTAAATAGCAGGCAAACACAAATACACAGTAAACTCACAGACCCTGACAGTTCTTTGATTTCTCCAGTGAATTTAACACAATTCAACTTGATTTGCTTTGTCAGAAACTCCAGAAGACTGAGGTGGAGGCCTCAACAATCTCCTGGATCAAAGACTACCTGACAAACATACCACAGTTTGTGAGACTGAAGGGTTGTGTGTTTAACCAGGTAGTCAGCAGCACAGGAGCGCCACAAGGGACTGTACTCTCACCATTCCTTTTCACTCTAAATTAGACCACCACATCAGGTCAGTTGTTAAAAGGAGTTTTTATCATTTGAGGCAGATAGCCAAAATAAAATACTTTATTCCAAAAAGACATTTTGAGACAGAGATCCATGCCTTTATTACCACCCGGCTGGATTACTGTAATGCACTTTATCTGGGGGTTAGTGGGTCCTCCATTGCCCAACTGAAAAGGGTCCAACATGCTGCAGCGAAGCTTTTAACTGGCACACGTAAATATGAGCACATTTCTCCCATCTTATCTTCACTCCACTGGCTGACTGTGCCTTTTAGGATCCATTTTAAAATACTTCTATTTGTTTTTAAATCTTTGAATGGCCTTGCCCCACCTCAGCCAACATATTGACTGGTTTCTCATATCTTTATTTAACTCTTCATGCCTGAACATTCAGTTCCCCACTTGTAAGCTAAAACTGCAAAAACAAAGACTAAAGAAACTGCAGTGGCTGTCCGAAAGTTTTAAACCTTCTATTTAATTTTAAATATACTTACATACAGGTCCTTCTCAAAATATTAGCATATTGTGATAAAGTTCATTATTTTCCATAATGTCATGATGAAAATTTAACATTCATATATTTTAGATTCATTGCACACTAACTGAAATATTTCAGGTCTTTTATTGTCTTAATACGGATGATTGTGGCATACAGCTCATGAAAACCCAAAATTCCTATCTCACAAAATTAGCATATCATTAAAAGGGTCTCTAAACGAGCTATGAACCTAATCATCTGAATCAACGAGTTAACTCTAAACACCTGCAAAAGATTCCTGAGGCCTTTAAAACTCCCAGCCTGGTTCATCACTCAAAACCCCAATCATGGGTAAGACTGCCAACCTGACTGCTGTCCAGAAGGCCACTATTGACACCCTCAAGAAAGAGGGTAAGACACAGAAATAAATTTCTGAATGAATAGGCTGTTCCCAGAGTGCTGTATCAAGGCACCTCAGTGGGAAGTCTGTGGGAAGGAAAAAGTGTGGCAGAAAACGCTGCACAACGAGAAGAGGTGACCGGACCCTGAGGAAGATTGTGGAGAAGGGCCGATTCCAGACCTTGGGGGACCTGCGGAAGCAGTGGACTGAGTCTGGAGTAGAAACATCCAGAGCCACCGTGCACAGGCGTGTGCAGGAAATGGGCTACAGGTGCCGCATTCCCCAGGTCAAGCCACTTTTGAACCAGAAACAGCGGCAGAAGCGCCTGACCTGGGCTACAGAGAAGCAGCACTGGACTGTTGCTCAGTGGTCCAAAGTACTTTTTTCGGATGAAAGCAAATTCTGCATGTCATTCGGAAATCAAGGTGCCAGAGTCTGGAGGAAGACTGGGGAGAAGGAAATGCCAAAATGCAATAAGTCCAGTGTCAAGTACCCACAGTCAGTGATGGTCTGGGGTGCTGTGTCAGCTGCTGGTGTTGGTCCAGTGTTTTATCAAGGGCAGGGTCAATGCAGCTAGCTATCAGGAGATTTTGGAGCACTTCATGCTTCCATCTGCTGAAAAGTTTTATGGAGATGAAGATTTCATTTTTCAGCACGACCTGGCACCTGCTCACAGTGTCAAAACCACTGGTAAATGGTTTACTGACCATGGTATCACTGTGCTCAATTGGCCTGCCAACTCTCCTGACCTGAACCCCATAGAGAATCTGTGGGATATTGTGAAGAGAACGTTGAGAGACTCAAGACCCAACACTCTGTATGAGCTAAAGGCCGCTATCGAAGCATCCTGGGCCTCCATAAGACCTCAGCAGTGCCACAGGCTGATTGCCTCCATGCCACGCCGCATTGAAGCAGTCATTTCTGCCAAAGGATTCCCAACCAAGTATTGAGTGCATAACTGTACATGATTATTTGAAGGTTGATGTTTTTTGTATTAAAAACCCTTTTCTTTTATTGGTCGGATGAAATATGCTAATTTTGTGAGATAGGAATTTTGGGTTTTCATGAGCTGTATGCCAAAATCATCCGTATTAAGACAATAAAAGACCTGAAATATTTCAGTTAGTGTGCAATGAATCTAAAATATATGAATGTTAAATTTTCATCATGACATTATGGAAAATAATGAACTTTATCACAATATGCTAATATTTTGAGAAGGACCTGTATACTGAAATACATACAGACGGTAGCTGTAGTAAAATGCTCTCTTATATATTTGGCTCAGCCATCATTCAATGAACTGAACAGTAGACTTTGGTATTAGTACTTTCTTCTTTGGTAGCCGATGTGCACACATGACAAATTTTAACGGTATTGACATCAATTCATCACTCTTTGGTATTTTTCAGCTGCATTGCAAAAACAAGGATTTGTGCCCTTTTATCTTCAGCATCTAGAAGACACAAAGCTGAATTGTCAGATTCAGAAAAATATTGAAAATTTTAAACAATACATTTCTGGAAGGCTAACAGTGTTCCATGGCTTAAAGTCTAAGTTTACCATAACCTTTAATTTTTTTCAGTTTACCACTGCTATATATTTTATTATTTGGAAACAAATGCACAGTAGAATAGGAAGTGTTACCTCCCAATCAGCAAACTGAAGGTTAACTTAAGAGACAATATCTAAACTGCTTGTCACCAATATAAAATGAGATGAAACAATATGTTTGCAGCTGCCTGTTGATGTTTCACACAATGAGCTGAGTGAGTGTTTAATGCGTAGAGCTTCTGAGAGATCAGTCTCACATGCATGCAATGGTTGCAATTACCTCCTATAAGCATGGTGCAGATGGAGAAGATCTTCTCTGAATCCGTATTGGCAGACACGTTCCCAAAGCCCACACTGGTCAGGCTGCTCAAAGCAAAATAGAGGGCTGTCACATAGCTGCTACGGGTTGATGGGCCACCTCCAAGCACCTTAAAACTCCCTGTTCCCGAAATATTTCCATAATCTTGACTTGAGTTCCAGGTTCCCTGCCCTGTAACCTCGGACCCTGACACGTTCCACTGAGTGCCGTTGGCTGGGAGGCTGTTCACTGTGGTTGGGACCTGTGTCGACAGGAAGTATGGGGTGCCCAAGCGCTTTGCCAGCTCATAGAGCCAACCTGTGGGGAAATAAAGGAAAATACACAAACAGTGATGCAAGGTCTTTGAGCTTACATTGATTCACTTCTAATCGTTTTCTGTAAAGATATATTAGGTATTTTCAGTTAATTCCACTTTATAGTGAAAAGCCATCTGTGAAATGATAGTAGAGTTACACATCTAATAACGTCCGCCTGAGTGTAGAGGCATAAAAACATTTATTTCAGCTGACCTGAAATGTGTTCTCTCTTGTCTTGGTCTTTTCTGTAAAGAATTCAGTACAGTGCGTTGCAAAAGTATTCATAACTCTTGAAATGTTTCCAATTTTGCCATGTTACAACACAATTTTACGTATTTTATTGGGATTTTATGTGACAGACCAACATAAAGAAATGCTTAATTCTGAAATGAAAGGAAATGACACATGATTTTCACTATTATTTTCAACATTCCTCTATCAGCTTTGCATATCTAGAGACTGAAGGTTTTTTTTACAAGTTTTCTTCCAATTGTTATCTGTATTTACCTTATTCCATCTTCCAATCAACTCGGACTAGGCTCCCTGTTCCTGCTGAAGAAAAGCATCCCCACAGCATGATGCTGCCACCACAATGTTTCACAGTGGGGATGATGTGTGCAGTCTCTTTCATGATGATGTGTTCAGTCTTTCACATATCAATTCAGTTCATTTCTACAACAATGATTCACAATTAAAATTTTCTCAAGGTCTATTACAAAAAAAACCATCCATCGATCTACAGAAATATCTAGTCAATTCAATACATTCACATAGACAGATTCAAAGTCAATTACCTACATTCCAATTCGACCAAAGCTATTACCCAATGTAGTCAAGTTCAGTCCATTATTCAAATCGGTAAAAAGTTTCCATCTAAGGAAACCCCGCGGCCATCAGCTGTGACCATCTGGGGGATTTAAGATAACAAAGCATAAACCAAAAAAACAACCACAAAATACAGGTGCAGGAGTACTTCCTGTGCTGATACATGCTATATTGTATTTGGTATGTAAGCAAACAAGCTCCATTTTGGTGTCATCTGATCATATTACCTTCTTCCATATGTCGGCTTCTGCATCTTCTACATGGCTTTGAGCAAATTGCAGAGAGGACTTATATAATTTTATTACAACAATGGCTTTTTTTCTTTTCACTATTTCCCAAAAAGGCCATATTTGTGAGTGAATGGCTAATATAATCCTTTTAACAGATTCTCCCACCTGAGACATGACTCTCTGCAGCTCCTCCAGAGTCAACAAGTGCCTCTTTGCTGCTTCTCAGATTCTTTTTGCTGAGCTTGTCTGCTTAGGTGGGCAGCCTCAGCTTAGTAGGTTTGCAGTTGCGCCGTATTGTTTCCGTTTACAGATGATGGGTTGAACAGAACTCTGTGAGATGTTCACAGCTTGGGTTACTGTTTTCTAACCTAATCCTGCTATAAACCTCTCTACAACTTTCCTCCTCACCTGTCTGCTGTGTTCCTTGGTCTTCATGAAGCTGTTTGTTCACTAATGTTCTCTAACAAACCTCTGAAGCAATAAACAGAAGAGCTGGATTTATTCTAGGAATTACACATAGATGTACTCTGGATATAATGGACTGATGGATAACAGACTAAAGAGGGCTGAATGCAAATGCACAAAACACATTTCAGATGCTTAATCGTAAGAATTTTGGAAAACTTTGTATTGCTTCCACTTTACAATTGTGCACTACTTTGTGTTGGTACATCACTTGAATTCTCAATAAATTGAATAATTTAACAACATGAATAATAAATAAATAATATTTGTGTGTAATTGTATCTTAACAAAATGTGAAGAAGTTCAAGATTTTGTTCACATTTTCAAACCAGTTCCAATTCCAATTCCTTGTTTTAAGGTCATTTTTCCCTCAGGTGCTCCAGTAATGTTAGACACTGTGTGATTCAAACTGCTTGACTTAAGTGTAGATTTCATTCAGCCAGAAGGTTATAATATCACTAGATGTGGTCAGGATGAGCAATATGAATTATACAAAAGATTTAGATGAAGTAACCAAATGTTATCAGTGCCCAGGAAGAAAGGAAGAAGGAAAACATTGTAATTTGTAAGTAAATGAGGGGTGTAGTAAAACCCAGCTGAACTAGTGACAGCAGAAACAGACAGAATTAGAGGGGTGTTCTGATAAGAATTACATAATTCAATTCAAAGATACTTATCAAAGATAATGCAATATAGATTAGTCTATTTATTGATTCTTGGCATCCAAATCTTCAGGGACCAAGCTTTTGTTTGGGCTGGCTCTCTGGCCTGCCAGAATAAATAAGAGGAAGTGACAATGGAGATCTGAGCACATCCCCAGTAGAGCAGCTAAACCGTCAACATCAGAGGATTTACCACCTGAGTAGTTTCCTAAATACCTTGTCATTAGTACAACTAAACTCTGCCAAACTCTGAACATATGGCCCTGACTGAAAGTTTGTTCCAGATAAACATGTGTAGCTGTGGTTTACAACAGGACAAATCGAGATGCATTATTGATTTCATGAGAGGGCGATATTAGTATGTCACGTCTTCTCCTATGATTCCCTTTTAGTCTATCAGTCAGGTTATTAGCCCTATGTGTGTGTATCTCCCATCCATTTATCAATGAATGAAAGGATTGCAATGGTAGCAAGCTAAGCAGAGTCTGATGATTTTTTAACCAGTGTTTTTTCTGTTAGTTAAACATGTAACACAACTGAGAGTCCCCCCCAAGCCACATACTCAGTTGCATTTGAGGAAGAGATCACAGACCATCTTTGCAGCCTGGAACGCTTTCACTTTCATTTGGATGGAGATCCAGAAGGTTTTCTGTCAATACCATTGAGTATATCTGCGCTTCCTGAAGAAAGGTTTAGATGCTTTATTTGTGTCAGTATGAATTTAGTGCAATCCTTTTTGTGTATCGGGTGGAGAAAAAGGGAAATTAAGTGTTCAAAGCAGTTGCAAATAATGGAGAAGTTTGCAACTGCTTGGTGGATTTTCTCCTGTGTGTTTTATCTGCCTCTGTTCACGGTGCTGATTTCTCCTGACCATCTGAGTGGAATGAACTCTCTCTCTGAGCTATCCATGGTGCTGAACTCTGGTCTTCCACAGTAAGGAGCCACTTATTGCTCACAGGTCCAACATGTTCTGACCTCAACTGAGTCATTTACTTGCTTCAGCTGAAGCCAGGCATATTTCTTTCTACACGTCTGTCAGATAAGCTTACGAGCAGTCTTTCTACTTTATTTGTGCTCAGTTAATTATCACCTTATATCTAATTTTTATATGCTGTATATACACCATGTTTTCACAGGTTGCCAGATTTTTTTTTTGTCAAGCTTTCAGATGTTTTTGTTAGGATTGTGACAAAACTATATTTGTTGTCCAAATGAATTCTGCCTTGCGTGGTGCTTCCCTGTTACTGTCAACATGTAACTGTCTGCTTAATTTGCTGAGAGCTTAATTTGACACCCTACATTTATGGTTTTACACTTTCATTTTGAACTATAAAAAGAAGTAGTTCTTAAATCGATCTGTTGTGTTTACAAAGTTGACTGGTAAAATCCATGTTTACAAAGGATTTTCATCATAAACCAACAAAGATGAGCTGCCCCTGAGCTGCTTCAAGGTATTCATAAATCACAAGTGGCGACGGGCGGCTCGCAGTTGTGAGCTTTCAAAAACAAAGCCGCCAGACAGAAGGTATTGTCTGGCATTGACGACAGCTCTGCGCATAAGAACATCCAGGATGTTCCCAAACAGAAACATTATCATTTTGGAAAAAGCACTTTGTCTTTTGTGAATTTGCAGCTTTGACCTGTTGAAACCCATCAAACAAAGTCAATAGGCATATTGCTGCATTGACACATTGCTAGACCCTGCACAACCTGAAGCTCCATTGCTCCATTGAAAAAAAAAAAAGCTCAGAATTCATCTTTTTTGTCTCTCAGGAATGTTTAAGAAATTTTAAAATGACTCTCTTGTGTCCAACCACGGGGGCCTTGTCTGCACAGCTCAACAATTCTTCCATAAAGACAGAAAACCTTTTTTGCCTTTGCCAACAGGGGTCACAACATTGTGAATGTTTGATAAAAAATAACATGAAAGGCAAATTGTTGCACATATTTAAACTTTTTTGAAGGAATGGTTTTAAACTTTTGATCAGCTGATGAACAGCCAGCTTAAGTTAAATTCAGTGTTTTTACCAATTTGCCTGCACTTCATTTCATTTAATTCCAGTTACTTCTCTTTGCTTTTTGATATTCTGCCTAAATTCTGGTTATGATCCACCAGCATTAAAGGCAGATTTTTAGGTTATTTCTTCCATTGTCTTAAGATTCTGATCAACAGTGTTATGAATGCTTTGTCTTTGTGTTATTCTTATTGTCTATTGTTTTTAGGGTTTTTGAGTGTCTTTATGAATTCAGTGTTATTAGGCTTTTTGCTTCCTCTATCTGTTTTTTGCAAAGTTGGACAACGACTCTCACCTTATAATGTATTGAGTTATCTTCAGTGTCCTTTTTTGACCATGACAGTCACTCCCATTTTCTCCTGCATACGCTTGGAGATTAAGCTTTGTGAGTGGTCATGATGGTTATGTTTTGGCTTATGACTCAATGTCATAATATAACAACATAAAGTTAACTTTTTTACAGTGCACAGATGGAAACAGAGATGGTGGCACTAGTTTTCCTCTTGGACTCAAGTCACAAAATAAAAGACTTCTTACTTGACTTAGACTTGTGTCCTAAGGACTTGAGACTTAACTTGGACTCATGGTCTGAGACTCGAGTCTTAGTACAAGTTTTTATCGCTAAAGAGTGAAAGGGAGCCAGTATGTGAGCTACAGATGCTGCTGTTGCTCATGTTTTACTGTGAAAGGTTGACATGGATTTTTAACCAGTGCCATATGGGATGTTAAGCTGCAACATCACAAGAATACTTGTAACACGCCTGAAAATATAAAAAATAAAAGCAATTTCTGTTCCGTTTATTTAAAAGTTTAACACTCATTTATTTGCTCGCTACATTTTGTCTTGTTTATTATGTTGTAATTAATACCTTAAATTCAAACATCTTTACTATTTAGAATAGAAAACAAATGTTTTAAATGTAGATTTAGAAAACATTTAGCTCAGAGTGAGCAGAAGGAAACCCTCTAAGCCATATTTTAAAAGATTTTGCGACTTTCTGTGACCCAACTTTTCTTGTCACCTGCATATAGGTCTCAAGATGTGCCTCCTATATAATATGTGTTGCATCTTTATAGTCCATCGCTGTTCTACTGATTGAACTCTCATAGAAAGTCTGTGTCAGAGATGCAGCTCTGCAGCACTGCAGCCTGTAAATTATTGACGGTGCTGCAAAGACATACGGCACCTCCCAGCAGCAGCATTCCAGTGACTGACAGACAGAACAGTCAAGCGTATGTTTGCTCTGATATCAGTCTACCATTGTGAATCACAGCTGGTGGCACATAAAGGTCAGACCGCAGGGTGGTCTTTGTTGTCCCCTGGATTACCTCGGCCTTTCTGAATAGTCAATTGAAGGGCTGCTGACATGAACTGACTGCGGTGCTATGGTGCACCATTGCTCTGCTGAAAGAATAGTGACAGATAGGCTGGTGCATATCAATAAGATGAGAGATTGAGAGAGTAAGATAAACAGGGAAAAATGCCCTGAAATAAGAGAAGGAAGAAAGAAACATGTCATTACTTGTTTGAACTTGGGGTACTGTAGTCCATAGATTAGAGAATTAACTCATCTTCAGCGTCCTTGAGTCAGTGTGTGTGCATGTGTGGTGCTTAATATAAAAGAGAAACATAAAACTTGAGTGTTGCCTGAGGTCACAGTCAAAAGGATTAAAGTTTGCTCCTTTGCCCTTGGAAACTCCCTGTCTTTGTGTCTGTACATGTTCATCAGGTTGTGAGTCAGGGTTTCACACCGCCTGCAGGATTTTAAATTCTCCACTGAGAGATTTATGTGGAAAAACCTAGTAAAAACATGCACAGGACATAAAAAATTTTGCAGACAGAGGAAATAGACCAAAAATTGTATTGAAGGAGGATTTTTCCAACATTGCCTCTACACAAAAAAAAACAAAAAACAAAAAAAAAACTGAATAAAAGTCTGAATAAAGTTTGATTTACTGTAAAAGTGTAGAGTAAATGCAGTTTTCAGGAAATAAACATTAACATTAACTGGAAATGTGTCTTGATTAGGTTTGTGAAGGACCCAAAAGCAGAGACTGTAAAACATGTAAAACAGAGTTATTTAATGGGTAATGAAGAGAACAGTGTAACAGAAAAATCCACCAATGAAAAAAAAAAAACAACAGAAGTTTAAACACTGAGGCAGGGGTGGAAAATCGCAAAGGAGACAGGTGAGCTAATCAGGGGAAATGTGGAACAGCCGTGGCAGAATCAAAACAGGGAAGCTGGGGGAGGGAGATTACTTAACATGACAGGAGGTCAAATAAGACACAAAGATACTAAACAAGAGGGTGAGGCTCATCTAAGAAAAATACAATCCAACAGTACAAAGAACAAAACACAAGTATAAACTTAGAAACTAAACATGAAGAATGAACTAGAACGGCAAAACCCTAATGGTAAAAGTAACTGAATAAGGCAAGACCTAACAACATAAAAAACAAAAAGGAAATAATGAAAATACAAACACAAAAGAAAATTAAAACCCAAAACACCACTGTTGTTTGGAAAATTGTTTCAATCAAGCAACACTGGAGATTCTGACCCCCTGGATAAGCCTTTAACACACTTTAAAGCAATTTTGATAGGCCTCTCATAGGATTGTTCACAACTGTTTCATGTTTTCTTCCTATGTGGATAATGGTTCTCACTGTGATTCGCTTCAGTCCCAAAGCCTTAGAGAAGGCTTTGCAACCAGTTCCAGACTGGTAGATATCAATGACTTTGTTCTTTAGGTTCTTTAGATTGCAGCATAATGTATTGTTTTTTTGAGACCTTTTAGCTTCATACTGTCAGACGGGTTTTATTTAAGTGGTCTTTTGATTCTACAGGTTAGGTAGCTTGTGATATTGAACCAAAAAATGTTGTTAATCACTGTTAATTTATGATTTACCAAGGGACAAACAAAAACCATCAAACAGAAACATCATATCAACAGTAAAACATAGTGATGGCAGTATCATTTTCTGGGGATACCCGGGGTTTCCTTCAGATGAAGTGTCTGCTTTAAAACTGAGGACGAAGAAGGGTATAATTGTTCAGCGTCACAGTGTAATGGCTTTACCGAAAAAAAAAATCATGTTGTCCAAAGAGTTAGCCAAAGTCCAACAGAAAAGTGTGTGAGTCTGTGGATAAGAAATGTCCACACACTGACAAATTTGAATCTTTGCAAGGGTAGAGTGATCAAATACTGTCAATTCAAGATGTGACAAAAGCTACATCAACAAAGCAGTCATTTTAAGGTTTGCATACTTAAGTTATGAGGCTCTTGCAACTTTTTAAACATTTTTGTTCCCTAAAAATGTTTTCAATACATTCTATAAGAAATACAGTATGTAACATTAAAGGAAACAAAGTCTGGAAATTAATTTTCACCACCTTATTTCTTCAGGTCACAAGGCCTTATTTTAACAGGGGTGTGTGCAACTTTATCTGTCTGTAGTTATAGAAATGCGGATTTGACATCAAGATCATAGTTGAATCAAATTACATAAAGTAGTTGATATCTTAGACGGGAGATCAACTAAGACACAAAGACACAAAAAGTTTCTTATAGTTAGAGTGGCTTAGGTTATCCTGAGCTATCTCTGTAGTTATGCTGCTATAGGCTGAGACTGCTGGAGGACAAAATGACCACTTTCACTCTCTGTGCTACATTCTCATTTTACTCTCCAATTTTGCACTATTTGCTGTTATTTCAGCTTTTAACTTTATGTTCTCTTTCTTTTCTTGTCCTAGAAGCTACACCTGGCCTGACTCTGTCTACCTGTGACACCTTCCTGGAGGGGGACATTGTCCAAGCTTCTGCTGGCAACAACAATTTAATGCTTACCTTCTACCGATGATACACTTGGCCATGTCTTTCAGTGTTTAACCCTATTTTCCTCCTAGACATAGCTACTGACTGAGGTTTTACTGTGACAAACTCTAAGTGCTCTCTCTCATACTCTAAACTTAAAAACTGGCTCAGAGCTTATGTGTTTTTTCTTCCTAGATGAAACCATTAAAGGAGCTACATCCATTAACATTTACTTTTCCTTCCTATAGAAAGTACTCCTGGATCAGTGCTTCTGTGTTCTTTTTCTGTCTCTGCTCTGTTCTCTCAAACCCCCAGTCGGTCGTGGCAGATGGTCGCTCACACTGAGCCTGGTTCTGCTGGAGGTTTCTTCCTGTTAAAAGGGAGTTTTTCCTCTCCAATGTCGCTACATGCATGCTCAGTATGAGGGATTGCTGCAAAGTCAACGCCAGTGACTGTCCACTGTCTCTACATGCTCATCCAGGAGGAGTGAATGCTGCAAGTCACTGACTCGATGCAATCTGCTGGGTTTCCTTAGATAGAAAAACTTTTTAATCATTTTGAATAAATAACTGAATCTGACTGCACTGTTCAATAGATTAATTGGAATGTACTGTACAAGGGTTGGTCAATGAAACTGAAACACCTGGTTTTAGACCACAATAATTTATTAGTATGATGTAGGGCCTCCTTTTGCGGGCAATACAGCGTCAATTCATCTTGGGAATGACATATACAAGTCCTGCACAGTGGTCAGAGGGATTTTAAGCCATTCTTCTTGCAGGAGAGTGGCCAGGTCACTACGTGATACTGGTGGAGGAAAAAGTTTCCTGACTCGCTCCTCCAAAATACCCCAAAGTGGCTCAATAATATTTAGATCTGGTGACTGTGCAGGCCATGGGAGATGTTCAACTTCACTTTCATGTTCATCAAACCAATCTTTCACCAGTCTTGCTTTGTGTATTGGTGCACCGCCTTCAGGATACAATGTTTGAACCATAGGATGCACATGGTCCTCAAGAATGGTTCGGTAGTCCTTGGCAGTGATGCGCCCATCTAGCACAAGTATTAGGTCAAGGGAATGCCATGATATGGCAGCCTAAACCATCACTGATCCACCCCCATGCTTCACTCTGGTCATGCAACAGTCTGGGTGGTACGCTCCTTTGGGGCTTCTCCACACCGTAACTCTCCCAGATGTGGGGAAAACAGTAAAGGTGGACTCATCAGAGAACAATACATGTTTCACATTGTCCACAGCCCAAGATTTGCGTTCCTTGCACCATTGAAACTGACGTTTGGCATTGGCATGAGTGACCAAAGGTTTGGCTATAGCATCCCGGTCATGTATATTGACCCTGTGGAGCTCCTGACGGACAGTTCTGGTGGAAACAGGAGAGTTGAGGTGCACATTTAATTCTGCCGTGATTTGGGCAGCTGTGGTTTTATGTTTTTTGGATACAGTCCGGGTTAGCACCCGAACATCCCTTTCAGACAGCTTCCTCTTGCGTCCACAGTTAATCCTGTTGGATGTGGTTCGTCCTTCTTGGTGGTGTGCTGACATTACCCTGGATACCGTGGCTCTTGATACATCACAAAGATTTGCTGTCTTGGTCACAGATGCGCCCGCAAGACTTGCACCAACAATTTGTCCTCTTTTGAACTCTGGTATGTCACCCATAATGTTGTGTGCATTTCAATATTTTGAGCAAAACTGTGCTCTTACCCTGCTAATTGAACCTTCACATTCTGCTCTTACTGGTGCAATGTGCAATCAATGAAGACTGGCTACCAGGCTGGTCCAATTTAGCTTTGAAACATCCCACGCTAAAATGACAGGTGTTTCAATTTCATATTCCAACCCCTGTATGTACCTGACTTGAAATCTGTATGATTCAATTGAATTGACTTTTTATTTTAAAGTTACCCACCTTTCACACAATGCAACAGGAAACAACACTCTCCAATAATTTTTACCTCTGCATAACTCCCTCCCTGTTGGATGGAGTAAGGGGGAGTCAGGTTTAGCCTAAATCAGCTCAGTTATGGTTGAGGTGCAAACACATCATCCATTTCTGCTACCCGTGCAACCTCTTTTCTTTTCCAATGGTTATAATCAGTCTGACAGAGAGAGGTACCCCAAATTCTTGTAGTTTTAAGTATAACAATGGCCACCAGTGGGCTCTAGATCGACAAACTTTATCAGTTTTTTATTTTACTTAGTACCCCTACACATAGCCTATTCTAAAATGCCCAAAATAGAACACTCAGTAGTTTATTCTAACCTCCCAACAACCCCGCACCATTCCAAACCCTTTGTAAAGTGCCTTGAGACAACGTGTTGGGAATTGGGGCTATATAAATAAAACTGAATTGAATTGAAGAACCCCTCATGATGACTACAAAATCGAGGCACGTGACGTCGCCCGGTACAAAGGAGCCGGGGTCCCACCCTGGAGCCAGGCCTGGGGTCGGGACTCGTCAGAGAACGCCTGGTGGCTGGGTTGCTCCTCGCGGGACCCGGCCGGGCCAAGCCCGAACGAGAAACGCGAGACCATCCCCCAGTGGGTCCACCACCTGCAGGGGGAACCGTGAGGGACCAGTGCAAAGAGGATTGGGCGGCGGATGAAGGTGGAGACCTCGGCGACTCTCTTCTACTCTGGAGTGGCCCACGGGAAGAGGCGGCGGGCTGGGGTGGGTTTGCTTGTCGCCCCCAGCTCAGCCGTCTCATGTTGGGGTTTACCCCAGTGGATGAGAGGGTCGTGTCCCTGCGCCTTCGGGTTGGGGATAGGTCTCTGACTATCATTTCAGCCTACGGGCCGAGTGGTAGTGCGGAGTACCCGGCCTTCTTGGCGTCCCTGTCGGGGGTGCTGGATAGTGCCCCTCCCGGGGACTCCATTATCCTTCTGGGGGACTTCAACGCCCACGTGGGAAACGACAGTGACACCTGGAGAAGCGTGATCGGGAGGAATGGCCTCCCCGATCTGAATCCGAGCGGTGTTTTGTTATTGGACTTCTGTGCTAGTCACGGATTGTCCATAACGAACACCATGTTCAAACATAAGGGTGTCCATCAGTGCACTTGGCACCAGGACAACCTAGGCAGGAGGTCAATGATCGACTTTGTTGTCGTATCATCAGACCTTCGGCCGCATGTTTTGGACACTCGGGTGAAGAGAGGGGCTGAGCTGTCCACTGATCACCACATGGTGGTGAGTTGGATCCGCTGGGGGAGGAGAAAGCCAGACAGACTTGGCAGGCCCAAGCGCATAGTGAGGGTCTGCTGGGAACGTCTGGCGGACCCTTTGGCCAGGGATGTATTCAACTCTCACCTCCGGGAGAGCTTTGACCAGATTCCGAGGGATGTTGGAGACATAGAGTCCGAGTGGACCATGTTCTCCGCATCTATTGTCGATGCTGTTGCCAGTAGCTGCAGCCGTAAGGTCTGCGGTGCCTGTCGCGGCGGCAATCCCCGAACCCGGTGGTGGACACCGGCAGTAAGGGACGCTGTCAAGCTGAAGAAGGAGTCCTATCGGCTGTGGTTGGCTTGTGGGACTCCTGAGACGGCTGACGGGTACCGTGGGGCCGAGCGCGCCGCGGCCCGGGCGGTGGCAGAGGCACAAAGTCGGACCTGGGAGGAGTTCGGTGAGGCCATGGAGAAGGACTACCGGTTGGCCCCGAAGCGATTCTGGCAAACCATCCGGCGCCTCAGGAGGGGGAAGCAGTGTTTCGCCAACACTGTTCACAGTGGGGGTGGGGACCTCGACTGGGGACATTATCGGCCGGTGGAAGGAATACTTCGAGGATCTCCTCAATCCTGCCATCACTCATTCCCTGGTGGAAACAGAGGCTGGGGACTCGGGGTTGGACTCTTTCATCACCTAGGCTGAAGTCACCGAGGTGGTTAAAAAGCTCCGCGGTGGCAGGGCTTCGGGGTTGGATGAGATCCGCCCTGAGTAGCTCAAGTCTTTGGATGTTGTGGGGCTGTCGTGGTTGACACGCCTCTTCAACATTGCGTGGCGGACGGGGACAGTGCCTTTGGATTGGCAGACTGGGGTGGTGGTCCCCCTACATAAGAAGGGTGACCGGAGGTTGTGTTTCAACTACAGGGGGATCACACTCCTCAGCCTCCCTGGTAAGGCCTACGCCAGGGTATTGGAGAGGAGAGTCCGGCCGATAGTCGAACCCTGGCTTCAGGAGGAGCAGTGTGGTTTTCATCCTGGCCGTGGAACACTGGACCAGCTCTATACCCTCTACAGGGTCCTCGAGGGTTCATGGGAGTTTGCCCAACCGGTCCACATGTGTTTTGTGGACCTGGAGAAAGCATTCGACTGTGTCCCTCGTGATGCCCAGTGGGGGGTGCTTCAGGAGTATGGAATCGGGGGCCATTTACTAGGGGCCATCCGATCTCTGTACAAGCGGAGCAGGAGTTTGGTTCACATTGCCGGCACTAAGTCGGACCTGTTCCCGGTGCATGTTGGACTCCGGCAGGGCTGCCCTTTGTCACCGGTCCTGTTCATAACTTTTATGGACAGGATTTCTAGGCGCAGCCAAGGGCCGGAGGGGGTCTGGTTTCGGGACCAGAGGATTTCGTCTCTTATTTTTGCACATGACGTGGTCCTGCTGGCCCCCTCTAGCCAAGACCTACAGCATGCACTGGGGCGGTTCGCAGCCGAGTGTGAAGCGGCTGGGATGAAGATCAGCTCCTCCAAGTCCGAGGCCATGGGTCTCGACCGGAAAAGGGTGGCTTGTCCTCTTCAGGCTGGAGGGGAGTTCCTGCCTCAAGTGGAGGAGTTTAAGTATCTCGGGGTCTTGTTCACGAGTGAGGGAAGAATGGAGCGGGAGATTGACAGACGGATCGGTGCGGCTGCCACAGTAATGGGGGCGCTGTGCCGGTCCGTTGTGGAGAAGAGAGAGCTGAGCTGAAAAGCGACGCTCTCGATTTACCGGTCGGTCTACGTTCCTACCCTCACCTATGGCCATGAACTTTGGGTCATGACCGAAAGAACGAGATCCCAGATACAAGTGGCTGAAATGAGCTTCCTCCGTAGGGTGGCCGGGCACTCCCTTAGAGATAGGGTGAGGAGCTCGGCCATCCAGGAGGGGCTCAGAATAGAGCCGCTACTCCTCCACATCGAGAGGAGCCAGTTGAGGTGGCTCGGGCATCTATACCGGATGCCTCCTGGACGCCTTCCTCGGGAGGTGTTCCAGGCACGTCCCACCGGGAGGAGGCCCAGGGGACGGCCCAGGACATGCTAGAGGGACTATGTCTCTCGGCTGGCCTGGGAACGCCTTGCGCTCCCCCTGGAGGAACTGGAGGAGGTATCTGGAGAGAGGGACGTCTGGGCGTCTCTGCTGAGTCTGCTGCCCCCGCGACCCGTTCCCGGGTAAAGCGGAAGACGACGAGTACAAGTGAATTGAATTAAACATCTGCAATTTTTTTGACCTGCAGCAAATAGATCTGTAGTTGAGAGGTTGTATTCCTAGAATCTGTGCATCAAAACACCACTTGGTTATTGGTATGGAGGATTCCTGCAGGGAAATGGCAACCTCAAGTAAGAAGATAACCATTTTTAGCTCCAGGGGGTTCTAATGGCAGAAATATTAAAGGCCTTTTTTAAAGCAGTCAAAATGTATTGAAATCCAAATAAAATTTGTGGTTCTCTATTGCCAAAGGAAAATAATGTTACAAAACTAAGTGTATATGCAAACCATTTTGTAACACTTGCCTTCATCAACAAATACAAAACTGTGCTGTCAATGGCCAGCTGGAGAAAGTGTAATGGTGCGTTCACACCGAACGCGGATTCTGCAAATATTTCGCGTCATTTGTATGCTTTTGCCCCTTTGACATTCCGCGCGAACTCCGCGTTGCCGTTTGGCAACAAGCGTCAACGCTTCGCCGCATCATCAAATAGGAGGAGCTTCCATCTGCTGCTTGCTGGTTTCAACTGAACATGGCAGACATGGATTTCATGGATAATTACGGTGTTTTACCTGTGGAGAGCCAAAAAACGCAGCCATTGTCAACGTCCCAGGGTTCACCAGATTCTTCAGGGACGGGAACAGTTCGGAGAGTACCACCACCTACTCCAGGAGCTGCGTCTGGGTGACGGTCGATTTCAGCGGTACTTCCGTCTATCTAGGACCCAGTTTGAAGATCTGCTGTCCCGCGTTGGGAGACGAATAGGCCTCCGGGACACCAACTACCGGCGCTGTATCCCCGCTGCTGAACGCCTGTCCATCTGTCTTCGGTGAGTAAATAAATTTCAGCTCAATAAAAAAAAGAGCCGATTTTTAATGTCCACATCTCCTAAATATAAGATATTTGTGCCTAAACATAACCAGGTCCTTTCTGTACTTGTCTCGGTAAAAGTAATTAGTTGAGTCATACAACTCTGGCTTGCCGCACACCGCCACTATGATCTGGTCCTCCATCTTCACTGACAACCGCTTCTTCTCTGCTGCGGTCTTTCACCCTACGTCACAGGCGGATCCAGTACCTGATTGGTTGACGCTTCGCTCGGCGCGCCTTCCGCGCTGTGTCCTCCGTCTCCTTCGCAACGCGCCGCTCCGCTCCTGAACGCGCCTCTACATAGGGATAACATGTAAATCGGCCGCTCCTATCGCAGAATCCGCGTTCGGTGTGAATGCACCACAAAAGAATACTTATCTGTCAGATTTTGTAATCAACCTGTAAACAAAACAAAATATAAAGTTAAACAAATATAGCGTTTTGTGTAGTGATTAAAGCATTTTTAAATGGCCACCATTGGAGTCCCTGACTAAAATCCACTCACCCTTCCTGTTGTTTTTGCTGAAACCATAACTAACCAGATAGCTGTGAGCCATTTTTTTGCCAGGATAGGTTTTACAACTAATTATCAGTTTTCATGTGAACAGCTTTTAAAACTCTGTTGAGCAGAATCAGAATCAGGGTTTTCCCAAATAATCTATTTTGCACAATTTTTAGTGACATTCACCTTGAAAAAGAGATTGTATTGGCTGCTGCAGCTTTTCCATAATAAACAGAGTAGCTAGTAATTTGGTTAACTGCACCACATAAAACATGATAAAGATGAGCAAGGCGGAGTTTATTTGAGAAACAAAAACTTTTTTGACCCCTGTTCCAACATATGTTGGAGCAGCATACCAGCAGAAATCTTGCATAAACTACCATATAAACATCATGTCGGGGCTAGAGTTTCTGTTGTATGTTTTTGTCTGTGTTTTTTGACTCCTAGTAGGCGCTAGTGCTCAGCAGAGGTGGAGACAGGTGTTTTCCATCTCGGTGATTGAGTCCTGGAGTACTTAAGCAGGAAGAAGCCAGCGTCTCGTCGCTCGAGTATTAGCCTCTGTGATAGCTACTGAGCCAGCCTCGTATTAATTAAGTTTATGTGTACTTTGCCTTCGACAAGGTTTAACTTGTTCTTTGTTCTTCTTAGTGAACTGAACCGGCGACTACCTGGAGGTTGCCCAGGCTGGCCCCGGTGGCTTCGTTTCGCACTAGCCTCACTCCTAGGATCTCACCAGGAAGGATCTTTCACACACACACATACACACACACACCTACCGGACGCCGAACTCTGGAACTTCCCCGGCTGGCTGCTTCACGCCCCGGATTCTCCAGAGACCATTCAACCTAACCTGTCCACCCTCCACCTCTCCGTTGACGCTTCACCTGCACTCCAAGCTCTAACCCAAGTAACTAAGAAATCATCGGACTTACCATTGTCTCCATGTTCACTTCTTCTCTAGTCCTAGTCCCGGTCCTCCTGGCGGATTACCTACTCCCTCCTAGTAAGAGACATTTCACATTTAAGTTCTGGTTTTGTTTACTGTGCCATTTACCTGTCGTTTTTCCTTACAGTTGTTCCTGCACACCATACCGATCCATTTTCCTTAAATAAACCTTTTTTCAAATTTGTACCCGTTTCCCTTGAGTGTCATTCTGCATGTAGGTCAGAGCCATACGTAACACTATGACAGAATACTCGAGCCAAGCAGAGGCGCTCAAGGGAATTCTTTCCGATCATACTCACCATATTCAGTCTCACGATTCCACTTTACGCTCTCTAGCCGAACAGCAATGTCAGACGAATCAACAGCTCGAACAGGTAACCGCCATGTTACAGCTATTCTTGAACAAGACCCCCACTCAGCCTTTAGAGGCTGCTGCAGCCAGTTCAGAGACCCAGCGTTTTCCTTTCTTCCGTGACGTCATTTCTCCCAGTCCTGAGAAATATTCAGGTGAGACGAGTGACTGTAAGGGTTTCTTGTTACAATGTTCTTTAGTGTTCAATCGTTCCCATTTTCTCCCATCGAGTCTCATTCTCCTAGTTCCTAGTTTCCTAGTAGCGCTTTGAGTGTCTTGTTGCTGAAAAGCGCTATATAAATAAACTTACCTTACCTTACATTTTCTGATTTTGAGAAGGAGTTTAGGAGAATTTCTTTTCTTTCTGTATTGATTATGTGGCTTCAGGTCGAAAGTTATGGACTATTAAGCAGCGGGGTAGACCGCTAACAGAATTTGCTATAGATTTTTATATCCTTGCAGCAGAATTTGGCTGGGACAGCCGGGCCCTTAAATCTGTATTTTTTCATGCCCTAGATGAGACTTTAAAGGATGAGCTTGTTTTAGTGGATGAGCCAGAGTTATTGGGGAATTTCATTGCTAAAGCCATTAGAATAGATAGCCAGTTAATGGAGAGGAGGTAGCCCAGAAATTACCGCAGTTATGTTAGGACTCAGCCAACGTTTTTGCCTACTGTTAACCCCAAGCCCCCTTCACAAGAACTGGCAGGAGAAACTGAACCCATGCAGGTGGGTAGGGCGCGCCTCACTAGCAAGGAAAGGCAGAGGCGCTGGCAGGCTACGCAATGTTTTTATTGTGGCTCCATAGAGCATCTTGAAGCCGACTGTCCTACTTGTCCTCCTCGGCCAAAAGATCAGGTCTGTCAGTAGATAGGGACATACCGGCGGACCAGACTGTTTCACTTGAATCCCTCAGATTTTGTTTGCCTGCCACGTTACTACTTAACCAACAGGTCCACAATCTCTCTGCACTGGTTGATTCAGGAAGTGAACACAATCTTATAGACTTGGATCTAGTTAAAGCAGCTGGGATTGAGACTGTGGCTTTAACAGCACCACGTCTTGTGAAAGCCCTCAACGGTCAGGAATTGTCTCGTATTACTCACCAAACTAAACCTATAGCCCTCTTGTTATCTGACAATCATCGAGAATTAATTTCCTTCTACGTTTTTCCTGTAGCTATGCATGCTATGGTGCTAGGTTTCCCTTGGCTTAGTAAACACAATCCTCACCTTGATTGGGTTAAGGGCAGAGTTGAGTCCTGGTCCACCAGTTGCCATACTACCTGCCTTCAGTCTGCAGTTGCTCCCGTTCCCCTTGACTCAGTTGTTGAGGAGGGTGATTTTCCAGATCTTCCCCAGGTACCTTTGATATACCATGATCTTAAACAAGTGCTCAACAAAGCTAAGGTGCTTTCATTACCTCCACACCGACCCTATGATTGTGACATTGACTTACTTCCAGGAGTTTCCCTGCCTACCAGTAAGTTGTATCCCATTTCTACACACGAGCAGCAGACTATGGAGAAATATATTGAGTCCTTGGCTACCGGCCTTATCCGCCCTTCTTCATCAACCCTAGGCGCAGGTTTCTTTTTCGTCAACAAGAAGGATGGTTCTTTAAGGCCCTGTATTGATTATAGGGGGCTTAATAACATTAAGGTTTAGAACAAGTATCCCCTTCCTTTACTTTCTTCAGCTTTTGAACCTGTCCGCGAGGCCACAGTTTTCACTAAACTTGACCTTAGGAATGCCTACCACCTGGTTAGGATCCGCCAGGGGGATGAGTAGATGACAGCTTTTAAGATCCCACTTGGACATTTGAATACTTAGTCATGCCCTTCGGCCTCTGCAATGCCCCTGCTGTCTTCCAAGCACTTGTTAATGATGTCCTCAGGGATTTTTTGAACATTTTTGTGTTTGTCTACCTAGACGATATTTTGGTTTATTCTAAGGACCTGAAGACTCACCAGCATCACGTTCATCTGGTGTTACAAAGACTTTTAGAGAACAAACTGTACATGAAAGCGGAGAAATGTGAATTTCACCAGACCTCTGTAACCTTCTTAGGTTTTATTCTAGAGAGACTACAGCCAGACAGCAGCACCTTTAACTGCACTAACTTCCACTAAAGTGCACTTCCTTTGGAACTTAGCTGCAGATCTTCCATGTTCTTCAGGAGAAGTTCACCCAGGCACCCATCTTACAACATCCAGATCCCTCCAGACAGTTCATTTTGGAAGTCGACGCCTCCAACACTGGGTGGGAGCAGTACTCTCACAACGTTCCTCTGACGACGACAAACTGCACCCTTGTGGGTATTTTTCGCATCGGCCGAGCCAAGCTGAGCGGAATTATGATGGGCATGACAGAGAACTCCTTGGTATTAAGCTAGCCTTAGAGGAGTGGAGACACTGGTTAGAGGGTGCCGTTCACCCTGTTTTTGTCTGGACCGACCACAAGAAGTTGGCTTATTTACAGACTGCTAAAAGACTTAACCCAAGACAAGCCCGTTGGTCTCTTTATTTTTCTCGGTTTAATCTAACCATCTCTTTCAGACCTGGGAGTAAGAACTCCAAGCCTGATGCTCTTTCCTGGCAGTTCGCACCAAATGACTCTGAGAAGCTACCTGAACCTATTGTGCCCCCTGCTTGGACCATCGGATCTGTGTCTTGGGAGATTGAGGAACTGGTCTCCCGAGCGCTAAGGACAGAGCCTGACCCTGGTAACGGGCCTACCAACCGTACGTATGTCCCTGTAGGGTTATTCAATTGTTCCACACGGCTAGGTTCTCTGCACATCCAGGGGTAAGCCGCACCATTTCCCTGATTAACAGACGTTACTGGTGGCCCTCTTTGCACCAGGACGTCCGGGAATGGGTGCTTGCTTGTACAATTTGCTCAAGAAACAAGTACTAACCAACCCCCAGCTGGTCTACAACAACCTTTGAGCATCCCTAAGCATCCATGGTCCCATTTAGCTTTAGATTTTGTAATTGGGCTACCCACTTCATTTTGTCTATTGTTGACCGTTTCTCCAAGGCTTGTCACTTAGTGCCACTTAGAAAGCTTCCCTCGGCGTTACAAACTGCCAAACGTTTGGTCAAGCATTTCTTTCGCTTACACGGTATACCACAGGATATTCTGTCTGACCGAGGGCCCCAGTTTGTTTCCCAGGTTTGGCGACAGTTTTGCTCAATTTTAGGAGCCAAGGTATCACTGATTTCAGGCCACAAATCCCCAATCTAACGGACAAGTAGAGAGACTCTACCAGCAGCTCAAGTCCACACTTAGGTGTGTGACCTCCTCTCCCCCGTTAGACTGGGCCGAGCATCTCCCTTGGGCTGAGTATGCTATCAACTCACAGGTCTTGTCTGCTACAGGAGTTTCCCCCTCTGAAGCCTCATTAGGTTACCAGTCACCTCTGTCCGCGGCTGACGAGGTCGACGTGTCTGTACCCTCTGTTCGCCATCATGTTCGCCGATGTGAACTGATGTGGAGACAAACAGTTCAGGTGCTCAATCGGACTGTGGCCCAGAACAAACGCATCGCTGACCGCAAGAGACGGACAGCTCCTGTTTATCAGCCGAGATAAAGAGTTTGGTTATCCTCCCGGGACATCCCTCTCAAGGCCATGTCAAAGAAGTTGTCACCTAGGTTTATTGGGCCCTATGTTATTGAGTCCTTAGTCGGTCCCTCTGCCGTTTGCCTCAGGTTGCCTTCCTCTTTATGAGTACACCCTACCTTCCATGTATCTCAGGTTAAGCCTTTAATGGACTGTGGTTCTTGCCCTCAGGCCGAACCCCCTCTGCCCACCCTGGACTGGTGGGGACACCCAGTTTGGACTGTTTGTCGCATCCGTGACTCCCGTCGGCGTGGATGGGGCTGGTGGATTGGGAGGGTTTTGGTCCCGAGGATCGTTCTTGGGTTCCTCGATCTTTTATTTGTCAACCCTCTTTGATTTCTGATTTCTTTGCTTCCCATCCTTCTGTTTCTGGACCGCCAGGTGGCGGTCATTGAGGGGGGGGTAATGTCGGAGGTTACCCAGGCTGGCCCCGGTGGCTTCGTTTCACACTAGCCTTGCTCCTAGGATCTCCCCAGGAAGGATCTTCCACACACACCTACCCGACACAGAACTCTGGAACTTCCCCGGCTGGCTGCTTCCGGACCCGGATTCTCCTGAGACCATTCAACCTAACCTGTCCACCCTCCACCTCTCTGCAGACGCTTAACCTGCACTCCAAGCTCTAACCCAAGTAACTAAGAAATCATCGGACTTACCATTGTCTCCATATTCACTTCTTCTCCAGTCCGAGTCCCTCTCCTCATGATGGATTGCCTACTCCCTCCTAGTAAGAGACATTTCACATTTAAGTTCCGGTTTCGTTTACTGTGCCACTTACCTGTCATTTTTCCTTACAGTTGTTCCTGGACACCATACTGTTGGACCACTTGTTTGCTGAATATTGGACCATTTGCACGTTGTTGGACGCCACTGTGCCTTTCCAACGTCATCGGCCATTTTGTACCGCAGGATAGTCTGTCCTACAAAACCCAGTGGCCACTGCGGCTGATATGACTGTGCCGTCCCAGGTCTGACGTCACAGGAGGCAATATAGGAAGGTGAGCGTTTGAAAGAAGTGCTTTCACGTTGGATACCGGACCGACATCTGAAGCATCTCTCTCTGGAGAAGAAGAGAGAAGAAGAGGTCTTCATTTATTCTCCTTCGTTGGCTAACAAAAAATTCATGAAAGAGGTTTCTGGAATGAGAAGGCCAGAAATTTCACTTTGCCGATCGAAGACGTGAGTATAACACGTAACCAAAACCACGGAGTTTCAATGAGATGCAACTTTCCTTCCTTGCTTGGTTCTAGTCGACTGCTGACGGTCAGATCATATTTTTCCTTTTCGCCAAGGTGGCCAAAGGACAAAGATTGACCGCTCTTCCCGAAGTTAACTGTGGACGCACGTTTACTTCCAACTTTCCCCCTCCGCCTCTCTCCCTCTGCTCAGAAGGAAGACTTCAACAAAGTAAAACTCATCCTTTTATTTTTATTTCTTTATTAGGAATATCGTGGGAAGGATAGAGTAGGAGGTTTTAGTGCGATTAGAGTCGTCATTTAGACTCTAATGTGTTCTGAATTGTATGTGCATGCCATTATTTTGAAACTTGCTGGTACTGTCGGAGGCCGCCGTGTCTCGCAAGTGTGTCTTTACCGTGCGAACACCTGTGCGCAGGTGCGCTGTGAAACTGGACCGCTATAATAACCTTATGGTGAAAATCAACCATTTTCTTTGTCTTAAACTTCATGTTTTAATGGTTTGCCGCCAAAAGGGTTTATGATCCTTTGTGTGGGCTGAGTTATACAACCTTGCTGGGAGAAGGTTTATGACTGCCCGTGTCCCGCTGAGCTACACTTTGGGAGGGGCGCACCCAAAACTTCGTTCAACCATTTTCCCCTTTTATTTGCCATAACTGCCATAACTGCTGGTTTGACCTCATACACACCCACTGCTGTTTGGTTTATTTTGTTTAGTTAGATACTTTGCCCTTTTTGTGTAGAACTTTGCCTGTTTGAGTAGGTGAAGATTATTAAATTGTGTTTATTTTGTGCAACTGTTATTTGTCAGTCAAAATAAGGTTAAAGTTCCACACGTTTCGGCAGAAACGGTTGATTAAACAGTGACATCTCTGGTAACAGTTATCAATTATTACTGAGTATTTAACGGTTGTAATTATCAAAGGCATTGAGCCATAATTACAACACCAGAGGACATCTCTGGCTTCGATTCATAAATGAGGATTTTGGTTAAGAAATTAATTTTGTCAAATTATGATTGTTAATTATAATTCTTGATAAATATTAATTAATCAATAATCATAATTCCAACAATACCGATCCATCCTTTTTTCAAACTTGTACCCGTTTCTCTTGAGCGTGATTCTGCATGTGGGTCAGAGCCATTCGTAACACTATGACACATCACTGGTAAGTGAGTTTGGACACAATCACTTAAATCAACCAACAATACTGATAAAATTGGAAATTTTAGTGAACTTTGAAGCTACTTAATAAAAGGCCTATACATAGGACTGGTTTTATTAGCTATTATGTAGAATCATAATTGCGGGGTGGTATGGGCAACTGCTGGATCCTAAAAGAGCCTTATTAATATCGGGACACTTTGTAGTAACCTTTCAATTCAATTCAATTCAATTCAATTTATTTATATAGCGCCAATTCACAACACACGTCATCTCAAGGCAGTTTATAATGTCAGTTCAATCAAATTATACAGATTCTGAGTTAAATACATAAATTCCAGTTGATCCTAGTTTTTAAACAATGCAGTCAAATTCCGTTCAGTATTCAAGTTGATTAAAATGTGTTCTATCAAAGGAAACCCAGCGGATTGCATTGAGTCAGTGACCTGCAGCATTCACTCCTCCTAGATGAGCATGTAGCGACAGTGGAAAGGACAATTCCCTTTTAACAGGAACATACAGGCAGAACCAGGCTCAGTGTGAGTGGCCATCTGCCATGACTGACTGTATATAACTGTTTCTCTTTAAAAATATAGCACAGTATACCACTGTGTAGCAGTGAATAGGTACTGCAAACAGAAATTTTTAGCACAAACCATGGCAACATGATGCTTAAATATACTTTACTGCCAAAAGTATTTGTCTATTTTTACATGTACATGAATGGATCCACCATTGTCAGCAATATTAACTTTAACTATTCTGTAAACATCTTCCAAGGTTAAGGAGTATGTTCATAATTAGATGAGAAAACCAGAATTGCAGCCTCCTCTCTAATTCATCTCAAAGGTGTCCAAGAAGGTTAGGGTCAGGACTCTGAGCAGGCCAGTCTAGTTTCTCCACACCAAACTTTATACACCTGCAGCTATGGAAGTGATTGGAACACCAGAACTCATGCATTTGGTGGTGGGACCAAATACTTTTGGCAATATAGTATATTTCTCCTCAAGCAAATGATCAAGTGTCTGCTGTGAGTGTGTTGTGTGGTCAGGCTGTTACACACATATGGACAGTTTTTGGTTATTTGTTTTTGATTAAATCTAAATTGTCACTTAAAAGGAATGCACATCAGAAGCTCTGCAGTGAGTCCTGTCATCCCAATCACCACCTTCAGCACGTTATAATTATCATTCTGAGGGGTGTGACGCATGGGGTAGGGGTACAGTGTGCAACCCATATATGGAAGCCTCAGTCCTTGTCGCAGCTGTCCCAGGTTCAAGTCCCGACCTTGAACACCTGTATTGCATGTCTTCCCCCTCTCTCCACCCCACCTGTCTACCTACTTTGGAAAAATAACAAAAATAAAGGCCACTAGTGCCGTGCTGAAATACACCGGGACTACACAGCTTACTGGGCTGGATTCCAGCCTTGGGCTGTTTGATAGAAAATAATAGGAGTGTAGATTTTTGGATGCACGTTTGGTGTGTGGTACCCTTTAGGCCTCAGCTGCAAAAATGAAAGGCTTAGTCAGCCATCAAGATCAGAATGCATATGTTGAGCTATGCCGCCATGGTCAGTTCTCCAATGCTTGCTCCACACATGCACAAGGAGAATTAATGTGTGGGAGGAGTTCATGAAGACATTGTGCCTTTTCTAGCTTTATTCTTGCACATGCAAATATAGCCAAAATAAGATTTATTTAATGTGTGTTATCCCTACGTAAAATCATGATTTTATTAAAGTAGAGAATCTATCTGACATTCAGCTAAACATCAACTTAACATTCTTTTAACATGACTAAGATTAGAATGTGCTTATAAAAGCCCCGTTTCTGCCAAAAATATCTACTTCTTTTTGCTTTCTGAGAACTAATACATTAATTAATATGTAAATAATAAAATTAATATTGGCCACATTATACTTGTGTAAATAAATGAGAGCAGAAAGACCATAAATTACAAAAAGTGTCAGAAAGCAAAATGTGCTCCTACTGGTCAATATATTTGTTATGCTAATTACCAAAATACATCATTTATCTTTTTGGAGCAATTTAATGGGAAAATGATAAATGATTATGGGCCTGTTCATTTGGGGTTGTTAATTTTGGTACCACATAAATAATTTCATCTTTCATCTGAGCTGAGCGGTTTTTAAAAATGTGAGCTTGCACAACACTGGATATATAGTCTATAGCAGCCAGTCTTGCTTTAGTTTAGTTTGTAGCTGCAGAGTAAGGAAGATGTGTGAGAAAATGATCACCATGCTCTCAACATTTCAGCTGCAACTTCACTGAAACATTTTTGAAATATATTCCATCTATTTCATAGTTATCTTATTCTGCATCTTCCTTGAAACAACAACCTTGTGATGGGTACGAACACAATGTGCAGTATCTTGCAAGATCAGTCATACCCAACACAAAGTAGTATATAATTCTTTTCAAAATTTCAAAATTTGTTTGTATTCAGCCTCCTTTGATATGGTACACTTCAAATAAAATCATGTGCACCAAATTGCCATTAGAAGTCAACTAATCAGAGTCCCCTATGTGTAATTTAATCTCAGTATATTTTACCTGTATGAGAGAGTTGCAAGAAGAAAGCCATTATTGAAAGAAAGCTACATGAATTCCTGTTTGCTGCAAGCCATGTAGGTGTCACAGCAAACACATGGGTGGAGGTGGTGTGGTCAAATCAAACCCAAATGCAACTTTTTGACTTATATACACAACACTATGTGTGGCACAAAACTGACATGGCTCACCAGTCTGATCACAGCCTTCCTAAGTTGTACCATGCTTTGGGATGCTTTCTTTAGCAGAGACAGTTTTGCAGTCCCCTGGAATGGCCTTGTCAAACTCTAGATTTAAATCAAATTAAGAATTTGGTGTTCACGGAAGTATCCTTTCTACTCTAACTGAGTGTGAGTCATTTTACAAACAAGAATGGGCACAAATTTCAGTCTATAGATATGTAAAGCTGGAAGAGACAAACTCCAAAAGCCTTAAAGCTGTTATTGCAGTATAAGGTGGTTTTAATATTGACTCAGCTGAATACAAGTGCAAACCGCACATTCCAGATTTATATTTGTAAAATATTTGTTCTACATCAGAATTAGTAACTAATTTGCGTTGGTCTATCAGAAACAGTTCTAATGAATTACATCGCAGTTTGTGCTTCTAAAATTCAGGGGGTACAGATGCTTTTGCAAGGCACTATATGTAAGCTAAAACCTAAGAACAAATGTGCATGAACAGGAAATGCGCACACTAACCGATATCCCAGGAGCCCAGGCTTTCAATCTCCTTGCGACCGATGTAGTACCAGACACAGGCCATCCAGTGGGCCAGCAGGGCAAACATAGACATGAGCAGAGTCAGAACCACTGCGCTATATTGTGAGTAGCGCTCCAGCTTCTGCAGTAGCCGCAGCAACCGAAGCAGTCGGACAGTCTTCAGCAGGTGGACCCTGAAGTTCTGCACACAGGGACACAGTTCAAACAGTCTGAAGAACAAACAAGTGTCTAAAGCAAAAATAAGAGCAACTACATTTATTCAATCTCTAATTTATTGTTGACAGAGAATCCAATATTTTTCCATTTTCGAATGAGAACAGAACAGAGTAATTTAGCTTTTAACTGAACTAATTTAGCCCACAGTTCATCACCTCTCAGAATGCTGCACATGGACATCCCAACGTATTAGAGAGGAAATGCACATGTGAACAACAACAATATGAAAGACATGTTGATCAAATAGATTGTCATTGGAGCTACAGGAATGTGCACACCAATTGGACATTTCCTCATCATTGTCTTACCAGGAAATAACATTTGTTTTCTGTAAAAAAGTTGGAAGTAAGGGACCTTAATGGGTACACACTGTTTTCTGATTTGTGGGGTTAACTCACCACGCTGATGTTGAAAGCATAAAGCAGGTCAAAGGGCAGAGCAGCAACAAGGTCAACAAAGAGCCAGGTGGTGACGTAGTGAACACAGATGGAGCGGGCATCATAGACCACTTGACCCGAAGTGCTCACAAATGTCGTACGAAAGTTCAGTACAATGTCTAAAGAGAACGACAGCATGCTGTTAATAAATAAGATACATGAGAGCAATGCAGCTTCAGCAGTTATTAGCATGGTTTATTAGGTCATTCAAAAGGACATGAGTGGCTCTCACTTCTTTTAAGAACTTACATGATGAAGTTATAGTGAGCACAGCTCATTCTGGCCTCATTTAGATGTTGTTGTTTTTGGGTAAACCTAGTCTTTTTCAGGGGCCATATTTTCTCTCTAAGGTGAGACCTCAGTGACAGCTGTGTGTCTGTGTATGTGTGCCCAGGTGGAGTTGAGCTGTTATGCTCACACAGGCAGTCTTTGAGAGGACTTGATATGTTGATGTTGTGTTATGATAATCTTTGTCTCTCCTGTCACTTTTTTTCTATTTTCTTTGTGGCACTAGAGGCCTTTATTTTTCAGTTTTTCCGACAGTAGGCAGACAGGAAATAGGGAGAGAGGGGGGGAAGACATCAGGCAAAGGTCTCCGGAAACGGGACTCAAACCCGGGAGGGTCGCTACGAAGACTGCAGCCTTTATAGATGGGTCGTACGCTTAACCCCTACACCACCAGCACCGCGCCCCTCTCCCGTCACGTTGAACTTGACAGTAAAGCCCAGTTCTTGTACACTACATTAAGCTGAAGCTTAAAGTATTCTGTCACGGTTAAAAATAAAAAAACAACCCAATTAATTATTAATTAATATTACTGAAGATTATATTAGCTGATGTGCTTGAACAGGGTTAGGATTTTTTTAAACACAAAATACACTCACTCACTCACTCACTCACTCACTCACTCACTCACTCACTCACATATCTATATATATATATATATATATATATATATATATATATATATATATATAGGATAAATGATTGAAAACTAATTATGTGGTGAACCTGGAATAATTTATTTTAACCTGGCAGAACAGAGTTAGAATTAGAAATATATATATTGTTTACACATTTGAACATTTACTGTGCTTCTGTTGGGCAATGCCCAAACACCAGCATTACTAAACAAACAAGGCCTCATTAGGATGAAAGCCAGGGGTTGCAATGGGTCCAACACGGGTTTGGGCAGTTCTGGTCTGAAATAAACTTATACTCATCATCAACAGGACTGTTGCAGTTTGGCCTTTAATTATTTCTGTGAACTGTTCTTTTTCCAGGGGAAATATTTACACAACATAAAAGCTCAATAGGTTTTTGAAACAAGAATTTGGTGCACCATTTTAAATTTATTTTGAGTTATGTGTCAACTAAATACGGCCCTGTCTTTTTTCTCAAACCATAAAATCTGATACCCTATAAAAGAGAGTGTGTTTTTATTATCAATTTCACCAATAAAGAAAAAAATCACATAACCCACCAAAAATCTGAAAGAAATATAATTTAAAACTTTGAAATTTATGTAAAAAACTGTTCTGGTGATGAATAAATGAGGACAGCCCCCCATTACTCAGCATTTTAAAGGTCAAACCTCAGACACTTAGCTTGGTGTGACTGTTGTAGTGGGACTGAATACCATTGTTAGACTGACATAGATGTCTGAGGCCTTGCCTAAGTCATATTTTACTGTTTTTGGAAAACAAGAAAAAGACTTTTCATCAAGAATATTATATTTTGTATTGATACTGTAGGAGAAAGCCAAAATATGACTTAGGTAATTATGCTATGAGGCTAACATTGTGAATCCGGTAAGGGATTTTAACATTTCTACAAGTGGGGGACATCCTAAACAACTGCCAACATGCCCGGGAAAGTTCAAGAAGTATCTCACTGAAGTTACTTCAGACAAAGGATGTGACACCTTCTATTATGTGGTAGGATATCCTAATGTTTTCCTCAGCTAGAAAACACATTTTGTTTTTCTCTTGTTAATTTGCGTGCGGCCAGGATTAAGAAAATCTCATATTCAAACTGTCTTCTGGAACTATGGGAGAAAAGCCTGTCAGTGCCTCTGATGTCTTTTTTTAATTAAAGATCAAATTTGCAAAAAAACCCCAGTTTTTTTCAGAAGGGCTTCAAGAACGCATCAGTTTTAAATCTTTCATCAGATGCTTTTATAGACATGTTATTTTGGGAGATAACAATAATGCACTTTATTATCAATGCTTGATTTAGATCTTTTCTGCTATTCAAAGATTCACAGAAGAAAGTTCTCAAAGGCTTTCCTTCAAAGTGCATCTCTCAGAATAAAGTACAAATACATTTACCCGGGCATAAACAGGAAATGAGTCGGGAGGTCAGTCTGCTGACTGCTCAGTTTTACTATACTTAAGGTCATGAGTCTTTAGGATGAAACCAAGTTTCTTCATGAAAAGCATAAATTAACCTGATGGAACAAATGGGATATTGACTGACTGGAGTTACACATTTTACTGCAGGTGGCTTATATAATTTCACTGCTGAACTTTCTGGGAAGGGGTCATGTTGTATTTATGATTTTTCCAATAAAGCTAAATGTCTACTGTAGGGATCTCATGCAAACATTCTTAGACTGACAAACAATAACAAAGAGGCCTGCCGATTTCCTGGAAGGAAGTTGGCAGTGAGACGTAACAGCCTAAAGTAAATGGCTCATATCCTCTGAATTCAACATGCATCATTAAAAACTTTCACAGATTTTGTAGATGAAGGATTATTGGCTTACCTTCAATCAGCAGGTGGCTAATACAACAATCTCCTTTTTATTTCAGTAAAACCTAACGGTTCATGTAACTTGTACTGCTTCCTACACTAAACACTTAAATAATATTCATTGAATTATACAGTCTGTAAGAACTATACAAAATAAGGTGTAAACTCAAACTTTTATCAACTTGCCTTTAACAGAATACAGATGAATCTTTACCCAGACATTTTATTCCATTTGTTCCATGTTTTGCATCTTTCTATCCATTTTATTTGCTATGAACTGTTGCTATTTTAGTAAATTTTTTGTGTGGATTGCATTGACTGTTTTATCTGTTTTAACAGTATTGTTATATTTTATTGATCCTATTTTGCTACAAATCTTCATTGCAGTCATAGGGTCAATGGATGGATGAATGCACCAACAGCTGCCACCTTCTCACCAAGCTTCTTGCTAAAGATCTTATAACACATTCCAGGCTTGTGCTGATCCACTATCAAGACCTTGATGACATTTGATATCTCATTAGTCTAACCAATAGGGTGTTGAGTTTGAAATGGAAGAAACTGATTATGTAGACAGCTGTCAACAAATTTTGATATCAGGAGTATGTGTTACTGAATTATTGATCTCTGTACCATATGGACACATAACAGGTATGTAAGAGCCAGAAATCTGGCTGGGTGGCCTGGGATCAGATACTTGGTACACTCTATGACATTCAAATTGTTTAGCTTGTATACAGTATGTTAATTTTTTATTTTTTTTTTGGTTGCTATATGGTCTCTTCACATTAAAATTAAAGTATTATAAATATTAAATACTCACAAAACTAACAAAATCTGTAGATCACAGACTGATGGTAAACTAGACGAGTGAGTAAATTAATAACTGGATGTCTTTTTTAATGTAGTTGATTCTTACCTAAAATAAAAAGAATCTCCACCAGGATGTCGCTGACACTGGGTGGACTTCGTGACGTGGTGCTGCTGCCTTCTTCCCGTCCCCAACCAACTGTGAAGCAAACGTTGTACGGAACAGTGACGGCCACGTAAAAGGTTGCCAGCAGAATCAACCAGTCCCAGCCGGCTTTGAAGGTACCGTAGTGGAGCAGGATGAAGCGAGACTTCTGAATGGCTGCTACTTTGTACTCTGGGATCGGGGGTTTCTGCCCAAACATGTTCTGGATTGGATAAAAGGAAAAAAAAGGTAAAAGATGTCAACAGCTGCATCATTTCCCTCTTTAACTTCCTTCTAAGACGTTTTATTTCCAAAAGTAAATTGAAAATGGAAAATTATTTCTTTCTTTTTGTAATACAGCAGCTAAAAACACACTCAGTCAAATCAATTGAATTTAATCATAAGTTTGAAAGAGCAGAAAAAATAGGTCAATTACTTTGGGAAAAAGCCTCTGTAGGTGCTTGGAAGTCTTCAAATAGCTTCCACTTTCAGCATTTCCATAGAAATAGAAACTAAAACCCCCTCTGATTTCAACCCATCCGAAAAGTGAAGAGACAGAATCTTTTTAAAAATTGAACCAAAACAGTACACTCCTCACATATTAACAAAACATGATCCAGTAATAAGGAATGCAAAAGTATTGATATGAGATAATTTAAAGGTAATAACAGCTAATACCGATTTATCATGCTGCTGGAAAGGTCAAGATAAAGAACATCTATCCACTCCAGGGTTTGATGTGTAAATGATTTAGTATTTATAAACTTTTATAAATTATTTAAATCTAATCTCATCTGTACAAAAACACACACCACACATTCCACATACACTGCATTTTTTTATTTAACAAGTCAGTAAAAATCGAACTACACCCCAAAACCCTAGAAATGTATAAAATGCTAGAATATAAAAGAAGTTGTGCTTTCTTTTCACTATGACTGTGTGATAACTATTACTCCTTGTTTATTTTAAAAATAAAATGTTTTTTTAAGCCTAATATTTAGTTTTTAGAATGAGATTTTCATTACAAGAATACAGACTGAAACACAAAATCATTTTCAATGTTTTTCCTTAGACTGGCACACATATTTGTATTTAATCTGTTGATTTTGAAACTATATCAATAGTTTGGATTAATTTTAGACTTGGGCTGGTTACCAGTATCAACATATACCAAGGTTTAAAAAAGTTAGTCGAAAAGTAAAAAAAATGTTCTGTCATACTGTTCCTACGGTTTAAAGTCCTTTTAATTAATGGCAGAGAAAATGCCAAAGTTTTGTCTGCCTGTAAGGACCATAGACTAATGCAGTGCTGACGTACCTTCATTTGCTGCTGCACACTGCTGACCAGCTGGCTGAAAAAAGGCTACTACCACCTTTTCCTCAATTACAAGAAAGGAAAAATTGACAGTTGAGACATTTTGTAAGAAAGGTTTGCCAAGGCTTGGGTGTTGTCTATGTGCAGCATCAGAAGACAGGGTCAGTAACTGCTGGGTTCTTTAAAATCGTGTAGACGATAGGTTTATTTGAAAGATGCATTAAGGATTCAAGGAACTTTTGTTGTCCTACCAGCTCATATTAACATATTTATGGCACAAAACTCGGACTCAGGTCCCGGGAACATGACAGAACTGGTGCGACAACCTGTACCTGCTGGTTCAAAGATGAGCGTCAACACCACTCGACCTTTGCAGACAAAGACCACCTTCGCAGATATTAAACTTTGTCTAGGAATTTTCTAATATCAAAGTTTTGATTTAGGTTTTTGATGATATCTTTATCCGTATGTAAATTAAAGATGACGTATTAGGACGGGGCTATTTAATTACAAAATCAGTTGGGCCAGATTTAAAAACTAAGGCCATGAACTGGGCAGGACATTTCCCCCAGACAGCAAGTGAAGGTAAATATTTCAAAGAAGCTAAAAAAGATGTATTGGCTTGCATGTTTAACGTTTATTCACTTAGTCACATAAAATGTGCATTAAAACAAAATAGTCAAACTGATCTTGAACCAAACACAATATATTGCTAAAATCTTTTTTTTCTGGGATGTTTAGAGCTGAAAGTGAAAGAGCATTAAACAGTAATGGTGGATTAAAAATATTAACTGTGCTTCTCAACTGTACTTGAGTTGTTTGCAATATATTTTCTTTTGAAATAACAAATTCTGTTTTGTCCCTATTTGGGCCCATCTGAGTCAGTCACAACTCAAGTGCATGTAATCAGGTGTATAATGTTAACAATTTTGTACAGATGTTTTCTTTCTATTGGAATTAATGCCCTCATCTCATCAGAGTACATCATAAAGTGCGCATACCCCAGACTCACCAGTAACATGCACAGACTTAAGCCAATTTAAGTATTATCTATTTCACATTCTTGTTTTTTTTCTTTACATTGTTTTTTAATGCACCACACAGAGCAAAGGAGGGAAAAATAATTTTGATCCAGCGTACAAATAGCAAAACTGACAAAGTTATAAATTACCCGAACAGGGCCAGCAAACAAAACCAAAAACAACTCGACCAGAGCGGAAACAAGAACAAAACAGAGTCCAGGTGGGTGACTCAAAGGTGCGGGCACAGAGTCCAGAAAGACGACCAGAAGGACGTCCCAGAGTTCAGAAGGATGACGAGGAGGTTGTCCCGAGCTGACACACACTTCAGGTGGGAGACCCAGGAGGGCCATCGGGACCCTGACGAAGTCTAGGAGGCCGGCGACGACGGATCTGCTGACCTGGAGGACGGCGATGAGAAAGCAGATGATCTGAAGGTCGATGACGGAGCCTGATGTATTAACGAAGAGGCTGGTCCTGGAGCAGACGCTGAAGGAACAGATGGTCAGGAGGCTGGCTGAGCAGAGTAGAGCACCTTCTGAGGTCCTAATCAGGAGCCCAGCGGTGGAACTCAGGAGACTCGGAGCCACGGTGGAGTTCTGGAGAGCAGTGCAGGAATCGCTGGAACCTTTGGCGAGGCCGTGAAGATCTGCGGCAGAACTCTGAAGATTTGCCTTTGTGGCTCCAAAGATGGAGGCGGTTCATCTTCAAACCCCTCTGGAACAAGAAGGAGAGGCGGTTCGCCCTTGAACCCCTCTGGAACAGGAAAGAGAGGCAGTTCGTCTTCTAACTCCTCCAGAACAGGAACAGGTACAACAAGAGGCGGTTCGTCCTCAAACCCCTCTGGAACAGGAAGGAGAGGCGGTTCGCCCTCGAACCCCTCTGGAACAGGAAAGAGAGGCGGTTCGTCTTCGAACTCCTCCAGAACAGGAACAGGTACAACAAGAGGCGGTTCGTCCTCGAACTCCTCTGGAACAGGAACAGGAAGTGGAGCCAACCTACAGCGCAGACAGGAGCTGAAGTGTCACGCCCACAAAGAGGCTGAGGGAGAGATGTAGTGCAGCGGGCTGGTTCAAGTCTCAAGTCTCCATGTAGTAATACCGTAAAAGCACATCTGGCGAAGCTCATTACCACTGCAGGAAGAGCAAGTCTATACAGTCAAAGTTCTCTTTTAACCTTGTAATGAAATCTGTCATGACATCAGTGATTTGTGAGGAAGATGGGAAGATTTTGTGGAGGGTGGGAAAATGCAATATTCTGTCAGAGCTCTTACACCATTGTGCATCAGAAGGTCCTGAAAAACCCTCCACTTTAGCTGCCCTCTCCATGGGTTCCCTTGGGATACTTTGTTCAAAAAGTAGGGTGTTCTTCAATGTGGTGTCTCCACACATTGTATTCTTTGAAGATTTCACAAAACTGCCGAGTTGCTCCCAGCCATTTGGGCTGGGCCTGTATTAGGATATACTGTGTACATGGTCCATGTATAGCAACACTCCTATTATAATACAAAACATAACACAGTAAATTGTGAGCCCCCTGGACAAGAAAATATTTGTCTAAGGAAGGGGCAGAGGTCTGACTGTGCCTGTAAGGACATGGTTCTTTGTTATTACACCTTAGATCAGGAGAACTAGGTTGACTAGGACACATTCCTTCATCAAAGCTGTTTCTGAAGGGACAACAACCAGATGCAGGAGATAAATGTGTTGCCTGAACTGGCTATAAAAAGGGGCTGTGTTCAAAGTTCTTGGGGATTCCTTTTGCATTTGACTCTGTGGTCAAATGTAAAAGATTGGTGGACAGATCAGTAATATCTGATATTGGCCTGGTTGAAATAAAATCCAACAAAGTCTCTCCCTGATGAAAAAAACCAGATGCAGGAGATAAATGTGTTGCCTGAACTGGCTATAAAAAGGGGCTGTGTTCAAAGTTCTTGGGGATTCCTTTTGCATTTGACTCTGTGGTCAAATGTAAAAGATTGGTGGACAGATCAGTAATATCTGATATTGGCCTGGTTGAAATAAAATCCAACAAAGTCTCTCCCTGGACCATTCTCACATGGGCATTTTAACAGTGACCAAACCCCAATACACAACAATGGCCTAATGGGGTTTTTGTAAAGATTGAAGAGGTAGGCTGCAGCACAAAAAAGCATTACAGTAATCTACCTTATTATATCCACAAAATAATGGTCCTAATCTTGGTTTAGACCAGTGTAAACAGTCTTCCTTCAAATTGTCAACAACCAAGCCTCGCCAGTGTGTATGGCTGCCCCTCATAAATATGCTAACACCACTGCCACCATGCTCCCCTATGCTCTATCATAGAGCATAGAGGAGCAATTGTTTTTAGTGAACCCTGGAAACCCTGCATGACCTAACACACTCAATCACATGTAATAGGGGATCCACTCTTAACATTCAACAGAGGTAGGCTCAGCAACACTCTGCAAAAAGCATTCAAATTCCGAAAATAATGTACAGAAAGGATTACTTCTGTATGAAGACGGTTGTACAACAATAAGGCCCTGTGTGTTTAGTTTTTCAGTTAGTATATGTATCAGTCTTTTTATTTATAAGGTCATGAGAAAATGTTCAAAGTAAAATGCTGAATTTTACACGCTTCCTCCCAAACTTGCGCTATGCTAAACAGGCGAACATCAAAGCTACACAAATTTATACCCATGTAAAAACAAATTTTTAGACATGACAGCATGCATAGCAAGATAAGAAACAATGTAACAGCTGCTTGATTACTCTATAAGTGGACGTTTCAGCAGCATGCAAACTGCAAAATTCTGTAAGTATCTTTATCAGTCGCATCAGCAAAATGTAGACCTCTTTTAACTGGGAGTAGACCAGATAAGGAGAAATTCATCACGTCCTTCATACCATCTGTTGTGGTTTGAGCTACTAACTGCACTGCAGCAGACCAGGAAGTCATCATGCAAGTAGAAAAAAAAGGATAATGCTATTCTGAAGCTAGTGTTCATTTTACAGTCCTGTGTTTGGATGTTTCATGGGCTCCAAAACACACAGCCTCTCCATTTGAATGAGGATTCGTTGAATGTTTAAGATATTTTAATTTGGCTGGAAGACAAATGAATCCTGATGAAAAAACATTTTAAAACCAATGACTAAATGATATCCTCTAGCATTTAATACACTGATAGTCTGAAGAAATAACCAAAATACTGTTAGGTGCCATAGTTTTTATTTGATCCTTATTGTTGAATTTTTAAAAATATTTAATCAATTTGAACCATGCCTCCAAGGAGGCTCCGTGGATGGCCGCCTCGGTACTACACTCATGAGTCAAGACTGAACCTTGTAATTCATATTTGCGAATTCTTGAAAAAAAAAACCTTAAATGGCAAATGTAAACAATAAGCCTAAAATACTATGCTTATTGGATCATAAGGGTCAGTAGCTAGCCTGTTCTTGTTTTTTTTTTCCCATTTGCACTTTACTTTGCTGCTATACTACAATCACTTTTACCAGAGAACAATTCCTAAGCATCGGGCAGTCCTTTATTAGCAGTTTTTCTGAGATCCTGGTTAGAAGCATGGGGGCTCTCTGTTAAATTTACTGAAGACGCAGAAAGGTAAAACAGGCAGGTATGCTCGTCAAACTCCACCAGCAAGGACTGTGCGTTCTGCTCCTGTCTATCCACCTGGCAAATGGATCTGCTGCCCTCAACTTTATTGTAAGCTGACTCACTGAACACATCCTGGACAGTGCACTTCTGATGCCGGGGTTCTAGTGTTTTCTAGCAGGTCGCAGCACGGAGCTCTCAGGGAAAAAGAGGGGAAGTGGAATCTGCTTTTAAATGAACAAAGGTTGGTGTACTGATGTCACAGTGTTTCATGAGTCATGCAGTGCTGATCTGGATTGATTTTTCATAAACTGTAAACTGTTTTATTCACTGAGCGTCATGCTGTGTGGATTTGTATAGGACCAACTTGCAGTGAAGGAGGCAGGAGCCAGAGGAATGAATGTAAGATGAGTCTTTAATTGTTCTCATACGCAGACCAGGCAGGAAAATCAGAATCATTCCGAACCAGATCCAGACCAGGACACTGGGTGACCAGACATGACGAGGGTAACAATGACAACAGAAGGATCCAGCCCCGAACAATGAAAACAAAGGGGCTTAAATACCAACTGATAGGACAGGGAGAATCAATGAGAAACGAGGACCAGGTAATTAGATAGACAAGGAACAGCTGGGCTAGGCTACTGTACACAGGAGGATGGAAAGACAGGGTAAACAATGACCTGACCAGGAAACTAAACGAAACAAAACAAAACACAGGTTGGCAAGACACTGAGGAAGTAACCCTTTTTTGTTTTGACAAGAGTTAACATCCCACTACAAGCCTGCACATCAGAGGCAGATAACAACCATGGAGACAAAGAATTTAGGCTCCATCATTGTTGTTTGTGGGGATTTTACCAGGAGAAACCTCTCCAATTAACTTCCAAAATACAGACAGTGTAAAACCCACTGGACTACTGTCACGATACTTTTAAAAGATGTATATCAACAGGGCTGCTTTGGACTTTCTGATCACTGTCTGCTACATCTCATTCCAACCTATAAGCAGAAATGAAAAACTTCTTAGCCTGCTTTGTGGACTGTTACGAAGTTGACTGATGAGTCAAAGCAGATGTTAGAGGCCTGTTTTCATTGGCCTGTTTGGAGTGTTTTGAAGCTCCAGCCACTAATCTGAATAAGTTTGCAGAAACTGTGAGATCATATATGAGTTTTTCTGAAGACATCTGTTTGCAGACCAAGATCTTTCGCACATTCAACAATAAACTATGGTTTTACTCAGCCATTAATTTCTAAACTGCAACAAAAGTAAGTACATCCCTGAGTAATAAGGTCCAAATTGTGTCCAATTAGCCAATTTCCCTCCCTGATGGCTCTATTGTTACAAGATTTCAGGTGTGAATGGGAAGCAGGTGTGTTAAATTTGGTGTTATCGCTCTCACACTCTGTCATACTGGTCACTGGAAGTTCACCTCATGGTTCAACTCTCTGAGGATCTGAAAAAAATAATTGTTGCTGTACATGAAGATGGCCTACACTGTAAGAAGATTGCCAACACTCTAAAACTGAGCTGCAGCACAGTTTCCAAGACCATACACCAGTTCAACAGGACAGGTTCCACTCAGAACAGGCCTCACTATGGTCAACTAAAGGAATTCAGTGCTTTGTGTCATATCCAGAGGTTGTCTTTTGAAAATAGATGTACAAATGGTGGTGCAATGCTTGCAGAGGTTGAAAGGGTGGGGGGTTGGCCTGTTGGTGCCATACGCCACACTTCTCAGATGGACGCCTGTTCTATAGAAGATGAACAAGAAAGCCTGCAAACAGTTTGCTGAAAACAACCAGACTAAGGAAATGGACTACTGGAACCACTACTCTCCCTCCCTCTTGCCTGCTTCTGCATCTGCTTTTGTCTGTGTTTTTCTTAGAGCCTCACTTTACATATCTTCCAAACTTGCAAATTATGGATTTGGTCAGCTGGTCTCTCAATGCAATTGATCAAATGCAGAGCGAATTGTTAAGAGAGGCAAGCCGCAAGCTGGATACGGTTCTTGAACACAATCGTAGCCTGGAAGCGGCTTTTGGACTCAGAGGTGAAAGGATTTAATCATGCAGAAGGTTGTTCGCTCGAGAACTGCGGGAAAGTCCCAGAAATTTGAATATTTGGATCCGCAATTGAGAGATAACAGTAAAAACTCTTAATGTGGTTGGAAATCCACACAACTGCTTGAACCACAACATTTATTGTTTTTCTAAATCTGGTGCCCCAATGTGGCCTTCTCAACTTCTGCTAAGTGGCTATCGACAAAATATCTCCTGGATGTTATGTAAACATGGCGCTCTTTCCCAGCACCCCCAAACAGCTGTGACCCACATAAGACTTTGCGGCCGATTGATAAAACTTCCATCTCTCTCCTCAAGGACAATGGCGCTCTATCTGTGTTGACAGTCTAATTCTTGCACACACTCTCAGTTATATATTCGCACCCCAGGATTCCAACGCACTCTTGCAAAATCTTTTCTTCTTGTGTGTTGCTTAGCCCTGCACCTAATTGTGTGATTTCATTACTTTTTCATAGATTCTTAGTTTTATCAGAAGGATTACCAGCGAAAACCAAATATTATTAGTAATAGAAAATTTGGACCATAGCTGCTCTTACACCAATGACCCAGCTTTCTTAGTTAGACTACAATGTACTGTTATTACTTAGTTCAACTTCAGTACCAGTAAAAGCAATATATTATTAGCACCTGAAAATGTGGATTAAAGCTGTTTTGTATCAGTGACTCATCTACCCTAGTTAGAATTCAGTAGAATGTCAGGATCTGTGCCATGTTTGTCTGTTTGGTGCTGTTACTGTTCTTAGCCTCTAGATGGCGTTGGAACCGGAGGAGAGGTGACAGGTGTTCTCTATCTTCTTGATGATCTGCTGAGGAGTATTTAAGGAGGAGGCTGCCAGCAACTCACTGCCAGAGTGTTGCCCTTTGTGGTTACCTGAACCTGACTTTGCCTTCAGCATCGCACCCCACCTGGATTACTGTCTTCTGGAAAGAAGCTATCCAGCTCCATGAACTAAGAGTCAAGCCTCCTGTTACCTCATTGGATCAAACCAGCTGGCAGTCTCCTGATTCCTTCGTTCCATGGATCTCCTTCTGCGTACCCTGTCCACCCTCCTTCTTCCATTGCACCAACTACAGAAACTCTTGGACCATCTATCATCCTGGCACACTAGTATTCACAGTCTCCAGTCCCACGGGTAAACAACTTCCTGGTCTCTCCACCCCTCTCTGGCGGATCTCTCCTTCAAATCAGTATGACAGAATTATCATTTAAGAATATAGGTCCAGAGTTTCCCCTTGCTTACCGTTCTGTTTATTTTACAGTTGGTATTCCGGTTCCAGTTTCCTGCACATTCCTACATACTGTAAATAAACTCCTTACCTTTAAACTCTGTCTCCTGAATTGCTTTCTGCATGTGGGTCAAATCTGTTCGAAACAGTATGACAGAATGATGAGATTATCAATATTATCATCTTCTTTCAGCATAAAATGCTTTATTATTAAGAGTGGCTTGGAACCAATTTCTACCAGTAAACCCGGAAGGATTATTAATTATTATTACTCCCAAGGATTATTAGTGTCATTTGATGTACCGTATTTTCCGCACTATAAGGCGCACCGGATTATAAGGCACACCTTCAATGAATGGTCTATTTTAGAACTTTTTTCATATATAGTGCGCACCGGATTATAAGGCGCATAGAATAGAAGCTACTGCAGTCAAACGTTTGACTGGGGTTGCGTTATGCATCCACTAGATGGAGCTGTGCTAAAGAGAATGTCAACAAAACAGTCAGATAAGTCAGTTAAACTTTATTAATACACTACAAACCAGCGTTCTGATAACTCCATTCACTCTCATGGTAAGGTCTCCTCTACATAGAATTCTATTAAATAGAGCCAACCGCACGTTAGGAATGCATTGGAGTCTATGAAGTTGAAATTGAAATCAAACGTTAGTTAAAACGTGAAAGGGAACTTTTCCCTGATTCAGTAAACACGTAAAAGAAACAGTTTGATGCACTAAATCAAACGTTAGTACTGTTAACCTTTCCTGTTTCTGTCCCCTGACCATAGTCTGATGACACAGGGGAGACACTTTCTCCAGGGCCGAAGTTACTAGTTTCCTCGGGGTTAACTCCCTAACTCATACGTTGCTGAGTTGAGCATGAAGAAACAGCATCAAAACACTGAGTTGTTGACAAGATTCGGGGTTCTTTTTAATGACTTTGCAGCACGTAAAAACACAGGGCTTACAGACTCATACACCGCTGCTCCGGTCGCCGTCTCTACCCACCCCACACACACAATAATACCGACGTCACTCCTTCACTCTTGATTCTCAGCTACGGCAGCACACAGCGCCACCTCTGTCCAGAGGAGTAATGTCAACATCTTCCATACACACACGAAACCTACACCCCACACACTGAGCTTCTAATCACATATAGTTCAGGCAATTCCTGCAACAGTACATTCAAACGTTATACACACACAAGTGGTGTTGGACTAGGAGTAAGCACAGTACAGGTGTTTACCGCTATTACTTCGGCGACACCCCTGACTACGGTAGCCGTAATGCTGCAAGCGGTGCGGCTTTGTAGTTTACCAGTCGTACTGAAACATTTTGACAGAGCGCCGTGTACAACCAGTATGGATCAACCAATTAACCAATTGATCCATATATAAGGCGCTCCGGATTACAAGGCGCACTGTCATTTTTTGAAAAAATTAAAGGTTTTTAAGTGCACCTTATAGTGCGGAAAATACGGCATTTGATTTTCTGTATCATTGTAATGTTTTTCCTCATGTACAGCACTTTGAGTGCCTTGTTGCTGAAAAGCGCTATATAAATAAACTTGACTTGACTCCAAGGTGACCACTGCCTTGCTAAGAAAACTGAAGGTGAAGGCACTGGATTGGCTAAGCATGTCCTCAGACCCAAAACCTACTGAGCATCTGTGGAGCATCCTGAACCAGAAGGTGATTGAGCACAGGGTCTCTAACATCCACCAGCTCTGTGATGTTATGGAGGAGTGGAAGAGGATTCCAGTGGCAACCTGTGAAGCTTTAGTGAACTCAGGCAGAGCAGGAAAATGAAGGTGGCCACACAAATTATTGACACTTTGGGCACAGTTTGACATTTTTACTTGGGAGTGTACCTACTGTTGTTGCCAGTGGTTTAGACATTAATGGCTGTGTGTTGAGTTATTTTGAGGGGACAGCATATTTATACAAGCTGTACACTAACTACTTTACTTGCGTCGTCCCATGAAAAGATATAATAAAATATTTACCAAAATGTGAGGGGTGTACTCACTTTTTTGTGGATTATGCTAAATGGAGATGGTAAAGTAAAAAGATTAGGGCAAAAAAGAGAATTCTAATTGCATGTGAAACTGGAGTGTATAGTTATAGTTTTCATTTGTTTCCAGCCTTAGAACAGTCATTGGAAGGGTTAGGTTGTAATAGCTAAAATTCAGTCATACAGACATACAGGGAAAACTTACATTGTTGATCTTGAGCTTGCTCTTGTCTTGTTTCTGCAGGTGTCCTGACAGCTGATAGAGCACTGCTCTGCTGCGGCGCCGATTGGCGTTGAAGCCTGGAGGGCGAGTTACCTGATGCACCTGCAAACCCGTCTCTTCATCTGGGAATGAGATGGAAACATGCTGTTTTTCAATCCAATCCACAACACAAAGGCAGAATTGAAACCAGTATCTGTCTGATCCTGTGCATGTCGATTTCAACAGACCTTTCCTGGAATATAGTTGATTTATAGACAGCAATATTTTATTGATTGAGAGATAATGCAATCTGACTCTATGACTGTCAAACATAATAATGATGCTGTGTCAGTGAAACCACCTGTTCTGTTGTTCACATACTCCTTTTGTGTTAATAGCTTACCTGATATTGACCTGTATTCTGCCTCGGTGAACCTTTATTGACTGGAGCTGTTGTCAGTGCACAATTCAAACAGGCTCCATATCTGTTTCTATAGAACAGAATCAATACTAACGACAAACCTCATTCATGCAATCTTTTCTTTCATATGAACAAAGGTCCACGTGCAGGAAAAAGAAACAAAAGCACACAAATGGATTAAACAGGGGGGCTTAGTCTTATAATGGGAAGATTAAGTCATCACCCCGGCAGAAGATATCTTCTTGTTTATTTAATTTCCTATTTCAGATATTCCCCTGCCCATAATATGCTGTTTTCCTTGGGAAGTACCCACCCATGTAACCAAATTATTTCATCCTCTTCAAGTAAATCAAATTTGTTTACAACATCTAGGATGGATCCTAAGCAATTTGAACAGACACAAACAAAACATTGGTGGCTTTAACTGTATATAACTTACAGTGAATTGCAAAACTGTTCATTCCATTTGAAACACAAATGTCAATGTATTTCAATGGGATTATGTGATATATCGATAAAGTAACACTTAATTGTGAATTGGAAAGAAAATAACACATGGTTTTAATATTTTCTTACAAATAAAAATCTGAAGTGCTTTTGTATTTTCCCCTTTACTTAAATACTACTTACTACAGACATGAACAGATGTGACATACACAAAGTGAACATATTTTGGGGAAAGAACTGCACTTATTGAAACAGGTGAGAACCAGTTAAATGCACACATGTAGGGCTGAGGATAATGTTCTGGTTGATGGTTTTAATGGGAGAGCAAATCTGTCAGTGGCTGTTTGTGTGGAAGGTTGAGAGCAGAGTGAAGTTGAACAGAAACATCTGACAACCCCCGTAAGATTCTTTGTGTTTTAAGACACGTTAGAAGTAATTAAAGGAATAACAATTTCAGTTCTGGTGACAAGAGCAATGTTACAATAGATAATTGTCTGCTGAACTGCATTCCTACCATGTTTTAATTAACTTTATAATGTTGGTCTCTGATAAACAGAAACATTTCTGAGTTACTTTTCTGAAAAACAAGTCTTTGAGTATTGAGAACACTTTATATACAGAGTTTTATATTCAGATACAGAAGATCAAACTTCCTTTAACAACATCTTACAATTTGACATTTTGAAGTTATACATTTAGTCCATGCATTTGTTACTTCGAGGCTGGACTATTGTCATTCTTCACTCTCAGGACGTCCACAAAATGCAGTTAAAAGCCTTCAGCTGATCTAAAATGCTGCAGCAAGAGTTCTGATGAAAATTAAAATGAGAGGTCATATTTCTTCTAGTTTAGCTTCCCTTAATCGGCTCCCTGTTAAATCCAGAATAGAATTAAAAATTCTCCTTCTCATATATAAAGCCCTTAATAATCAGGCTCCATCATACATCAGAGATCTGATTGTTTTATATATTCCTAGCTGAGCACTTTGTTCTCAGACTGCAGGTTTACTGGTGGTTCCTAGAGTCTCCTGTGGAACCAGCTCCCAGTTTTAGTCTGTGAGGAGTGGCTTAGGTTATCCTGAGCTATCTCTGTAGTTCTGCTACTACATGCGTAGACTGCTGGAGGACATAATGACCACTTTCACACTCTGTGCTACATTCTCATACTACTCTCCAATTTTGCATTATTTGTAGGGGTATGTCCTGTAACTGGTACATTGTCAGTTCGAAACCCCACTCTGTCTGTCTCAGTCATTGTGTCTATAGGCAAAACACTTCACCCGCCTTGCCTGCTGATGGTGGTCAGATGGCTCGGTGGTGCCAGTTGTATGGCAACCTCACTTCTGTCGGTCTGCCCCAGGGCAGCTGTGACTATAATATAGATTATCACTGTCAGTGTGTGAATTAGTGTATGAATGGTTGGATGACTGATGACTGTAGTGTAAAGGGCCTTGGGGTCTCTGGGGCCTTCTTTAACATAGAAAGTACTCCTGAATCAATCCTTATGTGTGTTTTTTGTGTCTGTTCTACATATCAACACTAAATAAACTGAATTGAATTTAGCAGAATATCGTGTTTACGCAAATTGTTTGCTACACTCTTGATGACTTAAACTCTTAAAAATGTACTTTAATATCCTGAATGAAAGCTTGGGAAGAAGACTTTTCTAAAATCGAACAGAAAGTTGGTTTTGATCTTACTGGAGACACTCATGCAAAGCCTGTGTGTCTAACTGTTGCTAAGAAGAAAACCCAGTTGTGAGACCCGTCTCATGAGATGTACATTGGCTGTAAAAGTTTTCTCAATAATGGTTACATGGAACTTCTTTGGCTAGAATTAATGATGCAGATCTAAAGACAACGTGTTTCGCCCTTCCAAAGTTATCAAAGACTGTTTATTTTGACCTAGATGATCTCACAGAACAGGCAGAACTGGGGAGGCTGAAGGGTAGGGTCTAACGGTACAAAGAGGGGAAGGTGGATGGCTCCCTCTGGGTATGGTTCAGTTTTGGCTCAAGCCGAGGAGCTCAAGTATCAAGGTGTCTTGTTCATCACTGATTGTAGGATGGAGGTATAAATGTTAAGACAGATTGGATCTTAATCTGCAGTAATGTGGGCATTGCTTCGGTCTGCCATGGTGGTGAAGAAAGAACTAAGCTAAGAAGCAAAGCTCACTCAGGCTACACTTATGGTCATGTGATATGGATCATGACGAAAGAATCAGATTCTGTATACAAGAGGCTGAATTGAGCTTCCTACCTCAGCCTTAGATATCTGGTAAGGTTAGAAAACTGAACCTGATCAAACTGTTTTAAGCTGTTTTATAGGTTGGCCTTTATTCAGTGTTTTGGACCTACTGAACATTTGTAAGACCTTTAAATTAAGGTTGGCTTGTGTTTTACTTCTGTCAATATGAACAGCCCATCTAAGCTAAACAATTGGTAAGAGTTAGGACAGTAATGAACTGTAGAACAGAATAAATTCAACAAGAATACTTGTGTTCAAATTTTTGGCATGCTGATTTCATACTTTCCATAACATAAAGAAACAATGTTATGACATCAGAACATCTTAAAGTCCAATTGGGATAGGGCGGAATAATTTTTAGTTTCAGAGTTCCCGGGCAAAGGTAACAACCGATGGCTGTAATATAGCATTTCATTTTCTAGAATAAAGGTTGTTTGTGTCCTGAGTGTCACAAAGCAGAGGGAGTTCAATAAAGAACACCTAATTGTGTGTGTGTGGCACCAGCTGGTTCTGCTGGATTGTCTCAGTCATCTAAAAGCAAGAGCATTGCTGCACTTTGCGTAGGTGGGGGTGAATTAACTGAGGGCTGACATTCGTTGTTTATTCAAAAATATGACAGAACATATGGAGTCTTAAACCTGCATTTAAATCGCACACTTAATAAATGTCTCACTTCAGAGAATTCCAAGAGACTAAACACATTTGTCTGTCGCCAAAGAATGCATTTCAGATTAGATTATATTTTAAAAAGTTCATTTATGGTACGCATCTGTGTTTTATGGGTTGAAAGCGTCTTCTGATGGGGTTTGAACCCCAGGTTTGATTTCCCCATCCTCCTATACTATTGTCTTATGTAACAGCCACATAAATTGTGTCCGTTTCTGAGGTAACCATGGAAACTCTAGATGACACTGCAAGCCCATGGTTCAATTACTAAAATACATTTTCCACCAACTTCTGAGCCTGCTGCTTGTCTGATTATTACTCTGCTAAGCTGTTTTCCTTAAGATTTTAAATATTTACTGGACTTGGACAATATAGAATTGACAAACAGGAACTGACTTAAATGTAAAACAAAGTCAAAAAGCAAAGGTAAGCTTGAAACGTTCTCATAATAAAGAATTCAAGTCAAGCTAAACACAACTGGACAAAACACACAAACTACATAAAAAGAGTCAGAAGCTCAGCCCTCTTTTTGTATCTCTTAGTGTTCTTCTAATATAGTCTTGAACACCTTTGGGATTAATCAGAGCAGAGGCTGCAATTCTGGTTTTCTCGACTAACTTTGAACGCACTCCTAAACCTTGAGGGAGATGTTTACAGAATGGCTAACGTCGCTGTTGCTGGCAACCGTGGTCCATCAACAAACTGGACTTTATAGGTTAAGAATATATTGTCATCAAAGTTAATGTACATGTAAAGGTAGATGCACAGGTACTTTTGGCAATAGGATATTTAACTTCTTAACTCCAGGTGTGTAGCTTATAGAATGCCAGTAATGTCAGTATTTCAATACATATGTTTATAGTTTTGATGAGCACTTTAGTTCCTTTCTAATGTCCACCATCTTGGATTTCAATAAAGCCACCCTGGATTTAAGGGTGAACATATCTTACTATAGTTTTTCTTCTGATGTGCAATATCACAGAAAAGTACCTAGATATTTGTACACTACAGAGAATTTAAGTGCACCCTTCCATCAAACATTTTGACAGGTGGGCGGGACTTCCGGTGGGGGGCATATGGGCGCCATGTGGTTGCCATGTGGGCAGGGGGGGGGGGTGTGTCCAAGGGGCGTAACAGTGGATGTTGATTGGTTGTCGTCATTAGGGGCGATACCTTAAATGAGTCAATTAAAACACAGGGGTGTGTTTAAGGGTGTTACGGAAGGCCTTAAATGAGCCAATTAAAACACACAGGGGTGTGTTTAAGGGTGTTATTAATAATCTGTATGTTTTTTTCAGGCGTTAATACATCTAAAAAACAAAACAACAAAAAAAAAGACATGCATCCTTTTATATTTTTAAAGGTATAATCAACTTAATGTTGACCTATCACATGAAATCCTAATAAAGGAACTGTGTAACCTGACAGAATTGTAAGTTAATTTTTGCTTTACAGCAGGACCTATTTGTTGAATATATGAGCCAGTCTAAATCCGTTCAAAATAGAAAAGACCTAAAAAGTAAATAAAAAAAATTGTGCTTCACTACATCGATGGAACGAGAAAAACCTTCAGCTTCTGCATCAACATACTGGAAAAGCAGCTGAAAATAGGTAAGACGAATATCAGATTAACAGAAAAAAAAAGAACATCAGTATACTGTTTCCAAGTTACAAATTGACTAGCAATGATGTGTTTGTTTTTGAATCATGAGAGACTCCATTTTAGGAAAAAGGAATGATAATTTAAGTTACCTGTAGCTTTTCTAAAAAACATTTTTACTTTTTCATCTTAGAGTTACAGGGGGTTACAACTGTTAGGGGCAATGTCAGGAAAGGGGCAGTTACGTCTGTTTCTTAGATAACATATCACCTTTGAACTCAAGAAGGGTTTTGGTCTTAAAAACATAGGCAGCTGAAATAGGTAAGACGAATATCAGATTAACAGAAAAAAAAAGAACATCAGTATACTGTTTCCAAGTTACAAATTGACTAGCAATGATGTGTTTGTTTTTTGAATCATGAGAGACTCCATTTTAGGAAAAAGGAATGATAATTTTAGTTACCTGTAGCTTTTCTAAAAACATTTTACTTTTTCATCTTAGAGTTACAGGGTTACAGTTATTCTATATCCCAACTGTTAGGGGCGATGTCAGGAAGGGGCAGTTACGTCTGTTTCTTAGATAACATATCACCTTTGAACTCAAGAAGGGTTTTGGTCTTAAAAACATAGTCTTTGCAGTTGAGATAACACTGTCATGTTCTGGTATAAATACTGTGTGTAAATGTTGGGGGCTCTGTTTCACTGGTTAACCTCAGTGTCAGGGTCTTCAAATGCCGAATGTCGAATGTCATTGAACCATAACACTTGTTACATTGAAAAATACCAGTACTGACAAGAAAAAATGTCGGTAAATATTTCAGGAAACCCGGAAATTGTGGCTTCTTCTTCTGATAATTCACAAAAGCACAATGACATCTTAAAACGTAAGTAAGTAAGTAAGTATCATTAAATGCATGTGAATGTTCTCAATTTTTGTTTATATATATTGTTTATATATATATATATATATATATATATATATATTTTTTTTTTTTTGTTTCTTTGTCATAGAACCCACCGCTGATGACCTTGATGATTTCATCTTGACACAATCAGATTATGGTAAGTAAATGTTAAATGCAATAATATATATATATATATATATATATATATATATTATAGTTAACCCTTGACAATGTTTCAATTTATAGATTTGATGAGAGAGGTAAACCCGAATGATCAAGTTGGAGGGTTCAGCAGCTGGAATCGACACTCTAAATTGAGAAGGCGAATTATCTCCAAACAAGAAAAACTCCCAACTACATCTGAACTTTCTTCTAACACAGAAATTACGACAGATTCTTTGAATACTCCTCCGCCAATTATCATCATTTCCCCTGAAGACACACCGGATAAGTTACCGGCACCTCCAGAAAGTAAGTCCTAAGAACTAACTGTTTTTCTTTGAGAGTGAATGTATTTTATTTATGTGTTATTAGAGACTTTTGTTTTAAACCTCAGATAAAACTGTTTACAGATTCGACTGAGAGCTCTGTGGAAGACATAGTTGTCGAGCAGGAGCAAGGTAAGGAAATAAAAATTAAATAAAAACAATATATATATATATATATATATATATGTATTTTAAGCATAGTTCAATAAAAATGTCATATAAACCTGTTTACAGATACATCCAAAGATGCCACATTAAATCCGCCCACCAGAAGGTCGCTTTTCAAAGATCAAGACAGCTTTCAGCAGAACGGCACAGTTTCAGTCCAACAAGAAGTGAAATCTGGAGGTTTTACCGCAAAGAATCGGAGTAAGATTAAAAAAAAAACTTGTGTATTTTAAAAACTATTTTCGTTTTATTTATGAACGCTGTGCTGCGCAGCGTAAGATAACTTTTTATTGTCTTCTGTTTTTACAGAATATTTAACCCCGGCCAAAAGACAGTGACTCTTTGCGCTACAATCCCGAGCAACGCTAGTGAGTGGTTTAATGAACGGTACGTTTTAATTCATACATACATACTGAATTAATTTTAATTCCCCTTTTTTTTTTTTTTTTTTTTTTTTTTTTTTCAGCTTTAATGTGATTATTTCAATATATATATATATATATATATATATATATATATATATATATATATATATATATTTATTATCTTTTATTTATTTTTTTTTCTTTATCTTTCCAGAGGCGACGTTGATGGTGGAGCAGATTTCATCGAGACCTGGACAGCGCAGGAAGACAGTCTCTACAGCCTCACGGAATCTTCGTAATAAGACCTCATCGTTAACGCTTCTGGCTGCATGTCAGATTCTGTTAAAGAAGCATTTTGGTGACGTCAAGGTGATTTTAAACTGAACTGATCACTGTGTTTTTTTTTTTTTTTTGTTTTTTGTTTTTTCTGTAGGTTAGTTTTTTTTTTATTTTCGTTTCTTATGTTCATAGAAAATGGATAACCGAATCAGACTTGCCCTGGATGAAATAAGAAATTTAGTTAATGAACTTAACGAAATTCCCGTTAATGCAGAAGAAAATAGCACACCGTCTCCACACAGCATTGAGCAAAATGATCCACCTGACACTCATCATAACCCCTCTACGACACACTCCGCAGATCATCACGGGGGTCATTTCAATACGGGAGTAGCGGTTAGTTCTGATCAAGTAATCAGACTTGCCCTGGATGAAATAAGAAATTTAGTTAATGAACTTAACGAAATCCCCGTTAATGCATCTCCTGCTAACAGTGAAAATTTAATAAATGAACATCAGCACGGTGACGTTTTAAACGTAATCAATCAGGCTCTTTCTGATTTGAACAGCGAACCGTCTCCACACAGCAGCATTGAGGAAAATGATTCACCTGCACACGCCGCAGATCGGCACTGTGATGTTTTAAACGTAATCAATCAGGCTCTTTCCGATTTGAACAGCGAACCGTCTCCACACAGCAGCAGCATTGAGGAAAATGATCCACCTGACACTCATCATAACCCCTCTACGTCACACTCCGCAGATCATCACGGGGGTAATTTCAATACGGGAGTAGCGGTTAGTTCTAATCAAATAGAGCGAGATCCTCCAGCTGTGGTTGAACGTGAACATTTTAATAACCATGAAATAAGGAGACCTTTTACCATACCGCCGCCCTGTCCAAGTGACGTTCCAGATTTAGCAGCATTCTATACAGACATCATGCGTATTATAATTGAATTAGCCGACGCTGCGAGATCGTTAACCAGACGTAACGACGTTGTGCAGCTGGAATTAGTGGGTGAAAATCTCAATCGTCACATCACATTTACTGTTACAGATGATGGAAATATGATCCTGCCTGCTTTCGAAAACTTCCTCGACGATTTAGTACAATCGAATGCAAATATACCTGTAGATAATAACATGGAATTTGTTCTTCAGGTTGTTAATGACCCAGCAGGAGGTTCTAAGCGTAAAGCTGCAGGAACGTTAGACTGTGAACTGTTTAATAAGAAAATGCGTCATTTGTATATTATAAACAATACCGGTAATCAGTTATGTTTTGCAATCAGCCTCGCACACGTCTCTGACCCTGAGCTCACGGATCACCGTGCTGTAGAACTGGGGAGGAGATGGCAGCATCAGGCAGGCCTTGACGAGCAAACAGCAGTTACTTTTAGTGATATTGGTAAATTTGAAACCATTCTGAAGAGAAAAATTGTAGTGTTTCACAGAACCACGGGCTCTACTGCTCTGTGTAAATTTGAGACCAGTTTCCCCGATCGTTCAAACCCTCTGTTTTTGCTGTTATTTCAAGGTCATTACTATGGGATAAAAAATCTCAAAGGTTTTATGGGGTGCAGATATATTTGTAATTACTGTTACGCCAGCTATCAGAATGCCAATACACACCATTGTGAAGGTTATTGTCCAGTGTGTCGAACATATAAATGTATGCAAGAGATTAGCAATCCTGTAAGCTGTGCAGGCTGTCAAAGAATCTGTCGTAATTCTTCATGTTTCAGCAGACACAGGGAACCGCGCATCAGAAATAGTGCTGAAAGGCCTATCAGTGACTGTGAATTGGTAAAACTGTGTAAAGTATGCAAACGGATATACGTTATTCCAATCAGTAAACCGAATAAACCACACGTGTGTAATGTAAAATGCAGTATTTGCGGTGAAAATGTACCCCCCAGCCTAGACATTACATGCGATGATCATAAGTGTTACATTCTGCCTTGCAGTGCAATTAATCAGCTTGATGATAAACTGATTTTTTATGATTTCGAATGCCTCGTCAATGAGAGCGGCGTGCATACCCCCTTTCTGGTCTGTGCTAAAACATTGAAAGGTGATGAATGGTACGCTTATGGACTGAATTGCACCCAAAAATTTCTCCTGCATTTCAGGAGGCCAATGTACAAAGGTTACACCTTAATAGCGCACAATGCGCGGGGGTACGATGGTTACCTGATTCTCACAGCAATGCTGCAGTTAGGCATTAAACCACATATCGTCATGGTAGGGAGTAAAGTTCTCTGTTTAACCGACCCTGATTACAGGTTAAAATACATTGATAGCCTGTCCTTCATGTGCATGAAGCTTAGTGCCATGCCGAAAGCGTTAGGCTTTACCGATCAAAGCAAGGGTTTTTTTCCCCACCTATTTTCCTCTGAACAACATCTCCAGTATGTAGGGGCTTTTCCTCCTCCATCCTGCTACGCTGTAGAACGCATGAGTCTTCAAGAACAACAGGTGTTTAGCAGCTGGTACAGAGAAGCGAGCAAAGAGGTCTTTGACTTTAAGAAAGAAGCTATTCGTTATTGTAAAAATGACGTTGAAATTCTTTTTCAAGGATGCTTAAAATTCAGAGACGAGTTCTTTAAGGAGACAAGTGTGGATCCGTTTAAAAGTATCACAATAGCATCAGCCTGCATGAAGGTTTTTGTAACCAATTTCCTTCCTCCTCAAACCTTAGCCATTCCATCACCTCTGGACTACAGACGTAGCAGTAAAACGTTCTCCAGCGCGTCCATTCAATGGCTCGGCTGGATTGCAGACAGCAGAGCCATATTTATCGAGCATGCATTAAATAGGGGTGAAAAGAAAATCGGGCCATATTCAGTGGATGGGTATGCAGAGATTAACGGTGTCAAAGTTGCGTTTGAATTTTATGGCTGTTTTTTCCACGGCTGTAAAAAGTGTTACATGCCTCATGACAAGTGTCCGTTGAGAGGGGTCGCATTTGAACAGTTTTACGCAGCCACTGTTGAGAGAAGCAAGGTGTTACAAACTGTGTACGGCCTTCGTCTCGAAGTCATATGGGAGCATGAGTGGATTGAAATGAAAAAATCAGACCCAGGGTTGATCAGCTTTCTTGAGAAAGTTAATGCACCCGAACCGTTATCCCCCCGGGATGCGCTGTATGGTGGACGCACCTGTCCTATGAAGTTGAGGTACACAGCGGAACCGGATGAAACTGTACACTATGTGGATTACACATCTCTGTACCCTTATGTAAACGCCAACTGCGTTTTTCCCCTCGGACACCCCACCATCATTTACAAAGATTTTGATGACCCCAGCAGCTACTTCGGTATAATCAAAGCTGTGGTCTACCCACCACGTAACCTGTTGTTCCCTGTTTTACCTTACAGAACATCCCAAGGTAAACTTGTGTTCACTCTCTGCTGCTCATGCGCTGAATTAAATTACCAGTCAGGTCCCTGCATGCATAATGATCAAGAAAGAGCTCTGACGGGAGTTTGGGTGACTGTAGAACTATGTAAAGCTTTGGAGTGTAGTTATCGTCTTGCTAAAATCACAGAGGTGTGGCATTTTGAAAAGAGAAGTGATACAATCTTTAAAGGTTACATTCATTGCTTTTTAAAGGGTAAGCAGGAGGCTTCAGGCTATCCATCTGAAGCAGTGGATCAGGAGAGTAAGTCAAAGTATATAAGCGACTACAAACTGCATCAGGGCATCCAATTAGACCCTGAGAAAATCGAGATGAATCCTGCCAAAAGGCAGGTTGCAAAATTGTGTTTAAACAGTTTTTGGGGGAAATTTGCGCAAAGAAGTGATCTGTCTCAGACCACAGTCATCACTAACCCTGAAGACTTTTTCAGCTTCATGTTCTCGAGTAAATACAGGGTTAACTATTTTCATTTTTTCAACCCTGAAATGTGTGTAGTGCAGTGGAATTTCAATAAACATGTCATATATCCACCAAGTAAGACAAATAATGTGTTTATAGCAGCATTCACCACCGCTTATGCACGTTTAAAACTTCTCAGCAGCATGGAGAAGTTACAGGACAGATTGATTTATATTGACACGGACAGTTTGATTTATGTGACAAAAAGTGGTGAAACTCCTCTGGAATTGGGGAATTATCTGGGTGATCTTACTGACGAGTTAGATGGTGACAGCATTTCGGAGTTTGCATCGACAGGACCCAAGAGTTATGCATACCAGACCAAAAACCGTAAAAATGTAATGATACGTGCTAAAGGCATCACTCAGACGCATGAATGCAGCGAGAGGGTCAATTTTGACAGCATCAAAGGGCTGGTCGAGGGCTACTTACAGGGGTCAAGTGAGGGTGTCATTGAAATCCCTCAGCACACGATCAGGAGGGATAAAAAGAGATTCCGTTTGACAAACGCGACATTTCTTAAAAAGTTTCGACTGGTGTATGATAAGAGACGTCTTTTTTCTGACGGGACAACTCTGCCTTTCGGTTATTAGAGTTGAAGAAGAAATAAAATAAAAAGTCACATGGATTTACAGGAGATTGATTTTGATCCTAGATTTAGAGTCCCTTTCTCATGTATGATAGTTGGACCCAGCGGCTGCGGGAAAACTTTCTTTGTAAAAAGTATTTTACAAAACTGTAATCATGTCATGGATATTGTTCCAGAAAATATTGTATGGATTTACACATCTTTTCAACCCATGTATGCTGAATTGCAGAAGATGAATAAAAATATTACCTTTGTGGAAGGATTGCCTCATTCTTTTGAAGATGAAAACCTGTTTCCTCCTGATCAGAATCATTTGATCATTCTAGACGATGTTATTGCTCAAGCCTCAGATGATGAAAACGTGATGAAGGTCTTTACCCAGTTTCGTCACCATCGTAATATGAGTGTTATGATGTTGACTCAGAATGTATTTCATCAGGGAAAGTTCAGTCGCACTATTAGTTTGAACTGTAATTATATGGTGTTGTTTAAGAACCCGAGAGATAAACTCCAGCTGAATATACTGGCCCGCCAAATGTTTCCATCTCAAAAGGGTCTCTTCTTGGAGAGTTTTGAAGACGCAACGAGAGAAGCTCATGGATATTTAATCATCGATTTTACGCCTACCTGCCCAGAACATTTCAGACTGAGAACGGGGATACTTCCTCAGCAGTGGCCTGCTGTGTACGTACCCAGAACAAAGTAAGTCATCATGTCAGCGCGTATAAAAAGGAATTTACCATTATTCAGAGCTTTGTACCAGGCCTGTCCACAGAAACGTAAAGATATTCTCACACACTGCTCTCCCGACTTTATTCAGGCTCTGTGCGAGATTGCACTGAATATCCTAAAAGGTAACATTAAACTATCACCCTCTCAACACCGACAATTGAAGAAACAAAGAAATATCATCAGATTGTTGGGTGATAAAAGAACCGGGATAAAAACTAAACAGTTGGCTCTCAAAAAGCAACGAGGTGGTTTTATTCTGCCCATCTTAACGGCTCTTGCACCCTTGATCGGTGATCTAGTGGGTGGAATCATCAGGAGATAATGTCTCTCAGAACATCGCAGAAGATGTTTCTCATTTCCCCTCATCAATTCAAGCGTCTGACCCAGTCAGACACGTCCATCAGACAGACGGCGGAGGAGAATTTGGATGCTGAAATGAGAGCGATATTAAACGAGCCGGGTTTGACTTCTTATGAAAAAATCAAGAGATACGATGCTCTTCTCCAGAGGTATCTGACTTTACTTAAGCAAGGTGTCAAAGAAGAAAAACAGCGGGTCAGTTTAACGCTGCAGCGTGACACAGAGGTTCCTGAACATGAGCGGTCCCAAGAAAAACAAGGCCCAGGGCAGGACGAGGCCCCTAAGGATCAGGTTCTTACGGAAGTACTGAAAAGCCTTCCTAAACACAATCGTAAAAATGCCGAGTACATTTTGAAGAAATTATCCGAAAGAAGTGAGAGTTGGACTTCGCGAGGTGAATTTGTATTTAACGGAAATATTATAAAGGGGTCCCACATGATTGATTTGTTGAAAAATCTCATGCTTCCGTTTAAAAAATCTGGAGCATCACAAACCCGAGGATGGTCTGACTTTCTACACACCTTGTCAGAGGTAAACATACCTATATCTTCAGTCATTAACCCTTATGCTCGTGAAGAATATAGACGTTTCAAAACAGAGGGTACATCGATTGAAAATGGGGGTACACCCACCAGCGTTAAGCAGAGTAGAAAAAGAAGAAGAAGAAGGCAGATAACTCATTCTCCCTACTGGTCGAGATCTGAGCTGGAAGATCCAAAAAATGCTGATGGGAGATCAAAAAGGTCTCTTCGTAAGACGACACTACCACCCCGATGGATTACATTTTCACCATAAACCGTTATAAGAAAATGAAACATGTAGCCTATTTCTTTTATTCAATAAAATATTTATTGATTATATTTTTCAAGTCTAACTTCGTTCTCTACTTCACACACTAACATATGATATCATTACACAAATATTAAATCATAAGAAGAAAAAAAAAAACAAACAATGAAAAAAAAAATAAGACATTTTAAATTCCATAACAATCCAGAAACATCTCCAAAGAGCATGTTCCGTGAGTATAAAATGTACAACTTTGATTAATGACACATTTCTGATATTTTTTCACAAAGTTAGATACCATTAAATCATTCTTAATCACATCTCCGGTGTATTTCGACAACACTTGCTGCATTGATAATCCGCACGCTCTATGACATAGATAAAAAATGCAATGGTGACCGCACACAGTGGACAGAGTGTTTTGAAGCTGATTATTATGATACAATATTTTTGAGGATCTGTCTTCTAAAAATGTTACGATGCTTGACGGGTAGAACTCGAAATCCGGAGAGAATCCATAAGAGTCAAAAAAGCTGGATTGACCATTCTCATCCAATGTCAGAGCTAGCCAGTGTTCCCCCGGCATGTGTGAAGGATGTGTATTCACGATAAAGTAGGCCGGCCCTGGGAATTTGTCAGCTAGCAGCGGCAGCTGGTCGCACGGCCACACACCGCAAAACAAATCTCCCAGCAGATGACGCATCAGGCTCTCAATTTCATGATTATTCATGCCTGATTAGATTAATAATAATCCACCAGCACACGCCTCTTTGAATCAATCTCTAAAATAGAATCATAACAAGCGTAGATGATCAGCGTGGTGGTATATGGCAACGGGTTTCTGAAGCGCATTTCCAATCTTAAATTCCCACTGGAAACTGGAGATAGAGCATCTGTGTCCTCACCCGGGTTAAGATTAAATGTGAATAGAGAGTATCCTTGATTAAATTCCTGACGTGATATACTCAGTGGAAGATCTTTTAGATGTCGTCCTGTAGCCGTAAACAAGTTGTAATACTCTCTCACTGAATGACCTTGGTTAAAATTTGGCTGGAAGGCTTTAGCAGGAATTTGTCTGCTATCCTTACACAAAGCTAAATATTCCATATCAAAATGATTAAAGTCAAACGGATTGAGATTGCGTGTTCCTGTAAAAGCGTCATGATCCAGTAACGCAATCACCACATACTTGGGAAAGATGCCTAAGAAAAGATTCTCTTGGTTGCATACCCTTGAATTTTCAGGGATGGAATATGTTTTTACATTCACACGTGAAAGTGGATACAGAGCATTTGCTTTCATTAAAGCTGAAGCGTGCCCCAGTCGTACAGCTGGAGAGACAGTAACTTTTTTGATAAAAAGAGATGCTCCTAATATCCTGAGTTTGTAAGTGGAGTCTCTTGCGGCCATGAGACAAAAGGCATCGTTGGCTCTTGTAAGTTTAATTTTAAGGTCAACAGAGTTTAAAAGAAGTCTCTCGCAGAAAAATATGTCGGCATGCAGGGGGCCTAGGAGATGTACCTCCCTGGAATTTGCCGTAAAGCCTGCTCTACTGTTAAGACCTTGGTTAGGGCCGTTAGTTGTAACAATAGAGTTCAGAGCACCTGCAGTGTCTTTATAAAAAAGACCAGAGCTAAACTGGGTTTTTAAAGAATCCTCAGAAAAGTTTAACAATGTCTCAATCATGGCTCTATATGGATGTGTAGCGCTGGATTGTGAAATCATTCGATCCCCGAGAGTGACGTCACACTGACTGAAGATGGTGTTTAACGGGTAGTTGATGAGCCCTACAGGTGCATCATCTGGCAGGTTTGTTCCATTCTCGTTAGTAATTTTCACTCTGAGATGCAACAGCGTATCGTTGAGATCCAGATACTTTTCTCCGTCTCCCGGAATGAAAAACTCGATCGGGCCTCCATCAGTGATTGCTGATAAAGGCTGGATCTCGGTGTAAATTTTATCTTCGATCGATAGCTGCGTCATCGGGGCAGAAAATAAGTCCAACTCTGCCAGCGTGCACTCTGATGATTTGTTATGTAAAAGAGCCATTATTTAAATATATCAAAACTTGCGGATGACTTCCTTCCTCTTCGTTTGTCAGCTGCGACTGATCTCCTTTTTCGCGTTTGTCGTTGTTTTTTAACCGTCCTTAAACGATCACCAGGGGGTCTTGTTCTGGGTCTTTTGGATAAAACCATAATTCCTGAACCTTCTTGACCGTCGATGTGTGCAGAACCACTCATTTTACTCACGGCTCTACCGATGACATCCGAAGCGATATTTGATGCAGCCGTTTTAAGATGGGGTTTTGCAATTGCAAATCCTTTTTTAACCAGAGGGGATACGAAGCGGAATAATTTTGAAAATAATGATCCAATTCCGCGTCCGTACATGACCGGGGCCCCATAAAACCCTGGCAGATTACCGCCTGATTGACTTACATAGTAATTTACAAAGCGATTTGGATCACGTCTCAGACTTAGATGTGCCATGTTCTCTCTTGCCTGCTTGATGCAGTGTTGAATGACCAGCGTAATATGAATGATAACCAATCAATCTTAGAGGTTATATACATATCTCTGGAATAGTTTATACAAATAAAATTTATCTCAGGCTACGTTGTGATATCACCGGTCGGAAGTGTAGTCTTATGACGGTCTTTCCATAGACGAAATTTACAGGAACGTTTTGGTCCGATTTAATTTCTATATTGATATTTTCAATATGTCTTCTGGAGACTGGAAGGTAGTGGGCGGGGTTAAACGTCTGAGTAATCATATCACTGAATGTGCCTTGTACTTTGACGGTCCGCAGTAAAGGTGCAAAAGTGTCGCCTACTATTTGAGGGCTGACCACGTCGCTGTAACAGTATAGGTGATAGAAACCAGCCTTTATATCCGCCGGAAAAGGAGCCAGTTTTGGTTCAGAAACATGAATCCATTCCCCTGGTTTCACGCCAATCATATAAGCTAGAGTGCTGAAGAAGCGTATTTCATACGGACTATTTGCTTGAAATGCAAATCTCTTTTGAACTTTGCTGAATTTAATGCGTAAACCCGATTTCAATTTTTTGAAAAACATTTCCATCTCTGTCTCGAGTTGAACAACGCTGTTATAGTAGCCACTTCTGATCCTTTGCGTATTGATCTCCACATCACCAACCTTCCTCCATTCAAAGTAGGCATCATAATCCGGTAAATTATGCCATGTATGAGGGTATGAAATCTCGGCTAATGCAACCATCCATTGGCCTTCTAAATCAATATGTTGAGCTAAATTTACACGGAAACTTGAACTGGTATTATTTTTAAACACTTCCATGCTAGCATTAGATGGAAGAGTAACGTAAAAGCCATCATCCTCTACCTGACGGTTCATGATGCTGTGTCAACTGTGAGGTTTAGTGCAAACCTTTTTTATACGTTTCGAAGTTCATCAAACTTGATCCAACTGTTGAATTTCTCAGGCCAGTTTTTCCAGCTTACAAAAACCTGTTTGACTCCCTTGACCGTACGTCGTTTTAATATTTTTTCCACTTGATACATCTTGTCGTTAAATATTTTTACTTTTTGAAGTTCCTCAGCGTAAAAGGAACCCTCGATAGGTTCTCCATCCAAATCTTTGAGTTTGTATACAGGAGGAGAACGGGGTATCCGGTCATAGACTGTAAACACTTCATCCGTAAAACTCTGTTCGTATTTTTTGTCAAACACTCCACGGACCTTGGATATTCTGACAAGATCCCCTTGTTTAAACGTTGTCACTGAGTCCTTGCAATATCTGTTGGACTTGACATCATACAGATTCTGAAACACTTGAAAGGCATTTTCTGGGGTCACTTCCATAGGGCTCATTTTAATGCTGGAGTGGTAGGAATGGTTGTAGCTTCTAGCTAGGTTTTGCAGTACATCAACGTACCGCCGGGTATTGTTAGCTGTAAAATATCTCCACATCCTTGTTTTTAATGTGCGGTTAAATCTCTCGACCACTGAAGCTTTGGCTTCACTCGCTGTGGCAAAATGTTCAATACCGTGTTTCTCCATTAAAACTTTAAATTTCTTGTTAAAAAATTCTTTACCGGCATCAGTCTGAAGTTTTTTGGGGATCTGACTTTCTGTAAAAACTGATTCAAATGCCTTTACCACCTCAGCGGCTGTTTTCCTCTTCAAAACTCGTACATACGCCCTTTTTGAAAAGATGTCAATGACTGTTAATAAATAATTATAACCATCATTTTCCATGGCCAGAGCTTGCATGTCACAGAGATCAGCCTGGAACTGCCTCAATGGTCTGGTGACAAAAACTCTGTTTCTCGGGAACTTTATTCTTGCAGGTTTATGTAGAGTATAGGTATCTTCTCCTGATAAAAAATCTTTAACTTTTTCAACCGCAACCTTCTTTCCCGTTTCATCTTGCATAACCCTCCTCAGCCTATCTACACCCCCAAAACTTCCCGGATTTGAAGGGCTATAATATACTTTCTTCATCAGCCGTCTTCCTGCCATCTCTGCCGATTACTTGTTAAATAATGAGAAAAAACACACAGGAGGGTAGATTTATCCTTATTTTTTATTTATTTATTTTTTTTATTTAATATAAACAAAAAACAACCAGAAAACAAAATCAGATAAAATGCAGATGAATTCAAACACTACTAGCTTTTTTAAACAACACTTTTTGGGAAAGGTTACTATGTTCCTACTTTAATTGTATTTAATAGTAAAAAAAGAAAAAAGAAGAAAAATCATATAATGCAGATTAACTAAAGTACTGGAATACTAAAAAAAAAAATGATACAACAACAAGTCATCAAACATGTGAGATCAGTTTGTCAGTCCATAGCACTCTGAAACAGAGTTAAGTTGTTTGAGATGTTCTCATCGACCATGCGATCATAAACGTGCGCTATTGCACTGTGGATGCCTTGTACTGATTTCAGTTCATATAAAACCGTCTTGGCAATCGTCTTCACTCTGAAGTCATCCGCTTGTATGCTTCGAAGTACCAGAAGATTCTGAATAGCAGGAATGAGTTTGGGGGTTACGAGTCGTCGTACGATGCGTTGAAAGTTGACTTGGTAATAATCCTCCCCCAGTACCTCCAGGCAATGGTGTTGACGCTGGCTTGGGTGGTTCGTTATACATCCATAGCAGGTTTCTCTGAGATAGTTCAAAGAGGTTATGTTGAATAAATGAAGTATCGCTGTTTTCACCGTATTGATGAGGGTGGTTGAGAACCAACCGTCAATTTCGTCCTCCTGGTTACTCTCATCCTCTGCTGAAGGCTGAGGGTCCTCCATCGGTTCCAGGGTTTGTGTAGGGACTTCGGTAGAGGGTGAGTAGCCGGTGGCTACCTCCTCCTCCACGACCACCTTCATGTCTTCAGGCAGGACATTCGCGTCTACAGACTCAGCCATGAATAGCGGTGATGGTGAGCAGAGGTCTGGAGAAAGCGGTAGATATTTCATGTTGTATCCTGTAGGTGATGCAGGACTGTAGTGGTTTTCTGAGAATGAGGATGTTGAGGTGGATGGTGAGAAGAGGTCAGGGGAAGGCGGATGATATGGTCCAATGTTGAAGCTTTCATCGTGCTCAGGAGAGAAGTGGATCTCTGCTCGGTGGTTGTAGAGATCCCTGTATGGTGTCGGTCCACTCATTCTCATGATACGATTCTCAGTGTCTGTGAGCTTGCAGTTATCCCCCCGTATATATATCATAGGAAGGGGCGTGTCCTCAGAAGAGGGTTCGTTCTAAACGTAAAACAGGAAACGTCAGCGTTTTTTTCACTGACATGACATCGATCCAACTTCGTGACTTTTGGAAAAGGTCGGAAAGACGATGTCCAATTTCACTCATCTTCTCTGCCCAAGCTTCAAACGGCAGAGCCAGCATTGTCTTGAATACGCCGCAGTCCTGATTGAAAGCCTCCAACACAAACAGATCTGAGGGACTCGTCCGGTTGTTCCTGCGTCTGCTTGCCCGAAAAGACCAGCGGCCATTTGCTGTGGTTTTTGACCCCCACACTGCGCTAAAGAGAGGTTCTCTCTCAGCTATTTCAACATCGGATGGTATATGAAACATTCTCGCCCGTTTTACAGGTCGAGGAGACAGTTCATTTTCTTCTTCTTCTTCTTCTTTCTCCCTCTCCTGCCTTGAGACTGTTTCAGGGCTATCATTAAGGTGCGGGATTGCAAGCTTTAACACAGCCCAGTCGCTGTGGGTGAGTGTACACAGAGCCAGTGATCCATTAAATACCTCGTCTTGATCCAATTGATACAGGCAAAGCTCTCCTATTTCATACATGAAAATATAACCCCAGCTGCCAACCAGGCCATATGGCTCCAAAGACCATTCTTCCTGCAGAGTCTTGAACGGGGGTCTTTGTACCCTGCAGATGTAGTATGTTGATTTCTTAGGAGCATTCAATTCACGGGATGAATACTGGTAGACGGTCACTGGGGTTTCGCACAGAACTGACATACCTCTTGGCCGAACCGAGGTCTGATTTTCAACCATGGTTGTTGAAGTTGATTTTGGATCCTCATCATCGGTAGAGTATGTCACGACGGGAATTCCGATAGGTATCTCCGTTGAGGAAGTATATGATGCAGTTGCTTGTTCATCATCATCATCTTGGCACGCGTTGCGTTTCTCCTCCGCTTGACGATAAACTCTCTTAACTCTAGCCATTGTTGAACGGGTGTTCTTTTTTTCCAACGAATGCTGCATGTAAAGTGCAGAGTTTTATCTCTGTATTTAAAGTAAACACTAAGGCACGCCCTATTGTTTTCATTGGGTTATTCAAGGTTTAACGATGCTTACAAACACACCCCCTCTATTTTTAATTGGTGCTGATGCCAAACAGTTTCCGATAATACCATATTTGTCTTGTTCTATTTATAACAAACACACCCCTGTGTTTTAATTGACTCATTTAAGGTATTGCCCCTAATGACGACAACCAATCAGCATCCACTGTTACGCCCCCCTTGGACACACCACCTGCTTGACCACGTGACCTCCTGCCCACGTGGCAACCACATGGCGCCCATATGCCCCCCACCGGAAGTCCCACCCACCTGTCAAAAAGTTTGATGAAAGGGTGTACTTAAATTCTCTCACTACGGTAAGTCTCGTTATCAGTCATTTTAAAAGCACCATTTTGAAATTAGGAGTATTGCTACTGTAGATCTTAGATGTATGACAACTATCCAAACAGGCTGATCTGAGCAAATCCAAACAAGAATCACATGTCATGATTTCATTTAGCATCGTGGTTTTATGTGGGTTTTTAGAAGTACTATGTCAAATTATTCGCACAGAAATTTAAGCATAACTTTTTCAGACATCTTAAAAAAGTCATTGAAAAAATACTTAAACTTAAGGAAATTTATAAATAATCAAAATAATGTTTTTGAATACCTTCTTCTCTATTCTTCTCTATCAGCAGTTTTATAACAGGTAGATTTTCCTGAGAAAAGGCAAGTTAGACACAAAAACAACCTTTTCCGTCTTAAAATAAACCAAACCCTTAGGGAAACATGGTTGTTGAATCATTATGCTCTGGAGTTCCTTTTTATAAGAAAGAACTGGGGTTTCTCTCAAGGTAGATAAAATATTGAAGAGTCTGCTAGAAAGCTAAAGATTAACTTTGATTCAAGTCTAGCATGTCAAGCATGCTGAAACAAAGCATACATCCAGACTAATAAACTAGATAGTAATTAAAGAATCTGAATAGCCAAGCCAGAGCCCAGTCCTAAATCTGGCTTGGCCTGGTCATCCAGAATCATTGGTGAGTAATGTAGGTGTAATACTGTTGAAATATAGTATCATATTTTGCTGCACTTTAAAGCTAACTAGTTTTCAAGCATATATGTGGCATTTGACTTGAAGTATCAGACTGGTATGGAGGACCAGGAGAGTAACTGAAAAAGACATACAACCATTTCAAATATAACATTTAAATGATACAATTAAAAATCCAATTTAAAAAGCATTTTGTAAATGCACATTTTAAATTTAATTATTAAAGAGGAATTGTAAATTGTATTTATTAATCCATTATTAAATACTGCAATTTGAAAATGTATTTTCAAATCCGATTTCTAAATGGAGATTTAAAACACTCAATTCAAAAATCTGATTATAAATACCTTTCCTTATCAAAGATTTAAAAAAGGTAATTCCTTTTTCACCTTACATTTTCAAATCCTTTTTGCAATTGCATTTTCTTTTTACTTTACCATCTCCATTTAGCATTTCCGTGACCTATACAGCCACACTTGGATCACAACACTGTTGGCTATCTAACCAATGAAAGAGCAACAGTGATTGGTTTAATATGGTTTTCAGTGTGCTCGGGGACCAGAGGGGTCACAGCAATGCTAAATGGAGAGGGTAAAGTAAAAAGAAAATGCAATTACAAAAAGGATTTGAAAATGCAAAGTGAAAAAGAAAGTGGAAATGGAAAAAGGAATTACATTTTTTCAAGACTCTCCTGGTCCTCCACAGACTGGAAGCTGGTAATGGCCAATGCCTATTCACCCAAAATCCTGTTTAGGACTTCCCTACCTAATATGCATGTTTTTGGATGGTGGAAGAAACGCAGGCATGTAAAGGAACTCCATATAGAAAGGATTAAACGCAGAGCCTTAATGCTGTGATGCAACACTGCTTACACCGTGCAGCTCCGTGCTGGCACCATCATCAAATGACATTTATTAAATTCTAATTTTCTGGTTTAAGAAATGTTAAAGATGTTTCATTGGGTCTTTCACTGAGTTTCTTTGGAGACTCTGCACCCCACTAACATAATCAGATGCCTTACTGCAGCCTTGCATAATTGGGCTCTCTACCCTACTTCCACAGAGGTACAAGAGAGAAACATGCTAAGTCATACATAAAACACTCCAGGCAGCAAGAACTGACGAAGGCCAGTCAATGTTGTTAACTCCAAGAAAAATGCAACCCCACAAAGAAGAATAAAACAACACACAAATGCAACTAAATCTGGTTATAGATGTACTTGTAGCCTACAGATAAGAGGGGCTGATGATACATGGGAACCAAACCTTTGAAGCCTTTTTATAAAATTGTTAGCAAAAGTGATCACTGTCAGCAGCTCTCCACTGCTTTACCTTCATGAATATAAGCATCTCTTATGTCTGGCTGGACGTTTGGACTTGAACCTAGGAGGCTAGATACTGTAGATTTGTTCCCAAGGATTTCAGTACTGGTCAGAAGTTTACACTCGTCATTGGCATGAAAACCATACTCTTTTTGAGTTTTTAATAATTTTTAAATGTGTTAACAGGTTTAAATTGGTTGGTGCTTTTTTCACATTTTAAGTATTGTTCACAAATTTTCAACAGGGTCGATGCTTCTGCAATGCCATTCCACATAGCTTAATGTAAGTCTGCTTTATCCATTCTAAAACTAGTTCTAAGTTTGTTTGGGATCTTTGTCCTGTTGGAAAACTCAACAGTTTCCAGGTTTCCACAATCTAGCTGGTAATTAGAGATTAAAGTGATAAACTTGAAGGGCTTTTTTTCATTGAAACCATCTTGTGTAATGCACAACAGCAGCAGGTGAGACTGGGGAGCATCTTCTCCCAATCCAGATCAATAAGTACTGGTGCCCCCCAGGGGTGTGTTCTATCCCCACTCCTCTTCTCTCTGTACACAAATGACTGCACCTCATCGGACTCGTCCGTGAAACTCCTTAAGTTTGCAGATGACACCACTGTCATTGGACTGATCCAGGATGGGGATGAGTCTGCATACAGACAGCAGGTGGATCGGCTGGTACACTGGTGCAGTCAGAACTACCTTGAACTGAACCCACTCAAGACTGTGGAAATGGTGGTGGACGTTTGGAGAACACCACCCCCATACACCCCTCTCACCATTCTCAACAACACTGTATCGGCCGTGGACCACTTCAGGTTCTTAGGAACCACCATCTCTGAGGACCTGAGATGGTCTTCGCACATAGACACTGTTCGAAAGAAGGCCCAGCAGAGACTGTACTTCCTGAGGCAACTCAAGAAGTTCAACCTTCCACAGGAGCTGTTGGTCATCTTCTACACTGCCATCATTCAATCTGTCCTGTCTTCATCCATCTCAGTGTGGTTTGGCTCATCCAGAAAACAGGACAGGTCCAGACTGCAATGAATAATCAGGACTGCAGAGAGAATAATCAGAGCTGACCTTCCCTCCATCCAGGACTTATACAGGTCTAGGGTCAAGAAAATAGCTGCCAAAATCTCTGCAGACCCCACACACCCTGCACATAGACTGTTTAGAGTTTTACCTTCAGGCCGCCGCTACAGAGCACTGTTTACTAAAACCAGCCGCCACAAAGACAGTTTCTTCCCCCAGGCTGTTTCTCTGATGAACATTCAATAGAGTACAGAACAACAGCATACAGATGTTGCAAATGCACCTTTTTTATTAGATATGTGTATATTGTACATTGTAAATTGTAAATTTCTATATTCTGTAATGCAGAATATTGCATTGTACATTGTATATTGTACATTGTAAATTGTAAATTTGTATATTCTGTAATGCAAAAACAGAACAAAAGAGCAAAGTGTACCGGAGTCAAATTCCTTGTTTGAATGCACGAACTTGGCAATAAAGCTGATTCTGATTCTGATATTGCCACAAATGCACTGGGGTGTTGTGTGTGTAGCTTAGCAACAACTGAACTGATGACATCACATGCTGTGTGACCAATGGCTGATGTTGAATCTAAGAAGTTGCCAAAATAACATGGGCAAACTCTGTTGGTAAATAATATGGATGAAACTAAACTGCTAACAGTTAAACATCTGGGCTGCAGAAATGATATAATTACAGTAACATGTCCTGGATTAACAACCACTGCTAATGCACCTTGCTTTGGCCTCTCTGTCTGCTCATATAGTCAGAAAGGGTGGCAAAGAGACGCTAGAGTTGGGGATATGATCCTGTAGCCAGGAAACACATAATACTTTGCCAACACATAAGAATCAGCCAAAACTCTGGCTGGGTGTTTCTTAGTGCATAGTTTGTTTGCCAAAGATCTCACTTTGCCCATTATGATCGATGGAAAAGATGGTTTGAATTCCTCCTCTCTCTTCTCTTTGCTCCTGATCTGCGTCCACCATGCCACCTTTTTAACTCCACTGGAACTTGGTGTTGTAGTTAAGGTGTTATTTTAACTACAGAGATGTTAATCAGCTGTTCCCGGTGGTAAAAAAAAAACAAAAAACACATTGTTGCTATGGTTACACATCATAACAAATCTCCAAAAGTTAAAATGTATCAGCAAAAATCTGTCCGGCTGCACAGTATCCATGATCCAAAGAAAAAAATCATCATCAGAAGTAGTGTTTCAGCAGGAAAGGAAATAATTAAAATTTTTTAAAAGAATAAATCAGAATAAAATTAACAGCTACTCCATCATGCTGACACCTTGGGCGGTTAATTTCTAGAATTATCTTGTACCTCTGCTCTATCTGTACCTGCCAACTGTGCTGTTGCTGTCTTTGCTTTGTCTGTGTCACTTAGGGTTGGGCGATATGACTATTTCTTCCTGGGCTTCTCTGGGCTTGTTTGGACCAGGTAGACCCCTCTTTTGTTCATAGTCCCCTCTCTGGATGGGGATGGGGGTTGTTGGGGACTGGCTTGGAATGGGGGATCAGTGTCTGGGCCAGGGTTGTTCGGGTTTGGGCGATGCCGGCACTAGTCTGGGCTGGTGCGGTCTGCCTGTCTTCACCCTGTAAGGAAGTGGACCACCTCCTGCGTCCGGGGACTAGTTGCCCCTCTGTGGTATAGGTACCTGGACTGGGAGTATAGAGTATGTATGGGGAGTGTGAATGAATGTGCAATGTCCGTTGGTGTGTATCTTTACGTTGGGTGCAAGTGTTTTTATGTGTAGGCATGAGGTTGGGAATGTGTAATTGTGACTGTTGGTGCCTGTTTTTGTGTCAGGAAAGTACTAGCAGACTAGCACTCAGGATGTGTTCTGTGTTGCGTTTTTAAGTTGAGACAAACTTTATTTAAAGGGAGGTTTTTAAACACAGATCGGCCATAAAGCGCCGTCCACGCTTATGCATTTCAACCCTTTTATTAGTGGTATTTCAAAGGTACATGTTTGATTCTGGTAACAACTATACGCTTCGTTTGTTAGCTCCAATCGCTAACGGCTCGCCCACCTTAAGAACCAGCTACAGCTCATTTACCCAGAAAGGTTGTTAGTTTCCAATCTAAGAAATAATATTTCCCTAAAAATTATTTTACTAAGATTAAAAACTAAACACCACAAAAGATCATTTACCCCAAAAGGGTTGGTTCTTATTCAAAATATTTCCTTAAATATTATTTTACTAAATAAAGGCAGCAAATTAAATGCCTTTGAGAATCAGTCATCCAGAAGGTTGGTTTTATTTAGTAAATCATTGTTTAAAATGTTATTTTATTTAAATAATATTTTATCTGATCTTGCATTGTGAATGGTTGTTTGAAGGTATACCAATTATTGCCTAAGTTAGTTTCAACTTAACTTCATTTCCAGATTCTTCAAGATAATCCTTGATCCTTAAACATAAATAACATTGCATGGTAATATTGCAACACTCTTTCGGTCATGGTTTTCAACCATCTTTGATGTACTTGTTTATATTGTACATAGCCCATTAGTCTTCCTTATTCTTTCATTTTGCTTGGTAGTTTAGTTGGGTTGTTTTAGCATAGTAAAGAGTTTGTTGATTGAAATATATTTGACTTTGAATTGACTTATTTTTGTTAATAAATTATTGTATTTTAAGAAATTGTGTGAATTCAGTCTGTGTGTACAGAGTTTTGCTGTTCAATAATGTCAGAGCTTGGCTCATCCCTTTCAATTTTTACTTAATACCACCACCTTATTGGGGTGGTATTCACAGGACAACCCTTAGCAGACCAAATTATTATTTAAAATATTTTTAAATTTTTTAAAATTTTAAGTATTAATATTAAATATTGAATAATATATTCATATTCATAATCAAGACTGCACGGTGGCGAAGTTTGTACTTTAGGGCGACTACCTGGCAACCTGCCTTGCAGCAACAGTGCTACAAACTGGGTTCGAACTGGGTCTTTCTGCATGGAGTTTGCATGTTCTCCCAGTGCATGCATGGGTTCTCTCCGAGTACTCCAGTTTCCCCCCACAGTCCAAAGACATGCCTGTTAGGTGAATAGGTCTTTCTAAATTGCCCAAAGGTGTGTGTGAATGAGTGTGTGCATGATTGTTTGTGTGTTGCCCTGCGATGGATTGGCAACCTGTCCAGGGTGTACCCCTCCTCCCGCCCGTAGACTGCTGGAGATAGGCACCAGCTTCCCTGTGACCCACTATGGAAGAAGCGGTATAGAAAATGAGTGACTGACTGATTGATATTCATAATCACTACATTGTCCTTGCCTTGAAAGGTTTTATTGACACGTCCCTTTGGCCAATCATTTCTGTGTCTGAGAGTCTTTTAGCAGCACAATTTCACAAACATTAATGTCAGGGGTATCATCAGTCCATTTTCGTGTTGAAAAATTGTGAGGTATTCTCTCCTCCATCATTTCCAAAAGGAGTCTGCAAGGCACTGTACTTGCTTCCACTGCTTTGGTTATAGATCTGGTCTGGTAAAGCTCCCTAAAGGTGCTGATAGAGCATTAGGTTTCTGGGTCAGGAGCATTGCTGGACTAAGTAGAGTGGGGTTGTCTGAGTCTGTTAATACTGGTACAAGACGTCTTGTATTCATTATTGACATTACACAAATGTGCTCAACAGTTCATGTGTAAGCTGGATATAAATGGGCTTTTAAAGTATTGCATCCAGGGTCCTTTTGGCAAACCCAATGAGTCTCTCCCAAGACCCACCACAATGAGTGGATGTCTATCATCTTTTGTAAGGTTCGCAGGTGCCAAGCGTCCTCCTATTCTGATCAAGCCATCATCATCTATGATTGGGTTTAACCTCTTCAGACAGCTTTGTTTTGTTAATGTCTGTTTTGCTTGTACACACCTGTACTCTTCCTTAAATATTTCTTTTTGCACAGTGAGAATGATAAACTTAGCAGTTTCCAAAAGTTCCTCAGTGCTGCTGGTGGTTTTAAAAAACTTGTATGCTGCTGTTGTACATTTAAGTGATGCAATGGTGCGGCGTAATTTCATCCAATCTGAGAATCCTTCAAAACGACGTAACTCTGAGTTACTGATATTTTAGTGAGAAATGTCTTTACATCAACTCTGTTGTGATTATGAATCTGAGAATATTATTTAATATTTAATATTAATATTTAAATATTTTATCAAATAATATTTCGGTTTGTTAAGGGTTATCCTGTGAATACCAGCCCAGTAAGGCGGTGGTATTAGGACAAACCTAAATATTAATAAATAATATTACTTGATATTTTTAATATGTATGTGAGGGGTAAATGATTTTGTAAATTTTTAACAATAGGAGGATCGGGCCAAAGAAAGCTCAATGTGATCACCCCAGAAGAGATGGGGTATATAGGCAGCAGTCTTGTAAAGACCTGGGGAAGCCGTGGGTGTCTGTATATAATGCATATACAACAGGTGCTGGACACAACTCCCCTCCCTTTTACGGCAAAGGAGTTCCAGGCCATGCCTAGAGCGCGATGTTCTTCTTGTCATGAACACATCCCACTCCAGCTTCTCTCTGTTCATGGACAGACCTGCTTCAGTATACCAGACATCAATGAGGTATATGATATAAACAAAATGTTTGATGTGTGAATGTACATATGTGTACACTTTATTACTGATTTGTCTTTTAGAGTGACCGTGAAGTAATTGTCTTGGAAGATGATACAACTGTGAGTTTTTAATCAAATTTAAAGCCATTGTATCTGTTGGATGGGTGCAAAAACTTGTTATCACTCATGTAAAAACCTTGTGTTACAAGGCACCTGCACTATGCCTTCCTCCCTGTGTGTGTGAGATCATTGTTATCTCTGTGTGAACCAGCCTCCTTTCCGTCTCACACACACACACCCTGTCTGAACTGTCTGTTGAACTGTGCATATAAATAAAGAGATAGGGTGTCAAAAACTTTGTAGTTTCACTGCAAAGTGGGCTACCCTTGTCACAAGTAACTCTGACTGTATCGTTCTTACCTCTGAGTTGACTAAATAATACCTAACATTTATTGGTCCTTCGAAGCCGGATTAATTCAATAACCTTATTTCTCTTTGCTTTAACAGTGACTCTGGGATCCGTGGGGGAAGCCTGACGTCGAGCGAAGCACCGCTGCACAGCCTCCTTTAGCCGGAGTGGCTGAAAGTCCCGGTGTGTGTGAATTCACACCTGGCCAGTGGGTTATTGCCTTCCTCTGCGCGGGGTGACTCTCACAGGGTCCAAAGAGTCACCAAGAAGTCAACTCCGAGGTGAGACAGTTTTAAAATACAGTTCATAGGAAAAGTACTTAACAGTCGTTGGTAGTGCGTCGCCGGTAAGGACGCTGCATTAGGATGGTTTTATTCCACCGTGAAAGGGATAGTGACAAATTTGGTACAATCCCGCCGTGAAGGGGATTAAAGAAAACGACTGAGGATTATTCTCCTGAGAGGGAATAGAGTAAGCGCTATATAAATAAAAGAAGAAAAGTACTTAAAAGTCGTTGGTAGTGCGTCGCCGGTAAGGACGCTGCATTGGGATGGTTTTATTCCACCGTGAAAGGAATAGTGACAAATTAAGGTAGGGCCCCGCCAAGAAGGGGGCCAAATAAAACGACTAAGGGTTATTCCCCTGCGAGGGAATAGAATAAGCGCTATAAAAGTAAAAAGAACGGAGTAAATTGAGCTCATAAAATAACACCAAGTTAACTTAGAAAAATTACAAGGTACCTGAAACTAACTGTGTGACTGTGTTGTGTGTGTTTGGAGGACTAAGCATTTTAATAGAATCATAGCAGGATTCTGCTAGTCCTGTGTTTTCTTTTGCCCAGATTAAAACTACGTACTGGTGACTTTGGAGATTCAGGTCGGATTTCATTCCAGAAAATTAACACCGCTGCGAATTAGTCGCAGTAGAAGGCCGTGTTAATGTCCTCTCCTTAAAGTCTCATGCCAGTGACCTTTTATCTGGGACATTTATACTACAATTAAACTAACATAAAACATAATGGGGAAGAAACAAAGTAAACTAATTGACTTAGAATGGGAGGTAAAGTTTATGGAGAACTATGTAAAAGAATCTGTCATAGTTGGAATAAAAAATTAAAAAAACATGGGTTTTTGGGCAAATTAGATACAAAGGATGTCTTAAAATTACAAGGGGATCTAAAATTAGCAATAATGAAAACTAAAAAGAGAAAAATAACAAAGAACAATGGGGAAAGAACAGAGAAAAAGCCCTGATTTAACAGAAATATGTACACGATGGCATAAAAATACGGATTTTCAGGTAACTTAATTATCACTGAAATCCTAAAACTACACGGGGATCTTAAACTGGAGATTATGCATTCAAAAGATTCAAGAGACAATAAAAAACCTTGCCAGATTATAATTTCAAAGGGGACTTTTCAGTCCCTGAGTGCTCACAGTTGATAAACAGATTAAAACAAAAAGATGAATTAAAAAAACAACAATAAGAGCAGCTTTTAACTGACATAGCCATAATACTGAGGCCTTAAGAAAAGCACAGGAAAAAACTTTCAGCTTAACTGAAAACAAATAAAGGGGGCGGACTGCCACCCATCCCAGTTTAGAATACCAAGGTAGCCCCAAATTATAAAGACTAAGAGGTGGTTTTAGAGGACGTGGTAAAATAAGTTAAAAGAGGAGGTGACAATGTGGACAACATGGAAACTGTCCAACTGGACAACCCAGTGAACAATGACTAGAGTTGTTAAAGAAGTAATCTGAGAGTAAAAGATTTTGTAGGCAAGCATTAGTGAGAAACAGGTGCTTTAAAAATCATTCTATGGTGTTATACTACCAACAATATCATGATAAAATGCAAAAGATTCATTTTACAGGGAAATAATTCCATATTTGGCTCAGATTGTTTGCATTCTTGATTTTTCCTCTTTGAGAGAAGTTAAATTTCAGCTCTGTGAAATGACCTTGACAAAGAGATGCAGTTGCCTGAAAACAAAGATAAAACTTCTGCAAACAGCAGAAGTCTGTCTCTGCTGAAAGGTCTGAAAAAAAAAAAAAAAAAAAAAAAAAAAAATTGTAACTCTACCCTGCATGTGTCAAACTCAAGGTCCGCGGGCCAAAACCGGACCCCAGAAGTTTAGTGATTCTCTAGAAGTAGAGCCTTTTAATATGGTGATTGTGTGCTTGAATGTTATTTTGTCAATCAATAAGCAGTTTTGTCTACATTCTGCCACAATCTGCCTTTTGAAAATGTTTTGAATCTTGCTCTTTATGTATAAAAAAAAAAAAGAAAGAAAAGAAAAATTGGCTAAAGTCTGCAGACACAAAATGAACCTGGATTGAAGCTCTAACTAAATTTATTTAATCTGAGATCCTCTCCAAATGCAACAGTATATGTCAGTCTACATGAGATACTAACAACTTCACCTACTGGTATAATATAAAGATCTGATTGAATATGTGAAACAAACAATGATGAAAGTTTTTCAACAGGTGATGCTCATCCAGGAGGAAGACAGTGTTCCTAGGAAATGCAGCTCATTCATTAACAATCAATTTTTCTCTTATAGGTGGAAGTTTTGGCTGACTAATCATAGGCTGGATCTATGAAACATTATGAGCACAGACCAAATGACCAAGGTTCTGACTGACTTATGAACCTCACTGACCTGACAATGATAACATGACACCCAACAGATAACACCTTTAAGGTGGACCCCACTAAGACCACCTTATTGATTCTTGGTGAATAAAAAAAAAGAATTGAAGCGTTCAAAACAGACCTAGTGGAAACAAAAGGGGTTATGAGGAAACAATGTGCATTTTAAGAATAATAGAAGTCAAATTATGTTCAAATTTTTGCAAATAAAAATTACTCTGACAGAAAAATAAGTAAGTAGTGTGTGAATGTGTGTGAATGGGAATGACTGATTTCATTGTAATGCATCTTTGAGGGACCTTAAAAGCGCTAATAAAGGTCTGATGTTCTGATGATCTTTGCCAAACTTATATCTTAATAAAGTTTCCAGAATCTTTTTCGAAAAATCATATAAAGATGGCAAAGGTTCTACCTGTATTGAAAATACTGATAACCATAGGAAAGTTCATAGATCTGTCTTCAATTTTTCACAATTCTTGTACAAACAGGTTATTTAAACTTTCATGTGGCCAAATGTCTGTGTTTGACTTTCTGTTTTTGTGAAATAAATGTCTGTTTCATGTTATGTAAAAATTAGAGTCCTCAACATTACCATAATAATATTAGGTCAGTTCTCTATGGTAAAACAAAAAGATTTTAACAGATGTTTAGACTTTTTCCAGTCAGGTTCAAAATGATTGAATTAGACTCAAACTTAACATAAGATGAAATGAACCTTAACAGAATTACTGAACTGGACTGAAATAGATAAAACTTTAGTTAATTGAAACAAACTTTAGTTACTTGAACTAAATACAAAGCTGACTGAAACTGTATGTTGTACCTATAAAACTGGGTAAGATAAACTAAGATTATAAGATATAATATGCCCTTCATTTTTTGTGTTCATCAGTGAGTGAGTTTTTATTTTTTATTTTTAATAAGAACTAAACCAAGCATTATTTATAATAATAGCAACTACCAAAAATAGTGATCTCATTTTTAAATGTAATAAGGACTTACTTTATAAAATATGATAAAAAAGAATAATAAGAATTTGGAAAAACAGAGGCTTTAAACCTCTGCAGGAACAGCACTGACACTGTCAAAAGTGGATCCTAATACAGGAATCTGGAAGCTCATTCTGGCGTGGATAGTCAAAGTCCATCCAAGGACACATTTAGATGAGGCAGAGGGACAAATACAGGGCTTAGCTGAGAGCAAAGAGAGCAACATGCACCCTGCCCTAGCTGCTGTCCCACCTGAACTGTGGTCCCAATCATCAACTGATGTAGGGCTTATAAAGGGGTTCCCACCGTACAAGGTTAAAACTAATATCTGAAAAAAGGCCATTAGTCCGTCAATACCCCTTAAAGCCAGAAGCTGAAGAAGATACTAAGCCAGTAATAAGATATGTTGAAGTCAGGAATATTAAGAGAAGCACCTGACGCTACATGCAAGGCATATCACACTGACATCGCTATTATTATCACAGCCAAACATAACTCTAAAAAGATGTGCCCTTTAAATCCAAGTACTCTAATACCTGCTGCAGATGGAAAACCACATTCTTATAAAGCAAAAGTTGAAGAAGACACCAAACCCAGGCAAGACATTTCTCAAACCCTTATACCAGATTTATGTGTTGTGTTTGTAGATGGCTCAGCATCTAAAGATGAATATGGAAAGAATAGAGTTGGTTATGCAGTAACAACCATCGATAGGATAATAGAAGCTAAATCTCTACCCAATACATGCTCAGCCCAAACAGCAGAATTATATGCTGTAGTAAGAGCATGTGAATTACATGAGGGACAAATACTTACTATATACACAGACAGCCAATACGTTTTCGGATCAGTACATCACCATGCTAAGATTTGGCAAAATAGAGGTTTTAAAACATCATCAGGGACAGAACTAACTCATTTCAACCTATTAAAGAGAAAATGTCAGATCTGCTATTTATAGACACAGACGTGCTGAAAGACGCCCAACAGTCAGCAACCAAGACAGAAATAAAGGCCTGGCTAAAGAGAGGAGCACAGAAAAAAGATGACATCTATCAGATAGAAGATAAACCAATCCTCCCAAAAAAGTTATACAACACAGCGGCTACAGTGACACATTGGGAAGACCCACGTGTCAAGGGGGGAATATGTCACATCTGGTAAAGCATTAATGCTACACTATAAATATTTCTGACTATGCAAATCATTTTTGCAGATCATGCATAAGTTGTTGCAAACACGGGGGAAGAAATATTGCCTAGTTATAATAGATGAACCTAGTGACACATTTCTTCCCCACATATGGTATCCCACAGATTATAAGGTCAGATAACGGAACTCATTTTGTAAATAAATTAATAGAACTAAGTTCTAATGCATTAGGGTTTCAGTTAAAGATTAAGGAAAACAATGGAAGAAACAGGGAGGCCATGGCCCGAATGCCTATCCCTGGTTAATTATGGATGAGAATAACTCCAAATCAAACTGGTCTTACTCCATTTGCCACCTACTGTTCATCATTGTATAACTCCACCCACTATATTCTGAGCCTGAGATCACGTGACACCAAGTTGCTGATGTGAATTTGTATTCTCAAAGAAATAGTACATGGCAGACCGTTTTCTCTGCCCTCTGACATGAATGAAATAGAGAAAGCACAACAGGAACCTTCATTAGCTGAGTGGATGAATAAAATGTTGCAGACAAAAGAAGAACAAATGTCCAGTGGTCTGCCGATAATCTCTGCTCCTATCCCACAGAACGACCTGAGGCCTGGAGACCTGGTCCTGATTAAGACACTCCACCGGAAGGATTGGAGCACTCCTTGGTGGAAAGGGCCGTTTCAAATACTCCTAACAACGCCCACAGCTCTGAAAATAGCAGAGAGGCCTTCCTGGATCCATAAAAGCCACTGTAAGCCAGTTTTGCCGTTACAGGAGCCAGATCAACCGACGGGGTAGCAGAGGAAGTCCGGGTTCAAAGATGGCCCAGCATCTCAAACCGGTGAAGAAAACAGCTGATCTGCGCCCAATTATAAAATGGCTCTCTGTAACATGTGGACAGGACTGATAAGCCTGAGCTTAATTCTGGTAGCAGGACTCTTTCTCTATCTAAAGCAGGATCCACAGGAGGTGATACCGAACCAGAAGAGATGGACATCAGACGGGACCCATCTCAGAACACTGACGGAAGAACATGACGCACATCCATTCCTACAGAATTTCTGGTATTGTTCATGGTGGCATATGCAACACTGAACCAGGTAGAAATGCACGAAAATGAAGGGGACGATTATGATGACATGTTGTAAATAAATCACATCAAAAGCCTGAGTGAACTCATACATTGTATTTCATAAAATGACCTTACAGCAGAAAATCGAAAGAAGTTGTTGCTTAAGTGAAATGAGAAAAAGTACAATGATGACATAAACAGGGCAGATTTTTAAATTCCTTTATTATGTTTCACTGTTTTCATTAAGTATTATTCTTTTATTTTTATGATTTCAAGTATTATTCTTTTATTTTTATGATTTCAAGTATTATTCTTTTATTTTTATGATCTCAAGTATTATTCTTTTATTTTTATGATTTCAAGTATTATTCTTTTATTTTTATGATTTCAAGTATTATTCTTTTATTTTTATGATTTCAAGTATTATTCTTTTATTTTTATGATTTCAAGTATCATTCTTTTATTTTTATGATTTCAAGTATTAATCAACATTTAACTTTTAATGGTCGCCGAGGGCGGCGGGGCCGTATGAGTATTTCCCACAAAATATAATCTGTTTACCGTCCGTGGGTTTTCGCTCATACAAAGTATTTTTCTTACTCGTTTTTATATTAAATGTTTTTACTTGTGATAAAAGGAGGGACTGTTGGATGGGTGCAAAAACTTGTTATCACTCATGTAAAAACCTTGTGTTGCAAGGCACCTGCACTATGCCTTCCTCCCTGTGTGTGTGAGATCATTGTTATCTCTGTGTGAACCAGCCTCCTTTCCGTCTCACACACACACACCCTGTCTGAACTGTCTGTTGAACTGTGCATATAAATAAAGAGATAGGGTGTCAAAAACTTTGTAGTTTCACTGCAAAGTGGGCTACCCTTGTCACAAGTAACTCTGACTGTATCGTTCTTACCTCTGAGTTGACTAAATAATACCTAACAGTATCTCCCATACCTTATTTCTATTATTGATAATCTGTAATTATATAGGTGACCATTAATCCTGAGGACTCTGCTGTCAGTGTAAGTATATGGCAGTGCTGTACTTAGCTAAAGTATATTTTTTCTTTTCGTATGTTACACGTGTGTTAACATTTTTCCTGTAGGCACCCAGTACTCCAGTGGGATCTGACAAAAATGTAAGATGACAGAGCTGTAAATAACCAAAAGGGTACAACAGGAAACATGGAACATGCAAAGAAGCAATATACAAAATGTTTTAAGCAACTTTGATGCTAGTCAGTATAGAGTTCCTATGATTGCTTGTTCACTAGTTATTTTGAAATTATGTCTATAATAGGTTTCCTGTCCATTGTGTGATAATGAATTCACACAGGAGTTTATCCAAATACATGCCAGCATGTGTGGTGAAAAGGAAAGGCACAGGTACATGTTTTTACCATACACATTGTTCAGAGTGTTTTATCAAAGATTTAAAACAGATATTTTGTTTATATGTTAACATCTTCACAGCACCATACTAGGTGCAGATGACACCTCAAAGCACTTGAGCAGGTATGCATTTTAACAATTTTGTATCTAGCTAGGTTTTATACACAACTTGTTTTAATATGTTTTTGTTGTTGTCAGTAGCTTATCAGACATCCTGAGGTTTCTACAAGAAAGAATTGACACCACTAAAACCTTTAACATTAATGTGACCAGGGAGGACCTCTACCAGAGAGGTCTGAAACAGTGGGCCAGACAGAAACAGGCCTCCCCCAAGAACCAACTGCTTTATTATCTGCTTTATTGGAGAACATGCCATTGATGATGGAGCACTACGTAGAGACTTTCTTACTGGTATGTAATCCTTACGAACATTTGTAAATGGCAAGCTGTTTTTTTCATAGAAATGATGCGAGGCCTTCAGTTGAATTTATTTGAAGGAGATGCATATAAGGGCAAAAACCCTAAACATAGTATTTCTTACTACCAGGACAACAAATACAGGTATGTGTAGTATAATGCCATCCAGCAACTAAAGAGCAATACAGCCCAATAGGCTTTTTACTGTTTTTAAGAATCTGTTGGGAGATCATCGCCACCAGTCTGGTTCTAGGAGTACCAGCACCAAACGTCTTTTCAACTTGGTCCTACCATTGTTTGTGTCATGGACAAGTAACAAATGAAGATTTGCTGGAGGTGACTGATACAGAAATCCAAAATCTGATTCAAAAGGTAAATTAAACAAATTATTATATTATTTTTTTACTCTTAAATAGTACCTACAGATGTCATTTGTTTAAGGTGGAAGGTGCAGAAGGAGAGACACTGAGAGACCTTTCCGATGCCATTGTAGCGTGTGGCTACACAGGTCCCATTCACAGCGATCGGAAAAAGGCTATTATTGAGTATGTTAATGCAGCATTAAAAAAATCCCCGTGACTTACAAAAACATTACTAGATTTGCATTTGTTTTACTAGTGCCATCAGACTGCATTCAGGGATTAGGCTCATACCGATGCTAACTCAGCTTAGAGAAGGACTGGCCATCAATGGTTTAGATGAGCTGCTGCCACATCACCACCAGGTTTTCCAGCCGCTCTTCCTTCCCGGAAACCTAAAAGAAGTAAGTAAAAATTCTATAGGCCCCTTCACTGTCCACTTTTAAAACCTTTCTGAAAACACATTTCTTTTCTTTGACTTTTGGCACAACCTGTTTTTATTTTTGTACTGATTTTATTTGCTGTTTTTATTGTTCTTTCTTTGTCCTTTGTTTGCAATGTTTCTTGATTTTACACAAGCAGCACTTTGTTTCAGCTGCAGTTGTGGAAGTGGTAAAAGTAGTAACCTCAGGCTGTGTACTGATATCACTGCACTGACGTATTTGATTGGTAGGTAAATTTTTTCTAATTCACACATTTTTTTAAAACATATTTTGTAGGTGGATGCAGACTTCATTCTACAGGCTCTGTCTCCTCAGTTCAGTAAAAAGGGATCAGTAAGACACCGAAAGGAAGTAAACATTATCAACTTTTTGCAGGACTTCTTGCAAAACCTGGAAGGCCAAGGTAGCTACAGAGCACTGGCCACTTCATAAATACCACTCTGTTACCCTAAAAAAAAAAACTTTCCAGAAAACAATCTCCTATTTTGCAAAGAAAAATTAAGTAGTTTGATATGTAAATACATGTTTGAGAAGCAGATTTACACATTGTACATTCATTAGCTCACACATGGTGCATAAGGGTGCAACAAAAATGTATGGTATTTTTGTGACAATTTTTTCCCTCCAGGAACAGAGAATCAAGATGGGAGCCCATCTAATGGTTTTGGAGCAAAGCAGTTGTCATTGAAAGGTTTCTTCCAGTGGGTTTCAGGCCAGGCACATGTGCCACTAACAGACGCTGAACGAGATTCATATCGGATAACTGTGAATTTTGATCACGACTGTACTTCCCGGTATGGTTCACACACTTTTTGCTACCCTATTGTGCTGTGGCAATCACCTTTCCTACACATCACTTGACAACATATGATGATTTTGAAAATATTCTTACACAGGCAGTCTGTGGTGGATTTGATTTTAGCAGACACAAAGTGCTAACAGGACCAACACTTTGTGCTGTTCCTAGTTTTGGATTATTTTCAAAAGTTTTAAATCTCACTTTAGTTTTAAAAAGACAGTTTGTCTTGTGAGATTTGTAATGTTTCTGGGCTGGGCAGCCAAATTTGTATATGAAGCAAAAAAATCTAGTTCATTGCAATGTGTATGTATATGTGTGTTTCATAATAATAACAATAATAAAACACTGGAAATCATGTCTTGATCTTTTTATTTCAAATACAGGTCCTTCTCAAAATATTAGCATATTGTGATAAAGTTCATTATTTTCCATAATGTCATGATGAAAATTTAACATTCATATATTTTAGATTCATTGCACACTAACTGAAATATTTCAGGTCTTTTATTGTCTTAATACGGATGATTTTGGCATACAGCTCATGAAAACCCAAAATTCCTATCTCACAAAATTAGCATATTTCATCCGACCAATAAAAGAAAAGGGTTTTTAATACAAAAAACATCAACCTTCAAATAATCATGTACAGTTATGCACTTAATACTTGGTTGGGAATCCTTTGGCAGAAATGACTGCTTCAATGCGGCGTGGCATGGAGGCAATCAGCCTGTGGCACTGCTGAGGTCTTATGGAGGCCCAGGATGCTTCGATAGCGGCCTTTAGCTCATCCAGAGTGTTGGGTCTTGAGTCTCTCAACGTTCTCTTCACAATATCCCACAGATTCTCTATGGGGTTCAGGTCAGGAGAGTTGGCAGGCCAATTGAGCACAGTGATACCATGGTCAGTAAACCATTTACCAGTGGTTTTGGCACTGTGAGCAGGTGCCAGGTCGTGCTGAAAAATGAAATCTTCATCTCCATAAAACTTTTCAGCAGATGGAAGCATGAAGTGCTCCAAAATCTCCTGATAGCTAGCTGCATTGACCCTGCCCTTGATAAAACACTGGACCAACACCAGCAGCTGACACAGCACCCCAGACCATCACTGACTGTGGGTACTTGACACTGGACTTCTGGCATTTTGGCATTTCCTTCTCCCCAGTCTTCCTCCAGACTCTGGCACCTTGATTTCCGAATGACATGCAGAATTTGCTTTCATCCGAAAAAAGTACTTTGGACCACTGAGCAACAGTCCAGTGCTGCTTCTCTGTAACCCAGGTCAGGCGCTTCTGCCGCTGTTTCTGGTTCAAAAGTGGCTTGACTTGGAGAATGCGGCACCTGTAGCCCATTTCCTGCACACGCCTGTGCACGGTGGCTCTGGATGTTTCTACTCCAGACTCAGTCCACTGCTTCCGCAGGTCCCCCAAGGTCTGGAATCGGCCCTTCTCCACAATCTTCCTCAGGGTCCGGTCACCTCTTCTCGTTGTGCAGTGTTTTCTGCCACACTTTTTCCTTCCCACAGACTTCCCACTGAGGTGCCTTGATACAGCACTCTGGGAACAGCCTATTCGTTCAGAAATTTCTTTCTGTGTCTTACCCTCTTGCTTGAGGGTGTCAATAGTGGCCTTCTGGACAGCAGTCAGGTTGGCAGTCTTACCCATGATTGGGGTTTTGAGTGATGAACCAGGCTGGGAGTTTTAAAAGCCTCAGGAATCTTTTGCAGGTGTTTAGAGTTAACTCGTTGATTCAGATGATTAGGTTCATAGCTCGTTTAGAGACCCTTTTAATGATATGCTAATTTTGTGAGATAGGAATTTTGGGTTTTCATGAGCTGTATGCCACAATCATCCGTATTAAGACAATAAAAGACCTGAAATATTTCAGTTAGTGTGCAATGAATCTAAAATATATGAATGTTAAATTTTCATCATGACATTATGGAAAATAATTAACTTTATCACAATATGCTAATATTTTGAGAAGGACCTGTACACATTAATCTGACAAGGCAGCATTGACATATTCTCTGCACAACAGATAAAGCTCCTTAGTGTCTGTTTGCCCTAAATCATGAGCCAACAGCAACTGTAATTCAGTGTGCTGCTCTTAAGTGAGGGGATTGCCAAACTCTGGGACCACATTTACCCCTTCCGCATCTGGTCTGTACCCTGCTGCAACATCCCAGTCAATGTCTCGCTCTTGGAAATCCTAACATTAGACCAAGACAGTATCATTATGTTTCTGCAGTTTGTGAATAAATGAAGCAACATTTTCATAAATTACCTTAATACTGGACAATTTTATTACATTTTATATTTTTGTGCATACAGGCTAGTGTAGGATTACTATATGTCCAAATTAGATAAAAACTTTCACTTTGATAGGACAAGTGCCAAGAAAAATCCCTGCCATTTGTAAATGTTTGAATTTGAGCAGGTATCGTTTTGTACCACTAGATTGAGAAACTGAAGCATGACATTGTCTATACTATAGAAAGAATGGCCCAAGGGTATTGATTTACTCTCTGCTGTGCTTATATTTCCAAGTTTCCAAGTATTTATCTGCTGTAGTCGTAGTTTTGTTGTACATATACAGGTCCTTCTCAAAATATTAGCATATTGTGATAAAGTTAATTATTTTCCATAATGTCATGATGAAAATTTAACATTCATATATTTTAGATTCATTGCACATTAACTGAAATATTTCAGGTCTTTTATTGTCTTAATACGGATGATTTTGGCATACAGCTCATGAAAACCCAAAATTCCTATCTCACAAAATTAGCATATTTCATCCGACCAATAAAATAAAACTGTTTTTAATACAAAAAACGTCAATCTTCAAATAATCATGTACAGTTATGCACTCAATACTTGGTCGGGAATCCTTTGGCAGAAATGACTGCTTCAATGCAGCGTGGCATGGCACTGCTGAGGTCTTATGGAGGCCCAGGATGCTTCGATAGCGACCTTTAGCTCATCCAGAGTGTTGGGTCTTGAGTCTCTCAATGTTCTCTTCACAATATCCCACAGATTCTCTATGGGGTTCCGGTCAGGAGAGTTGGAAGGCCAATTGAGCACAGTGATACCATGGTCAGTAAACCATTTACCAGTGGTTTTGGCACTGTGAGCAGGTGCCAGGTCATGCTGAAAAATGAAATCTTCATCTCCATAAAGCTTTTCAGCAGATGGAAGCATGAAGTGCTCCAAAATCTCCTCATAGCTAGCTGCATTGACCCTGCCCTTGATAAAACACAGTGGACCAACACCAGCAGCTGACACGGCACCCCAGACCATCGCTGACTGTGGGTACTTGACACTGGACTTCTGGCATTTTGGCATTTCCTTCTCCCCAGTCTTCATCCAGACTCTGGCACCTTGATTTCCGAATGACATGCAGAATTTGCTTTCATCCGAAAAAAGTACTTTGGACCACTGAGCAACAGTCCAGTGCTGCTTCTCTGTAACCCAGGTCAGGCGCTTCTGCTGCTGTTTCTGGTTCAAAAGTGGCTTGACCTGGGGAATGCGGCACCTGTAGCCCATTTCCTGCACACGCCTGTGCACGGTGGCTCTGGATGTTTCTACTCCAGACTCAGTCCACTGCTTCCGCAGGTCCCCCAAGGTCTGGAATTGGCCCTTCTCCACAATCTTTCTCAGGGTCCGATCACCTCTTCTCGTTGTGCAGCGTTTTCTGCCACACTTTTTCCTTCCCACAGACTTCCCACTGAGGTGCCTTGATACAGCACTCTGGGAACAGCCTATTCGTTCAGAAATTTCTTTCTGTGTCTTACCCTCTTGCTTGAGGGTGTTAATAGTGGCCTTCTGGACAGCAGTCAGGTCGGCAGTCTTACCCATGATTGGGGTTTTGAGTGATGAACCAGGCTGGGAGTTTTAAAGGCCTCAGGAATCTTTTGCAGGTGTTTAGAGTTAACTCGTTGATTCAGATGATTAGGTTCATAGCTCGTTTAGAGACCCTTTTAATGATATGCTAATTTTGTGAGATAGGAATTTTGGATTTTCATGAGCTGTATGCCAACATCATCCGTATTAAGACAATAAAAGACCTGAAATATTTCAGTTAGTGTGCAATGAATCTAAAATATATGAATGTTAAATTTTCATCATGACATTATGGAAAATAATGAACTTTATCACAATATGCTAATATTTTGAGAAGGACCTGTATATGAAACATACATAATGTTCATGAAAAATTCATAAAGGCCTTACTCACCAAACTCCGATTTCCTGAAAAAAGTTTTCATCTCAGCTGCATTGGCTGGTCACGGTTAGCAACAGGGGTCACGGGGCGGGGATAGCGGAAAAGTGGCCAATCATAGGCAGGTAAATGTCTTTTTTTTTTCTAAAGAGCCAAATGTTTGACACGAGCGCGCAGGAGTAATCCACGCGCGTGCAGATTGATACACCGAGAGCACAAAAAGGAGCATCTCTGGTGCGCCTGTGTTTACTTTTGTGCCTGCACCATAGAGTAGCGCTCGTGGTCATTGGATTGTGCGCGCGTGGGACTTCCAATGCGCGCATGGAACGTAATCCACGCGCTCCTGGAATTAAAATTAGCTGGTTGTGATCTTCTTTATTGCTCCTATCGGGTTTTGGCGTGAATTTGACGCCATAGTTGTGTTCCAGTGTCTTTCTGAGGGACTGGAGACGTTTGAACGCTTGCTCTCTGTCACTTGGAAGCCGCTCCCTAGGAGATCGAAACGGCAATGGTGCCACCCAGCTGTTACATTCATCTTGATACACTTGTCTGTCCACAATGTGAATAAAGTTTTTGTGCTCTACTGACAGTGCTGGTTTGTCATCATCTTTTGATTTGTCAAAAACAATTTTTTCAAGTTGATCAGATTTGTTATGAACGTCGTTAGAACAATGCCTAACTGATGTGGTGTTGCGGGACTGTAAAAACTTGGAGATTCTTTGACTTGAAATATGTTTGGACATACAGTGCCTTGCGAAAGTATTCGGCCCCCTTGAACTTTTCAACGTCTTGCCACATTTCAGGCTTTAAACATAAAGATATAAAATTCTAATTTTTTGTGAAGAATCAACAAGTGGAACACAATCGTGAAGTGGAATGAAATTTATTGTATGCGTCAAACTTGTTTAACAAATAAAAAACTGAAAAGTGGGGCGTGCAATATTATTCGGCCACCTTGCGTTAATACTTTGTAGCGCCACCCTTTGCTTCAATTACAGCTGCAAGTCTCTTGGGGTATGTCTCTATCAGTTTTGCACATTGTGAGACTGAAATTCTTGCCCATTCTTCCTTGCAAAACAGCTTGAGCTCAGTGAGGTTGGATGGAGAGCGTTTGTGAATAGCAGTCTTCAGCTCTTTCCACAGATTCTCAATTGGATTCAGGTCTGGACTTTGACTTGGCCATTCCAACACCTGGACACGTTTATTTGTGAACCATTCCATTGTAGATTTGGCTTTATGTTTTGGATCATTGTCTTGTTGGAAGATAAATCTCCGTCCCAGTCTCAGGTCTCTTGCAGACTCCAACAGGTTTTCTTCCAGAATGGTCCTGTATTTGGCCCCATCCATCTTCACATCAATTTTGACCATCTTCCCTGTCCCTCCTGATGAATAGCAGGCCCAAACCATGATGCTGCCACCACCATGTTTGACAGTGGGGATGGTGTGTTCAGGGCGATGAGCTGTGTTGCTTTTACACCAAACATATCGTTTTGCATTGTGGCCAAACAGTTTGATTTTGGTTTCATTTGACCAGAGCACCTTCTTCCACATGTTTGGTGTGTCTCCCAGGTGGCTTGTGGCAAACTTTAAACAAGACTTTTTATAGATATCTTTGAGAAATGGCTTTCTCCTTCTCACTCTTCCATAAAGGCCAGATTTGTGCAGTGTACGACTGATTGTGGTCCTATGGACAGACTCTCCCACCTCAGCTGTAGATCTCTGCAGTTCATCCAGAGTGATCATGGGCCTCTTGGCTGCATCTCTGATCAGTCTTCTACTTGTTCGAGATGAAAGTTTAGAGGGACGGCCGGGTCTTGGTAGATTTGCAGTGGTCTGATACTCCTTCCATTTCAATATGATTGCTTCCACAGTGCTCCTTGGGATGTTTAAAGCTTGGGAAATCTTTTTGTATCCAAATCCAGCTTTAAACGTCTCTACACAGTATCTCGGACCTGCCTGGTGTGTTCCTTGGTCTTCATGATGCTCTCTGCGCTTTGAACAGAACCCTGAAACTGTCACAGAGCAGGTGCATTTATACGGAGACTTGATTACACACAGTTGGATTCTATTTATCATCATCAGTCATTTGGGACAACATTGGATCATTCAGAGATCCTCACTGAACATCTAGAGTGAGTTTGCTGCACTGAAAGTAAAGGGGCCGAATAATATTGCACGCCCCACTTTTCAGTTTTTAATTTGTTAAAAAAGTTTGACACATCCAATAAATCAGAATCAGAATCAGAAAAGCTTTATTGCCAAGTACGTTTTTGGACATACAAGGAATTTCTTTTGGCGTAGTCGGTGCAATACAGTACAAATTAAACATATCTACAATATAATATAAATATATGTGCACAGTTTTAAGTGAGTGAGAGTAAATATAGAGCAGTATAAGATGCAAGAGCAATACAACAGTGCAGGTGATCATTGTGCAAGTATGGCAGTGCAAGTAAAGCAGGAGTCCAAGCTGAGCGTTAATGTAACGCATAGTTACAAGTTACGGGTGTCCTGTCAGCAAAAAAAGGGGGGGGGTGTGGGTGAAAGGGAGAGTGTCAGGGTGGTTTCCGGGCTTTGTTAACCAGGCTGGTGGCAGATGGGAAATTTCATTCCACTTCACGATTGTGTCCCACTTGTTGTTGATTCTTCACAAAAAATTTGAATTTTATATCTTTATATTTGAAGCATGAAATGTGGCAAAAGGTTGAAAAGTTCAAGGGGGCCAAATACTTTCGCAAGGCACTGTAAGTTGCATGGCCATTTGAGATGAATATTAGTTTGTAATACGTTCACATTTGAGGGCTTGTGTGTTTTCCCTAAGCAAGTATCTCCCACAATAACCCATCCCAAGTCTAAATGCTGTGCATAGCACATACTGTGGGGGCCATTGATTCTCTCTCTTAGTTCGTGCACCTGAATAATGTTTCTTGCTAAGAGTAGGAGGATAGGTGCTTGATCATTCTCAGAGGGTATTTTGCCAGCTACATTTCTAAGATGTGGAAATTGTAGTGCAACTTGTGGAGACGGAATCTCCCTCCTATCATCTGGAATCATGTCGCACTTGATTATGTTTGGAATTGGAAGTTTAACATTTCCATCAAGTGCCTCTGTAATGAAGTTAAGTGCTGTGCGTCCTACATTGTCAGAGTTCAAAGCATGTTATTAATTTGTTACTGTCTGGGGATGTCTTAATGTCAAATAGCTCAAAAAACTGTGGTTTGTCTAGTGACTTGTTACTTTGCTCATCAAGCACCACAAACATCTTTGTTGCCTCTTCAGGCTTGCCACTAGGATAGACCAAGACTGGACTAATCTTAGAGAATGAATGTGGGCTGTCTGTACCACCACATTGAAATAACTGAAACAGATTCATTGTCTTGTGAGGTTCTCGATCTGTGGTCATTTGTGTCAGGTTCTCGAGTCTCAACTGGAGGAGAAGGTGGACCTGAGTGTGGCACTGATAAGTGTCTCTCACTACCACAGTCTATGCACTTTATTGGCACTTAGCAGTCTTTGGCTATATGTTGAGTGGAACAACACCTGAAACAGTTTCTGTTGTCTTTGAGGAATGACTTGTAAAACGAGCGAGAATGTTTCATATACCATCCGATGTTGAAATAGCTGAGAGAGAACCTCTCTTCAGCGCAGTGTGGGGGTCAAAAACCACAGCAAATGGCCGCTGGTCTTTTCGGGCAAGCAGACGCAGGAACAACCGGACGAGTCCCTCAGATCTGTTTGTGTTGGAGGCTTTCAATCAGGACTGCGGCGTATTCAAGACAATGCTGGCTCTGCCGTTTGAAGCTTGGGCAGAGAAGATGAGTGAAATTGGACATCGTCTTTCCAACCTTTTCCACAAGTCACGAAGTTGGATCGATGTCATGTCAGTGAAAAAAACCCTGACGTTTCCTGTTTTACGTTTAGAACGAACCCTCTTCTGAGGACACGCCCCTTCCTATGATATATATACAGGGGGATAACTGCAAGCTCACAGACACTGAGAATTGTATCATGTGAATGAGTGGACCGACACCATACAGGGATCTCTACAACCACCGAGCAGAGATCCACTTCTCTCCTGAGCACGACGAAAGCTTCAACATTGGACCATATCATCCGCCTTCCCCTGACCTCTTCTCACCATCCACCTCAACATCCTCATTCTCAGAGAACCACTTCAGTCCTGCATCACCTACAGGATACAACATGAAATATCTACCGCTTTCTCCAGACCTCTGCTCACCATCATCGCTATTCATGGCTGAGTCTGTAGACGCGAATGTCCTGCCTGAAGACATGAAGGTGGTCGTGGAGGAGGAGGTAGCCACCGGCTACTCACCCTCTACTGAAGCCCCTACACATACCCTGGAACCGATGGAGGACCCTCAGCCTTCAGCAGAGGATGAGAGTAACCAGGAGGACGAAATTGACGGTTGGTTCTCAACCACCCTCATCAATACGGTGAAAACAGCGATACTTCATTCATTCAACATAACCTCTTTGAACTATCTCAGAGAAACCTGCTATGGATGTATAACGAACCACCTGAGCCAGCGTCAACACCATTGCCTGGAGGTACTGGGGGAGGATTATTACCAAGCCAACTTTCAACGCATCGTACGACGACTCGTAATCCCCAAACTCGTTCCTGCTATTCAGAATCTTCTGGTACTTCGACGCATACAAGTGGATTACTTCAGAGTGAAGACAATTGCCAAGACGGTTTTATATGAACTGAAATCAGTACAAAGCATCCACAGTGCAATAGCGCACGTTTATGATCGCATGGTCGATGAGAAACATCTCAAACCACTTAACTCTGTTTCAGAGTGCTATGGACTGACAAACTGATCTCACATGTTTGATGACTTGTATCATTTTTTTTTTAGTATTCCAGTACTTTAATTAATCTGCATTATATGATTTTTCTTCTTTTTTCTTTTTACTATTAAATACAATTAAAGTAGGAACATAGTAACCTTTCCCAAAAGTGTTGTTTAAAAGCTAGTAGTGTTTGAATTCATCTGCATTAATCTGCATTTTATCTGATTTAGTTTTTTGGTTGTTTTTAAAAAAATATTAAATAAAAAAAAAATAAAAAAATAAGGATAAATCTACCCTCCTGTGTGTTTTTTCTCATTATTTAACAAGTAATCGGCAGAGTGAGCATAAGGCAGAGATGGCAGGAAGACGGCTGACGAAGAAAGTATATTATAGCCCTTCAAATCCGGGAAGTTTTGGGGGTGTAGATAGGCTGAGGAGGGCTTTGCAAGATGAAACGGGAAAGAAGGTTGCGGTTGAAAAATTTAAAGATTTTTTATCAGGAGAAGATACCTATACTCTACATAAACCTGCAAGAATAAAGTTCCCGAGAAACAGAGTTTTTGTCACCAGACCATTGAGGCAGTTCCAGGCTGATCTCTGTGACATGCAAGCTCTGGCCATGGAAAATGATGGTTATAATTATTTATTAACAGTCATTGACATCTTTTCAAAAAGGGCGTATGTACGAGTTTTGAAGAGGAAAACAGCCGCTGAGGTGGTAAAGGCATTTGAATCAGTTTTTACAGAAAATCAGATCCCCAAAAAAGAATGTCATGACGGGAATTCCGATAGGTATCTCCGTTGAGGAAGTATATGATGCAGTTGCTTGTTCATCATCATCATCTTGGCACGCGTTGCGTTTCTCCTCCGCTTGACGATAAACTCTCTTAACTCTAGCCATTGTTGAACGGGTGTTCTTTTTCCAACGAATGCTGCATGTAAAGTGCAGAGTTTTATCTCTGTATTTAAAGTAAACACTAAAGCATGCCCTATTGTTTTCATTGGGTTATTCAAGGTTTAACGATGCTTACAAACACACCCCCTCTATTTTTAATTGGTGCTGATGCCAAATAGTTTCCGATAATACCATATTTGTCTTGTTCTATTTATAACAAACACACCCCTGTGTTTTAATTGACTCATTTAAGGTATCGCCCCTAATGACGACAACCAATCAGCATCCACGGTTACGCCCCCTTGGACACACCACCTGCTTGACCACGTGACCTCCTGTCCACATGGCACCCACATGGCGCCCACATGGCGCCAACCGGAAATCCCACCCTCACCGGAAGTCCCACCCACCTGTCAAAACGTTTGATGAAAGGGTGTACTTAAATTCTCTTGTGTGGTTGTACCTGACAGTTTATGGCCTTTGTTGATTGTTTATAACTGTCTCTTATCCTTTTGGCATTGCTCTTTCTGTCACGTATAAGCACAGAGATTTTACAAGTATCTCCTATTAGGGGCCCAAGTTTTTCTTGGACATGCTCATTTCTGATAGAGTTACCACTGGGGCCCAGACTGTATCACAGAGAAGTGATTTGAAGGTCCTGATAGATTAGGAGGTGGTGGAGGTCTGCGGCATTTGGAAGATGTTGGTTTAGTAGCAGGGCCTCGGCCACGGGCGGTGTTGAATGGAGAAGATGTCAGAGCCATTTGGGTCCCGATTTTAAGAGCTCCTTTCATGTTATCAGAATCCAGTAAAGAAAAAAGCGGGCGCAGTGGGGAGATGGGAGAGTTCTGTGTGGTCTGGGTCGGGGTCTGGGGTGAGGGGGGGTTTACCGGGGGTGCCGGTCTGGGTCTGGGTTTGGGGGGATGGGGGTATAATGGGGGTTCCACTTCTCCTGTGGATTTCGACGGGGAGACCTTTTGTGATGACCTCTGTTTTTCAGCCAACTGGCTGATTGTTTCTGCTGGAGCTGTTGGAGGCAGCGTTATCATTGTTGTTGATACTCCATGTTCTCTGCTGAAGGTCGAAGCTGCTGGCGGATTATTTACTGAATAGAAGAGATTAGATGTGAGATGTCTGGCTCCTGGCTTGTTCAAACAGAAACCATCTCGCTTGAAGAGTTGTCTTTTTTCCCAAAAAATATTAAAGTTGTCGATGAAGTTCACAGGTGTGGTGGCACGTTTTTTTCAACCACTTATTAATCATCAGAAGTCTGGAAAAAACCTCATCTCCACAGAAAATCAGTGCAAAGGGTCCGCTGAGAAACACCTTGATATTGAGACCTCCAACAATATTCAGAAGACGAGGGAAATCCTCCTTCAGTCTTTCTGATTTTTTCTTAACCACGTCATCCATGGCTCCACAGTGTAAAATAAGGTTTTCCAGAGACGGACGCTTTTCTGTTATTGCAAGAATATTCTCTGAGATATCAGAGACCATGCTACTGGTACCAATCATAACTTCTGTGTTTTTCTTGTTGCAGAAGTTTCTAATCCCATCCACAGCTGTGTTGCCCACTATTAGGGTTCTTGGTCTGGTGTGGCGGTTTCTCTGGCAATTTAAAAGGTTGTTCTCAAACCTTTTATTGTTCTCAGAAGATGGTTCATTTTCCTGGTTTTCATTCTGTAGTTGGGAGAAAATCTGTTTTGGATGGGAATTCCATTATTTCCAGCTGTCTCACTCCTATCAGTTGTTGTGAGAGCAGCTCGCTGTCGAAGTCTCCTTTTCCCAGGGGAATCAGGGCATTCTCTGTAATTCTGGCAATTCTAATTTATTTAATTGCTGAGATCTCCAGTGAGTCGTCCACCTTGATTTTTTGGGCATGCCCCTAAAACCTGCCAGGGGGGTCTGCCGATAGGTTTATTCTCAGTGTTCTGATTGCCGGCTGAGTCATTGAGCTGGCTGTCACTGTTTGGGATCACAGGCAGAGTTGAAACATTGTTGTACCCCATATTCACCTCCACATTCACTTCTGGTCGATGGATTTTCATCTCCAAAACAGCCAATTTCAGTAAACGTTTGTCGAAGTCCTTTGTGGTGAAGGGAGGCATTTTGTGCTGATTAGCTGGCCTCAACTTGTCCTGCTTTCGAGTTCAATTATAAAAACATCAAAGTCCTTTAAAAAAATAAAATAATAATAATAATCCTTGGGAGTCGCTAGTAAGAAGTTGTTTTAGTCCAATATTTCCGAAATTTTGGCTAAGAGATAAAAGGTTAGGAGTAAAAGAATGCAAGCAAGCAGGGAGTTTAGGAGAAAAGCATCTGAGCAGGCAGAGAGGCGGAAGTGGAAGTGTAGGTTGCGCAATAACTGAGAAGCCTAACAAGGGGCGGACTGGTGAAAGCATCGGCACTATAAAGGCAATGCTGAACAAGATCGGATGGAGAAAAGAAGCTCAGATGGAAAAGGAACAGAGACACAGCCCAGCTGATCAACTGCATTAAAAAAGAGGATCAACCCGTTTGCCTTAGAAGGACTGTGCCTCAAGATTAAGAATCTGATTTCATCTAAAGCCTTTTTATCCAGACAACAGAAGTGAACTTGATTGGTGAACAGCTGATTGGTCTAAGTTTCAGGCCTCTGGATGTCCTGAATCAACCTTATTTATGTCTCCAGGTTTCCTTCAACTCTTCAGCCTTAGGAAACTACTGTCTTCGGAGACATGTGACAACAAAGTTTCTGTTTAACCATCGAAGCCTGGAGCATCAGTGCCTGCCACTTAAAGGAGGAAAACTGAAGATTAAGTCGTATTCCCTTCAAGAAACTACTCGTTGTTACCAGAAGAAACATCTCCATCAGGTGCATGGATGAGCCTCCGTCTTCAAAGCCTCTTCAAACCCACTAGTTTCAGCATCAGGGAAAGACAGGTTGAGTTGATTGATTCATTTCTATTATTGAAATTATTATGTGTTGCCGAATTTAAGCTGTTACTGACCCCTGCAAAAGCGTTACTAATTAAAGAAAGCATATCAAATTCTAGTTAAATCGTGGACATTCACTTATTTGAGTCACCGTATTTTTGGTTTTTCATTGGTGGTAAAAAGTCTTGTTGCCTGGTTCTAAGATCTTTTAGGAGGTTTTTATAGGTTGCCTTAGCCAAGATTGTTAAAAGAGCGCCCTTGGGGCTCGTGCCGAGCCACTAAAATTAACCTAGCCCATATACCAAGAGCCAGTTGTAAAATTAGGGAATGAGCAGCCGTGAACAAAAGTGACTGTTGAAGTGTGAATGACTGCGGTGAGCTACTCAGTCGTCCAGACCTCCAGTTGAAGAAGGGGAGACTTTTGTATGAAGGCTGTCAGAGGCTAGGCGAGTCATTTTCCGACTCAGCTTAAACAGAACTTTCAGTAAACCTGCTTAGTAAGATCTTTCAGGTTTAGGGAAGTCCGGACCCGTTGGATGGAGAGCTGGATTGAGCAATCCCTTTAGACATAGGGAAGTAGGAAGGGAGGGGTTAGCTCACCGGACAACGAAAGGTGGCACCTGAACAAGGACCCTGACAAAGATAAAGGGGCCCCAGAAGAAGGATGCTCAGCAGAAGGACGTCTCTACCTGAGCACCCCGGACCGACAGCCTGAAAGGGAGTAAGGTTGTCTGTGACTGATAAGGCCGTCAGTCACAACCCTCGCAGTAACTGCATAGCGTGCAGGTGAGGATAGGGCTTTATTGAGGGTAGACTGACCAGACCCAGACAGTAAAGCTAGTAGCCAAATAGTCTGAATCCATCCCTACTCGAAGGATCCTCGAGAGGCTTTGGAGACTGACAACTTGAGACGACAAAGACATAGCGATGGACAAAGAGACTGAAACGCAGGAATGGAGAGAGCAGGGAGCTGAAGGACCACTCCGGTCAACAGAACAACCGACATCAACACAGTTAGAGCTACACTGCTTACCTACTGAGGTGCTGCTAGGTGGGGATGGATATTCAACATGGGCTTCATCGGTAAAGAAAATGTTCAGTTTCAACCAAGAGAAATCGAAAGAAGCTCTAGAGAGTCAGCTAACAAACCACCTGCAAAGAGATGAAGCATACTAATGTTCAGAGACAAAACATGGATTTAGACTGGTCATGGTACCATGCCCCAAGGCAGTCCAGAGGAAGGAAGACATTAGTCGATGGGTACGTTGGTGGACAGGGTTCCATGAACTGTGGGGACTGGGGAAACTGGTGTCACTGTACAGCCATCCAAAAAATATGACCCGATCGTAAAGATGGTTTCCAGTGAGTCTGGACTGAACAGGTACCTCACAAACCCCACCGCCAGAGCCACGGCAAGGTTGAAAGAGTATGAAATAGAGACCAGAAAGATGACCCAGTTCAAAGAAAAGCTCCAAGCCATCCAAGATGATGACAAAGATAGGGTGCTTGAGGAGTGTAGTGAGTATGGCAGATCGGAGCAAAGAAAAGACCACAGAGCTGACTCAGAGATACCAACTTATGATTTAATGAAAGAAACAGAGAGTGAAGAAGAGGGCAAGGAGTCAGAACAAGAGCAAGACCAAAGAGAAGCTGAACCCAGCCAAGGACCAATTATTACCCCCTACATCGTAAGGCCGAAGGTTGACATCCTTCAACGGATTGCTCAGGCCAGACAAGAACTGCAAGAGACTGCCAGGCAGGGAGCCCTCTTATCAGCAGCCCTCGAGCACCATAAGGGAACCCTCCAACATATGGCCAACACCCCAAGCCACAGGGAGCATGACCCCGCACAAAGTAAAGTAAGAGACCTTACCTTCCAATTTGAACAAGAAGCCAAAGAAAACAGTGCCAGTAACCAACTCAGAATGACAGGAAAGACGGATGTCGAAGGAAAAGAGCCAAGAAAGGTTAGTCAGAAGTCAGACAGAGTCATGATGAGGAAAGTCCTAGACCCGATGCCCACAGATGCAAGACAAATTTCCCTGCAAAACGGGACTTAACTCTACCAGGCCCCTGGCACATAGAGAGAGACACACTGTTAGTTTTCACAAATGACAACTTCAAGATCCACAATACCAAATTCAGGAAAAGGTTAAGAGCCCAGACAAGGGAAGATTACAAAAAAAAGAGGTTTGAGAGCTGAGAAGACAAGTGAGCCAGAACAAAGCAAGCAAAGTGCATCTGACTAGTGGGGCCGACCTCACTTATTATGCTGTCATCCACTCTCCCATTGCCGCTAACAAAAAGGTAGAAGACTTGAAAGAGTACAGAGAGAAAATGTGGGTAGCCCTGGAAGAGGGACTGAATGCTGCCATCAACCACAGCCTGAGAAGGGTAACAATATGCCTAGATGGACTGAGATCACATGACCTGAAAAGTAGCCGTTGCAACAGCACACCATGTAGTCAAGAATCTGCTGACAGATGCCTCACTGACCGAAATAGTCATCGTCACTTCCCTTAGCCAGCATGAGAGTCGGAGGAAGAGAGAGCTGGCGTTAGTAGAAAGGATGGATGAGAAGAAGCCGATAGACCCCCATCACTTAGAGATACCAATAATCCAACAATGGAACGAAATTAAACCACACTCAGATGAAAAACGCTACCTGCACAAGAGTGAGACTAACCAAGCGTCCCGCCTGGAGAAAGGACCAAAATCAGCAAAGAAAGACGGAGCTGCCCCTTCAATCTCTGTGCAGGCTGGAACGTAGCCTAGCTAATTGCAGCCTGGAAGATCTAGATAAAACAGAGCTGGTTCCAACAAAAGATTTAAATGCAAAGAAGAAGGTAAAACAAAATCCAGCTATAGAGGAGCTCCTGAGTCCATTTAAAATAGTGCCCTTGAACCCAGAAAGAGAAGACAGTGAAGACAGTGTCTCGGAAGAAGAAGAACCATCAGAACATGAGACCACTGGGGCAGAGAGTGATGACAGTGAAAGCCTGTTTGCAATCCCAGTGCAGCCAGCAACCCCTCACAAGCCACTTAAAGTAGGACAGAGAAAAGGACAAAAAAAAGCAGTGGAAGTGTTTGACATCTACCAGGTCTCAGAAAGAATGGCCAGAGACCTGACATGGGGGCCGGTTCAAGCAAATGATGGGCGTCGAGCGCACATACCATAAGCTGGACAGAGAGACTACCACATCCCGGGTGTATGGGCTGACCGCCTGGAAGACAAAGTCGAACTCAAGGTTAAAGCAACAGTTAGGGAATGGAATGGGCCAACATCCTAATGATGTCATCCTACCACTTATCAGCCCCTGACCAGCAAGTTCAGATCCGCTTATGTTGGAGTTGTGCATGATGTGATGTTAAGACTAAAGACAGCAGCATACAAGTATGCACAATAGATCGAGCGACAGGTTGATGAGCTGTCAGCCAAGGAAGAAGAGGAAGAACCTCCACTGCCGTCAGCACCACGCTCCACAAGCAAGGCAAGCCCTTAGGGAAAATGTCTGAGCAACCCACGGCATCCAGCCCTGAAGCTGATGTTTTTCGTGAGTACAAAAAGATCAAGACCTTAGTTAAAGAGAAAAGATCAGAAGAAAGTAGTGAAGATTACATCAAAGATGTGTGGCCGATGATTACCAATGCTACTGAAAGTGACGAAGCTAAAACATTGTGGCGGAGCCATGTAACAGCACATCCCTTAGACAAACAAGGAATAGCTCAAAGCCATTATGAGAGGTTGGTGTTGGAAGACATGGACGATGAAGACTCCCAGATCAGAAGAGAAAGACTTTGCATGGATGGGGGTCAGCGCCTTGCACCGGTGTGGCATGTGTTTAAGCAAACAATCTCACCCGCTAGATATGTGAAGGCCCTCCGAGAAGTAACCAAAATGCCAAAGCAGGGTACGACAGTTCCACAGATGGACCAAACAATGATTTCTTATGATCTGGAGCAACAGTTTTATGAAGAAAGAAGAAAGAAAGAGACCGGACAAGGGGCCAAACCACCAACTAAGGCCAGTGTGAAAGCTCCAGCCAACCCTCTTAACAGACCGCCGCCTCAGAGAAGAGTAGAACCGCAAAGACGATTTTACAGACTATCAGCATGGCAAGGCCCACAAAAGAAAAGCACCTTTCTCCCTAGAGAAGAGTACGACAAACTGTCCTCTGAAGAAAAGAAGGCCCTCTTCGAGTCCCGCAGATCAGGGACTGGGGGGCCAGCCAAGTAATGATGACACGGCCGCGAGTCACCCTGGAAAATACCTACTGGAGGGGGGATGAAATCTACACAAAGGTAGAAGGAGAACCCTATCTAGTGGACACTGGGGCTGAGGTATTCATGACTCGCAGAGGCCTAAAGACAATAGTATACCTTACGGTCCAATTTGCCAACAGGACTGTAGAAGAGATGCCATATGGAACTTGGCAAGGAATCATTTGGGTGAAGGGTCTATACAACATCACCGTCACAGACTTGAAAGAGTTCAACAAACCATGGGGAGAGCGCAGCTCTCTATCTCAAAGGCTGAGCCAGCTATGGTCAAGGTTAGTAAAAGTAGGATCGACTCAGAGTGGAACCGGGGCTCAAGAGTGGTACAAAGCAGTAGATGTGCCAGAAGTAACTGAACAGAAACTGAAGGAAAGCGACGTCTCCCCGGCTGGGAAAGAGAAGTTACGGAAGATCATCATCTCAACAAATGTGGCCCGGTTCAAGAATGACTGTGGGGACCTGGGACCGAAGTATGTGCACCTCATAGAAGGAGGAGTGCATCCACCTGTTCGACAGTACCCCCTGAACCCGGGTGCCGTTGAAGAAATTGATAAAGTAGTAAAAGAATTAAGCACTCTAGGAATCATCAGAGCAGAGCTAAATCCCATCACTAACAGTCCCATTCAAGTGGGAAAGAAACCAGTCAGCAGGAGGAGGTTGGAGGCCAGTAATCAACTTCAAGGCCCTCAATCAAAGAACCATAGCAAACCGAGCCAGCCTAATCAATCCCCAAGGAGCATTGAAGATGCTAAGAGTCAAGAAATATAAATCCTGCATTGACCTAGCAAATTGATTTTTCTCCCTCAGACTCGCAAAGCAATCACAAGGCAAGATGGCATTTACACACAAAGGCAAGAGTTATGTGTGGCAAAGGTTACCTCAGGGGTACAAGAACTCCCTTAATGTGTTCCAGTCAGCTGTGATGGAAGTTTTTGGTGACCTAGGAGCTACAGTGTACATAGACGATGTGTTCATTGCAGACGACACTGAAGAGGAGCACCTAGAGAGACTGCAAACAGTAGTGGAGAGAATCACAGCAGCAGGTTTGAAGCTGAATCTCAAGAAATGCCAGTTTGGACAGTTTCCTGTGAACTACCTAGGATTCCAAGTGACAACAGATTTGGGACTCTCAGAAGGGTATCGAGAGAAGCCCGCACAAATCCAGCCACTTGAATCCGAAAATGATCTACAAAAGATTTTGGGACTCTGGCACTATGTGAGAGATCATGTTCCTAATTATCAAAGATATGCTAAGCCATTATACGCCTGCCTAAAGAAGCGAGAAGGAGAAGAAAAAATGACAAAGAAAAACTGGACACAGACTGCATCAAACCAGAACGACCTGAATAAGCTCAAAAGAGCAATCCAAGAAGCCGTGAGATTGGAGCCGAGGAGCTTCACTGAAAAGTTGGTGGCCGAGATCAGCTGTGAAGATGAGGACTCCATGCTGAAAGTGAGCAATAAAAATGGGGGGTTAGTAACGTTGTGGAGTTACACTTTGTCATCTGTAGAGAAGAAATTCCCCAAAGAAGAAAAAGAGTTAGCAGTGCTTGCTAGATACTGGATCACATTGAAAGACCTAGCATAAGGACAACAGATTAAAGTCATCACTCAGAGCCAAGTCCACAAGTATCTCAGAAAAGGAACGGTGGAAAGCACAAAAGCAACCAATACAAGGTGGGGAAGATGGGAAGACATCCTGCTGGACCCCGACCTTGAGATTGGCCCAGCACAACCAGCCAGCAAGAAAACACCCTTAGAGCCGTCTGTGAAAGAAAGGGTCGAAGAAAGGACTGGATCAGATGGGCTACTGGGGGTTTATTCTCAAACAGCACAGTCAAGAGAGGTGCCGCCAGAACGGTAAAACTCCCGGTAGTGCACTGGCGGGAGAAGTGACAGCAGTGCTGGAGGGAATGTTAGAGTTGACGAATAGAAGAATCAAGAGAGCAAAGATAATCACAGACAGCCACTACTGTGCACAAGCCTTGAACGAAGACTTATCCATTTGGGAAGAGAATGGATTTGAAAGCGCCAAAGGAAAGTTAGTGGCCCATCACGATCTGTGGAAGAAGATCGCCGAGTTGAGGATGAGCCTGGAGCTTGAAGTGGAGCACCAGAAGGCTCATACCTGAGAAGGGGCTCACTGGCGTGGAAACGATGAAGAGGGCATTCCGTGAGGGACAACGAGTGTGGGTGAGAGCACAAGATCACCCTGTGTCGACAGCAGTGAAACCCAAGTACGATACCACTGACATTGTGAAGCAAGTATTAGATTGTAACACAGTGTTGTTACAGAAGAGAGGGATCCAAGGAATTGAACAGCTCAAGCCAATTCTTAGATAAGGATAACCAGAAACCGGAGAGATGGCCAGTGAACCAAGCACCATGCCACCCTACATCAGACTGGCCACTGTATATAGGGTGGTTGCCATTCGAAGAACCACTTGCTTTGGGCAGGAAGAGCATTGAAGAAATTGAAACTTGCTAAAAAAGGATTCCTGTCAACAAGGTGAAATGCTGTGGTGGCGAGAGGTCAAGAACTGTTGCGCAATCTGCACGGGCCCAAGTCAGCTCAAAGTCTGCTGGGAAAGACCAGGACGAGAGAAACCCCTACATCACAACACCAGTGGCAACGAGTTAGACAAACTGCCATACAAGCCCGTCAAGGTAACAGACATCTTCATTTGTGGGGGGAGCCAAATCACCACTCTACCCAGAGTGGTCTTTGTGACCCAGTGGGATCTGCATGAAGAAAGACCAAGAGAGTGTACCTGCCTGTGGGACGGTTCATTTCTTAAGTACTGTGACTCTTGCGGAGCCCAGACAAGATCAGGAAGGCTGATGCAGGTGGTTCAAGCAGAAGGGTGGCAAGTAAAGCGATTTTATGATCCACTCAGATCCTTTAAACTGCATCCTGATGAAGGGAGGCCTGCACTGTATAGACAGGCACCCCGGGACCAAGACAGTGTGGTATTAATAGCTCAACCATCAGCTCCTCCACTTTATGAAGGGTTATGTGGAACCGGAGGATGGAGTCACCTGAATGATGGCCTGGATGGGGGACCAACAGATCTGCTGACAGCATCAATCAGGGAGTCCTGGCCATATGATCCAGCCTCTGGCCAGGTAAGCCGCCCACCTTTAACCACCACACAGTATCTCCTGGTGTTCCGAGTGTATAGAGACCAGGGTCACGAGGGTGTCGGCACTGCACTGGAACAACCTCCCAACAATGAAGAACAACAGGCACAGCCAAGTGGATGGTTTGGGCCCTGGGAGTTGACAACCTGGGGACAGTTAATATTAGAAGTTGTTGCAAATCCAGACCTCCCCCTGGAAGACTTGCCCGACACTCCCTAGGAAAGGGGTGCCCGGGGTACAGGCCTCTACTACTACACTGCCAGTTTAGATGCCTGGGGCAGCCATGGAGCCAGACCCAAACAGAAGGTGGGAGAGTTCATCGTAACCTCTGAAAACTGGCATCGCGATAGGGTGCTACAGATTCCAGGTACTGTGGCTCATTGGACAGACACACCCACTCACCCTGGCTCCACCCAGAGGGTACAACTGGCAGTGCAAATGGTTGTAGTCCCATTTAGAGGTGTATACTCCGTTGGAGCAACAATAATAGTCATTCCAGAACAGAGGACCCTGGAAAAGTAGAAGTTGCAGCAGCATACAGGAATAAATGCTCACATTCCTGGCCTTGGCCCTCTTTGCCACAGAAGTGGAAATGGACAAGAAAGGACAAAAATTGACGGACCAACAGGAAAAAGGGACAAAAGTTGTCAAGCGTCAAAGGAAAAGAAAAACACAAAAGGAAGAATGTTATTTCCCATCGGGTTCTTACACTGACGACAGAGTTAAGATTGGCCCTAACACCTGGAATGGCCTGATGCAAGGAATCCCTTATCTAAAACTGCCATCTGGATTAGTTCTACTAGACAAACCGAGAACGGATTTTGCCCCTTACTATCCATCCTTAGAAAGTTATTTTGTCTCCAATATAGAGTATCATAGAAAAGCAGATCTGCAAAAGCCTGACCACGCTGGAAAATGCCAAGCCTTGCCATGGAATGTAAGTAACTTTTTCCTCTCATATCAAACAATGTCCTGGCCTGGCAACAAAGGGCATCACCCGCTGGATACTCAAGTTAGAATTTCACCAGAGGGGCCCGAAAGCCTGCCATGGATATTCAATACAGTCCACCTTGAAGTAAAAGGAGCAGATGGGGACCACATTATCAAGACCCATTACAAGGCATGTATTATTAAGTTTCAATGGCTGGAGCTGTAATTTGGGCCACATCACCTTCTATGTCAAAGGAAGTCAAGGGAAAAGAGGGCCAACCTAGCAGATATGTCTTCAACAACACCCAATTACCCATTTCGGTGACAGAAGGCACGGTCTACCCTAACCACCCACACTGTACCACTCCGGCTTGGCCAGGCCGTCGGGTCGAACTCAAGATTCACGGCCACCCACTGTACACGTCAATCTGTACCCTGTCAGAAGTAGGGTTAGCTTACGAGACCTATAGACAAAGGCGGGCCAAAGACGGATATACCCTTGCAGGACCACAGATACAACCTGACTACTGGATAGTCTACCAGTGGACGTGGTTGTGGAAGGGGTTGGAACCTGGATTGCCTTACCCATCACCCATTTATCAAACCCTCCTCAAAAGACGAGGGGACAGAACTGAAGTGTCAGGATATGACATTTTTGGACTTTGCTTGTGGCTTTGTGTTAATTTTTATTTAGTTGTTTCCATTTGGATTGGGCTTCATGTTTATTAGTTCCTTTTCCTCCCTCTATCATTTCCTAGTATGTATTGTATTCCTGCTTTAGTTATTGTTTTCATTTCGTTTGCTTATTTTGTAACTTAGATTCTCCTTATGGGCTCTTTGTTTATTTCTTAGGTTATTGTTTCTATGTTCCCCTCTAGTTTCTCTGTTTACTTTAGTTTATAGTTATTCTAGTTCTTTATTTCCTCCTCTGATTTATTCTCTAGCTTAGTTTGTGTTTTCTGTTGTTTATTTAGTCCTTTCACTCTTCCTCAGCCTTTGTATTTGTTTCACCTGTTCCTGCTGCTTCCTTGCCTCCTTGTCGCACCTGTTCTCAGTTGGCTGGTTCCTTGTGTTCATCACTACCCCTTTCCCTACCATGACTATGCTTTGTTTATGCTTCGCTTGGAAACTTATGCTACGTTTTGCCATAGTACCTGCAATGTTTTGTAAGTTTTGGATTTTGACTCTGATTCATACCTGCAGTGTTTTGTTACGTTTTTGACCTTTTTGAGAATAAACTAAGATGCGGCTGCCAAGCTCTTGTCTGCACTTTAGTCCGACCCAAAATCCCTTCTCAACATTAGGAACCAGCCATGAGGACCAAGCGGACAAAGTTACAGAGCTGAAGCTATGGGTAAAGCAGCAAGTGGAAACGCTAAGGACTATGTACGGTGAGGAGGTGGAACTTTCTCCCTCACCTCTATTGCTGGAGGAGATGGAAGAATGCTTCAGTGAGGCCGACTGGGCAGATATGGGCTTCGAGCCAGGTCGGAACCGTTGCTCATCAGCACGATCCTCCTCCAAGCGACGTCGTTCTTGCCGCAAGCGTTCCACGTCTGCAGCAGCTCCAGCAGAGCTGCCCCCATCGCCATCTGCCGCTGCAGAGTTTCCGGCTGGGTTTTTGTCCTGCCCTGGACGACGTCATCGTCGGTGGGCTGTCGCCACCGAGAAGGTACGGGTGGGCGCCTCTAACTTTTCCATGGAGGGTCCATGACCATGACCTCCTCGCGGCTGTCTTCCCCGGAGTTGGTGGGCGGTTACCCAGCGCCCTCTGCTGGTCTCCGGTTGTCGGTGCGGCCTCCTGCTCCGCCATGGGTTCAGGCCGGGTTGCAGGAGATTAAGAAAGAACTTATGAAGTCACGTTGGCTTGAGTGTGTTCCTCACCTGATTAGCAATCTTCAGGATCTGGCAGATGTGCACACCATTTTACTATCTGAGTTTCTGGAAGAGGGATGGCTAGACGCTCCAGCTCCACTCTCCGCTTGAGGTCCCTTTGACCCTCTTCTCTGTGCAGTAATGGCAGCACAAAGTTCCAAGGACACTGCAGCCAAGCCGCTGGACTCACAGCATGCAGCCAAGCCGCTGGACTCACAGCATGCAGCCAAGCCTACAGAGCCTCAGCCGGCCGCCGCCGGGTCTACAGAGCCTCAGCGGGCCGCCGCCTGGTCTTCAGAGCCTCGACACGACACGGAGGAGCCCGTGAGCGGGCTGCCTCCACTTCCACACCATGCTTCGGTGGAGCCCATGGACCCTCCACGACCTGGTCCTGAGCACCTGCTTAGTTTCCTCTTGGGGGTGCTACTGGAACTACGGACGGATGCTTTGACTTGTACAATGACTGACTTTACACCTGACCTTTTGTTGGACTTTTTGCCTGACACACTGCAGCCTGACTCCTTGCCTGACACACTGCAGCCTGACTCCTTGCCTGACACACTGCAGCCTGACTCTTTGCCTGACACACTGCAGCCTGACGCACACCATGACACACCAGAGCCTGACACACTACAGCCCGACTATGTGATGACTGACTTTTTGACTGACCATATGCCTGACCACGCACCTGACGACTCTAAGCCTGGGTCCACGCCGGACGCCAGGGCAAAGTCTTCAGGGTTTCTGCCTGGGTCCAAGCAGGATGCCAGGTTCAAGTCTCTGAGGATCTCGCCACGTCGTAGACTGCCTGACTCCTCGCTTCGTGGGTTTGCCTGGCATCTCCGCTGCCAGCCTCCAGGCAGCTTGCATCCTCGCCGCAGACCTCCGAGGCGTCTACATCCTCGCCGCAGACCTCTGAGCACCTCACTTCTTGGGTTCCTCTGGCCACGTCGCCGAACTCCTGACCACCTGCATCTTCGCCGTTGACCTCCGAGTCACCTACCCCTTCGCTGCAGGCCTCTTGACCTTCAGCTTCTTTGTCGCTGGCTTCTCCGCCGCTGGCCTCCGGATCATCGGCCTCTTCGCTGGCTACGTTGCTGCAGGCCTCCAGAACACCGGCTTCTTCGCCGCTGACTTCGACGCTGCCAGCCTCCTGACCGTCGGCCTTTTCGTTGGCTACTTCGCTGCTGGCCTCCGGACCATTGGCCACTTCGCTGGCTACTTTGTTGCAGACCTCCGGATCATCAGCTCCTTCGTCGCTGGCTTCGTCGTCGCAGGCCTCCGGATCACCAGCTACTTCGCCGTTGGCTTCGTCGTCGCAGGCCCCCTGATCATCGGCTTCCTGGATTTTTGTTCTCGTCCTTGAAGATTATGGACTTTGGTTTTGTTGTTTTTTTTTATTGGGAGTTACTTTTGTTTTGGACTCTTGCCCTCCTCCCAAGGCCCCCTCCGCCCACCCTGGTTCGGTGGTTTGTGTTTTGGACTCTTGCCCTCCTTCCGGGGCCCCCTCTGCCCGCCCTGGTCGGGTTGTTTTGAACTTTTGTTTTAGTCTCCAAGTGGTCGTCTTGAATCCGACCTTCAGGGGGGGGGGGGGAGGGGGGGGAGGTTATGTCAGGATATGACATTTTTGGACTTTGCTTGTGGCTTTGTGTTAACTTTTATTTAGTTGTTTCCATTTGGATTGGGCTTCATGTTTATTAGTTCCTTTTCCTCCCTCTATCATTTCCTAGTATGTATTGTATTCCTGCTTTAGTTATTGTTTTCATTTCGTTTGCTTATTTTGTAACTTAGATTCTCCTTATGGGCTCTTTGTTTATTTCTTAGGTTATTGTTTCTATGTTCCCCTCTAGTTTCTCTGTTTACTTTAGTTTATAGTTATTCTAGTTCTTTATTTCCTCCTCTGATTTATTCTCTAGCTTAGTTTGTGTTTTCTGTTGTTTATTTAGTCCTTTCACTCTTCCTCAGCCTTTGTATTTGTTTCACCTGTTCCTGCTGCTTCCCTGCCTCCTTGTCACACCTGTTCTCAGTTCCCTTGATTACCTGCCTTTGTCTTTCCCCAGTATATTAGTTGGTTTGGTGTCTGTTCGTGGCTGGTTCCTTGTGTTCGTCACTACCCCTTTCCCTACCATGACTATGCTTTGTTTATGCTTCGCTTGGAAACTTATGCTACATTTTGCCATAGTACCTGCAGTGTTTTGAACGTTTTGGATTTTGACTCTGATTCATACCTGCAGTGTTTTGTTCTGTTTTTGACCTTTTTGAGAATAAACTAAGATGCGGCTGCCAAGCTCTTGTCTGCACTTTGGTCTGACCCAAAATCCCTTCTCGACATGAAGAAGCAGATCAACTGGAATTAGCAGGGTATTTCCCGAGGATAACCATGCCAGAGACTTATTCGGACATGATTCCTCTCAGTTATTTAGCTACTTTTAATGCCCAAGACAAAGAGCCCCATGACAACCCTGACAACACAAATCCCTCTACTCGACCCAAGCTATGGAAACGGATAAAGATCACGGATAAAACGTCTTGTTTGAAGACTTTGCTTAGGATTTTTGCTTTGCTTATTGGCATCGTTTTTTTGTTAATTATACTTTACCAAGCTGGAGTGGGACCATGGAACTTAACCCATGTTAAGGTCGCTCAAGGTTCTTCAAAATATGCCAACCAAACTTGCTGGAACACAACCTCTCTGAACGTCTTTTTGTCTTGGACAGAATAGGGGAAACTAAGCACTAAACTAACTGGGAGGAACAGGGAAAAGAAACCTAAATATAAGCTTACACAAATAGTAACTCAAGAAAGAACTAAATCTAAGGACATATAAACAAGCACATGACTCTAAGCAACTATAAACTAAACAAAAGTAAACTACTAATCAAAGGAACAGGGAAAAACCTTTAACGGCAAAGTAAACAAAAACAAAGAACAAAATGGCAGATCCTGACATGAAGCCCCATACATTTATTCTAGTCTTTGCCATACAAGTGTAAGGGCTGCAGTGGGATTGAAAATATGGATTAAGCACATTCTTTTTGCTTACTGGCTTGATTCATGGCCAGGCCACTTTATTATTAGATCCAGCTCTTCTTGGGCTGTAACGTTCAAGTCTTTAATTGCATTTTGGAATGACGCTTTCCAGCCCCAAAAGTTCTCTGGCTATTCATCAAACTGAATAAGTCCTGTACTTAACGTTTCTCTATGTGCGAGATACCTTGTTAAGTCCTGTGCAATTTGGGTCTGAGGTGGTGTTTATGATTTGTAAAATGGCTGCAGCACTGGGAGGTTCATTGTCTTTCTCAATTGTGCTTGGGGTTTTTGCTTGAAGTTAACATTGTTTTCCTTAGGGTCTGGTTATCTGTGTTGTTGCTGCCTTCTGTTAATTCATCCATAGCCATTTCACATTGTTTGCGTGCTGCGAGTTGAACTAACGGGTTCTGCAAGTGATGCTTGGCTCAGTTCAGCATTCAGGACTTCCTCTGCCTCTTCATAAACAGCAACCTCAGCCTCTGTTGCTGCAATGGCTTTGTGGCAGCACAAAACGTGCAAACTAGCTTCAAGGTCTGCTTTCTGTTTTATTATGGATGCCTCCTTTTCTGAATAGGCGAGATGTGCACGTGCTGCATATGCTTTACCTCATGCTTTGAATGCTAGAGAGCTTGTACTGGAGACTCTACTGGAGCATACTGACTTAGCTCTTGTCTCGATGTTGCTAGCCTCTTTTGACTTAAGCAACTCTTCTTCTCCATGCTCAGAAGCCAGCTGGTACCACTGTCCTGACCATAGGCTCATGTTTGTGCTGTACATTTCCCCTTGTAGGTCGTGCCCACTGCACTGATTGTCCTTTTACTGTGCTGTCCTCGCTATGAGTTGATTCATTTTCACAGTAAATAGCCAGCTTAATGATGCCACAGAACAAGACTGTCTTCTTTTTCCGCTCATTTACTGAAGAATGGCTACACTACCTGCCGGTGGTTGGTATCTCTGCCCTCCAGTGTACTTGTGGTTCTTGGGCTGGGTGCTTTGATGTGTGCTGGCTCACTCCCGATGGTTGCTTGCGTGGCCTGGACCCCTGGGCTCTGTCTGGCCTCTGCTTGGTAAGTGATATGTCCCTGGGTCTCTGGATCCGCTCGGGCATAGACGGCTGCCGGCGGGGCCCGTGGGCTCGTCGCTGCAGCTCCCTGGGGTTTCTGCACTGTGGCTGCTGGGTGGTTTCCCTGGGACTCTCCCCTGCTCTTCTCTGGGGGGATTGTGGTAGTTCCGGCGGTGGTTCTCCTGGGGTTCCTGTGCTCTGGAGGGCCTTTCTATGTCTGTGGGTTGGATCTCTGCCTTATCTGTCCCAGGACCAGGGGGGCAGGTCTGTGGCTCCTCACACTCGCTATTGCATATTTTGTATGGAGAAACCCTGTATACACAAGCGGGCTCACACTCAGACCCACAGGTGTTTAGATTCAGGTGCTAGCAGATACACAAATGTTCTATATTGAGCCGCATTTAACACTAAATACATCTTGCATTCATAAGTACCGTGCCCTTTTTGGTAAAAAAGCAGATAATATGAACGTTTCTGCAAGTGTAGAAGCAGCAGGGTGTTATCTTGTATTTTCTTCGTCCTTCTTTTGTTCCTCCATTCTAATCTCCTCCCCTTCTTTTCCTTTTTGCCCCACCTCTCTCTTTTGGGCTTCCTATTTTTTTCCTTTTCATTTCTGTCTCCGTGTCCGTAACAACTGAAATCATCCCAAAGCAGTTTCTAATAAAGTTTCTTTTATAAATCAAGCATAGCTTTAAAGTGTTAGTTGTAATGCTCCATTTGTGAAAGTAAATCTGTTGGGCTTTTCTTGGCACCCAGACAACAATTCTGAGTGCTTCTATGCCAGGCAGGATACGAAGCATAGCAGCATAGCAGCATAGCAGGAGGGAGATAAATCAGCTGTACATATGATAGTAAAATAGCTTTCAGAGAATATGAAAATAATTTTTTTAGAGACAGACTAGAAAAGATTAAGAGGATGTTATTGTTGTTGTCTGGATACATGAGGGGTTAATGAGCCACAAAACTGGGAGGATTGAGCTGATGGAGCAGCATACGCCTGGTGGTTAGAATGTTGTAATTTGTAGTAACTTTGGTTGTTATGTGAGATGAGGGTTTTGCAGGTGTTTTCCACAGAAAATTTATTTTTTGTGGAATCTTTATGTTAAATAAATAATGTCAGTTTACGAAACATCTGCGTATCGGTATTGAAGTTGCTTCGCCACAGTCATAAACCCATCAATCTTTGGCACAACTAGCGTCAGGGATTATTGGCATCCATTTGCTTTTCCTGTTCATTTGCCTCATAAAGCATATGCCTCTAAATGGTACATTTGCATTTTTGACTGAAATGGGTCTCAGCGGCCCTTCCCTACACGTACTTGCGATATTACTGTAGTTTTAAATTTCCAGTAAAAACTCACGGTTTTTGTCTGTCATCAGGTTAGCTTCTGCAAGTGAGTGTCTGTGTGTCTGCAGCGCTGCTGTATAAAGTCGTGCACCAACTTGGGGAAATGAAAATAGGGCAGTTTGTATCAAGTTTGACCCAAATGAGTATCTTTGAAGAATTTATTTTTGTAGTATTGGTAATATTAAAATAATGAATATTTTGACAACCCTAGTTAATTGTCCCCCTTTTTACTCTTGAATTGCTTCTTCATCACTAAAACATTCCACAAAACCGTTCATTACCTAAATAAAACCCCAAGGTGTGTCTTAAAATGGGAAGTCTCTTTACAGCACCAGTCTAAAATAAGTCTAAAGTTTTTACTACAGGGGCAAAAACTCACCAGTTTCAGGGCCCTGCTCTGGATCCTGCTCCATCTTCTTGTCAGTTATATCTTTGTGGGATACGAGGAATAGAACCACCTCACCCTTCTCATTCTTAATGGGTACGATGTCCAGAAGACACCAGAACTTTGTACCTGGAAGGAGAACAAACAGTGAGTGTGTTTAAGAACAATACAACAATGTTAGCTGGCTAATTAATGTCATATTGATCTCACCAAACTCCCCACAATAAATCTTCCCTGTCTCTCCTTAATGTGACAGTGTAATCTACCAATAAAATCTTCTGTCAACCCTGTCAAATTGTTTGCCTTAAGATTTTGCTAGATGTTATTTTGTGTCACTCAATATTTGAATTTTCTCATTTTCCAATTAGTGTCCCATACACCACATGGCATCTTAGAATAAATAATGTAGGTTTTATTTTGGCTTAGCCACCTCAAAATAGATTCCATTGAGCCAGTCGTCAATTGCTATTATCTCATTGTGATTCAAATTTAGCAGACTTTTGAAAAATCTAAAGAATGTTTTAGCTTATAACTGTCATTTTTACTGGACATAGTGTTTTTTGCCCAATTAAAATAAGCTAAAATAAATAAAGCTAAATAAGCTAAAATAAATAAATTTAGCTGCCATTTTTGCTTGAGTTGCTTCATTGTTAATCACTCAAACTTTAGCGCGCCCCTAAAAACAGCTTTTTATTTGCTGTTGTGGGTTACTGTTATGAGAATTTCAGATGAAAACTTTAAACAAATCTGAAATAGCATTCATTGTATACATCTTTCATTCCTGTTAATGACATCGTCAGGGCTTATTGTTGACGTTTTTGTTCCACAAAACTGCATTTGATTTACCTGAAGGTCAATAGAAGTTTTTTTTTAATCAAAATCAACTGATTTGAGATGAACATGAGCTTTTTTGCTTGTGCAAGGTCCAGATTCCATCTAAAATTTAAATTGATCCAGGATTTGACTATACTGTTTCATCTGAAAAAGAAATGCAAGCTGAATGTTTTTGTCTCTAGGAAAAATATTCTCTGTCTCTATTTAAATTTTTTAAAATATCATGCTCTACAATAATAAATATGACCTTTTTTGCTAAATAAGAGACTGTTACAAGACAGTTCACTGATATTTATGAGCACTAAGAGGAACATTAATCAAACATCATTTGTGAAACCTTGGCTTCAGGAGGATCAGTGTGGTTTTCGACCCGGCCATGGAACACTGGACCAGCTCTATACCCTCTGCAGGGTACTCGAGGGTTCATGGGAGTTTGCCCAACTGGTCCACATGTGTTTTGTGGACTGGGAGAAGGCATTTGACTGTGTCCCTTGTGGTGCACTGTGGGGGGGTGCTCCAGGAGTACGGAATTGGGGGCCCTTTATTAGGGGCCATCCGGTCTCTATACAAGCGGAGCAAGAGTTTGGCCTGCATTGTCGGCACTAAGTCAGACCTGTTCCCGGTGTCGGGGTCTGGGAGTTTCTGTTTGTTTTCTGCTTCTTGCCTGCCATTTACTCTGCTTAGTCCATAGGTGGCGTGGGAGCTCATGGGTGCACAGGTGACAGGTGTGGCTCATCCTGATGATTGCTACTGGGAGCATTTTAGCAGGATGCTGCCAGCACTTTGACGCCTGAGTGTTAGCCAACAGGGGTAATAGACTCTCGCCAAACTCTAGCTTTGTGCTTAAGCTTTCATGTTTTCTTAGAGCTTCGACTAACCTTCGTGTGTCCTTCTGAGGTTGCTTGCAAGCCCTGGCTCAGTTTCCACTTTGTTTCTTGACTTCTGGATCTACAATTCAAGCCTCCAGTTACCTTCTCTAGACAAACTCAAGCTGGCAGCTTCCTGGCCATACGATCAGCCGTCCACAATCATAAGTGAACCTTGTTTACCCTCCAACAAGCTCTAGTGCAAACCCCACCACCAAGCGCACCACGCCACCTTCTTCACACGATGGAATAAGCTCAACTCGACATTCTGGAAACCTCTTTCAAGCATCCATATAGTATGCTACGCAGCCAAGGGCTGGAGGGGGTCTGGTTTGGGGACCAGTGAATTTCGTCTCTTCTTTTTGATGACGTGGTCCTGCTGGCCCCCTCTAGCCAAGACCCACAGCAAGCACTGGGGTGGTTCGCAGCAGAATGTGAAGCGGATGGGATGAAGATCAGATCCTCCAAGTCCGAGGTCATGGTTCTCGACTGGAAAAGGGTGGCTTGCCCTCTTCAGGTTGGAGGGGTGTTTCTGCCTCAAGTGGAGGAGTTCAAGTATCTTGGGGTCTTATCCACGAGTGAGGGGAGAATGGAGCGGGAGATCGACAGACGGATTGGTGCGGCTGCCACAGTAATGGGGACGCTGTGCTGGTCCGTTGTGATGAAGAAAGAGCTGGGCCAAAAAGCGACGCTCTCGATTTACCAGTCGGTCTACGTTCCTACCCTCACCTATGGCCATGAACTTTGGGTCATGACCAAAAGAACGAGATCCAGGATACAAGCAGTTGAAATGAGCTTCCTCCGTAGGGTGGCCAGGCACTCCCTAGAGTTAGGGTAAGGACCTTGGCCATTGGGGAGGAGCTTGGAGTAGAGCCACTTCTCCTCCACATCGAGAGGAGCCAGTTGAGGTGGCTCGAGCATCTATACCGGATGCCTCCTGTTCCAGGCAGGTCCCTCCGGGAGGAGGACCAGGGGGCGGCCCAGGACACGCTGGAGGGACTATGTCTCTCGGCTGGCCTGGGAACGCCTTAGGCTCCCCCCGGAGGAGCCAGAGGAGGTGTCTGGGGAGAGGGACATCTGGGTGTCTCTGCTGAGTCTGCTGCCTCTGCGACCCGGTCCCGAATAAAGCGGAAGACGATGAGACGAGTAACACGTAACGAGCTATTCAGCTTATTCAGTTAAATTGTATCCTTCTGCCAGTATGAGTGGAGACATTCAGTCTAAAAAAGCTAGAGATGTGTGACCTTATGCTAGGTATGAACATTTTTCTCTTTAATCACATTTTACAATGTAATCTATTTCAAGGAACACTAGCTCCTTTATTTGTAGTTGCTATTGTATCTTGTGTCATGTTTTTAGATGTACAAAGAGAGGCAGGACCTTGCAAAAATAATCACACCTCTTTAACTTTTTTAAATTGTTTCACATTATAACCACAATTTAAGTTCAATGTATTTTATTGGGATTTTATGTGACAGACCAACACAAAGTAATGTATAATAGTGAAGTAAAAGAAAATTCAATGTGGTTTTCTTTTATGAATGAGAATCAGAAAAGGGGAGCAATATCTAAACAAATTAAGTCCACCAGTGTGTAGTTTAATCTTAGTTTAAATCCAGCTGAACATTTTTAAGCAAAGAGCATCATGAAGAACAAGGAACAAAGGAAGCAGATCAAGGAGAAAGTTGTGGAGAAGTTCAATGCAGATTATAAAACGATATCTCAAGGGACACATGGTGATGGCAATATAATGCTGAGGCGATGCATTTCCTCAGCAGAGAATATGAAGTTAGTGAGAGCTGCTGCAGGGTAATGCTGAAAAAAAAAACTGTTAGGGATTCCAAAAGACTTGCAAAAGAGACTGGGTAGGGGTATCAGAATGTCCCAATAAAGGTCCAGTCGTAAAGCCAATTGAGAAAGTGTTGCAAGACCTAAAATTTGATTTTAATGGATTGTCTCCATCCAATCTAAGGTGGGAGTAATTTCACAAAAAAGAATGAGAAAATAAATCTTTTACTACATGTGCAACGCTGGTTGTGACATACACCCGGGAGTCCTGAATACATATGCATACCACACATATCAGATTTTTATTTGTAAAAGCCCTGCAGTTTGAGCAGAAGTTCAGAGAAGCGGGGGATCAGAGTCTGCTGCTTTAGTCAGCGCTAACCAATAGGGAAACGTCTTACAGCGTTCGTCTTTAGGCCCCGCCCAGGATGTTCATGTTTCCAGAACTCAAAATTCGTTGAGTTCAACCAAAAACAGAGAGCGTCAAAACCAAAAAAACGAGACTCGTAACCAAAGATTTTTGACATGCGCAAATAAAAGTTTATGTTTTGCAAATAACTTTTTTCTCTTTGTGAGAAAAAACTCTGAAAGTTTTGATCACAACTTAATATTTTTTAATTGAGATTAGTTTGTTTTGATTGAATATTATTTTTTTGATTGAGATTAGTTTTTTTTGATTGAGATTAGTTTTTTGTTTGATTGAATAATATTGAGACAAATTTAACTCCATATTAAACTACTGCATGAGAGAAGCAGCTAATCACTCATGTGATTCTTTCTCCTCTATGATTAGGTAATGGTGACCAAGTTATTAAATATTTGTTATCTGTACATTGATTAAGACATTTTATATGTAACCCTTCGTTGTTTTATGAGATTTAAAAGGATTTTTTCATAGTTTTAGGTGAAGTCAGACATAACGTTCCTGTGTCAATTGTGTACTAGCAAAGGCCGTTTAGCTAGCGGCAGGAGCTAGGAACGTGCCTATTGTCATTTATTGTGTGAGGACACGTGTTAAAGGGCGAATAGTAAGCAGTTTATTATTATTTTAGTTTATTAATGAGCTCTTTCATCCACTGTGTGACATTGAGCAGTAAATGTAAAAATACTGTGTTCATTTCTGGATTGCAATAAACTACTGCATGAGAGAACAAACTAATAATCCCTCGCGTGATTCTTTCTCCCCTATGTTCAGGGGTGTAACACAAACAGTGAACTGACAGTGAGCAAACGAAACTGTGCAAAATATACAGTTAGGCTCAAAGACCTTGTAGATTTACATTTAAAGTTATTTTCCCACAATTAAGCAGTGTGCTTTCTGCTTGGACATAACATTCACATCTCCCCAAAGAGATTCATGTTTTAAAAAAATAAATCTCGTTTTCATTTTAACAACCAACAACATGTCAAAAATAACTTCTACATTTCTAAGTAATGAATGGAAATGCATTTATTATCACAATCACTGGTGTTTTTGACCATTCATCTTTTACAGCGAGCTCCAAGTCTTTGGGGTTGAAGGCCCTCCGTGCCATCACCCTAATCTTTTGCTCATTCCACAGATTCTTCAACAGATTCAATTTAGGACTCTGGCTGGACCACTCCAAAACAATAATATTACTTCCATTTAGAATACATATGTTGGTAAAATTAAAAGACTACTTTAAACCTAAATCTGCCAGGGATATGAATAATTTTAAACCTAATGCAAATGTAGCCTAAGGACAAACAAATACCAGGTGCGATAATACAAAATAGGACCAGGCAAGTGACAAGTGCTCTAACAACAAGAGACAGGTGTTGTGACAAGGTACTGTGTTCCCAACCTGCTCATTTCAACAAGGGCTTAAAAGGGTAAAGTTAAACAGCTGCATACAGGTACATAAATGCATGAAATCTGACTAAAACAAGCTGTTCTGGTTTTGGGTTACTCACCTATAATCTCTGGCTTGTGACTTTTTTGGCTATGTTTGGCATACAGTTTCCTATAGCTCACAGGGGAACATGGAAGTTAATGAGGATATAAACTAGCAGGAAGACTAAGTCAACGGAAACAACCATACCAGCACTAGATTTGTACTTTTTTAACTGTAACACAATGGGTTGGTCAAAACGGTAGGTGCTGCCATGTGTTTTACCTCTTTATGTTTTACATCATAAAACTTGAGCATCAAGGACTTGGGAAGTCTAACCTTCTGAGTTACAACAATAAAGCATAATCTTTTCCACCATTTAATTGGAATTTTTGAGATTCTCACATCACACCTTTCTACCTTGTGTTTAAATTAGGTAGAAAGAAATGCCTTTATAGATAAATAACACTCCAGCATCGTCTTCCTATGCAATGAACCCTATAACATACATAATTTGACCACCATATAAGGCAGGTTACCATGGACATTCTGGACTAGAAAAATTCCACAGCTTTCATGTCCCATGTTTATCACAAATTTGCACCCCTGCCACATCACATACATAACTGCTACTCAAATATTGCAGCAGGGATCTGACAATAACTTGACTAACTCCATGAAACATTATGCAAACACTTGATTCACTCCCCTTGAGATGCTTGAAACTCAAAGTGAAACTGACTGCACGACCTGCTGTCTGAATGATTCAGCTGATAATTATCTAAACACTTGTGGGCACTGTTGGGACCACAGCCATGGTTACAACCAGCCACTGCTCCGGAGGTTAGCTGGAAGCTAACCCTTTGTTCACAGAGCTTTCTTCAAACTTCGTCGTCGCCCGGACAACTCCTCAGCATGGTTCATACGAGGTTAGGGTTTGGGCAGAGTAATAGAGAAAGATTTATGATCTGAACATTTTTCATTTTATAAAGTTTGGCTTTGTTTGTGTTGAACTCAGCTATCTTGGTGCTAGCAGGCTATCTGCAGCACACGTGCTCAGTTTGTGTTCTGTGTTTGTGTGTGTTTTATTGGTGATTCTCCTTCCTTGGACTGACCAGCATACATTAGGTCAGCATAGTCCTTATAAACATGCTACAGTTTTCAATCAATCAATCAATCAATCAATCAATCAATCAATCCATCCATCCATCCATCCATCCATCCATCCATCCATCCATCCATCCATCCATCCATCATCCATCCATCCATCCATCCATCCATCCATCCATCCATCCATCCATCCATCCATCCATCCATCCATCCATCCATCAATCAATCAAGTCCATAAAACAAAAGAAGTAAAAAACATGAAATAAGAAATAAAATACATCTACAGTATAACTAATACAATAAGAGCAGTTAAAACGGTAAAAAAAAATAACCATTTAAAACCAGCTTTATACTTCTGCTTAACTGGATTTAAAAGATGAGTCTTTAATTCAATTTAGTTCAGAAATACTTTATTAATCCCAAAGGGAAATTAAATGTTGTAGCTCATATTTTACAGGTTTCTTTAAAGAGCTAATCCCTAATTATCCACTAATTATGTACAAAACGAAAAACAAAATGGATTATGTTTGGGCGATCTGTTGTCCTCAAGCATTCCCAGCATTTCTGATTCTTATGAACACTTATTTACTGATACTCTTGTTTCATTTAACAGTACACATGCTGTGCCATGCTCTGGATAACAAAACTTTAAACTAGTTCCTTTGTAAAACAGAAATGTAACAATCCACAAAAATTACATCCTACAAATATTGAAAAAAGTTTTAAATATAATCTAAAATTTGTAATCATTAAAGACATCAGGGAAAACACAATCTCTGCACTAGCGAACTGCCTAAGACAGAAAATATTTTATTCAGTGAGCTGTTTATACAGGTCCTTCTCAAAAAATTAGCATATTGTGATAAAGTTCATTATTTTCTATAATGTAATGATGAAAATTTAATATTCATATATTTTAGATTCATTGCACACTAACTGAAATATTTCAGGTCTTTTATTGTTTTAATACGGATGATTTTGGCATACAGCTCATGAAAACCCAAAATTCCTATCTCACAAAATTAGCATATCATTAAAAGGGTCTCTAAACGAGCTATGAACCTAATCATCTGAATCAACGAGTTAACTCTAAACACCTGCAAAAGATTCCTGAGGCCTTTAAAACTCCCAGCCTGGTTCATCACTCAAAACCCCAATCATGGGTAAGACTGCTGACCTGACTGCTGTCCAGAAGGCCACTATTGACAAGAGGGTAAGACACAGAAAGAAATTTCTGAACGAATAGGCGGTTCCCAGAGTGCTGTATCAAGGCACCTCAGTGGGAAGTCTGTGGGAAGGAAAAGGTGTGGCAGAAAACGCTGCACAACGAGAAGAGGTGACCGGACCCTGAGGAAGATTGTGGAGAAGGGCCGATTCCAGACCTTGGGGGACCTGCAGAAGCAGTGGACTGACTCTGGAGTAGAAACATCCAGAGCCACCGTGTACAGGCGTGTGCAGGAAATGGGCTACAGGTGCCGCATTCCCCAGACCTGGGCTACAGAGAAGCAGCACTGGACTATTGCTCAGTGGTTCAAAGTACTTTTTTCGGATGAAAGCAAATTCTGCATGTCATTCGGAAATCAAGGTGCCAGAGTCTGGAGGAAGACTGGGGAGAAGGAAATGCCAAAATGCCAGAAGTCCAGTGTCAAGTACCCACAGTCAGTGATGGTCTGGGGTGCCGTGTCAGCTGCTGGTGTTGATCCACTGTGTTTTATCAAGGGCAGGGTCAATGCAGCTAGCTATCAGGAGATTTTGGAGCACTTCATGCTTCCATCTGCTGAAAAGCTTTATGGAGATGAAGATTTCATTTTTCAGCACGACCTGGCACTTGCTCACAGTGCCAAAACCACTGGTAAATGGTTTACTGACCATGGTATCACTGTGCTCAATTGGCCTGCCAGCTCTCCTGACCTGAACCCCATAGAGAATCTGTGGGATATTGTGAAGAGAACGTTGAGAGACTCAAGACCCAACACTCTGGATGAGCTAAAGTCCGCTATCGAAGCATCCTGGGCCTCCATAAGACCTCAGCAGTGCCGCAGGCTGATTTCCTCCATGCCACGCCGCATTGAAGCAGTCATTTCTGCAAAAGGATTCCCAACCAAGTATTGAGTGCATAACTGTACATGATTATTTGAAGGTTGACGTTTTTTGTATTAAAAACACTTTTCTTTTATTGGTCAGATGAATTATGCTAATTTTGTGAGATAGGAATTTTGGGTTTTCATGAGCTGTATGCCAAAATCATCCGTATTAAGATATTAAAAGACCTGAAATATTTCAGTTAGTGTGCAATGAATCTAAAATATATGAATGTTAAATTTTTATCATTACATTATAGAAAATAATGAACTTCATCACAATATGCTAATTTTTTGAGAAGGACCTGTATGTGCAGCATACTGTTACATCAAATAGTTCAAAGTAGTGATATCCTGCCTCCTCATCCTTATCTCCACCACATATAAAACTACTTTGGAAGTGGGTTAGTCAAAAGTAATTAGTCCTTGTATTGGTTTTGCTATTAAAAGCAAATTCCCATCAGAAAAATGATATAGTAGTAGCAGTTGCAGACAGATGTTTACATTTACTCATCATTGGCAAGAACGTCATACTGATTTGTGGCTTTTTGTTATTATTTTGAACTGTTCTTTTTCCAGACAGGAGTGATTATTGTTGGGATTATGATTATTGATTAATTAATATTCATCAATAATTATAATTGAAAATCATAATTTGACAAAAAATTTTTCTTAACCAAAAATCCTTATTTATGAATCAAAATCAAAGCCCTTGATAATTACAATTAGTAAATTCTCAGTAATAGTTGATAACTATTTACTAGATGTCTTCTTCTTCTTCTTCTTCTGTGTTGTTTTTTGGCAGTTGGCAAATAACTTGAAGATGTGCATTACCGCCACCAACTGGTATGGAGTGTGGTTCTTCATGGTTTTAAATCTTATTTACTGTTACAACAATCAAATTCTATTTATTAATTTAGTGCTTTTGAAAAATCTAATTATAATTTGAATATGTTTGCTACCTAAACTTCTTTGCAAAGTATCTCTCAATATAAAATTATCTTTAATACCTACAAATTCTCTCCTTAAAATTGTTCTTTCTTGTTCATATTTCTGACACTTCAATACTAGATGTCACTGTTTAATCAACCGTTTCTGCCGAAACTTGGGGAACTTTGACCTTATTTTGACTGACAAATCACTCTTGCACAAAATAAACACAAACGCCTTCTCTTTATCTATGTGAATATTTATTAAATCAACAGCCCTGATACAATTCGCTCTTCCGATTCAATAATCTTCACCTAATCAAACATTCAAAGTTCTACTAACAAGGGTAAAATATTTAACTAAACAAAACAAAACAAACTGCAGTGGGTGTGTATGAAATCAAACCAGCAGTTATGGCAAACAAGTGATAATGTGACGCTGAGCGGAGTTTGGGGAGCGGCCCGCCAGAAAGTGTAGCTTAGTTACTGTGAGCCATAAAACATCCCCCACCGCTGGGGATGTCCGAGCACACAAAGGGTTGTAAACCTTTTGGCGGCAACTAATAAAACATGAAGTGTCGAAGACAAAGAAAATGGTTGATTTTCACCATGAAGTTATTATAGCAGTTCAGTTTTAACAGCGCAGCTGCACCAGGTGTCACACAGTAAAAACACAACTTGAGAAGCGCGGCGGGTTCAGAGTTCAACAGCAATCAAGTTTCAAAATGTGGAAGCCTAAAGCTTTGTTTGTTAGATTAAAAGTGTTATTATTGTTTTTACCATTACAAGATGAATTCTGTGAAGAATTGTTCACTCCGAGTAAACATGCAGGCCCGCCTGGGAACAGACTACATTAGAGAAAACGTCTTGGCATGAGGAATGACTGATGGACTTGTTATTGTAGAAGCAAACTTGTAGGTTGGATAGAAATTGTCCAGCTGGAAAGAATTATGATATCCTGAATCCGGCCAGGTCGCTTTGACATTAAAGTTCATCGGCCCAGATAAGTGATGAAATTGTTATTGTAAACTGTCACGTAGGCCAATCTGATCTTTTCCAGATGTTTGTATTGCTGGAACTGTGCTTGAGAATCAATGTTGTGAGTGCCAAAATGTGCGTAAGTGAAAGGGTACATCTGATTGGTCAAAATGTCTCACATACACAACAATGATATGACTGTTGTATATATATCTTGACTCATGAAAGGGATACTTTGGGATTCTTGGGATTTTGTTGAAGATGTATGTGTTTTAAATAAAAGGTCCCCTGCATCGGCTCTTGAGAGGAAACCAGTTGTCTCTTCATCATTTTTAAATTAGTAAACTTTCTTCTACAAAAACAATGGCCTGCACATACAATTCAGACCACATTAGACTATAAGTGGCGATTCTAAACCGCACTAAAACCTACTCTACCCTGCCCACGCTATTCCTAATAAAGAAATAAAAATAAAAGAATGTTGAAATCTTCTCTGAGCAGAGGGAGAGAGGGTGGGGGGGAGAGTTACTGCGCATCCGCAGCTAATTCCAAGAAGAGCGGTCAATCTTCGTCCTCTGGCCTCCTTGGCGAAAGGGAAAAAAATGATCTGACCGTCAATAGTCGACTGGAACAAAAACAAAGGTGGCAATCCATCTCCTTGAAACCTCTGTGAGGGTTTTTTTTCTGTTACGTGTTAAACTCACGTCTTCGATCGGTAAAGTGACATTTCTGGCCTTCCTATTCCAGAAACTTCTTTCATTAATTTTTCTTTTTCGTTGGCCAACGGGGAGAATGAATGAAAGTCCACGCAGGATTTCTTCTCCAGATTTGATGCTCCAGTTGCGTGATAACGGCGTCTCGGTTTCAGCTGGAAAGCAATAGTGGGCCGTCCTATCTGCCGCGGTGGCCGCTGGGATTTGTAGTAGTGGACTGTCCTGGGATATAAAATGGCCGAAAACACCGGAAGGCCTGGTGGCGTCCAGCAACGTGCAAATATTATATAAGGTCCAATATTCAGCAAAACATGGTCCAACATTATACAACAAACTAGAATAATTTAGGAACAGAAGAGTTGTGTATTTATGTTCAATTTCCTCAAAGAACTATCTGTGTAGTTATGCTGCTATAGGCTTAGGCTCCTGGAGGACATAACGACCACTTTCACCCTCTTCGCTACATTCTCACACTACTCTCCAATTTTGCATTATTTGCTGTTATTTCAGCTTTTAACATTGTTCTATCTATTCTCTTCCTAGAAGCTACACCTGGCCTGGCTCTGTGTCTACCTGTGACACTTTTCTGGAGAGGGACATCGTCCGAGCTTCTGCTGGCAACAACTTAATGCTCACCCTCTACCAATGATCCACATGGCCCTGTCTTTTAGTGTTTAACCCTTTCTCTCTCCTAGACATGGTGATTGACTGAGCTTCTACTGTGACTAACTGTATGTGCTCTCTTTCAGACTCTAACCTTGAAAACTGGCTCAAAGTTGATCTGTTCTTTCTTGCTAGATGAAACAACTAAAGGAGATACATCCACTAACATTTACTTTTCCTTCCCATAGAAAATACTCCTGGATCCGTGTTTCTGTGTTCTTTTTGTCTCTGCTCTGTTCTCTCAAACCCCCAGTCGGTCGTGGCAGATGGCCGCTCACACTGAGCCTGGTTCTGCTGGAGGTTTCTTCCTGTTAAAAGGAAGTTTTTCCTCTCCGCTGTCGCTACATGCATGCTCAGTATGAGGGATTGCTGCAAAGTCAAAGCCAAGGACTGTCCAGTGTCTCTAGCTGCACTGTTTGATAATTAGGATTAATTGGAATTTATGTACCTGACTTGAAATCTGTATGATTTGATTTAATTGACTCTGTAAAGTGCCTTGAGACGACGTGTTGTAAATTGGCGCTACCGGGAGGAGGCCCAGGGGACGGCCCAGGACACGCTGGAGGGACTATGTCTCTCGGCTGGCCTGGGAACGCCTTGGGCTAGAGGAGGTGTCTGGGGAGAGGGACGTCTGAGTGTCTCTGCTGAGTCTGCGGCCACGACCCGGTCCCGGATAAAGCAGAAGACGACGAGTACGAGGATTGAACAGACCTCTGTTAGACCTTCAAAGCTTGAGATATTGGTTTATAACCTAAACGCCTCTACAACTTTCTTCCTGACTTGTCTGCTGCGTTCCTTGGTTTTCATGTTCAGACAAACACAACTTCAAGGCAAACGTTTGAGATTTTTATTTGTAAAGTATTTTATACTACTTTATGTTAACCTTTCATATACTGTTAAGTCTTCATGAAATACATTAAAGTGGAAAAATCTGAAAACGTTGAAGGGATATGAACACTTTTGCAAGGCACTGAAATTGTACTATTATAAACAAGTCCAATATAATGGGATTTTTGAAGTTACACTCTGTGTCAGTGCATCCCTGCTGTGCTATTAATGATGGATCCTAATGGTGCTTTTCCATAACACTGCAAAGTGTTGTCTCACCTTCCTTCTTGTAGAACACCAGCTCAGTTTTGAACTCCCTCCTGTCATCCAGAGCTCCTTGGATCTGAGCCGTAGACTGGTCGCTCGTTTCTGGGCCATACAGGAAATGACAGGCGCAGCTCTTCTGCATGAGCTCAGCGCGGGCATAACCAGTGAGTTCGCAGAAGCCATCAGAGCAGTAGACAATCGGGTAGAGTGACTGCACCTGGGCATTTCCCAGAACAAAGTTGCTGTCTGCAAAGGACAGAAAGAAGAGTGATTAGAACAACAGCACAACTGTGATCATCCTTAGTTATAAGATATTCAGTGAAGCTCATAGAGTGTGTTGTGTAACATGTCAGACATGAAATACCAACATGTCTGTCATATACTGATCCTGACAGTATAATGTATGAGCAAAAGGTCCAAGTGACCACATGCTTTCAGAGGCTGTTCCTTTAGAGCAGTCTTTTTTATGCTATACAGACAACCCTGGTGTCACTGTAACTTACCTGACATCTTTAACCTTGAGATGTATTCTCATAAAAACTTGGATCCAAGTAATCAATTTATTCCCACATTTAATATTAATTTAGACTTCAATTCCTTTGAATAGCTTGTTGAATTTAAGAGCAATTATCAATATAAAATAAAGTATGTAGATATTAAAGCATTCTCCAGTTACCAGGGGCAGTTACCAGCTGTCAGTGATGAAGGGACAGGGTTGCATAAAGCTAATTGTTAACAGGTCAGCAATGCTTTAAAATGTGAAATGAAAGGTCAGCTGATTAATGGCAAAAACAAATCACACCAATTAAGATTTATTGGATCCATGAATTTCTGATTTAACGAGGTTTATTTCATGTAAATTTTACTGGGGAGATTATCTACAACATTTTGTTGTAGACCTTTGAACCCACAGAGGAACAGATCTGATCTCAATGCTAAGGGTACACATGTCTCTGATTCAGTTGTATTTGGTGTACGTCTAATATTAAGGTTAGACCATCATAAAAGATATTCATATTTTCACATAAACAAGAACCACAAAAAGCCTGTCAATCTTGCAAAAACACAAAACCCCAAAGCAAAACTCAAAGAAAGCTTCATTTAACCTAATCGAAATTAATACATTTTTTGTGGTAATATTGAGGTAATAATCTGCTGTCCACCTAAACCAGCAGACCAGGCAAAAAGAGCCTTAATCAGAAAACCAGCCATGAAGCCCATGGTAACTTCTTAGGCAGGAGATACTGTCGACGGGGCAATTATGAGTTTTATTTCACAATTCTGGATCATTACAAAATCCTTGTAAGGGACATAGCAAATATGTGGAAGAAGGTGCTCTGCTGTAATAAGACCAGAACTGAATGTTTTGGCCTATATAAAAAATGCTATGCAGGGCAGAAAGGTAATACTGCATATCACCCTATGAAACATACTGTTGTCAGCATCATGCTGTGGGAATGATTCAGCAGGGACAGGGAACATGAGCAAAGCTAAAAATAAAAGGAACTCCTGGAAGCATACATAAAGGCTGCAAAAAGACTGAGACTGAGGCAGAAGTTCACACTCCAGCAGAACCACAACCTTGAACATACAGCCAATAAGAATCCAAAACCAAGCCCAACTGAGAGTATTCAGCCAGACTGGAAAGTTGCTGCTCCCCATCCAATCTGACTGATTTGAACCATTATGCAAAGAAGAATGGGCATAACCTTTACTCTTATGATTTGCAAAGTTGGTAGAAATATACCCCAGGAGACTTGCAGCACTCAATTCATTGAATTAATTACATCACTTAAAAAAGTATTGACTTAGGATAGAAATGCGCACACTCTTTAGATTTTTATTTGTAGGTTTTTAAAAACTATATTTGAATTTCCTTCTGTATAACAATTATGTGCTGCTTTGTGTTGGCCTATCAAACTGTTTCAGTAAATACATATATTGAAACCTTCGGTTGTAACATGACAAAATGTGAAACATTCCCATAAAGTATGAATTGTATACAATACAATAACTAGCAGTTTGTTGGTACTACAACATTAGTATGATTGCTAGTGAAGTGAGAGTTGGAGTGTAGGGAGAAGAACCCTTTAATTTCTTTTCTACAGTGTCAGTCCTAACACTAAAATGTTGAAAGTTACAGTCTTGACCTCAGATCACTATTTGAAATATCTGCGTTGTAAATTTAGCTTGGATGGTTTTGCCGAAATGTCCTAAGCCACAGAATCACTATTATTAACAGCTACACTGATAAACAGTTTCAAGGTAATTCCATTTAAACCAACCACTTCAGCTCTGATGCTGAACAATTCAATAAATACTGAGCACTGCAGATTAAAGTAAAGAAAACATGGCTGTTTTCTAGATGTATCTTTGTTTTATTCCACAACAATTCAAACATAATGATTTAAGCGCTTCTTCTCCTCAGATTTCTTTCAGCAATGATCCCCGACATGCAACAATACTGCAAACATATAATTATTTCTGAAGCTACAGGTCAATGTAGGTGTTAAACTGAAAATTCATCTGTAACAGGGTCTGTATGTTCTCAAAGCTGATGTTACATTTGTTCAGAACAAACACTATGAAAGCAGACCCAGGCACATCAAAGACATTCTCTATTTTACAGGAAAAAAGAAGTATTTGCTCTTCAAATATTTGTTTTTTCCCTGCAGGTTGAATCCCACTGCAATCAGAAAAAAAGACACAAAGAAATCCTTAAAGCAAGCACTGGGTTCATTTTACATGAACATTCCCAATGACGCACATAAAAAGCAGCCTTACTGTGAAGGCGAGGCAGACCGCTGGAGGCACGGGAGATCACTAACCAGAATTGATCCAGTGAAGTAAACATGACACAAGTCATCACAAAGCCGTATGAGCTTTCTTTAATTGATGCCACCAGTAGCTCATGTGTCCTCCCTCAAGAAACAATCAGACAGGAGCACACTGTGTTTACTGCCTTCAAACACATTATGGCTGTTAATCAGTGTTATCCTAACAAATGTGAGTATGTTCACACATGTAAATATCAACTGGAAAATGTTTGCTCCTGCATGATTGGTTCACGGCTATGGGCACCAGGATGAGTGAGCATTCTAAAAAGGACATTACTTTGTGCTCCACTGTTCTCATTGATCCATCAAATCTGAGGGCCCTTGAGACCACATATTCAATATTTTATGACTGATGTACGAGTTGTGTGTGTGTGCACTTGTGAGCATGTGTTCTTGTGTGTTTATCTTTGTGTGTGTCTGAGCTCATTACACAGCTTAAAATGAAGTGTTGAGGCAAAGAACTCATCAGACGAGCATGAAAAGAGCATTCTGAGACTACCTCAACACACAATGAATCAGGAATGTTCATTTTAAAGCAGCTGTCAGTGCAGACATTGGCTGAAACCCTAAGTTAATAGGATGTAATATTCTTCGGACCATCATCAGTCACTCAAGCAACCATTACGCAATCCATATTAGCTAATTACTCCTATGTTTGAAACATAAACCCTTCCTCCACTTCCTGCTCTCTTGTTTTTCTTTGTTTTTCCAGGAGAGTATAGGAGCAACATCGAGCAAACCAAATACACTGCTCAAAAAAATAAAGGGAACACTTAAACAACACAATATAACTCCAAGTAATTAGGAAGCAACACTGATTGACAATCAATTTCTCATGCTGTTGTGCAAATGGAATAGACAACAGGGGGAAATCTTTGGCGATTAGCAAGACTCACTCAATAAAGGAGTGGTTCTGCAGGTGGGGACCACAGACCACTTCTCAGTACCTATGTTTTCTGGCTGATGTTTTGGTCACTTTTGAATGTTGGTGGTGCTTTCACACTCGTGGTAGCATGAGACGGACTCTACAACCCACACAAGTGGCTCAGGTAGTGCAGCTCATCCAGGATGGCACATCAATGCGAGCTGTGGCAAGAAGGTTTGCTGTGTCTGTCAACGTAGTGTCCAGAGCCAGGAGGCGCTACCAGGAGACAGGCCAGTACACCAGGAGACGTGGAGGAGGCCGTAGGAGGGCAACAACCCAGCAGCAGGACCGCTACCTCCGCCTTTGTGCAATTTTGGATTTTCATGAGCTGTATGCCAAAATCATCCGTATTAAGACAATAAAAGACCTGAAATATTTCAGTTAGTGTGCAATGAATCTAAAATATATGAATGTTAAATTTTCATCATTACATTATGGAAAATAATGAACTTTATCACAATATGCTAATATTTTGAGAAGGACCTGTATATCATTTGCGCATTATGAATTTTGCCTGCATGTACTTTATCTAGTAAAGATTTGTGTAGATAACTGAAAGGTCCTGAGATCGAGTCCAGTTCATCCCAAGCTGTCTTATACTTGTCAGACTTGACAAAAATAGCTCTAATTTTAAACTTTCAAATGGTATCTGAAAACCACATTAATGTTAAACATTCACTTTTCAACAAAATGTCTATGAACCATTTAGATGGATTTTCAACCGAAGGCTATCATTGAGTAGTGTGCTCTTTACCCAATGATGTGGGATGACACGTCATCTGTGAGTGCCCTGACATACCCATCGGTTCCAATATGCTCCCACTGTGACATCTGTATACCTTGTATGTTGGGCAGTATCCTGAATCAATCACCAGGCTTTTATGGAAACCCTAACCTTATCGAACTCTGTGAAGTGTTGGTAATGACAGCATTGTCTGTGTGAAAATTTTTCAGAGCAATATGATCTTAAAAGCACATTGAACTGGATCATTCTCAGATATTCGAGACATTTGGACAACAGCTATAGGCACTAACCGCACAATGGATTCAACCACTGAAGATCAGTGGAAGATTGAAGCAAGACAACAAGCACAGCTATTAGTGAGTTTAAGATCTAAATAATTTCATCTGATTCCAACACGATTCATACATAAAATGAAAAACAGGAAAAGTCATAGTACTGTAAAATAAGTCAGTTCAACTAAAATTGTTTTACAAAAAGTATATAGTGTTATTTGAAAGTGTCTTATCGCTGTTGAACCTGTTTTGAGAAATTTCAGTTGGTTATGGATGCATCCAATACCAAGCAAAACTTTTAATGTTCTTGAATACAAAATTAAAGCATCTAAATCTGGCATCAGTTTAACTACTTAAAACTATGGGACATTCTATACAAATCGTATCATATCATATGCAAATCGCACATGATTCCAAAGCACCAACTGCACTTATTAAGCTGTCTAAAGCTAACGTTTGTCCATATCATGATTCTCACTGTTTGCATAACGTCTTCAATCTTGTGGGATGATCAAACAAAAAGCTGAATGTACTCTGCAATAGAGCCTTAGGCATCACCTAACCGAGACAGATGTCAAGGCTGAAGCCATGAGTGCAATTTAAAGTGTGCTTTATGTCTTCAATCTCATCAGCTTGTCACCTTGTCACCCGATTTCTCGCTTTCTTTGGGCTATATCTGACAGACTACCTGAGAAAAATCTTAAATGTCAAGCTGCTGAGTTGTGTCCCTTGTGAGACCCTTTGTACAGTCTTTTACCCAGAACAGAACCAAAATGGAATATGTTTTATGAAATGTTCACAATGGATGCTTTGTCCTGTTCTTAGCCTTTGTAGAAAAAAGTTTTATCAGTAAAGAAACTTAAACTTGATCAGGTCAACTCCTACGACGATGTTCAGTGCTCTATTCAGAAAATTGTGCTGAAATTTTATGCACATCAATTAATCAGTCTTTTTTGTTTAAAACACAAAGATAATAATTTACTATGTTTAAAACCTTCCTTAAATAAGCACATGCATTTGGATAAAAAATACTTATCTGTCTCTTCCAGAAAAGAAATTAAATATTTTTATGTCTAATTCTGTTAAGAGTCGGGGCTAATATAGGATTTATATTGCAAATGGTGGAGCGGATTTGACCATCAGTAATCAATTAACTGATCATCAGTGGAACTGTTTAATTAAAGAAGAATTTTATCAGAGGGAAAAAAGGGAAACTTTTTTTTGTTTTACTATTCAGGAAAATAAAACATGGAATAAAGGAGCTCTGCCAGCCATTTCATGCTTTATTAAACATTTCAGCAAGAGAATGTGACAAGTGAAAAGCCCGCCCAGTTGACTCATGGATGGAGGTTTGCTAAACCAGCTGATTTATCCATTTAAGGTCTTAGTTAGACTAACACTGGATTATAATGATTAGTCAGTCATCAGTCAGTCATTTTCTACCACTTATTCCATAGTGTGTCATGGGGGACCTGGTGCCTATCTCCAGCAGTCTATGGGATGGAGGTGGGGTACACCCTGGACAGGTCACCAGTCCATTTCAGGGCAACACAGACACACACACTCATTCACACCTAAGGGCAATTTTGAAAGACCAACTAACCTAACAGTCATGTCTTTGGACTTTGGGAGGAAGCCAGAGTACCTGGAGAGAACCCATGCATGCATGGGGAGAACATGCAAACTCCATGCAGAAAGACCCCTGGCTGGGAGTCAAACCCAGGACCTTCTTGCTGTAAGGCAAAAGTGCAACTGACTGCACCACTGTGCAGCCCTATGAAACATAGTCATGAAGTAAAACCCATTGGCATAAATAAAATTAATGTGAGGTGGGATCACTCACAACAGATGAAATTCATAAACTGCAAAGAAAAAGTATTTTCCCCCTTTTATTGAGTTAATTTATTTTTCTTCTATTACCCTTAAATATTTCAGATCATCAAACATCAAGTTTTAATATCAGAAAAGGTAACCTTAGTAAAAAGGAAAAGCAGTTTTCAAATGATGATGATTTCATTTATTAACCAAAAAAGGATGTGAAACCAGCCTGGCCCTGTAAGATAAAAACGTCCTAAAATCTAATAACTGGTTGTGCCGCCCTTGGCGGCAACAACTGCCACGAAGAGTTCATGGGAACTGTTTTTTTTTCTTCCTCTCTGGCAGTAACCAGGGCTCCATGTAGCTAATGAAACATAACCAAACAAAATGGTCATTTGCAATTTATTCATGATTTAACACAGTGACCTTATATTTTCACATACAGCCAAGTTGCTTCGGATAGCTTTACTTCCTCAATAAACAATAATAATTTTAAGAAATGCATTTTAAAATAAAATCTAAAGTTACTTCCAATTCTGCAGAGAACTGTCATATCCACAGTGGTTTGTGTACAGGCTGTGTGCTATGTTCTCTCTGTGCAGGGTGTGACTGGCAGGTGCTGCTGCACAAGTGTTGCCCATCTGAGAGCAATCAGCTGGGCTACTTATGGAGTGGAAACCCTGAAGGAGGCGTCAGCTCGTTTTCTCACTTGGCGTGATCACCCTCCACTGAAGGAAGTCGTTGAACCTTTCTGGTCTCCGTTTTCACTCGTGTCATATTCAGAGGAGTTTGAGAACTCCAGCCTTGACACCTCAGCTCAGAGCCTCCTCTCTGCTTCCAATTACAAGCCCAGCTTCTTAAGAGCCACCTGAGAACCACCCATCAACCTGCCTGTCCACCCTCCAACGTTTAACTCTCCAACCATAGTGGAGTTTCCTGGAAGAGAAGAAACAAAGCACTTCATCCTCTGAAAACCTCAAGCCACCATGGAGAAGGACTTATTTCCCCCCGGTCTTGCCAAGAACCCAACCCCAGTAGGTCAGCATCTAATGAACACATTCGCATTTTCTCCGTTTCCACCCACAGTGTTTACCAGCTTCTGTCTTTCTCCTTCAGAGAGACCCTGCGTTTCTCCACCAGCTCCAGCCTTGGTTCCAGTCCAACCTTTATCCGTGTTTCTAAATAAACTGTTAAAACGCTGTCTTTGTCCTCGTGGTTGTGTATATCAGAGTCTAAGAAAACCCCATTATGACAAGAACTCTATATTTTAACCACTTGTAAAGAGGAAGCTGAGGGGTACACCAGTCAGGGTGGCACTTTTTGCTATTTTTGGTTTCATTCAGTTTTTTTCTTCTTCTTTGTTTAGTTGCCCCAGCAGTGCCCCCTTCAGCAGTTGCTGCATTTTTGCATTTTGCAACTGCCCAGATGTCCTTAGCCAAGAACCAGCCCTGAGGAAGGACAGTGGGTGGACAGGAGGTACTTATGAGCTTCAGATCCATGCTTACCGATGTCAAATAATGGGTGATACTGATAAGGCCTAGTGTTAAAGTTACCTTTAAATGAAACAGACAACGACAGACATCTTTTTAAGGAAAATATGGTCTATTACAAGACAAACTAATGCAATGGTCTATTACATGGGTCAATAATGCAACGAAATGAAGTACTCTGACAGAAGCTGAAGATTTAATGCACTGCCAGGTGTACAGGAAGAGAGCATCTCTATCTAGAACTTCAGTAATGTGTCATAATCAAGATTCTGATTTCTTCAACAACAGCTTGTCTGTGTGCTACATTTATTGATGCCATAACAATATTTAAAACCCATACACAGGAGTTTGTGGTTGTTTGGGTTGTGTTGTGTTTCTTCAAATACTTCATGAAATGCCGCTGGTGTCTTTTGAAATGTATGACCTTGTTATTTCTTTGTCTGTTAAATGTTGGGTTGAAACAGACATTTTTGGTTAGCTAGCCAGACGCATGAGACAAAACTGTTGCATGTCTGCAAAAGTCAGTAGGAAACAGGAGACAAGGTCTCATATGTCCAAAACTAATAAAAACTAACTGTTGCACCATCTATCACTGATTTATCCATGCAAGGTCAAGGGAGGGCTGGAGCTAGTATAATCAGTCAGTCAGTCATTTTTTACCGCTTTTTCCATAGGGTCAAGGGGAAGCTGGTGTCCATCTCCAGCAGTCTGTGGGGGGGAGATGGGGTACACCCTGGACAAGTCGCCAGTCCATTGCATGGCAACACAGAGACATACAGGACAAACAACCATGCACACACTCATTCACGCCTCAGGGCAATTTAGAGAGACCAATTGACCTAACAGTCATATTTTTGCACTGTGGGAGGAAGCCAGAGTATCCGGAGAGAACCCACACATGCATGGCAAGAACATGCAAACTCCATGCAGAAAGAACCCGGCAGGGGAGTCGAACCCAGGACCTTCTTGCTGTAAGGCAAGAAGATTTTAAGGCAAGAAGGTCCTATAGGTCTTGTGCCTGGTCATATAATATAATGTAAAAATCACTGAAAAAATAATTGGAATGATTATTGCCTAAAAGATATGGCCTCCTATTTCTTCTCTGACAAAAGAACACATTTAACTGTCTCTGCTCCAGTTCTTAGACCATGTCTGAGTAAATGTTTGGTATAGTTTTCTTTTAGATGAACATCCTTTCTTTTTCTTTGTGCTGCCTGCTGACTTAAAAACCGATGGCACCCAGACCACAAGTAAAAGAAAAAACAGCAAGAGTAGATTTTATTGCCTTGCAACATATTCTGCATTCCCTTATTAGTTTTGCTCTGTATGAATATCTGGCCCTCAGATTTTTTATGTCCTATGAAGATCACTGATGGGCGTTCTTTTTGAAATTCCCTTCAAATAAAGCAAGACCTTTGGTAGTGCTTTTTAATTTGCAGCTGAAAAGAAGAACCACATAGGGAATTCCACAGTAGTAAATATGGCCCAGCTAAAACGTCAGTAAAGTATTCTATGTTTTTGTCCCTAATTTCAGAAAGTGAAACTGTATTTTACAGGTTCACTACACATTAAATGAAAAATTTCAAGCCTTCTTGTAATTTTGATGATTATGGGTTACAGATAATGAAAACCCAAAATTCAATTTCTAAAAAAAATTTTATATAACATGAGATCAATAAAAACTAGCATATTTTAAATATGAAATGTCAGGCTTCTTAAAAGTGTGTCTATGCACTCAATACTTGGTTGGGTTCCTTTTTATATGAATTACCTCATCAATGTGGCGTGGAATGGAGGTGATCAGCCTATGATTCTGCCTAGGCGTAACAGAAACCCAGGTTGCTTTGATAACGGCCTACAGGTCATCTGCATTGTTCTCAAGTGTCTCTCATCTTCCTCTTGACATTGCTCCATAGATTTTCTGTGGGGTTCAGGTCATAACCTAGTGAACCAACTCCAGCAGATGACATGGCTCCTCAAATCATCACTCACTGTGGAAACACTGGACTTCTAGCAACATGGGTTCTGTGTCTCTCCACCCTTCCTCTAGACTCTGGGACCTTGATTTCCAAATGAAATACAAACTTTACCTTTATTTGAGAGGACTTTAAAGCACTGAGGAACAGTCCAGTCCTTTTTTCCTTGGCCCAGATAAGACACTTTTGACGTTGTCTCTGGTTCAGGAGTGACTTGACACGAGGAATGTGACATTTGTTGCCCATAGCCCATTCATATGTCTTAGTGGCTCTTGATGTGCTGACGTAGCCTCGATGTAGCCTCAGACCACTCCTTGTGAAGCTCCCCCAAGGCTGCGGTTGTCCATGATGCTGGTGCAACTTTTGCAATAACTTTTACAATACTTTTTCCTTCCACCTAACTTTCGATGAATATACCTGTGTGTGACACAATGTGTTTCCAATATTCAACTTTTTTTATAATGTTCAAATATTTCGAGACAATGAATGTTTTATTTTCAATAAGTCATAATCATCAAAATGACAAGAAATAATGGCTACACTCTATGTGTAATTAATCTATGATACATTTTCAGAAAAGAGTGAGAATAAAATTGTTTTTTGAGCTGTACTTAAATCACAAGTTAATGCATCAGTACAGTGCTCCACTGAAAGTGTTAAACAAATATGTAGTTTTGGCTTTCAAATCCTTTATTGAGGAACATAAACACACTTAAGCCACAAGTTAGGAAAGTCTATGTCCTTTAGTTCTCCAAGGTACGGGCTCCTTTAAAGATTTCTTTTTTTTTTTTTTTGCTTTTGGCACGTTTTGATGTAAATGACAGTGATATCGGCAAATTCTTTTAGAAAATAAAGGATTGAGCCTCTACTTGGGTTAAATATCAGTTAAATATACCAGTATGTTAATCGGTTTATTAACCTGCATGCTTCTAAGCAGATGGAAGGTGACAAATTAGTTGAAAAACATGAAAAACTTGCTCTCAACAATATATTGTTTCCATTGTACCAGAGGCTTCAGTTTGGCTAAAATAAAAAAACAACAACAACAACAAACAAATAATGCAAAGGGCTCTATGTTACCATCACAAACACATAAAAATTTTTTAAACTTAATATCTCAGCTTTAACAGATACTAGTTAATTTGTTTTAGACTTAGGCATTCCTGTTCTAATGTGATATCCAGTGGTTTTCCAAGATCACATATTACCCCTTTAAGCAAATCAGTGTTATTTATAGTCTGAAAAGAATAAGAAACTGATACATGATATGAAAATTAGGACAGCAAATGTGTATGATAAAATTATTTCTGATACTTCTGGAATGTTTTGGAGGGATGAGAGCAGTTTGTTTGTTTGGACTATTTGACATTCTTTTGTAAAATATGTCTGGAAGAAATCCAAATTCAAACAATATATATATATATGTATATATATATATATATATAAATATATATATATATATATATATATATATATATATATATATAATGTATATATATATATCTATATATATATAGATATATTCATAGTTCATTTTGACAATCATCTACAATGATGGTTATAAAAACAGAACCTAAAATTAAAAGGAGAAAACAGAGCTAATTTAATAGGAAGGTTGGAACCTGACAAATGTGCAGCCCTATAACATCCTTGGTTCATTCAGAAAGAGACAAACAATATTAAATATCCAACAGGTGGGGCTTGTTAGTTCAACAAATAATCTTCAAACGATAAACCTGTAATGATATCGAGAGGAGTTTGATGAGTTTACACGAGTTTAGTTTGCTTATGAAAAATATTGGCTTAAAAAAGTACAGAACATCACAAACGACTGATATTTGCAAAACCAATTGATTATTTCCAGTGGGTTATCTGATGTATTCACAGTGGGTGTAAGCCTTGAAGTAGAAGCTGAGATGGACCAACAAGGGATCCATCCTACAAACATGCCTGAAGGCATAGCAGCTGCCCAGCTTTGATGAATAATCCAGCACACCGGCCCAGCAACAACGTGAGATGATTACATTAGACAGTGTATTTGTGTGAATGTGTGCATAAGAGTGTGCGTTTATGTGAATGGGAGAATTCAGGGTGTTGCTTGTACAGCTCCTATTGATTGTCAAGCTACTCTCTTATTGGATTACCAGAATTTGCGAACCAAATTGAGATTGGACCCCTCCCATCTCATTTATTTATGCCAATGGGTTTTACTTAATGACTATCAGTTACAACAAGTAACTGGATTAAATAACATCTGGAAGAGCAGGAAGTATTCTAACCGTGCATGGACAAACAAAAGGATTAATATGATTACAAAAGAGTTTGGACTGCATGTCCCACACCAAACCGTCAATAGAGAGGTCCAGTCTGAACTGGGACCTGGTTCAGTCCTATCATTACTAAATGAATCCAGAAATCCCAAAGGAACCCAAAGTTATTTCCAGTCACAAACCAGTCAGGCCAAACATCATGACCAGCTGCCAAATAGTGTTTTGTTCTCCATTTCCTTCAAAACTATCCAAACTCATCATGCCATTGATGGGTCCCTTAAAGGTGTGCTGTACTATCTGACCCCAAGACTTTAGCAGCAGATCGTTTAAATATGGTAAATTGTAAAGTGGAGCCTCCAGGGATCAGACCTGTTTGTCTTGCTTGTCCAGATAATTGTTGTTATCTGTAAACATCATACATTTTATGCCTTTGTGGTCTAGTTTTAAAGCCCATTAATGGACTGATGTCAGAAAGGGAATCCTGCAACTGTCTGACACTGACTAGACTACGTTTTTCTGTATATAAACTGGATTTTTTGTAAAGTCCTTGGGGAGGCCAAATGTTGTGAATTGGCGTAATATAAATAAATTGAGTTGAACTGAACTGAATTAAAAGGTGCAATGAAGAGAATCATTGTGTTATTAAATTCACTTGTCATAACATACCTAGTCAGAGCATCGTACTAATAAGTCCCTACATTTTTAAGCCCCTACTGTTAATTTGAATATTCCTTCCTTACATGCTTGGCTTTTCTGAGGTTCTCAGTTTTCTCCTACAGTTTAAAAACATAAATAGTATGTCAGTTAGTTTGTTGTTTGTTTCTGCGTTCACTCGGTGGTGGATTGGTGAAATATCAAGAGGTGCACTTCCCTTTTCCCCACTGACTGAAGAAGCAGATAATGACTGAATGAGTCAGCACATACTCTTCCACACAGTCTAAAGGAGCTATCTTATCACTGACATCATTGATAAATCTCCTTTGTTCAAAAAAGAAAATTGTATGAAATGCTGTTGGTAGTCCACTGTTTGATAGTTAGGATTAATTGGAATGTATGTACCCAAGTTGTAGGGCTGCACTATTTATGCACTGTTTATTTTATCCTGTACATAATTTTTTGATAGAGCAATTTTCTATGCACCTGACATCGATCAGTAGACCATTTATGTTGATTGTCTTATCTTGCTTATCTCATCATGAATTTGCATGTGCATCATAAAGTTGTGCTTTTTTGTCTCATCTGACCAGAGCCCATTCTTCCTCATTTGCTAGGTCCTCTATATTCTGATTGTAACATCACAAAATGTGAAAAGGTTCAAGGGGTATGGATACCCTGTATTTCTTTATAGTCCTGCAAACAAATGTGTTGAGTAAACAAACTTTTTTATACCACAAAGCTATAATCAAAACAGCTACAGCTAGGAATATGGACTCATGTATTGGAACATCTAAACAAATTATAGCACTGATTAAAGACAGAAATGAAATGACCAAAGACCAAATCCACATCTGCAAAGCACACAGCTGTGCCTCATTTGGACTAATACCCCTCAGCCTTCCTACAACAGACTTCAGCTGTGGTCCTTAGACATGTAAATGGAGTGTTCTTGAATGTGACTCGAGATGTACTATAGCCCTCTTATACTAGATTTATAAAGTTTAGATGGAGCTGTGGCTCTGAAGGTAGATTCGCTCATCTGCAATTCGGGAGATTGCTGGCTTCACTTAGGACAGAAGCATATATCGATGAAAACAGAACAACCATAATAAAAGCGCTCTATGAATATACGTGTGAACAGGTGAGAATGGCTTACAATGTAAAGCACTTTGAGGGGTCAATAGGACAGGAGCTCTGCATAAGTGTACTCCCATTTATATACTTCCTCCCATTGAGTAAAAAGCCCAAGAGTGCCTTTCTGAAGCTGCCCTTGAACCCTGCTGTGAATACTCAAAAAGGATGAGTCCTTTTTGAAAAATCAATAATGGATCATGTAGTTAGATGAGGGTGCACTGTGCTCCATGTAAAGCGGGCAGAGATGCACCAGTTGCTGCCCAAAGTTCATTTTAAATGGAGCAGCACAGAATATGTTGACTGGCAGGGCGCATTACACATGTGGTTTGATGGGGACCCCACCAGCAGCAGGGTAGTCATCATACAAGCCACCCATCACTAACACATGATAGCTTCATTCCAATCACATAATGTAATCCCGCTCCCACGTTTTTTTCCTTTCACTTCAATGTCCGTGGCATTTTGTAATTGTGCCTTTTTCGTTTTGCACTGTCTGTCGCTTATTTCTTTTCCTGCTGATATGCAGTGAGCTGTCTGACTCAAAGGATTATTATGCACTGATGTTACTATGGTAAAATTTGTGGCACTGTTACTCAACAATGCCCCCAAACTGATGTAAAACTGAGGAATTAATAATTGTAATAATCATCAAAATACATGTATTTCTAGAAAAAAAAAAAAACATCTGAATATTAAATTTCCCTTAGTCTGTGGTGACATTTCCCAGGCTTTTATGTTGGGCAGGCTGTGGATAGATGCTAGTTACCAGCAGGCAGGTAATCAGGGTCTCTTCAAAGAGGCTTTGAAGGGCTGCAGCTTTGAAAGGTGGATATAGTGTGGGGTTGTTTGTGCGTGTATGTGTCCTCTGATGCCCTTGGTAAGGGAGAATTACATAACTCCAGGGAAGCTTTATTTAATGGTATTGCAGATTAGGATGACACAACAATAAGGTTCTTGGCTCCCGTGTCTGTGATAGTTATAGATTGAGTAGTGGCAGATTTAAAGCTAGATGATAGCACTTTAGGTAACAAACCTTCAGCTAACAGTCGCAACTGCAACCGAACCTTGTGTGAGATCAATGTAGGACTTAACTTAACTTACATGGGTGATTACATCAGAATACGTAACACCTTTCATATTCATGCTATACAAATTCTTTGCATTTTGTCATGTTACAACCATAAAGATCAATGTAATTTATTGTGATTTTATGTGATAGAAAAACACAGTGTAGTGCACAACTGAGTTGAGCATATGAATCCAGTGCCCTTTACTCCATTTCTCCAAAAAACAATTATTGTAACCAGATGCTTTTATAAGTAAGCTGATAGGTAACTAGAGGGTATCTGTATGTAATTTCATCAGTATACATCCAGTTCTGTGGTTTGAACATCTCACAGAGCATTGGTTAATCCATGAAACAAGTGTGGCACAACTGCAAATCTCCCAAGATATGGCCATCCACCCAAACTGTCAGGCCAGGCAAGAAGATCATAAATCAGAGAAACAGCCAAGCAGCCCATGATAACTCTAAGGGAGCTGCAGAGATCCACAGCCCAGGTAGGCAAATCCATTGACACGACAACTACTACCTGTAGTTGTGCACTCTACAAATCTGGCCTTAATGGAAGAGTGGTAAGAATAAAGGCATTTTTGAATGAAAGCCCTAAGAAGTCCAGTTAGCAGTTTACCACAAGCAGTGTAGGGATAGGTTCACTGGCCAAATAAGACTGAGATGAAATCGTTTACCCTTGATGCAAAAGGTAGTGTGAGGTGGAAATCCAACACAGCACATTACTCTGAACACACCATCCCTTTGGTGATGGCAGCATCATGCTGAGAGGATTCTTTTTTTCAGCAGATAAGGGAACACTTATCAGCATTAATGGAAAGATGGATGGAGCTAATTACAGAACAATATGGGAAGAAATCCTACAAAAACTTCAGATTGAGTTGCAATGACACATGTCTTAGAATGGCCCAGTCATAGTCCAACCCTTAATTTAATTACAAATCTATGGCGAGACTTGAAAATTGTAGCTCACAGACTTGAAAACTGATTTACCGATACATTCTCCATCCAATCTAACAATCTGACCTGAGCTTTTTTCGAGAAGATAAGAATGGACAAAAATCCAAATATTTATATATGCAAAGCAGATTAGAGATATACCTCAAAAGGTTCACAGCTATTCTTGCAGATGTGGTTCTACAAAGTATTGAATAAGAGGTCAGTCAGTCAGTCAGTCATTTTCTACCGCTTATTCCATAGTGGGTCACGGGGGAGCTGGTGCCTATTTCCAGCAGTCTATGGGCGAGAGGCGGGGTACACCCTGGACAGGTCGCCAGTCCATCGCAGGGCAACACACAAACAACCACACACACACTCATTCATACACCTAAGGGCAATTTAGAGTTACCAATTAACCTAAGAGGTTAGGAATAAGAGGTGTATCATACAAATGCATATCACACACAAAATGGTGACATTCACGATGCAAGATGAAGACATTGAACCTATGGACTGGCACGGCCGTTCTCCAGACCTGAATCCGATTGAGCACATCTGGGATATCATGTCTCGCTCCATCCACCAACGTCACGTTGCAGAACAGACTGTTCAGGAGTTGGCGGATGCTTTAGTCCAGGTCAGGGAGGAGATCCCTCAGGAGACCATCCGCCGTCTCATCAGGAGCATGCCCAGGCGTTGTAGGGAGGTCATACAGGCACGTGGAGGTCACACACAATACTGAGCCTCATTTTGACTTGTTTTAAGGACATTATATCAAAGTTGGATCAGCCTGTAGTGTGTTTTTCCACTTTAATTTACTGTGTGACTCCAAATCCAGGCCTCCAATGATTAATAAATTTGATTTCCATTGATGATTTTCGTGTGATTTGTCATGATTCCAGCCCTTCAGCTCACCTTGACTGTGCTGATTACTCATTGCCTTCACCTGCACTGGGCTGCTCCTATTTAATCAGCTGCTCGTCACCAGCTCAGTGCGAGATCGTCTGTTGCCTCTGTCACAGCTTTCAAGCCTTGATTCATGTTTCAAGAGAGTTTTTTCTGGTTATCTGATCCTGCCTGTTTTTTGACCACAGATTTCTGCCTTGTCCTTCTGCTGTTTGGAAAAGTCCTGACCTCACGTTGCTGAAACCTGCCTGTCTCTGACTCTGTCTCTGGATTACTGGACTATCCCTGCCTGAAACCCTCCAGTGCTTTACCTTGGATTGTCTCCTGCTTCTGCATCTGGTTGGTGGAAATATTCTCTGTCTCCTGTTTGTTCCTGGAACCCCCAAGACCTCCTGATGTCCACTTCCCCTTCCTCCCCGGCTGGATTTCAATTCCCTGATAAACCTCCATTCCTGTCCTTCCTGTCTGACCGCTTCAGTGGAACCTCTTCTACCCAATTATTATTATTATTTTTTATATTAAAACTTTTGGTTAACCATTCTCTTGTCTGGCTGCGTTTTGGGTTCTGGTTGAGTTGCATCATCGTTACAGTACGATCTCGCCAGTATGAACCCACAGCCGAATCCCGATTGGTGTTCTAAAGTAGAGGGGGCTATTACTGGCCTAGAAAGAAATGTCCAGGAGCTTTTACGGGGACTTTCTTCTCTTAAAATCACCCAGGTCCAAGCTAGTTCCTCAGTTGCTCAACCACTCCCCTCTACTGTTACTCCGACGGCTAACGCAAGCAACGAGCCTAAGCTTCCCCCCCCTGAGCGTTTTAATGGGGATCCTGAACAATGCAGACCTTTTTTGACCCAGTGTTCCCTGCTATTTGAACTCCAGCCCACTGCCTTTCCTTCGGAACGGGCCAAGGTGGCCTATACAATCTCTCTACTGTCTGGTAAAGCTAACCTTTGGGGAACTTCTGAGTGGGAGAATGATGCTGACTGCTGTGACTCATTTATAGAGTTTTCTGATGAGATGAAGAGGGTTTTTGATCCTATTTGACCTGAGAGAGAGGCTGCCAGGAGACTGTTCTCTCTCAGACAGGGCTCTCGACCTGTTACTGACTACATTATCAATTTCCATGCCTTGAAGTCTAGATGTTTTTGGAATAATGAAGCCCTGTTTGACGTTTTTTACCAGGGTCTGTCAGATGATATCAAGGATGAAATTGCTACTCGTGACCCTCCCAAGACCCTCGAGGCCTTAGAAAGGCTGGCCACACGGATTGACCAACGCCTTCGTGAACGTAAGAGGGAGAGGTCATCATCTAACTATCAAAGACGAGTCTCAACCGTCCAGGTCAGTTCAAGCACTATGCAAGTCTTCACTCCTCCTCCTGTTAACACTGAGGAGCCCATGCAACTGGGCAGGACCAGACTCTCCACTGAAGAGAGGGATAGGAGATTCAGGAATCAACTATGTTTTTATTGTGGAGAGAGGAATCATCGGGCCTTTAACTGTCCGTTAAAAGGGCAGGCTCAGTAAAGTTCGGGAGGTCTTTACTGAGCCCTATCCTCAGGTCTCAGAACCCTCCCCATAATCGGTGCAACATCAGATTTCCCGACTCTCCTGAAAATAAGGAGGTACCTGTTTTCATTGACTCTGGGGCTGATGCTAACTTTATTGATGTCAGCCTAGCTCATAAGCTTGCACTGGAGTTGGAACTTCTAGAGAGACCACGTGAGATTTTTGCTATTGATGGGCATCTCATTGATCAAGTAACTCGTTGCACTAAGCCTGTTTCTGTACTCATTTCAGGAAACCACCACGACAGGATCATGTTTCTGCTAACCAGGTCTCCAGAGATTCCTGTGATTCTGGGACGCCCCTGGCTCATCAAACACAGTCCAGTCATCAACTTGAGAGCATTATTCCTGCAACAATAGACCAAGCTCGAAAGTGAAAGTTGTTTACTGGTGATGAATGTTTTGATGTGGGCTCTAGATGGGCAAACTTTGTCAGTTTATTGTTTTGCTTAGTGCCCCTGCACGTGGTCCGTTCTGGGGTGGCCGAGCTCTGGCACTCGGTGGTTTGGTCTGGCCTCCCTGGCGGCCCGCGCCGTTCCGGACCCTTTGCGGGGTGCCTTGAGACGACATTATTGTAAATAAATGCTATATAAAGAAATAAACTGAAACTGAAACTATGTCTGTAGTTATGCTGCTATAGGCTTAGGCTCCTGGAGGACATAATGACCACTTTCCCCCTCTACATTCTCACACTACTCTCCAATTTTGCATTATTTGCTGTTATTTCAGTTTTTAACTTTATGTTCTCTCTCTTTTCTCTTCCTAGAAGCTACACCTGGCCTGACTCTGTCTACATGTGACACCTTTCTGGAGAGGGGAATCGTCCGAGCTTCTGCTGGCAACAACTTAATGCTCACCTTCTACCGATGATCCACTTGGCCCTGTCTTTCAGTGTTTAACCCTTTGTCTCTCCTAGATATAGCAATTGACTGAGCTTTCACTGTAACTAATTATATGTGCTCTCTTTCAGACTCTAACCTTGAAAACTGGCTCAAAGTTGATCTGTTCTTTCTTTCTAGATGAAACGACTAAAGGAGATACATCCACTAACATTTACTTTTCCTTCCCATAGAAAGTACTCCAGGTTCAGTGCTCATGTGTTCTCTTTGTGTCTCTGCTCTGTTCTCTCAAACCCCCAGTCGGTTGTGGCAGATGGCTGCTCACACTGAGCCTGGTTCTACTGGAGGTTTCTTCCTGTTAAAAGGGAGTTTTTCCTCTCCACTGTCGCTACATGCATGCTCAGTATGAGCGATTGCTGCAAAGTCAACGCCAGAGACTGTCCACTGTCGCTACATGCTCATCCAGGAGGTGTGGCTGCTACAAATCTCTGATTCGGTGCAATCTGCTGGGTTTTCTTAGATAGAAAAATGTTTTATCCAATATGAATAAATAACTGAATCTGACTGCACTGTTCAATGGTTAGGATTAATTGGAATGTATGTACCTGACTTTTGTGAAGTGCCTTGAGACATGTGTTGTGAATTGGCGCTATATAAATAAACTGAATTGAATTAAACTGAATGTTGCTATCCTTTCATCTAACTCATATTTAACTTAACAATGGAGAAATAATCTGCCTCTACACTGCAACTGCCCACGCTTAATACAGTAAATGCATGAAGTATGTACATGTTTCATTTCAGCTTCTCAGTTGCATGTTCACCCTTTAAGCTCCCATAACAACCCTCACATTCTCTGCTTATTGTCTTTCATTTAACTTTTATGAAATCTTTTTGATTTTACTTGGAGAAACAAATGGCAGAAATAATAAATCAGTCCATCATCTGGTGCACTGCAGGTTCCCCCAGATATGTGATGAGGTCCACGTATTGAGCCTTTGCCATCTGCTGGTGATGGAACATCATGTGGCCAGAGTTGTTGGTGATGGGGAGCTGTCACTGAGGACAGACACACTGGGAAACACTCAGTTTAATGCTTTGAACTCAGTCTTTGAACCCTTTTCATGATACTCATAATCAGTTAATTTTAAACCACCACTGTGAATGTCAGAAAATAACATTTAGGTTCAAACTAATGACAACTGTGCTGCAGAGAGTCTAAGCAGATAAAATATTGGGAAAGAAATATGTAAAAAACCCCAGTATTAATATCCTATATTAATTCAATATGGGAATCATTGTTGGGGTCAAGATTTGTTAAAAAAATCAACTATTGTGTTTCAATTTGCCACAATACATGCAGGGGACACAGCAAACATGTGCTAGGAGCTGCTTTGGTTAGATGAGACCAAAATTCTATTTTTGGCAAACACAAACAACAGTCATCATGATAAAACTGACCATCCCATGGGAGGAACAAATGGAGGCCGTATACAAGCAAAAGGACAATGGAGGCTGGATGCAGAGGCCTCAATGGGGCATCTACACAGTGGATCCTAAAAACCCTCAGTCAGAGGCCCAATTAGGAAGCTAGCTCTCCATCAGCTTGCTGAGGAGGGCGAGCAAGGGAGCACTCATTCAAATACGAAATACAGGGGGATACTGAAAGAAAATTTAAACTAACAGTCAAAGCCTCAAATCTTTGGTTTAGACCAAAGCACATGTTGTGTTAGAGTAGCCCAGCCAAAGTCCAGATCTAAATCCAATTGAGAATCTGTGGGAAAACTTGCTCACCATTCAATCTGATTCTATTTCAGTCTCTAGATGTCCAAAGCTGGTAGGCAGACACATGAAAAGACTTGCAGCAGTAACTGCAAATGCATGCCACACATTTTAAACCTATAAAAAAATAAAAAACATAATGTATCCTTTCCATGACACTTTATCATCTATCATACAAAATCCCAACAAAAAAACTGTTGTAATGACACACAACATTTGTCTCTTTGGGGTTTTCTACTTCATATAGTTAATAAAATCCACAGTTTGGCAGTCAGTGAGTTACAGGAAAAAAATTGTTTTTCGCTTGCTAATGACTCTTCCTTCAATCATACTAATCAACACATCACACTTAGCTGAACATGGAAGGTTGCTGGATGTGACTTGTTTCTCTTCCACTTCTTCTTTTCAAAAGAGTTGGCATAATGCTATCTTTCTTTGATGGAGCTGGTAAGTCACCAGCTGAATACTGCATCCTGCCATTTTGTGTATGCTGGAAATTTGATCAAGTAACCAAGAAGGCAACACTAAAGTAATAGTGGATGTGTGTGGGTGTGTTTGTTTGTTTGTGTGTGTGTGTGTGCGTGTGTGTGTGTGTGTGTGTGTGTGTGTGTGTTTGCATGGTTGTATGTCTCTGTGTTGCCCTGTGACCTGTGGCCTGTCTAGAGTGTACCCTGCCTCTCACCAAAATGACAGCTGGAGGTGGGATGAGATGGTCAGGTGAGGCCACAATTGGGAAAAATAAATAAATAAAAACCAATGCCTTCTCCAAAGTCAGCTTCAATCTGAAATTGGCAGCTACCAAAACGGGTTCAGGAGCGGATAAAGAAGGCTAACCAAAACCCTAAAAAAAACATAGAATTAAACCTCTTTCTTTCTTTCTTTTTTTCTTTCTTTCTTTCTTTCTTTCTTCCTTTCTTTCTAAAGATGCCTGAAGAAACTCAGTCTTAGAATTTTACCTTTTTGTGAAGCCAACAGTACAACATGTGCACCTACAGTGAGACGTGGTCTTGTACAGCCCTAAAAAAAGTATGTCACTCCCCAGCCTCAGCGAGTGTGTGACACAGGCAGCACAGCACATTACCCACAGACATAGCCTCCTAAATGTTTTTCTGTCACAGCTGTGTCCCTCTGGTGCAGCGCATTGTGTGTGTGCTAAACTGGTGAGAGCAAATCCTTGCTTCTAGAGACTCTGTCCAGCTACAAATATCAACTAGTCACATAAGCCAAACAGCTTGCTTCCATTTTCCCACTAACTATTGAAGGATCACCTGAAAAACACAAAGGTTTTAATGTGAAAGTTTTGTCTCACTGACATTTTATTCTTCAGTCACATAGGGGTTTCAGACTTAATTGCACCTTTATTGAGGGGCCTAAACTTCAGGGTTTAATTGGCTTTGCATTAATTTGACAGTGACTCATGTACCCAACGACGTAATTAAACCCAAAGGTAGCAAAGGAGGTGGACATCCCTATTACAGTTTACATTCTATTGTTTTTGACAATTTATATGTCTAACATGTAACTTTCCCTAAATCACAAATAATGATAGCTTCTTGCCTGTAAACTTCTTCTCGTGCAAAAAGGTTTAAAGCATGGATAGTTCAGAACATTATTCCAAGAACACAAGGCAATCATCAAGTGATTTGTAAGGACAATATGTCCTTGGCATAAATGTCTTGTTAATCCACTTTGTATTGGGTTACAATTCCTTACTGGAAATGCATCCCAACAGCGTAAAATACTGAACTTAAATATGACTGTTGTCGAGTGGACCTAATGCTTACAAGAGATACAGTGACTTTCAAAAGTGTACACAGCCCTGTTAAATGCCAGGTTTCATCACTTGTCCAAAGCTGCCTTCAGGTGAACCAACAGATTTTTTTGTTGGTCAGCTCTGTACTCTTGGTAGGCTGCTTAAAAACTTTCCTTTGTGGGGCCATTCGTTTGCTGATTTGGATGTATTGTTGGACTGACTGTAATGTTTGAAAATAAACTACTGCTTCTTATTCTTCAGCTTTCTAGTAGAGACTTTAAGGTTTCGGGTCAAAATAGACTAATAGTGGGAACTGTTCATCACTTCATCCCCATCATAAGAACCCCTTCCCCGTTCCACCTGAAGAAAAGCAACCCAATGCCCAGAATCACTGGGATGTTTTATTTGGAAGAAAATGATTCTGCCTTTTAAACCGCCTCCCTGACCAGTTTCTGTCTTTTCCAGTTTTTGTATGTATTCTGTAAATAATTCATTTTTTGCACACTTCTCTTGACTGATATTTTGTACAATGACGTCCCTTGACTCCTTATAAACTCTTTGAAAACTATGGTTTTCAAAAGGATGCAAAGGAGCAAATGTCAAGAAACTGAGCATACAGCTGGATTTACATTCAGGTGATCTGGATTCTGTACAACTATCGCAAGATGCAAACTCAAGAAGACTGAGTGTTGAAACTGAATCAGTTCATCATAGTATTAGTTTAAAGGTGCCCGCATTTATGCAGCCTGGGATGGACTGGCGACCTGTCCAGGGTGTACCCCGCCTCTTGCCCATAGACTGCTGGAGATAGGCACCAGCTTCCCCGCGACCCACTATGGAAGAAGCAGTATAGGAGATGAATGACTGACTGACATTTATGTAACACGGCTATTGCAACTTTTTTTTAAATATTGTTTTCTGTAAAAATAGTTTTTTACTTGTTTTGTAAGGCAAGGCAAGTTTTTTTGTATAGCACATTTCAGCAACAAGACAACTAAAAATGCTTTACTTGATGAAAACATTAAAAAAGAAAACAGTCAGTCAGTCATCTTCTATACCGCTTCTTCAATAGTGGATTGCGGGAAGCTGGTGCCTATCTCCAGCAGTCTATGGGCGGGAGGCAGGGTCCACCCTGGACAGGTCACCAGTCCATCGCAGAAAAGAAAACATAAAAAGTAAATTGCAGTAGAATAATAAAGTAAAGAAAAATTGGACTACAGACTAATCTTGATGCACATTTGTATAGAATACATGCCTGTGAAAGGTTTTTGAGATAATTTATTAGGGTCTAATTTTTTCCATCATGAAAGCCTGTCATTTTTACGCTTTTGAGAGTTACTATATGAACGTTTATAGATATAGATTGCCCCTCCCTAGGCTGGTTTGAACCAAACCAAAATCTCCCTCGGCACTTGCTTTGTAAATGCAACTAATGTTGTGGAATCAAAGGAGAATCAGTCATAATAGCTAAAGCTTATTACATATCCCGTATATCAATAATGTTTAAGCAATCATTAGAGAGCTAATTGCAAAGGTCTTCTTTTTGGGAACTCATATACATGCAATGAGTGGGATTAAAAGACATCAACATCCTAGTTAAATGTTATGGTTGTTAATCATGTTGTTCAGTTCACTGCTGAGGATTTACAGCTTTAAATTTCTAAGGTTTGGCTGTTTGCCAAAGAAGTGTGAAAAGAACTTTACATGTCCACAGCAATTGTGAAGCACCAGTTGTTACAAGTTCTCAGAGGCTATCTGTGGCATACTTTCATTATACTTACAGTACAACTGCAGCTAGTCAGGCAGTTACTGTATTTATTCAAGAAGTCTGGAGTAAATGTTGTATATCTGCATTCTCATGTGCAAATGTCTTTGTTAGTCCTATGATGGTAAATTGGTGAACTGTTCCCGTGCAGCCAGTGAGGACTGGGATACACCTCATCCCCCTGCAAGCCAGACGAGTTGCAAATGTTTTCATGTTGATGAACAGACAATGACATTGCTGGATTTATCACCTCAGAAAACTTAGACTTAGGCGAGCCTGATCAATTTCAGATCAGCAATATCAAAGCTCCTGTCACTCACTAGTTCACTTTTAAACTTCAGGGAAATGATTTTGTATAGTGACACTTTCATTCAATGCATAAATATGATGCATGTTTTGTAAGACTAAAAATGGTTTATAGATTAATTGAATTCTTTAGCTTGTCTATTATTTCCAGGTACTGGTTGAAACAATGTTCCAAATTGAAACTACAAAATATTCTAGAAAATGCTTTAGCAGTTTTGAGAAAATATTCACACTGTGGTTATAATCTCTAATATTATTTATTATTAATAATATTCTTTTCTAGTCCCAAAAAAACCTAATCATGTTTGTGCATTGCAAAAAAGTTACTGTACATGATCCTGCCTATTGAGCTCTAAAAAGACTTACAGAAACAAATTTTTTACATGATATTTATCAGGCTTGTCTCAGTCCATAAAAAACATTTCAATAAGCAGACGTTCAGAAGGCAACCCAAAGTTTAGAGCGCTGTACCATTTTAATTTCTGGACACAAATATAAAAGAAAAAACCTCTGTGACAGATAACATGTGTGTGTGTGCTAACTGCCAGCAGCTCTGCGTCCTAAAGATACCGGGCAATGTTGCCAGGCGACAAGTACCAATTGTGTTGCGTTTCCGTGGAGACTGTAGGGAGGGCGGGGCTTTGATGAAAAGAACACAGCCTTTCTGACTTGTGCACATGCACAGACACACTTGTTTATGAACATGCACCAACAATCTGCAGTGAACTACATTACAAAGCCTGCAGCAGCAAACCTGAACGGAGCCCAGTCTACTTACTAACAGAACAGCTCACATAAGTGACACGATAAGAAATGCACATATGCACAAAAAGTAGTATTGATATAACCTGTGGGGGTTAATAATGTTCAGATAAGGAACGATCTTTTAGCCTTAAAATAAAGCATTTGACTGACCAATCAGCAGTAACTCACAGCAGAGCAAATCTTCTGTAAAGTAAGGTGGCCCAGAGGGGTCAAGTCAAATACAAAAGCCACAACATAAATAGAAGAGCCACAACGGAAGTCACGCAACCTGCAACAGAAGGAACAGTGCCTGTTGAATGAAACAACGGGAAACAAATCTTGCCCGTTTGATAAGTGAAACGCTTTTTTTTTTTTTTTTTTTTGATAATCAGTCACAGTGATTGGAACTATGAGTCTAAAATGAGCTTTTAATTTGTTGCGTAAGTTAACTTACGCAGTTACAACTGCGGTCAAGTGGACAGTAAGAAATACGCGGTCCCGCCAGCCGACACCAGCTCCCTCTTAAAAAATAGCTTCGCGCATACAAGGTGCATTACGGTAATGGAGCAGAAAGGACCCGATCCTGGCGACGGTTGAGAAAATAAGAGGAAAACAGGTAAGTAACCTTCAGAACATTTATATTAATGACATTTTTACAACTTTCACATAAATGTTTAATGTAAAAAAAAAATAATTATTATTTTACTGTACATTTTGGGAGAAATAACGGGTCAAAGTATCTACTAATGCTCAACCAGTATATGCTTTTGTTGCTTTTAATTGTGTATATAGTATAGATGACTCTTTACTATAATCTGAATAGATTGTGTTGTCACCTCATGGTTTTGGAGAAATAAAATTATACTGAGCATATACTGGTTGAGCATTAGTAGATACATTGACCCGTTATTTCTCCCACTCCTGTCGGCTCACTTGACCGCAGTGCAGTAACATATCTATAGGTTAATGCCATCTGTTCTCGGTTTTTGAAACAGAAAATCTAGTTTCCCCAATCTTATGCTTAAGATTTACAAAGTTTCCCTCATCCCTATTTCTGCTTACGCTTACTCATTGTTAGGTTGAATGTATATACATTAAATGTTCACCATTATCACTCACATATATTTCTTGTCTATTCTAAAAGGTCAGATGCAGATGTGACCCAGCGTTCTGAAACATTCTGCATTCACTTGTTATTTTGGTTTATGCGTAGCTGGTTTCACAACACCCGAAAGCAGAACCCGCTGTTCCTCTTTTCACTCTCTAACTCTGCCTGACCTGTCTTGCACTCCTATTTTGTAACCTGATATATCTGTTTACATTGCTGTATAAAATAAACTCCGTCGGTGATTACACCTCTGTAGTTCACTGCAGATCAGTGTGATTACCCTCGCTGCGAGTAGAAAGAGTCTCTGTGTCGTTCCTCTGAGTCTGACTGTTGGTTTGAGCTCATTCCACACCCCAACATTTAACATGGTCCTTCGAGCCGGAGATTCTTCAACTAACCTAATCTTGTCTTTTGCAGTGACTGAAGGAACCCTGGGATCGCCGACGCCGAGGAAGCGCTAGCGCGCAGCCACGCCTAGGCTCGGTGGCTGAAAGCCCCGGTGTGTAAATTTGCATCAGGCCGGTGGGTTACTGCTTCGCTCGACGCCGGGTGACCTTGGGGTTCCGGAGAGTCACCTAGAAGTCAGCTCAGAGGTGAGACGTTTTGTTTAATATTAGGTTATTACAAGTTGCTGGTAGTGTCTCGCCGTAAGGAGACAGCAATTGGAAAGGTATTATTCCGCCGGAAAGGAATAGTGATAAATTAGGTAGGATCCCGCCGTAAGGGGATCAGAAAATGACTAGGTAGTATTCCGCTGTAAGGGAATGAAAATAAGTGTTAAAAAATAGTAGAGCTCATAAAATGTAACAGGTTATCCTTAAACAACTGTGGGGTAATTAAAATACTAACTGTGTGACTGCGTTGTGTGTGTTTGGAGGACAAAGCATTTTGAAAGAATCATAGCAAGATTCTGCTAGTTCTGTATTTTCTTTGCCCAGATCGAAAGACGTATTCGTGATTTTTGGAGATAAAGGTCGGGTTCAATCCCGGAAAATTAACACCACTGCGGACTAGTCGCAGTAGAAGGGCGTGTTAATGTACTCTCCTTAAATCTCATGCCAGTGAACTTCCGTGTGGGATATTCATAGTGTTGTCAAGAAAAAAATATATATATATATCATGGGTAAGGGACAAAGTAAATCAAATAACTTAGAAGGAGATGTAAAGTTTATGGAAAATTATGTGAAGGAGGCCGAAGAAATATGTAAACGATGGCATAAAAAGTACGGATTTTCAGGTAACTTAATTATCACTGAAATCCTAAAACTACACGGGGAGCTTAAACTGGAGATTATGCATTCAAAAGATTCAAGAGACAATAAAAAACCTTGCCAGATTATAATTTCAAAGGGGACCTCTCAGTCCCTGCGTGCACACAGTTGATAAACAGATTAAAACAAAAAGATGAATTAAAAAAACAATAAGAGCAGCCTTTAACTGACAAAGCCATAATACTGAGGCCTTAAGAAAAGCACAGGAAAAAACTTTCAGCTTTAATGAAAACAAATAAGGGGGGCAGACCGCCACCCATCCCAGGTTAGAATACCAAGGTAGCCCCAAATTATAAAGACTAAGAGGTGGTTTTAGAGGACGTGGTAAAGGAAGTTAAAAAAGGAGGTGACAATGTGGACAACATGGAAACTGTCCAACTGGACAACCCAGTGAACAATGACTAGAGAAGAGAGAACAGAATGTTGTTAAAGAAGTAATCTGAGAGTAAAAGATTTTAGGCAAGCATTAGTGAGAAACAGGTGCTTTAAAAATCATTCTATGGTGTTATACTACCAACAATACCATGATAAAATGCAAAAGATTCATTTTACAGGGAAATAATTCCATATTTGGCTCAGATTGTGTGCATTCTTGATTTTTCCTCTTTGAGAGAAGTTAAATTTCAGCTCTGTAAAACAACCTTGACAAAGAGATGCAGCTGCCTGAAAACAAAGATAAAACTTCTGCAAACAGCAGAAGCCTGTCTCTGCTGAAAGATTGTAACTATACCCTGCATGTGGCAAACTCAAGGTCCGCGGGCCAAAACCGGACCCCAGAAGTTTATGTGATTCTCTAGAAGTAGAGCCTTTAATATGGTGATTGTGTGCTTGAATGTTATTTTGTCAATCAATAAGCAGTTTTGTCTACATTCTACCACAATCTGCCTTTTGAAAATGTTTTGAATCTTGCTCTTTATGTATAAAAAAAAGAAAAATTGGCTAAAGTCTGCAGCTATAACTATGTGTATTTCAGAATCAGAATCAGAATCAGAATCAGAAAAGCTTTATTGCCAAGTACGTTTTTGGACATACAAGGAATTTGTTTTGGCGTAGTCGGTGCAATACAGTACAAATTAAACAGTATAAACATATCTACAATATAATATAAATATATGTGCACAGTTTTAAGTGAGTGAGAGTAAATATAGAGCAGTATAAGATGCAAGAGCAATACAACAGTGCAGGTGATCATTGTGCAAGTAAAGCAGGAGTCCAAGCTGAGCGTTAATGTAACACATAGAGTTACAAGTTACAAGTGTCCTGTCAGCAAAAAAAGGGGGGGGTGTGGGGGAAAGAGACAGTGTCAGGGTGGTTTCCGGGCTTTGTTAACCAGGCTGGTGGCAGATGGGAAAAAACTGTTCTTGTGGCGTGAGGTTTTGGTCCGGATGGACCGCAGCCTCCTGCCAGAGGGGAGAGTCTCAAAGAGTCTGTGACCGGGGTGGGAGGGATCAGCCAGAATCTTCCCTGCCCGCTTCAGGGTCCTGGAGGTGTACAGTTCCTGGAGCGACAGTAGACTGCAGCCAATCACCTTCTCAGCAGACCGAATGACACGCTGCAGCCTGCCCTTATCCTTGGCTGTAGCAGCGGCATACCAGATGGTGATGGAGGAGGTGAGGATGGACTCAATGATGGCTGTGTAGAAGTGCACCATCATAGTCTTTGGCAGGTTGAATTTCTTCAGCTGCCGCAGGAAGAACATCCTCTGCTGGGCTTTCTTGATGAGGGAGCTGATGTTTGGCTCCCACTTGAGATCCTGGGAGATGATGGTTCCCAGGAAGCGGAAAGATTCCACAGTGTCAATTGTGGAGTCACAGAGGGTGATGGGGGCAGGTGGGGCTGGGTTCTGCCTGAAGTTCACAACCATCTCCACTGTCTTTAGAGCGTTGAGCTCAAGGTTGTTCTGGCTGCACCAGTCCAACAGATGGTCCACCTCCCATCTGTACGCGGACTCATCACCATCAGAGATGAGTCCGATCAGGGTGGTGTCGTCCGCAAACTTCAGAAGCTTGACAGACTGGTGACTGGAGGTGCAGCTGTTGGTGTACAGGGAGAAGAGCAGAGGAGAGAGAACACAGCCTTGGGGGGAACCGGTGCTGATGGTCAGGGAGTCAGAGACGTGCTTCCCCAGCCTCACGCGCTGCTTCCTGTCAGACAGGAAGTCAGTGATCCACCTGCAGGTGGAGTCGGGCACACTCAGCTGGGAGAGCTTCTCCTGTAGCAGAACTGGGACGATGGTGTTGAAGGCAGAGCTGAAATCCACAAACAGGATCCTGGCATAGGTTCCTGTGGAGTCCAGGTGCCGGAGGATGAAGTGAAGGGCTAGGTTCACTGCATCATCTACAGACCTGTTGGCTCTGTAGGCAAACTGCAGGGGGTCAAGAAGGGGGTCGGTGATGTCTTTTAGGTGTGAGAGCACAAGGCGCTCAAAGGACTTCATCACCACAGAGGTCAGGGCGACGGGTCTGAAGTCATTAAGCCCTGTGGTCCTTGGCTTCTTGGGAACAGGGACGATGGTGGAGGACTTGAAGCAGGCTGGCACATGACATGTCTCCAGTGAGGTGTTAAAAATGTCTGTGAAGACTGGAGACAGCTGATCAGCGCAGTGCTTCAGGCTGGCTGGTGAGACAGAATCCGGACCAGCAGCTTTCCGGGGGTTCGGTCTCCTGAAGAGTTTGTTGACGTCCCTCTCCTGGATGGAAAGAGCCGTCCTCGGCGTGGGTAGGGGGCTGGTGGGGGGGAACTTCAGGGTGGGGGTTGGAGGTGCCAAGGCCCCTCTTGAGGTTGGAGAGATGGGGGTGGTGGATTGTGGCTGCAGCTGTTGGGGGGCGTCGTGGGAGATGGTTGCAGGACTGTCCCTTTGTCTTTCAAAGCGGCAGTAGAACTCGTTCAGGTCGTTGGCGAGGCGTCGGTCGTTGATGGAGTGGGGGGCTTTCGGCTTGTAGTTGGTGATTTGCTTGAGCCCTTTCCAGACAGACGCAGAGTCGTTGGCTGAGAACTGGTTTTGGAGCTTCTCAGAGTACAGTCGTTTGGCCTCTTTCACTGCCTTGCCAAACTTGTACTTTGCCTCTCTGTATATGTCTTTGTCCCCACTCCTGAAGGCCTTTTCCTTATCCAGTCTTAACCTTCTGAGTTTAGCTGTGAACCAGGGTTTGTCGTTGTTGTAACTCACCCTGGTGTATGATGGTACACAGCTGTCCTCACAGAAGCTGATGTAGGAAGTCACAGCCTCTGTGTACTCGTCCAGACTGTTGGTAGTAGTCCTGAACACATCCCAGTCTGTACAGCCTAAACACGCCTGGAGATTCTCCACAGCCTCACTGCTCCACTTCCTTGTCGTCCTCACAACAGGTTTGCAGAGCTTTAGTTTCTGCCTGTATGCAGGAATCAGGTGGACCATGATGTGGTCGGATTGGCCCAGTGCAGCACGTGGGACGGCGTGATAAGCGTCTCTGATGGTGGTGTAACAGTGATCCAGAATGTTGTCCTCTCTGGTCGGACATTTTATAAACTGTCTATATTTGGGGAGTTCGTGGGTCAGATTACCTTTGTTAAAGTCGCCAACGACGATAACTAAGGAATCCGGGTTGGTCCGCTCCACACTCAGTATCTGGTCGGCGAGCTTGCGCTGTGCGACCTGCACAGCGCATCTGAGATTTAAGCGCATTTAATCTGAGATCCTCTCCAAATGCAACAGTATATGTCAGTCTACATGAGATACTAACAACTTCACCTACTGGTATAATATAAAGATCTGATTGAATATGTGAAACAAACAATGATGAACGTTTTTCAACAGGTGATGCTCATCCAGGAGGAAGACAGTGTTCCTAGGAAATGCAGCTCATTCATTAACAATACATTTTTCTCCTATAGGTGGAAGTTTTGCTGACTAATCATAGGCTGGATCTATGAAACATTATGAGCACAAAGCAAATGACCAAGGTTCTGACTGACTTATGAACCTCACTGACCTGACTGATAACATGACACCCAACAGATGACACCTTTAAGGTGGACCCCACTAAGACCACTGTATTGATTCTTGGTGAATAAAAAAAAAAAGAATTGAAGCGTTCAAAACAGTCCTAGTGGAAACAAAAGGGGTTATGAGGAAACGATGTGCATTTTAAGAATAACAGAAGTCAAATTATGTTCAAATGTTTGCAAATAAAATGACTTTGACAGAGAAGTAAGTAAGTAGTGTGTGAATGTGTGTGAATGGGAATGACTGATTTCATTGTAATGCATCTTTGAGGGACCTTAAAAGTGCTAATAAAGGTCTGATGTTCTGATGATCATTGCCAAACTTATATCTTAATAAGGTTTCCAGAATCTTTTCCGAAAAATTATATAAAGATAGCAAAGGTTCTACCTCTATTGAAAATACTGATAACCATAAGAAAGTTCATAGACCCGTCTTGAATTTTTCACAATTCTTTTACAAACAAGGTATTTAAACTTTCATGTGGCCAAATGTCTGTATTTGACTGTCTGTTTTTGTGAAATAAATGTCTATTTCATGTTATGTAAAAATTAGAGTATATGTGCACAAAAATTAAAGACTACAAGGACAAGTCTGATCCTCAACATTACCATAATAATATTAGGTCAGTTCTCTATGGTAAAACAAAAAGATTTTAACAGATGTTTAGACTTTTTCCAGTCAGGTTCAAAATGATTGAATTAGACTCAAACTTAACACAAGATTAAATTAACCTTAACAGAATTACTGGACTGGACTGAAATAGAGAAAACTTGAGTTAATTGAAACAAACTTTAGTTACTTGAACTAAATACAAAGCTGACTGAAATTGTACGGTGTATCTATAAAACTGGGGAAGCAAACTAAGATTATAAGATATAATATGCCCTTCATTTTTTGTGTTCATCAGTGAGTGAGTTTTTATTTTTAATAAGAACTAAACCAAGCATTATTTAAATTAATAGCAACTACCAAAAATAGTGATCTCATTTTTAAATGTAATAAGGACTTACTTTATAAAAAAATAAAATAAAGTCCCCAATAAAATAAAATATGATAAAAAAGAATAATAAGAATTTGGAAAAACAGAGGCTTTAAAACCTCTGCAGTAACAGCACTGACACTGTCGAAAGTAGAGGAAATAACTTTGCAGATGTTTCCGCAAAAGGCTGCATCTAAACTTCCCCTCACACTGAACATGTCAGATCTGTTATTTATAGATGCGGACGTGCTGAAAGACTCACACAGACAGCAGCAACAGAAGTTAAACCTTGGCTTAACAGAGGACCTGTTAAACAGAATGATATCTATCATTTAGAAGGAAAACCAATACTACCAAAAATTTATACAAAACAGCTGCCATAGTGACCCATGGAAAAAACCAATGTGTCAGGAAGGGGAAATATGGAACATCTAGTAAATCATCAATTCTATACTATACATTTTTCTGACTATGCAAAAAAAAAAAAAAAAAAAAAAAACTTGTGTAGGTCATGCATAATCTGCTCTAAACACAATCCACAAGGGAATATGAGACCAGAAAGAGGCCAGTTTCCAGCAGCGCCCTTTCATACCATATACAGGTCCTTCTCAAAATATTAGCATATTGTGATAAAGTTCATTATTTCCCATAATGTAATGATGACAATTTTACATTCATATATTTTAGATTCATTGCACACTAACTGAAATATTTCAGGTATTTTATTGTCTTAATACGGATGATTTTGGCATACAGTTCATGAAAACCCAAAATTCCTATCTCACAAAATTAGCATATCATTAAAAGGGTCTCTAAACGAGCTATGAACCTAATCATCTGAATCAACGAGTTAACTCTAAACACCTGCAAAAGATTCCTGAGGCCTTTAAAACTCCCAGCCTGGTTCATCACTCAAAACCCCAATCATGGGTAAGACTGCCGACCTGACTGCTGTCCAGAAGGCCACTATTGACACCATCAAGCAAGAGGGTAAGACACAGAAAGAAATTTCTGAACGAATAGGCTGTTACCAGAGTGCTGTATCAAGGCACCTCAGTAGGAAGTCTGTGGGAAGGAAAAAGTGTGGCAGAAAACGCTGCACAACGAGAAGAGGTGACCGGACCCTGAGGAAGATTGTGGAGAAGGGCCGATTCCAGACCTTGGGGGACCTGCGGAAGCAGTGGACTGAGTCTGGAGTAGAAACATCCAGAGCCACCGTGCACAGGCGTGTGCAGGAAATGGGCTACAGGTGCCGCATTCCCCAGGTCAAGCCACTTTTGAACCAGAAACAGCGGCAGAAGCGCCTGACCTGGGCTACAGAGAAGCAGCACTGGACTGTTGCTCAGCGGTCCAAAGTACTTTTTTCGGATGAAAGCAAATTCTGCATGTCATTCGGAAATCAAGGTGCCAGAGTCTGGAGAAAGACTGGGAAGAAGGAAATGCCAAAATGCCAGAAGTCCAGCGTCAAGTACCCACAGTCAGTGATGGTCTGGGGTGCCGTGTCAGCTGCTGGTGTTGGTCCACTGTGTTTTATCAAGGGCAGGGTCAATGCAGCTAGCTATCAGGAGATTTTGGAGCACTTCATGCTTCCATCTGCTGAAAAGCTTTATGGAGATGAAGATTTCATTTTTCAGCACTACCTGGCACCTGCTCACAGTGCCAAAACCACTGGTAAATGGTTTACTGACCATGGTATCACTGTGCTCAATTGGCCTGCCAACTCTCCTGACCTGAACCCCATAGAGAATCTGTGGGATATTGTGAAGAGAACGTTGAGAGACTCAAGACCCAACACTCTGGATGAGCTAAAGGCCGCTATCGAAGCATCCTGGGCCTCCATAAGACCTCAGCAGTGCCACAGGCTGATTGCCTCCATGCCACGCCGCATTGAAGCAGTCATTTCTGCTAAAGGATTCCCGACCAAGTATTGAGTGCATAACTGTACATGATTATTTGAAGGTGGATGTTTTTTGTATTAAAAACACTTTTCTTTTATTGGTCGGATGAAATATGCTAATTTTGTGAGATAGGAATTTTGGGTTTTCATGAGCTGTATGCCAAAATCATCCGTATTAAGACAATAAAAGACCTGAAATATTTCAGTTAGTGTGCAATGAATCTAAAATATATGAATGTTAAATTTTCATCATTACATTATGGAAAATAATGAACTTTATCACAATATGCTAATATTTTGAGAAGGACCTGTACATGGATTTCATTGAACTTTCATGGTTACAGGGAAAGAAATACTGTCTAGTGGTCATAGATGCCTTTTCCAAATGGTTTGAAATATACCCAGCAAAACACTGTGATGCTCTTACAGTAGCAAAAAACCTAGTAGCAAATTTCTTCCCTACTTATGGCATTCCTCAAATCATCAGGTCAGATAATGGAACTATAAAAAATAGACTGAGGAAAACAGTAGAAGAAACAGGGAGGCCCTGGCCAGATTGCCTTACTTTAGTAGAGCTATGGATGAGAATAACACCCAGTAACACTGGCCACACTCCATTTGAAATAGTGCATGGAAGACCGTTTCCACTACCATAAGAAATTAATGATATTGAAAAAGCTCAGCATGAAACCTCATTAGCTGAATGGATGAATAAAATGTTACAAACAAAAGAAACACAGTTGTCCAGTAGTCTGCCAGTAAACTCCGCTCCTATCCCACAGAATAACCTGAGGCCTGGAGACCTGGTCCTGATCAAAACGCTCCAAATAAAAGACTGGAGCACCCCTCGATGGGAAGGACCCTTCCAAGTTCTCCTGACCATGCCTACTGCTCTGAAAATCACAGAGAGACCATCCTGGATTCACAAGAGCCACTGTAAAGCTGTTCTACCTTTACAGGAGCCAACTCAACCGACGGGGTAGCAGGGGAATTCCGGTTACAAAGGGGCTGGTGACCCATAGGTCCCAGCGTCTCAACCCCGGTGAAGAAAACAGCTGACCTGCGCCCATTTATCATGGCTCCCTGTAAGGTATGGATAAGTCTTGGAGTGATCCCCACACTAACATTGGGCTTCTTCCTTTGTCACAGTAAGAAAGAAGCAACATCCCACTGGAAAAGATGGACACCAGACGGGTCACACCTCAGGCCTCTAGGAAGTGCAGAAAGTCATCGCTTCTTGCAGAATTACTGGTATTGTTACGTGACACCGCTAAATCTCAGAATAAAACGGATTGTTATGTATGCTCTGTAATGCCTGTACACTCTCAGGGTCCTACAATATATGTGAAAGCTATGAATGATTCACAAGCAAATTGTGCCACTTCTTTCGGAAAATTAGGATATGCATCTTGCAAATATTTCATTATCCTAGGACAGTTTCCACAGGAAAACCAGACTCTAAATTATACGTGTAACCCTCATAACTGCACCTGTGACTCTGAGTTTTGGAATGCTTTAAATATCACTGAAGAGGACAAGGTCCCACCTTTTAATGCACACTTAAACGGTATAAAACAACACGCTCAGTGTTATAACAAAAGTAAAGGGAATAACTCTATTTATCTAGGCACAAGTACAAATTGTAAAACAACTTTCAGACCACTGACCGGTTTCACAATGGGACACACTGGGTACAAGGGGTAGCTTGGTTATGTGGAAACAACGCCTACTTCATCCTGCCTCCCAGCTGGTATGGTATCTGTGCACCAGTTTTTACATCAGATCACACCATAGTAATTACTAGGGAAACATTGATGATCTCTACTTCTTCCAGAAGACAGAAAAGATCCTTAAAACTAAAACCACATGACAGTGTATGGGGAACCAATGTATCAGACGATTTAAACATTGGTCCACAAATGACAAGGTAATCCTGTCCCTTCTTCCGTGGCTCGGGGTAGGTTAAATCATGCTGCGCCTAGAAACTCTAAATTACAGTTTAGGATTATTCCTAAATAATTCCATAATAGTGGAGGATGCACAAAATAAAGAAATCAGTGCTATGCGAGCCATGGTAATTCAAAATTGCATGGCTCTGGACATACAGGTCCTTCTCAAAATATTAGCATATTGTGATAAAGTTCATTATTTTCCATAATGTCATGATGAAAATTTAACATTCATATATTTTAGATTCATTGCACACTAACTGAAATATTTCAGGTCTTTTATTGTTTTAATACGGATGATTTTGGCATACAGCTCATGAAAACCCAAAATTCCTATCTCACAAAATTAGCATATCATTAAAAGAGTCTCTAAACGAGCTATGAACCTAATTATCTGAATCAACGAGTTAACTCTAAACACCTGCAAAAGATTCCTGAGGCCTTTAAAACTCCCATCCTGGTTCATCACCCAAAACCCCAATCATGGGTAAGACTGCCGACCTGACTGCTGTCCAGAAGGCCACTATTGACACCCTCAAGCAAGAGGGTAAGACACAGAAAGAAATTTCTGAACGAATAGGCTGTTCCCAGAGTGCTGTATCAAGGCACCTCAGTGGGAAGTCTGTGGGAAGGAAAAGGTGTGGCAGAAAACGCTGCACAACGAGAAGAGGTGACCGGACCCTGAGGAAGATTGTGGAGAAGGGCCGATTCCAGACCTTGGGGGACCTGCGGAAGCAGTGGACTGAGTCTGGAGTAGAAACATCCAGAGCCAGCGTGCACAGGCGTGTGCAGGAAATGGGCTACAGGTGCCGCATTCCCCAGACCTGGGCTACAGAGAAGCAGCACTGGACTGTTGCTCAGTGGTCCAAAGTACTTTTTTCAGATGAAAGCAAATTCTGCATGTCATTCGGAAATCAAGGTGCCAGAGTCTGGAGGAAGACTGCGGAGAAGGAAATGCCAAAATGCCAGAAGTCCAGTGTCAAGTACCCACAGTCAGTGATGGTCTGGGGTGCCGTGTCAGCTGCTGGTGTTGGTCCACTGTGTTTTATCAAGGGCAGGGTCAATGCAGCTAGCTATCAGGAGATTTTGGAGCACTTCATGCTTCCATCTGCTGAAAAGCTTTATGGAGATGAAGATTTCATTTTTCAGCACGACCTGGCACCTGCTCACAGTGCCAAAACCACTGGTAAATGGTTTACTGACCATGGTATCACTGTGCTCAATTGGCCTGCCAACTCTCCTGACCTGAACCCCATAGAGAATCTGTGGGATATTGTGAAGAGAACGTTGAGAGACTCAAGACCCAACACTCTGGATGAGCTAAAGGCCGCTATCGAAGCATCCTGGGCCTCCATAAGACCTCAGCAGTGCCACAGGCTGATTGCCTCCATGCCACGCCGCATTGAAGCAGTAATTTCTGCCAAAGGATTCCCGACCAAGTATTGAGTGCATAACTGTACATGATTATTTGAAGGTGGATGTTTTTTGTATTAAAAACACTTTTCTTTTATTGGTCGGATGAAATATGCTAATTTTGTGAGATAGGAATTTTGGGTTTTCATGAGCTGTATGCCAAAATCATCCGTATTAAGACAATAAAAGACCTGAAATATTTCAGTTAGTGTGCAATGAATCTAAAATATATGAATGTTAAATTTTCATCATGACATTATGGAAAATAATGAACTTTATCACAATATGCTAATATTTTGAGAAGGACCTGTATTAACTGCCTCATCCGGAGGTGTTTTATCAAATAGCACCTGTTGCACATATATTCCTAACAACATCCACTCTGCCAACATGACAGAAGCCTTAGATCATTTAAGAGATTTGCAAAATGTCATGGCTAAAGACCATCTTAGACCTACTACTTCATGGTTTGATTGGATGCTTCAGGGAGTTTTTACAGTGAACATACGGAGTACTTTTAGAGTAACTGCAGCCTGGTTCTTCTTGGATATAAAGGAAGTACTCAAAAAAGGAGAAAGCAAAGCTCCGAGGCAGCCATCAGCGGGACCATCATGGATCTTATTGAGAATCAAGATGGCATGCCTTTCTGTATCCACAGGGTGAGCCATTTATATGGATAAACCTTAATAAAATGGGAATGGTTGGTCATATTAACTTCTTGTTTGTGGCACATTAGTATATGTGAGGGGGGAAACTTTTCAAGATGGGTGGTGGCCATGGCGGCCATCTTGAAGTTGGTCATTTTGAATCCAACTTTTGTTCCTTCAATAGGAAGAGGGTCATGAGACACATCAAACTTATTGGGAATTTCACAAGAAAAACAATGGTGTGCTTGGCTTTAACATAACTTTATTCCTTCATGAGTTATTTACAAGCTTCTCTTCGTTTACAGCCATTGACATGTCGCCGAGGTTAACATGTGCGGATCGGATAGAAATTGTGTTGATGTCTGGTGAACGCAGTAACCGGGTAATTGCAGCAGATTTCAATGCAAGACACCCTACGAGACCACCCATCTCCCATGCTACAGTTAGTAAACTGCTTGCTAAGTTTCGTGAAACTGGTTCAGTGTTGGATTTGCCAAAATGTGGACGCATGAAATCTGTCACTAATGAAGAAACATCAGTGGCTGTCCTAGCTTCATTCAGCAAGAGCCCACAGCGTAGCACTCGCTGCATGTCACTGGAGAGTGGCATTAGTCGAACATCCCTTTGGCGGATATTAGCTACTCACAAATGGCACCCTTACAAACTCCAGCTACTGCAGCATCTCAACGAAGATGACCCAGATCGGCGCACTGAATTTGCAGAATGGGCAAAACAAAAGTTGGAACAGGACCCTCAGTTTACGCAAAAGATTTTGTTCACTGATGAGGCAAACGTTTATGTGAATGGTGAAGTTAACAAGCAAAACCACCGCTATTGGTCTGACACTAACCCACATTGGATAGATCCCTCCAAGACTGTTTGAACCAAAAAAATTGATGGTATGGTGTGGTATATGGGGTACAAAGATAGTGGGGCCATTCTTCATCATTGGAAACCTCGAGGCCACTGGATATGAGAAATTGCTACATGATGATGTGTTTCCCTCTTTATGCACTGAAGCTGGCACGTTCCCTGAGTTTTTCCAGCAAGATGGTGCACCACCACATTATGGGTGTCAGGTCCGAGCATTCCTAGATGAACAGTTTCCTGGAAAGTGGATTGGTTGTCGTGGGCCAGTTGAATGGCCCCCTAGGTCTCCCGATCTGACCCCCTTAGACTGTTATCTTTGGGCTCATCTGAAGGCAATTGTCTATGCTGTGAAGATACGAGATGTGCAGCACCTGAGACTACGGATCCTGGAAGCCTGTACTAGCATTTCTCCTGCGGTGTTGCTATCAGTGTGTGAAGAGTGGGAGAGGAGGGTTGCATTGACAATCCAACACAATGGGCAGCACATTGAACACATTTTATAAGAAACTTGTAAATAACTCATGAAAGAATAAGGTTATGTTAAAACCAGGCACACTATTGTTTTTCTTGTGCAATTCCCAATAAGTTTGATGTGTCACATGACCCTCTTCCAATTGGAAAAATAAAAGTTGGATTCAAAATGGCCGACTTCAAAATGGCCACCACGGTCACCACCCATCTTGAAAAGTTTCCCCCTTCACATATACTAATGTACCACAAACAGGAAGTTACTATGACCAACCATTCCCATTTTATTAAGGTGTATCCATATAAATGGCCCACCCTGTGTTATTTGAGTGTTTTTGTTGTGTTTTCTGCCACTATTTGGTAGTCTCATTCAGCAGAGAGGAACTTCTAAACTTCAGACAGTCTTCTCTTCGCATTTGTTTCACCATTATTCATTGACGAAAGCTTCATGGAGATCCTGGCCAGCGGAGCAGCGGCTCTCTTTAGGCTATGCTGCCGGAGACAGCGGGGAGGGTAGAGAGTCGGCGTGCTTGTTAAGCTCTTTTACTAAAACCTGGCTGAGTGAGAACACCCCAGACTGCGTACTTATATCAGGCATTCAGCTGTTCAGAGTGGGCCGCAAAACAGACCTTTCAAGGAAAAAGCGAGGGGGGGATTCTGCTTTTATATAAATAAAGGTTGCTGTAGAGACATCAAAGTGTCGAAGAAGACATGCAGTCCTGACCTGGAGTCATTTCTCATAAACTGTAAACCATTTTGTTCACCGAAGGACTTCTCCTTGTTTGTACTGGTTGGCACTTATATACCATCTCAAGGCTCCACTTGCTGAAAAACAACTGACTGAGCTGATTACAGACGTGGAAAAAACATCCAGAATCTCTCATCATTGTTCTTGGGGACTTTAACAGTGCAAACCTTTCCAATGAACTTCCCCAATACAGACAGCACATTAAGTGTCCCACCAGCGATAAAAAAAACTCTGAACCACTGCTATACAACTTTAAAGTTGAATAGCAGGATGCATGTCATGCCTTCACCAGGGCTGCTTTGGGACTTTCTGACCACTTTCTGGTCCATTTCATCCCAACCTACAGGCAGAAATTAAAAGCCTCCAAACCTGTGGTTCGGACTGTTAAGAAGTAGACTGATGAGTCAAAGCAGATGTTACAGACCTGCTTTGACTGCACACACTGGACTGTTTCTAAAACCTCAGCCACTGTTTAAACCAACTTACTGAGGTGGTGACATCATACATCAGTTTCTGTGAAGACTTGTGTGTGCAGACCAAGACCTTCTGCACATACAATAACAATAAACATTGGTTCACTTCTCATTTGAGGCAGCTGCGCAGGAATAAGGAAGTGATTCACAGCAGTGGAGACCGGGCTCCGTAAACGCAGGCCATGGGCTCTGACACACCTCCAGAGAGACACAATGTCCATGATTTCCAAAAACAATTTGAAATGTGGACTCGTCATACCACAGCACACTTTTTCACTTTGCATCAGTCCACCTCAGATGAGCTTGTTTGGTTTTTGGTTTTTAATCCAGTGCTTCCCGAGGCATTGAAATGTTGAGAACGTTGAGAAACGTTGTTTTTAAAGTGTGACTATTTCCACACCTGTGGAATGTTCCAAACATGTTTTTTGAGCATTCCTCAACTTTCCACTTTTGTGTTGCTCACTCTGAATTTCAATTTATCTCTTTTGACCAAAACAGTCTGGAACATGGTTGTAAAAGAACTACAAAGTCACAAAATCGGCAAACCCAAGAACAACCAATCTGCTCACATTGACCTATAGATCAAATAAGCAGATATTAGGGCTGTCATGTCAAGCAGTAATGCAAGCACAGTCAAACCATCTGTATCAACCTGCCTCCATACCCTTTGTAACCCTACACTAGGCCCCAGCAAATGTAAGAATTATGTTCTATTAACAGCACACATAAAAAGCACAAATAAAAACATATTAGATTTAGATTTAATTAAGATTTTGCTTATAAATTCACAAAATTCTGTTATGTGAGACCGCTGCTGAAACCAATGAAGATTCTAATTTAGAAAATTTACCTAAAAAGACCCACAGCTGCACCAAGTGATATACCAAATAGGATTAGCAAGATATGGTAGGAAGGAAGAGATCACACACTCACTACCTCACATTAATTCACAGGACTACACTAATCAGCAACCCTTCTCAAACGTCTTTAATCATGAACCCTGGGATAGAACTTAATAATCAAAACTCTCCTTATTAAAGGTTCAAGAGTCTGAACAGCACGTATTGTGAGTTTACTTTGTGTGTGTGTGTGTGTGTGTGTAGGGCGGGATTCACACAAGCTGCTGGTGGAGGTTTGGTTCTCATACATGCTGAAATACATGGTGATGGAGGAATGAGCATAATAAAAACACTGTAGCACAGATAAACACTTCATTTTCCACATTCTGGATCTTTTTTGCACTCCATCACTGTGTTAATAGCTAAAATGACAGTATTTGAGTTGTACAAGAAAGTGGATCATTAACACCCCCTTCCTACCCAAAATGCTGCATTTTACTGTCTCCATAGTAACATGGCTGCAAAAATAAATGCCAAGTTTTTACTGACCAAATCATTAAAAAAATATTTAAATAAGATCCACTGTATTCAGTGGCTATTAATCACACCGTTTTTACCTTTTAAATTAGTTATTATGTACAGATTATATAAACCCATTGTTCTCAAGCTCTGGTAATGCTACCACTGGTCGTACTTGGGCTGCCTTTTAGTAACAATTATCTCCAAGTTAAACTGAAACAAATTAACCGATGTAGAAGTAATAAGCACAGTCAGTAAGGTGAAGTTTTAAGCATACTGATTTTCATCAAAATATTCTCAAAGGAGAAGTAGAGTGGAATCAGTTTTGAGAACTCCCTGTATGAACTGAAGCTAATGAGTGAACCCAGAACAATCACTACTGGCTACTTATGCTGTGATTTGTTTAGTTCTAAAGTTAGTAGTGATGTCATGAACACAAGGCTTTTAGAGCCAGCTCTTTGACGTGAACGAAAGGAGCGGGATTGGTCAGTAAGTATGTTGTCATCTCTGTCTGCCCTAGCAGAAGCGTAGAGGGTCTGCATATATTCACATTAACTGATTATTTGGCAATGGGTGTGGCCAGCACAGCAACACCACAAGCAAGGCTACTATAACAATTAATTGCATCTGTTTAATTTTGCTGTTTAGATTGGTGTTCAATGTTGATATAACTTTATTAGTCATTGCACGGTTTTCAAAAGCAAGGTTTTAATGGTTTTCTTTGTGTTTATGACTATTTACAGATTCTCACTAAAGGCCTCAAAACAGTGAATGAACACATACGGAACTATGCAGCAAACAGATTAAAAAAGAACTTTAATATGTGAGCGGCTCGGTGGCGCTTTTGGTAGCACTGTTGCCTTGCAGCAAGAAGGTCCTGGGTTCAACTCCCAGGCAGGGGTCTTTCTGTATGGAGTTTGCATGTTCTCCCAGTGCATGTGTGGGTTCTCACCAGTTACTCTGGCTTCCTCCCACAGTCCAAAGACATGCCTGTTAGGTTATTTGGTCTCTCTAAATTGCCCTTAGGTGTGTGAACGAGTATGTGCATGGTTGCTTATGTGTTGCCCTGCGATGAACTGGCGACCTGTCCAGGGTGTACCTCGCCACCCGCCCATAGACTGCTGGAGATAGGCACCAGCTTCCCCGTGACCCACTATGGAAGAAGCTGTATAGAAAATGACTGACTTTAATATGTTTTGTATTTTTGATTCCTTAAAGCAGCTGCTGAAATTTTAACCTTCGACTGTCTCTCAATGAACCTCTGAGAAGTTCTTTCAAGACTCATTGGAAAACCATTTCAGGTGACCACCTCATGAAGCTCATGGAGGGAATGCCAAGAAAGCATGGCAGTAATCAGAGCAAAGGGTGGCTATCTTGAAGAATCTAAAATCTAAAAATTTTTAGAGTTATTTTGCACCTTTTGTTTACTACATAATTCCATGTGTGTGTTTATTCATAGTATTGTTGCCTCTGGTGAGAATCTACAATTTAAATAGTCGTGAAAATAAAGAGACCCGTTAAGTGAGAAAGTGTATCTAAAACGTTTGACCAGTAGTGTATATTTACATAATTGTGGGAAATAAATAAATTCAAGGAACACAAATCTTAAGAGCTGAAGACACAATCTTTTTGGAAATAATGGTAAAAAATGTTCAGAGACAAGTTAGACAAGTCCAACCAACGGCTGTCCAATAAATGTGAGTGTGTAATGTCTCGCTTCAACTCACTACAAAGAATCTTGCCAAGGAAATCAGGCATGAGAGATCAGTTTTTCGAATTCATGACAAAATCTTTCAGAAACAACAGAAACCTCTCCTGAAAGGTCCCAACCTCAATAACTACCTCATAGGGGCTTTGATCCACTTTAGGAAGGAGCAGGTTGTAGAGGTTGGCAATATACAGATGTTCTACTGCTTACTTATTGGCAGAGGCCATAGGAACTACCTGAGAATTCTGTAGTCCAGAGATAACAACGTGTCTAAATATGTCCATAACTACGGAATACACAGGTGCCTGTGTTCGGGAACAGCCTGCCCCCTTCTGTAGGCATCTATGGACTTAAGAGAGCCAATCAGGGGGGAGCACACAAATGTGGAATTAGTGTGCCCTCGGATGCTAAAGCCACTAGTTTGTTGCAGAGAACCCAAGCCTCTCTAGTGAATCAAAGTTAAGACTACACAAGTCCACATCAAATAGCGAAACACTGTCCTTTGAGCATTTGCACCAGACGATTGTCCTGTTCTGAAAGACTTAGACCTTAGCAGCAGCGCTACACCAGTGCAGCACAGTTTAGGCCTGTTATGGGTGACTGCAACAGACACCTTCACATTCAAAGTGTCAGAAGACAGAAAGCAATTCACTCCTGGAGGTGTTCTGTCTCCAGTAAACAGCATTTTCTATCCCATTCATCCACCAATAACCAATGAAGACAGAAATATTTTAAGGGAGTTGAATGTAGACAGGAGTGATTATGCCTGCCTTTCCATAGGAAAGCTCAAAGAATGGGAAGCAAGGAGAGAGCCACTGCGAAATTAGAACAAGTTGCCTCTTTCTCGGGCAAACACTGAGACATCACACACACACAGCTGTGTGTATTTTCCAACGCACTCTCCCAAGCCGTCGTAGTCATGGCCTACCTCAGAACTGGTCAAACTGAAGGGCAAGTAGGATTTATTTTAGGGAAAGCAAAACTAACCCCACTCTCCCAACCCAACATACCTCGGACAGAACTGTGTGTCACTGTACTTACTGCGGAAGTCGCCAATGTCATCCTGGATGAACTGGACCTGAACCTGGACTCAGTTAGGTTATACTGTTACAGCAAAGTCGTGCTTGGCTACATCTGCAACTGAGCTAAACACTGCATGTCTATGTCCACAATCTTTTTCATTGCATTCCTCAGTCAACAACAGCAGGGCAGTGGTTCTATGTCTGTTTAGAAGAGAATACTGCAGATCACACGTCCAGGTCAGTTCAAGCATCCTCATTAACACCCACAACGTACACTCACCGGCCACTTTATTAGGTACACCTGTCCAACTGCTCGATAAATCAAATTTCTAATCAGCCAATCACATGGCAGCAACTGAATACATTTAGGCATGTAGACATGGTCAAGACGATCTGCTGCAGTTCAAACCAAGCATCGGAATGTGGAAGAAAAGTGATTTAAATTACTTTGAACGTGGCATGGTTGATGATGCAAGATGGGCTGGTCTGAGTATTTCAGAAACTGTTGATCTATTGAGATTTTCACGCACTACCATCTCTAGGGTTTACAGAGAATGCTCCGAAAAAGAGAAAATATCCAGTGAGCAGCAGTTCTGTGGGCGCAAATGCCTTGTTGATGCCAGAGGTCAGACGAGAATGGTTAGACTGGTTCGAGCTGATAGAAAGGCAACAGTAACTCAAATAACCACTCGTTACAACCAAGGCTTGCAGCAGAGCATCTCTGAATGCACAACACATCCAACCTTCAGGCGGATGGAGGTGTGTTCCAATTCAGGGGCTGGATCCTTCGAAGGCCGTATTTGTAGGCCGATTACATCACAGCGCGGTGACGAAGGCTGTCCCAATTCATGAATCCTTCCGAGACTCCTTCAAATGCGGCCGACAAATGTGTCCTTCTTTTGATTTGAAGGATGGGTCGTGAGTATCCTTCGCGGCCCATCGTTTCCCATTCATTGCGGGTCGAAGCGGATTGGTCAAGCAGGGGAAGCCATGATGGACCATAGTGCCAAAAGCTGTGAGTAAATTGTGAAAAATTACACTTTCTGTGACACAAATGAACATCTACTACTGTTTTTAGTGCGGGAATATGACTGTGTAGACATAAAATATCTGCTTGATTTATCTAGACATCGCTTAATTTCAAACGTGCTCCGACGTATTCAGAGTTTTCTGTTCCCGCCGTTGTAACTGGCTCGCCTCGCCAGCCTTCCCGGTGGTGAGGCAAGCTAAACTTGGAGATATATGACCGGACTCTTGGTACTAAGCTCCCGCTGGCAGTCATCACAGTGAACGTTTAACACAAGTGATTTCTAACAGTTTATGTAAGTATTATTTTAATTGTTACTGAAAATCGATTTGACATTTCAGGTGATATTAAGGTCAACCAGAATAAATGGACAGTTTTATGTAATCTAACTGTATCGCTGGAGAGTGTGATTGAAAAAGATGAGATGGAAAAACACATTATTTTTAAGGCATGCTTCTGGATATTTTAAGTGATCAAAGCAAGTAGATACTAATACACTAAAACACTGCAGTATTATATAATTATCTAAGACCAGCCAGAGGGGATCAAATACTTTATAATTCCCTTCTATCTTAAAATTGAAAGTTGTTTTATATATATATATATATATATATATAAATATATAAAATATGTTGACATATATTAGCCATAAAGTTGCTATCTAGTTGTTTATTGGCTAAAAGCTTTAAGTTAAATCAAACCTCTTTTTTACCTGAACATGATTGTCTCTCAGCTGGAGATAAAGGAGATGTCTGTGATGATAAACTGCTGGAGTTCCTCAAAAATTAAAACTAAAACTAACAGAAGTCAGGCTCCATTCTGCTTTAACTGCTTTTTTCTCGTCGCAGCTACGGTTGCTGGTCGTGCTGCTGTGATAAAAGTTTAGTTCGCGGTAAGAAACGTTACTAGTGTTGTCAACATAAAAAAAAAAAAGAAGAAACAAACAAACAACAACAACAAAAAACCAAATGGCTGGGTGTGTTTTGTTTTATTAAAGGTGAGGACACAAATGCAAAGAAACCAAGTTTTATGCACAAACAGCACAGCAAATAGGAAGACAAGAGCACAACTCCCTGATATGGCAAATTGGAGCTACAGTGTCAACAAGGATTCGTCCAAAGTAAGATGTTTTAGAATTGATTGGTGACCATAGGTTTATATTTTCAGTGTTGGTCATGAGTTGTTTTGCTAATGTACTATAGTGATTTGTGAACTCAGGCTGAGGGGTGTTTTCCACCCAGTTTGGACATAGTGAATGAGGCAAGAACTGCATGACCTGAGAATGATGAGGAGGTAAAGGGAGTCATCTGGTTAAATGTGCATTTCCTCTGTTGTATGAGCCTGTAGCTCCAAGTAAAAATAGTTTTTGGTTTTTTTTTGGCAAAATATAGCAATTTTGGTATTTCATCAACTGAGGAAAATAGTTAAATAATTAAAGAAAAGTTAATATTCAAATGGCTATCCTAGTTTCCTAGTATCTAAAAATACCCAGCTACTAAAGGGTATCTAAAACAAAAATCTTATTTTATTGGTTAAATTGTAATTTTTCAGTATGTTATACGCTCTAATGTTTTTGGAGAGGATTGTGCTTATATTATGTCTCTTAGAATAGTGAATGTCTGATAGAAGAGGAGAGAGGAGGAAAATAGAAAGACTGATAGAAAGAAGAGTGAAAGAGCAGAGGAAAATTGGATGAGGTACAGAGAAGGAAAATATACTGATAGAAAGGTGTGTAAAGCTAAGAACAGTGAGTGTTAGAAAAAGGAGGAGAGGAACGAAGACACACATTACTACTGCTATTTATTTGTTTTATTCTAAATAAAACACAACAATTTATTACAAATAAAGCACACTTGTTAGAAAATGCTAACAACATTGTGGATAGACTTTCCTGCTATTACACTTGATTTTTATAGTTTAATTATGAATAAATATTTAAAAATAAATGAAACTGTAACTGTACAATGTTTTCATTATATCTTGATAACACTTAATTATTTTAATCTCTGAGCTGGAAATGTCTCCGGATTTGATTTTGGAAAAAAGGCTAAAACTATAACTGAAACTAATAAAAACTAAACTGAAACTAAACATTTTTAAGAAATAAAAACTGAACTAAACTAGCAAACAATGCTAAAAACTAATTAAAACTAAAATAGAATTGAAAATGTGAAGTCAAAACTAAATAAAAATAAAAACTAATGAAAATTGTAAAACTATTAAAACCTTGGCTCCAAGAATAAGTTCCATCTATATGTTCAAACTTTTAGCAATCCAACACCTTTTAATAAACTAAATCTATTGATATATTTGAACTAGCGGTTTATATAGAAGTTATATGAATTTGGTGTATATTTTATTATTAATGTGTGCACAAATTTTTGTTTTTCATGTGTCCTGTCTTGGCATTTCAGACATACCATATAAAGAAGCTGGATGCCTACATGTGCCAGAGCAGATTTGCTCCACAAAAAGGATACCAATTATCATCCAATTAGGATTTTGTCTCGAGACAAAATAATAATATAATATAATATAATATAATATAATATAATACTGATTTAATAAAGTAATAAATACTTTATTAAAAATACTTTATTATAATACTTTTTTAAATAAAGACTGGATCCAGCATCAAAGTAGGCAGGCCACATTCATGTAATAGTAACCTGTGTTTGTATGACCTTCAACCATTTAAATTATCTGTGTTTCGGTGGTGTTTGTGTGTATATTGGGTTGAGCGTATGTGTGGAAATAAGTGTTTGCATTGAGCAGGTGAATGTGAGCAATTTTGTCACCTGCAGTTTGCACAGTGGTTACTGTGACAAGAACGATAGAAGGCCTGCAACACACAACACCCAAGACCAGCAAAGGACAGGTGGCTGGGCTCCAGAAGGCCGCAGCAGCTCCAGCCTGGCCAGGCCCGGGACCCGGTACCCCCTGTGGGCTGAGGCCCCCACCAATCTATCAGCAGAAAGAGTGCTCAGCACCAAGTTGGGGAGACCCCCCAGATCCTCTCACATGCTGGGCAGGCGTCACCGCACCACGGCAGCCAAAACTTTGAATGACCATGGTAGGGCCCACCAGAGCCCTGCGTAGCCCCTGCGTCTCACTGCCTGACACATCCCGGGAGCCATAGGCCACCTGACAGGAACCCAGCACTCACACAAACAACACCCAACCAAGGAGGGGCAGTCTCTCCACCAGTCCTTCCATGATGTCAGAGACCCCCAAGCCATCTCCACACCTTCAGTCCCTGCCGAACCAACATAGGCACCAGGATGGTAGCAAAAGAGAACAATGGCGTGCCCCCCGAGCCCTGCACTTCCACCCCATGGTGTTTGCATCTGTGTCTGTGGTGATGTGAAATGTTCTGGATCGTTGCATGGCTCGCTAGTGTTGTAGGATACAGGATACATATCTAATCCAAGAATAACATCAGTATTGGGTCAGATACACATCTTCGGATCGGGCCCATCTCTGCAGGTAATGAGAAAGTAGTTTCAGCAGTGTTTTTTTTTTTGTGTTTCTCTTCTTCTCTATATATGATCCACTGTTAACACCTTCCGATTAATTTGTAAGGATTCTCTGTTAAGTTTCTGTTGAGCTGAAGTGACCCACGTCCTTCATTAGTGCCTAAAGATTTCTTCCTTTGCTCTCACCAGCTTTATATGATGATTTGTATACTGTTGCCCATAAAGTTGGAATAAAATAAATTTTACCTCTTCTCCTGAAATGGGATTTATTCTTGCTGCATAAAGTGTCAGGATCTGTCTGTGTTAGGTTTTTGTGTTTGTTTATCTTCTCGGCTTAACCAGGTGCTTTTCTGTTCATTTATGTTTATTAGATTCCTCCTGTTTAGTTTATGTTACTTCCTGTGTTAAAAGTGTTTAGTTTATATGTTCTTATAGTTCTTGTTTCCCCCAGGTTAATGTCCTTTAGTTCAGTCTCATTGTTTACTTGCTTCAGTTCATTTAGATGTGTTTTGGTTACCTCCTTGTACTTCCTGCTCATTTGTAATAATTAGTCATTCCCTCTGTATTGTTTGGGTTCCCTGGTCCCCAGCTGTCTCACATTCTCCTGATTAGCTCCTCTCCCAGTTCATTTGGTTTTAATTTTTTCTCTCTGGTTCTCTGGTGCTATCTGAGTCCATGCTCCTGTCATGTTCTTGCTAATCACCTGCCTGGGTTCCTGTACCTGGTCAACCTGTAAGTTTGTCATCAATTAAGTCCTTCTCATCGAATCCACTATGCTCAGCATTTGGGTCCTACTTCAACACGCAATATGACATAAAGTGCCTATCTTCTAAAAACTTGATTGATTGAGTGAACTCTTCCAAAATGTTTTCACATTTATTATTAATATATTAATCTAAGCCCTGCGATGGACTGGGGCCCTGTCCAGGGTGTACCCCGCCTTCCGCTCATAGACTGCTGGAGATAGGCACCAGCTTCCCTGCAACCCACTATGGAAGAAGTGGTATAGAAAATGACTGACTGACATTAATCTAAATAATATTATTAGTTCACATGAAGCTGAGAAATTATAGTAGAGAAAATAAGCATCATACATGTTGAGGGAAAATGGTGTTGGTAGAGTCCAATGCGTGTATTGTACAACATCTGATTAACAACATATTAAATCCCAAGACAAAATTTCACAAATAAGTGGATATTAGACATTTAAAAAGGAACTGGAGATGTACAGTTTTCTTTCAGAGGCTATTAACTTGACGAGGTGGAACAAAACTCTAAAATATCTGTTATTACTTCTTTTATCTTCGTTATTCTCATAAAAGGTTTCTTCTGTTTCTTTCGAAAAGGGCAGCCATACAGCAATTTCTGACAGGTTATTGGACCATTACATGTCAGTTACATTGAACATTTGACTAAATGTTCAAGCATTTTACAGTTTACATTGTTATTGTTTGACATTGTACACAAAAATGGGCGCACATTGCAATATTAATCCTTTTCCTCACATTCTTTAGAGTGAGAACAAATCTTTTTTCTTCATGTTTTGATTTAGTGTAGAATGTGCAGTGTTTCCAATGCATGCATTTGTATAAAAATAAAAACCATAAGGAGTTTGAGCTTTACTCACTTTTGAGCACATCTCTAATTCTTCCTGGTTATATACATTTTAAATATTGTTGACATCCAGCCATCCAGCCAATTAGCTGGAGCAGTATACAGCACCAAAAACATTAAGCAGTACAGTCCTGTGAGCTAGTTTGGGGACACTCAGCTATGACGGATACATCGAACATGGGATGGTGTTTTCTTGCTGTAATTCACTGATGAAAAACACAATTAGGGAAATCACTTGCGGTGCACCACAAAGAGGAACTTGGTGAATTCAATGAAAGGAGAGAGGCAGAAAATAAAGCAGACAAATGGAAAGATTGTGTGTGTCAGCATGTGTTTGGAGAAAAAACTGAAATAATCAGTGTGGCAGCACTAAAAGACCATCTGAAATTGATTCCCAAGAATTGTGGGCACAATGGTCAGTATTGACTCATGGTCGTGTGGTAATGTGTGTCTGTACACGTGTGTGTTTTTACTCATTAATGATAAGAGGCATAAGCTTCCACTTTCAGTCATCAGATGTAATTAGGAGAAAAAATCTCTTATCAAAAGGTTATTAAGAAGTTCCCATTGCCTGGATGTTTGTCATTGTAATATGAATCAAATTTCTTTAACCAGATGCCCTAAACGTGGGTGTAGTGCTCAGCTGTTGGATAGAGTAACATGCTGAAGCCATGGCTTTGCCAATGGGTATAGGAAGGTCTCGATTGACCAGCAGCAAATTAATGTTTCTTCCAGTAGTAGTTCATACCATGTTTTGTCTAAGACTGCCAGAAACAGAATGACATGATGCGAACAGACTGGAGTAACGGCCAGGAAAGCTTGGCGAAATTCACCAGAGGCACTGCGTGTTCGGCTTCTGACTATCCACCTGGCGAATGTCCGCTCCCTGGTGAACAAAACAAACTAGCTGCTCCTTCTCAAGGGACTCTGATCTGCTGTACTCCTTTCACCAAAACCTGGCTCAGTGAACACATCCCTGACAACACACTTCTGATGCTGGGCTTTCAGCTGTTTCGACGGGAGCTCTTGGGGAAAAAGAGAGGAGGTGAAATCTGCTTTTCCATGAACAAAGGTTGGTGTACTGATGTCACAATGATATAGGAAACATGTAGTCCTCACCTGGATTCAATTTTCATAAACGGTAAACCATTTTATTCACAGAGGGAGTTCTTCTCATTTGTTCTGGCATGTGTGTACATTCCACCTCAATCATGCACATCACTGAGCTGATAACAGATGTGGAGAAAATACACCCAGAGTCTCTAATCATTGTTCTTTGGGATTTTAACAGCACAAACCTCTGCAATTAACATCCAAAATACAAACAATATATTAGGTGTCCCACCAAGGATAAACACACACTAGACCACTGTTACACAGTCTTAAAAGAAGTATAGGGCTCTCTGATCACTATCTGCCTAATCTCATCCCAGCTTAGAGACAAAAACTAAAAACCTTTATGCCTGTGGTTTGGACTGATAGGTGGACTGGTAAGTAGACTGATAAGTCAAATCATATGTTATAGGTCTGCTCTGACTGCAAAGATTGGAGTGTTTCTGAAGTTTCAGCCCTGGACCTAAATGAAATTACTGACACTGTCATACATCCGTTTTTGTGAGGACGTGTGTGGATACCAAGGCCTTCTGCACATACAACAGCAATAAATGATGGTTTTCTTCACATCTGAGGAAGCTGTGTTGGACCAAAAAGGCTTTTAACAGTGGGTACAGGGTCCTGTTTAAGCAGAGAAGGAACAAACTTAGCAAGGAGATCAGGGCAGCTATAAGAAGCTACAGTGTGAAGCTAAAAATCAGCTTCTCAGCAACAACCCAAGAATAGTTTCAAGGAGCTTGAAGACTGTTACTAGCTATAGAAGCCTGTCCCCTCATGCTGTGATTGCCCAACAGTTGACAACCTTAGCAGCTTCTTTTGTAGGTTTGAAAACCAGCCATTCACACTGGAGCTGTGTGATGTTCCGTCCTGCTCGAAACAATCCACCATTATCTCAGTCTACAAGTAACGCAGCATAACGTGGTTAAATGACTACAGACTGCCGCTTTGACGTCTGTGGTCAATTCTTTGAGTGACTGGTGTTGAAGTTTCTGAAGGTCATCACAGGCCCCCTGCTGGACCTGCTGCAGTTTGCTTGCAAGGCAAACAGATTGTCAGATGATACAGTCAACTTGGGACTACACTTCATCCTGCACGACCTCAACCACCAAGGGACATATACCAGGGTGCCGTTTGTTAATTTCAGCTCTGCTTTCTACACGATCAACCCAGATATCCTCCACAAGAAGCTTACCCAGCTCATAGTGCTGGCCTCTACCTGTAAGTGGATCACCAGCTTCCTGACTGACCGGCAGCAGCAAGTAAGACTGGGGAGCATCTTCTCCCACACATGAACGAGCAGCACCCCAGACATGCAGGTCAAAAACTGTTTAGACTTTTACCTTCAGGATGGCGCTGGGTCGAAGAGTGCTATTTGCAAAAACTAGCCGCCATAGAGACAGTTTCTTCCACCAGGCTGTCTCTCTGATGAACATAATGAACACCTCATGGCCAGAATAGTTGGCTATGCTGCTGTGAAACAAAATAAGCATATAAGCACTACCACAACCTGCCTTTTTTGTTGTTGTCTGGTGGGGCAGAGCTGGGGTGGGAAGGAGCCTGATCTTGTGCAGGAGGTCGAGGGATTCAATTCAAATTCACAGATACTTTATTGATCCCCGAGGGGAAATTAGAATTCCAGTACAACCCATCCAAACAGACATCATGACACAAGACAAGGGGGGACGGGTCACAGAGGCTTTGCTGCCCACTCACAGGCGCTGCCCTTGCTAGATGAGAAAAGACGCCACATTAGGAAAGTAGAGGGAAAGAAAAATCATATTTCACACTTTATCCTTAGCAGGATACAGTTTGAGATTGCAAAAAACCTCAGCACAAAGAAGCAACAAGTTTACAAAACAACATCATGCCGGGAACGGTGAAGGTGGTGTGAGGGGGTGCATATGTTTATCTTGAGCATGCGTGTGTGTGCGAGTGAGTGTGTGCAAGTAAGTCCATGAAGCACTGTCACAGAGGCCATTGTCCTTGATGGTACGTTGGAATGTTCATCAACCGGCCACAAAGTTCTGAGCAGGTCCACAGATGTCCTCAGGGAAGGGAGGGGGCAGAGGGAGCAGAGAGTTATGTTTACATAACTTCCAGGAGAGGTTGAAGATAGCCGGCCATCAAGGCCGTGCAGGGGAGCCAGATTCAGAAAAACAACAATTATTTGGGTTAGGTTGACTCTTAATTTTTCGTCAGCCTTGAGAGTCTCGCTGGTGCTTCTCAAAGGCGATTCCAAACAACCAAATTCTTGGTCTTTCGCCAGATCTGAGCGAACAACTTTCTCCAAGATTTATCCCATTCCACCCCTGAGTCCAGGAACCGCAACCTGCCTGCGATCCTGTGTAAGGATCACATCCAGTCTGTGATTCAGCTCACTTAACATCCCAGTCTGAGTGCTGATCGCCCTGAAGATCCCATCATACATGCCAGGCAGCCTTACAATTGCCAGAACAGCTGCTGACACGATATGCCAGGTAACCGCTAACTCCAAAAAGCAGAAATCCTGATATCAAACATCCAATTATATACACATCTTCCACATCCTTGACTGACATTATCGACAAACACACAATCCTCCACTTCTGCCAGGAGTCCATTGTGTATCCGGAGAAAAACGTCCAGTTCGGACAAGTTGGGCTCTCCTTCAAATCTTCTCCTCGAGAAAATTTGATCAATTGCATTGAGAGACCAGCTGACCAAATCCATAACTAAGAATTTGGAAGATATGCAAGAAGAGGCTCCAAAGACAAGACATAGAGCTGAAGCAGGGCAGATATGGGAGGGGGTGGGAGACAGAGAAAAGGCGTCCTCCTCCACCGAGAGCAGAAAGAGAGCATCAACTAGAAAACTAGATATCAACTAGAAATAGTCTGGCTCAACTCCACGCACAGTGTGGGCTCTGGAACCCAGTTCTTTGATAGAGGTTGGAATCTTTTCTACTCTGCAGTGGACTGTGGGGAGAGGCGGAGGGCTGGGTTTAGTTTGCCTTTTGCCCTCAAGTTCAGCTGCACCTTCGGGTCAGGGACAGGCCTCTAACTGTCGTTTAGGCCTACGGGCCGAGCGGTAGTGTGGAGTACCCGGCCTTCTGGGTGAACCTGTCAGGGGCGCTACATAGCGCCCCTCCCGGGCACTGCTTGGGGGACTTCAATGCCTACGCGGGAAATGACAGTGACACCTGAAGAGGCGTGATTGGGAGGAGTGGCCTCCCCAATCTGAATCCGAGTGGTGTTTCATTATTGGACTTCTGTGCTATTCACGGATTGTCCATAATGAACACCATGTTCAAGCATAAGGGTGTTTATCAGTGCACATGGCACCAGGACACCCTAGGCAGGAGGTCGATGATCGACTTTGTTGTCATGTCTTCAGACCTTTGGCCATATGTCTTGGACACTCGGGTTAAGAGAGGGGCTGAGCTGTCCACTGATCACCACCTGGTGGTGAGTTGGATCTGCTGGAAGAGAAGAAAGCCGGACAGACTTGGCAGGCCCAAGTGTATAGTGAGGATCTGCTGGGAATGTCTGGCGGAGCCTTCGGCCAGGGATGTATTCAATTCCCACCTCCGGAAGAGCTTTGACCAGATTCCGGGGGATGTTGGAGACATAGAGTCCGAGTGGACCATGTTCTTGGCATCTATTGTCAATGCTGCCGCTCGTAGCTGTGGCCATAAGGTCTGCGGTGCCTGTAGCAGTGGCAATCCCCACCCGTTGGTGGATACCGGCAGTAAGGGACGCTGTCAAGCTGAAGAAGGAGTCCTATTGGCTGTGGTTGGCTTGTGGGACTCATGAGGTGGCTGACAGGTACCGTGAGGCCGAGCCTGCCGGGGTCCGGGCTGTGGCAGAGGAAAAACTCGGGCCTGGGAGGACTTCGGTGAGGTCATGGAGAAGGACTACCGGTTGGCCTCGAAGTGATTCTTGCAAACCGTCCGGTGCCTTAGGAGGGAGAAGCAGTGCTTCACCAACAATGTTTACAGTGGGGATGGGGTGCTGCTGACCTTGACTGGGGACATTATCGGGCGGTGGGAAGAGTACTTTGAGGATCTCCTCAATCCTGCCGTCACGCCTTCCCTGGTGGAAGCAGAGATTGAGGACTTGGGGTTGGACTCTTTCATCACCCGGGATGAAGTCACAGAGGTGGTTAAAAAGTACCGAGGTGGTTAAAAAGCTCCACGGGGGGTTCACGGATGGATGACATCCACCCTGCATACCTCAAGTCTCTGGATGTTGTGGGGTTGTCATGGTTGACACGCCTCTTCAATATTGTGGCGGTCGGGGACAGTGCCTCTAGACTGGCGGACCGGGGTGGTGGTCCCTCTTTCACAAGAAGGGTGACCGTTGAATGTGTTCCAACTATAAGGGGATCACACTCATCAGCCCCCCTGGTAAGTTCTTTTTGCAGATGACATGGTCCTGCTGTTCCCCTCTAGCCAGGACATATAGCATAGCATAGTGGGAAAGGGTGCTTGTCCTCTTCAGGTTGGAGGGGAGTTCCTGTCTCAAGTGGAGGAGTTCATGTATCTCGGGGTCTTGTGTTCCAGGCACAACCCACCGGGGGGAGGGCCAGGGGACGGCCCAGGACACGCTGGAGGGACTATGTCTCTCGGCTGGCCTGAGAACGCCTTGGGCTCCCTCCGGAGGAGCTGGAGGAGGTGTCTGGGGAGAGGTAAGTCTGGATGTCTCTACTGAGTCTGCTGCCCCGGCAATCCGGTTCTGGATAAAGCGGAAGATGACGAGTACGAGCATAAATATTTATAGTTAATGTCTGTTCACTGTGATGGTGGGAAACCAAAGTCAAATTCCTTGTTTGCGAACACAATCTTGGCCAATAAAGCTTACCCTGACTCTGAAATCCAACTTTAAATAGACATGTTTACATGAAAATACGTTTTTGGAATATAATGGGTGAATCATAATATTCTGATCGGATTTGGTTCAATCGGAATGAAATTGTATTCTGAATGAGAAGGGCGGTTTATGCTGATTGTCAATCCGAACATGCGGACAGGTAAACACTTGTTCGGATCATGTCATTCTGATTGTGGCAAACGGACGTTATGCACATGCATGCCCTATGTCAACGCAACACATTTCCTCCTTTAGTGGCAAGACACATAGTCGCAGTGAAACAACTGGTTTGTTGCCACATTAAGCTGTAGCTTAATTATGACTCAACTGCTCTCAGAACCTGGTGCCGCACCATTCCAGACACTCCATTCTGAACCAACACACCTTTACGTTTTTGCATTCTTTTTTTACAGCACAGGTGGAAGAACAACTTCTGTGGTTGTCGTAGTAAAATCCGACAACTCTGCACATGTCAAAGTGCTTTTATTCTGAATTAGCGTGGTGCATGTAGAAACAGGTCATAAGCTGGTTATTTAATTTTGTGCTCATATAAACAGTACATTCTGATTTATTTGTTTGAATCCAATCATGAAATTTTGCACATGCAAACATAGCTATTAACCCCTGCAGTCTCAAAGTTATTCAACTCCCTCAATAATTGAAATCTTTACAAGAGCACACATTTCCTGATCAGGTGGGGTCTCAGGCACACCTGAAGCAACCAGTTAAGGGATCTATGAGTAGCATCTACGTGCTTGAGAACTCAAAACACCAGGACAATTAAAGGTGGGGTTTCTTTGCATGTGATGGTCTGGATACGCTTGGCTTCCTCTTGCATTAGAAACCTGCAGTGTGAGGTGAGCCATCTTTGAGGAAGCCAACCCTAACCCTAACCTTCAAACATGACAGTGATACCAAACATACTGTTTCTCAAAGACCACCGAGGCTTGGTTTTAAAAGAAGTACTGCAAGATACTGGGGTGGCCCCCATAGCTGACTCTAACTCTATTGAAAATCTCTGGCGGGATATAGAAAAAAGCCAAATGCACCATTAGTACCTAAGATTATTCATTAACACAAGGCCTTTGCCATGAGAATGGGTCTCAGATTCCTTAGGAACACTGCCAGAAGCTTGTGCTGTTTTGTCAAACTTTGGCTAAGGCAACCAATAAAAACCTCCCAATACATCTCAGAACCAGGCAGCAAGACTTTTTACCACCACTGAAAAACCAACTGTATAGTGACTCAAATAATTGAATGTCCACGAATTAACTAGAATGTTATATGCTTGCTTTAATTAATAACACTTTGGCAGGGGTCAGTAACAGCTTAAGTTCAGCAATACAAATAATTATCACAAAAATAGAAATGAATCAATCAACTCAACCTGTCTTTCCCTGATGCTGAAACTAGTGGATTTAAAGAAGCTTTTGAAGACGGAGACTCATCCATGAACCTGATGGAGAAGAATTATTCTGGTAACGAGTGGTTTCTTGAAGGGAATACGACTTAATTTTCAGTTTTCTTCCTTTAAGTGGCAGGTACTGACGCTCCAAACTTTGATGGTTAAACTGGATCTTTGTTGTTCTTTGTCCCCAAAGGTAGTGGTTTCCAGGGGCTGAAGAGTTGAGGGAAAACCGGAGACGCAAATGAGTTTGATTCAGGACTTCCAGATGCCTGAATCTTGGAGCAATCAGCTGTTCACCGATCAAGTTCACTTCTGTTGTCTGGATAAAAAAGCTTTCAGATGAAATCAGATTTTTAATCTTGAGGCACAGTCCTTCAAAGGCAACGGGTTGATCCTCTGTTAAATGCAGTCAATCAGCTGGGCTGTGTCTCTGGCCCTCTGATTCCTCTGTGGCATCTCTCCGATCTTGTTCGCTGGTCTTCTGCGAGGAATACAACCCTGTTTCCTCTTTTTCCATTGCTTTTATAGTGCTTGAAGTCCTCCTCAGTCAAGCCCTTATTAGGAAACTTAGTTGTTGTACACTCATTCACCTCAACCTCATGATCATTGCTCAATGTAGACGTTATTTCTCTTAGTTTTTCGAAAAGTCCCATGAAACCCATACTGGGCTATAGTCATCTGGCTCTCGGAAAGTCCCAATCATCCCATGATGAGATGTAGTCATCTACAGTTCTTCCCCTATTCTGCTCAGTTTTAACCTTGTACAGTGTTATACATGTCATCTTTCAGCTTTCAATATTCAGCTTTTAAAACATTGGTTCAAAATCATCATATCACTTCATTTTCCAGTTCTCAACCACATTTCTATCATACATTTTTTAATTTGTTAATCAAAATCTAACTTTATTCATTATATGTGAGAGGTATATAATCATCAACTAACCTTTATTCATTACATGCAAAAATATAGAATCATCATACATCATTCCTTGGATATAATTGTTTATACGTTTGTATAAGAAAACATAAGACAGATAATTCATGGCTCCATACAGGCCTCTCCAGTTTCCCAGCTCCAGATTATAAGAACATTGCACACACCACACATAAGGATATTTTTGTTATAACTTTCATGGGGTTAATTGTGAGCCTTTACTAAATGCAGCATGGGTTACAATGCAAGATCTCACCTTATTTTGACACTGGCTAGAATCAAATTTACTGCAGGTCATAACAGCAAAAAGAAGTTCGATTATGTACTAAAGATGCTCTTCATGATCACTTCTTCAAAAAGAGTATGGCTGTCATTACAAACTCAGGAACTCATTACACCATCTAACAATGAATAAAAAACTCTATTCTAAATCTAAACACTGTAAAACCTGTACCAGCGGTGTGTTAAAAGAACTGAACAAGTTTCACCTGCATAGCTGAACTGTCACAGTCAGTATGCCCAGCCTGGTTCCTGAAGTCAGGCGCATCTTTATGTTTACTATAAAGAACCTTTACTTAACAGCAAAATAACTTTGGTAGCTTTTTCTTTTTAATTCATTGGGTATAAATACAACTTGTTTGGGGCTTGTGTGGCATAGAAAGCACATAATGGCTACACAGCAATATAAATGCAAAATATGCCACATGCTATGAAAAGGGAGAGCACAAATGTGTAAGGGAAAAACATGAAGAAAAGTTCTGCTGTTGTCTTCTCATTCTCAAATGCTTATATAACTGACCAACTAGCATCCATCTATTTTCTATACCCCCTTTACCCTTGCTGGTTCCCATCTATAGTTGACACATAAGACAAAGAGACCAAGGAACTTTAGTACTGAAAAGTAGTGATGAGTGACCTGGAAACCAGGTGAGTACAATCAACAGACTGCTGACCAGCTGGGGGAGCATCTAAGCAGTGAACTGAGAGAAGAATGAATAATGGGCACAGGAGAAACTGAATGGAAACACAGAGGATCTAAACAACCAAACGGTAAGGACTAATTCCAACATAAGAGACTAAACCAAAATGCACAAACAGGACACAGTAAAGAACCAAGAAACTCAATACAAAGGACTGAACTAATATGGAGACACACCAAAGACAAAAAACACACAAAAAACAAAAACAAAAATACAAACAAAAGTGAGAGCCAAAACACAAACACCAATTCTATCTGGCCTGTCAAACAATAATTTTTCAGGAACACATTTCTACTGAATGGATATAAACTGGACTTTCAAATATACACACAAATATTATATTTTCTTCATTATAAATAGTTTCATGGTATAAAAAACAAACACTACAATGTGCATCCATACATTCAATGTCTTCCACTCGTCAAAATTGCAGACATAACAGGTGAAGAAGGCATATAAAGCCCTACCGGTAAATTCTCTGTGTGCCCCACTTTTCAAAAGGAGGTGCCCAGGAAGCATCCTGATCAGGTGCCCAAACCACATCACCTGACTCTGTGATGGGGAGGGCTAGCCACTCTTCTCTGAGCCAGGCATAAAATGATGGAAATTCATTTCAGCTGCTTGTATTTAGGGCCAGGGTGTTCTGGTCATAATCTATATCTAATGACTATAGGTGAAGGTATGAATGTAGCGTGACTCTTAAAACCAGAGCTTTGATGTTTTTGCTAATCTCTTTTTTTCAACAGAGGTAACGTAGCACCCACATTATGAAACATGAGACACCAACCCGTTCATTACACTTTAACAAAATAGCAACATATTAAACTCCTCTGCTTGAGGCAGAGACTAACCCTTGACCTAAAGGAGCAGGTAACCGTTTTCTGGCTATAATGTCCAGTTTGATGTGTTTCAGTATTTCCAGTGTGTCATGTTTGATATCGCTTTCGATTATCTTTAAGCAGTTCTTAACAGCAAAGATGCAATTTCTCTGTTAAAAATATCTTATTGTCACAACTGTCGCTCTAATTTCTTGCTTAGTGTTTTCTGATATATGTGGCAAATTGGTAATAGCTCTTCTTTCTAGAAATCTGGCTGAATTTATTATTTCTCCAAAACTCTGACAACCCAGGGTTCAGACCAGGAAGCAGGGTTGTAGTTTAACACTTCTCTCTGCAGCTTCTATACTGCTACCCACCATTACCCTATTAAGACAGTGTCTCGCCCACAGCCAAAAATGAATAGATTAAAAAATTATCTAAATGGAGGAAATCATGAAAATCTCATAAAAATAAACAAAACTCAGACTAAAAAGAAAAATAAAACAATTAAATGTGGCTTACTGAACATAAGATCTCTTTCTTCCAAGACTTTGCTAGTTAATGACTTGATTTGTGATAATCAGATTGATTTATTTGCCTCACAGAAACCGAGCTGCAGCAAGAGGATTATGCTACTATAAATAAGTCAACTCCTACTAATTATTAAAATTTTCACATTCCTCGAAATACTGGGCGAGGAGGAGGAGTAGCAACCATCTTTCAGTCCGATTTATTGATTAGTCCCAGATCAATCAATAGCTACAACTCTTTTGAATATTTAATCCTTAGTTTTCCTCATCCAAATTGCGAAGCACGAAAACCACTTCTGTTTGTTGTTTTGTACTGTCCACCAGGCCCTTACTCTCAATTTTTAGATCAGTTTTCAGATCTTTTGTCTGATTTAGTGTTAAATACAGATAAGATTATTATAGTGGGGGATTTTAGCATTTATGTTGACACTGAAAGTGATAGCCTAAATATAGCCTTTAATGCTATCTTGGACTAAATTGGCTTTGCTCAAAACATTAACCAACCTACCCACCTTTGTCTTCATCCTCTGGATCTCGTGCTGACATATAGCATTGAGTAATGAAATAACAATATTTCCTCATAACCCTGTCCTGTCTGACCATTTTTTAATAACCTTTGAGTTTAATTTAACCAAGTACTCCACACCTGAGAGAAAATTTCATTATAGTAGATCATTATCAGATAATGCTGTAACAACCTTTAAAGAATTTGTTCCACTGTTAATTTCCTCATTATCACAGAAAAACACTGTGGAGGGCAATAATTTTGTTTCTTCCCCTTCACAAATTGATTCTCTTGTTCATAGTGTTACTTCATCATTGCGTGGTGCATACGACAATGTAGCCCCCTTGAAAAAGAAGGTTATTACTTATAGGAGGCTGGCTCCCTGGTTTAATTGAGAGCTGCGTACTTTAAAGCACAATGTTAGAAAATTGCAGAGAAAATGGCTCTCTGCACACCTAGAGGATTCCTACTTAATCTGGAAAAATAGCCTATTGTTGTATAAAAAGACACTTCGCCAAGCAAAGAACAGCTTATTTCTCATCATTAATAGAAGAGAACAAGAATAATCCTAGGTTTCTCTTTAGTACTAGTTGCTAAACTTACACAGAGTCATAGCTCATTTGAGCCATCCATTCCCTTAGCTCTCAGCAGTCACGACTTAATGGGATTCTTTTTAAATAAAATTGATTCTATTAAAAATAAAATCATTGACATACTCCCAAAGATGATTACTTCATCCTCAGCAAGTGAGACAACATTTGAAGTAACTGTAGAACCTGATCTGTGTTTGGACTGTTTTTATCCTGTGGAGCTTCCTGAATTATCAAAAATGTTAGCTTCATCTAAACCTTCAACTTGTATGTTAGACCCAATCCCAACCAAAATATTTAAGGAAGTAGTCCCTCTGAGTACCAGTCACTATTTTAGGTATGATTAATCTATCCTTAGTAAATGGATATGTATCACAAGCTTTTAAAGTTGCTGTAATAAAACCTTTACTTAAGAAGACTTCGCTTGATCAAGATGATTTAATAAATTACAGACCTATATCCAATCTTCCGTTCTTATCTAAAATTCTTGAGAAAATATGTTTGACCTGTTTGAAGAGTTTTAGTCAGGTTTCAGAGCTCATCATAACACTGAAACAGCTCTGCTGAAAGTCACTAATGATATTCTTCTACCCTCAGATAATGGACTTGTGTCTGTACTTGTCATGTTAGATCTCAGTGCTGCATTTGATACAGTTGATCACAATATTCTCTTCAAAATGCTGGAACATACTGTAGGGATCAGGGGAAGAGTACAAGGCTTGTTTACATCTTATTTGTCTGACAGATTCCAGTTTGTTCATGTAAATGATAAATCATCTTCAAACTTCAGGGTTAATTGTGGAGTACCACAGGGTTCAGTGCTTGGGCCAATTCTTCTCACTATATATATGCTTACAATAGGTGAAATTATCAGGCAGCATAGGGTACATTTTCACTTACGCTGATGTTAAACAGCTTTACTTATCCATAAATCCTGATGAGCCCAATCAGTTAGATAGACTACAAGCAAGTCTTAAAGACATAAAAACTTGGATGACTTTAAATATTCTGCTTCTAAATTCCGACAAGACAGAAGTCTTTGGACTGGAGTCTCTCAAACAGAAACTGCTTAGTCAATCACTTAACCTGGATGGCATTAAATTGACCTCTGGTAATAAAGTAAAAAACCTTGGTGTTAATTTTGACCAGCACATGTCATTTGGATCCCATATTAAACAGGATTTCCTTCTTTCACCTCTGGAACATTCCCAAAATTAGAAATATCCTAACCAGGAATGATGCTGAAAAACTAGTCCATGCATTTGTTCCTTCAAGTCTGGACAATTGTAATTCTTTACTATCAGAATGTCCACAATTGCAGTTAAAAGCCTTCAGCTGATCCAAAATGCTTCAGCAAGAGTTCTGATAAAAATTAAAAAGAGAGATCATATTTCTCTTATTTTAGCTTCCCTTCATTGGCTCCCTGTTAAATCCAGAATAGAATTTAAAATTCTCCTTCTCACATATGAAGCCCTTAATGATTTAGCTCCATCATACATCAGAGATCTGATTTTTCCATATATTGCTAACAGAGCACTTCGTTCTCAGACTGCAGGTTTACTGGTGGCTCCTAGAGTCTCTAGAAGTAGAATGGGAGGCAGATCCTTTAGTTATCAGGCTCCTCTCCTGTGGAACCAGCTCCCGGTTTTAGTCCGTGAGGCAGACACCCTGTCTACTTTTAAGAATAGGTTTAAAACTTTCCTTTTTGATAAAGCTTATAGTTAGAGTGGCTTAGGTTATCTTGAGCTATCTCTGTAGTTATGCTGCTATAGGCTTGGCTGCTGGAGGACATAATGACCACTTTCACTCTCTCCGCTACATTCTCATACTACTCTCCAATTTTGCATTATTTGCTGTTATTTCAGCTTTTCACTTTATGTTCTCTCTCTCTTTTCTCTTCCTAGAAGTTACACCTGGCCTGACTGTGTCCACCTGTGACACCTTCCTGGAGGGGGGCATCATCCAAGTCCTTTCACACAATGCAACAGGAAACAACACTCTCCAGTTATTTTTACCCCTGCCTTCCTCCCTCCCTGTTGGACGGAGTAAGGGGGAGTCAGGTTTAGCCTAAACCAGCTCAGTTATGGTTGAGGTGCAAACACGCCCTCCATTTCTGCTACCTGTGCAACTCCTTCTATTTTCCAGTGGTTATAATCAGTCTGACAGAGAGGGGTACCCCCAAATCTTTTGGTTTTTGGTATAACAATGGCCACCAGTGGGCTCTAGATGGACAACCTTTATCAGTTTATTATTTTACTTAGTACCCCTACACATAGCTCATTCTAAAATGACCAAACTCTAACACTCAGTAGTTTAATCTAACCTCCCCAACAACCCTACATCATTCCAAACCCCATTTGTGAAATGCCTTGAGACGACATGTGTTGAGAATTGACGCTATATAAATAAAACTGAATTGAATTGAATAAATAGGAAAGTGGTAATTCTAAGTTTCAACACAGGATTCATCTGGCCTTTTTCAGCTTCTAAATGTATCCCTTTTGCATATTGTGCTAAATAATTATGAGCTAAATTATTCAGAACAATTGATCTGTGATGGACGTTTCTGGGTGTACACAGTCACTCTCCCAGTGACTGTTGGAGAAGGCAGGCACATCCCCCATGACCAAGGGTTAAGCTTGTATAGCAAATGAATGGGTGGATAAACCAACCGTAAAGTAGGTCTGGCTCTTCAGTTGGACTCACTCTATGCATTTAGCCTATAGAGGTGTGTAAATATTTATCAGTGCAGATTGGGTGTTTACTGTATCGTGTGAGATTAAGGAATGATATTAGTGGGGTAGTGTTGCTATTTTTGAGTAGCACTTGTGTTAATTCTGTAGCAGTGGTGCTTATGAAAATTGTGGCAGTCTGGCTTTGCTGATGATCAAATTGTTTATACTATATTATCAAAAGCACAAGAAGGCAATGCTGAAGTGTTACTTACACCTGTGCATCTGACTGTGCTATTGAATGATAACAAGGCAGACATGACTGTATTAGAATCCTCCAAATGTTGCATCATAGCAAAGAGATAAAGCCATAATTTTTATCATTCCATGAAAAAGGCTTGAGGTTAATACAGTGAAATTCAGCCGCTACAAATGTTTTATACAGACCTAGAACTTATTTTTGAAGCAAGGCTTGGTAAGACAGAGAAGCTTAAAGCTGTGTTGATGGACATTCAAAGAAAGATCACATTATGGCAGGGAGGAAGAAGATCCTGACCTTTGGATTGGTGTCTAGGGATGATTGTCGTCTGTTGAGGGAGAGAGACATAAATAGCGACCTAGTCCTTCAGATACGTTCATGACGTTAAAATCATAAAATAATTTTAGCGTTTTATGATGTCTTATTCAGTCAAATAAATGAATTACACAATTATAGAACCCATACACTTAAGGAGTAAAACAGCAGCCCTGAATTATACAAATGTAAGAATAATATCAGTTTCACACCTTTTGCAACTTGGGTTTGGACTCTTTTATCACCCAGGCTGAAGTCACCGAGGTGGTTAAAAATCTCCATGGTGGCGGGGCTTCGGGGGTGGATGAGATCTGCCCTGAGTACCTCAAGTCTCTGGATGTTGTGGGGCTGTCATGGTTGACACGCCTCTTCAACATTGCATGGCGGTCAGGGACAGTGCCTCTGGACTGGCAGACCAGGGTGGTGATCCCCCTTCATAAGAAGGGTGATCGGAGGGTGTGTTCCAACTATAGGGGGATCACACTCCTCAGCCTCCCTGGTAAGGCCTATGCCTGAGTATTGGAGAGGAGAGTCCGGCCGATAGTCGAACCTCGGCTTCAGGAGTAGCAGCGTGGTTTTAATCCCGGCCGTGAAACACTTAACCAGCTCTATACCCTCTGCAGGGTACCCAAGGGTTTATGGGAGTTTGCCCAACCGATCCACATGTGTTTTGTGGACCTGGAGAAGGCATTCGATCGTATCCCTCATGGTGCCCTGTGGGGGTTCTCAAAGGAGTATGGAATTGGGGGCCCTTTATTAGGGGCCATCCGGTCTCTGTACAAGCGGAGCAGGAGTTTGGTCCGCATTGCCGGCACTAAGTCGGACCTGTTCCCGGTGCATGTTGGACTCTGGCAGGGCTGCCCTTTGTCACCGGTCCTGTTCATAACTTTTATGGACAGGATTTCTAGGTGCAGCCAAGGGCCAGACGGGGTCTGGTTTGGGGACTAGTGGATTTCGTTCCCTTCTAGCCAAGACCTACAGCATGCACTGGGGCGGTTCACAGCCGAGTATGAAGCGGCTGGGATGAAGATCAGCTCCTAAGTCCGAGGCCATGGATCTCAACCGGAAAAGGGTGGCTTGTCCTCTTCAGGTTGGAGGGGAGTTCCTGCCTCAAGTAGAGGAGTTCAAGTAACTTGGGGTCTTGTTCATGAGTGAGGGGAGAATGGAGCGGGAGATGGACAGACAGATTGGTGCGGCTGCCGCAGTAATGGGGACGCTGTGCTGGTCCGTTGTGGTGAAGAGAGAACTGAGCCGAAAAGCGAAGCTCTCGATTTACGTTTACGTTCCTACCCTCACCTATGGCCATGAACTTTTGGTCATGACCAAAAGAACGAGATCCTGGATATAAGCGGCCGAAATGAGCTTCCTCCCGGGCACTCCCTTAGAGACAGGGTGAGGAGCTCGGCCCAGGACACGGTGGAGGGACTATGTCTCTCGGCTTGCCTGAGAGCGCCTTGGGATGCCCCGGAGGAGCTGGAGGAAGTGTCTGGGGAGAGGGACATCTGGGTGTCTCTACCAAGTCTGCTGCCCCCGCGACCCAGTCCTGGATGAAGCGGAAGACGATGAGTACGAGTACCTTTTCAAACTCTGAACAGATTTATCTGCTTTAGACACAGACAGCACTAATGTTGCATCCTTGCCTTTTCAAAGCACTGGCTTTTCAAACAGTTCCAGAGCCAAATGGATGCTAAGGGAAGCTGGACGGAGAGAGACAAATCTCAGCAAACACACTCATTTATTCTGATATCTAGCCAAGAACATGGGGGATGAATCTATTTTAAGTATTTTTACACATCTCTACCATTGGTTCCAGTAATTATGGAGTGCACTGCAAGCCAACAATGGGTAAATTAGCAGCACTAGAGATTACAGTGTGCTCTCAAACACTACAAGGCATTCAGAAGCTAAGTGAGCAATAAATGTCCAAATTGGCTAAAAATGTATGAAACGTTTTTATTTTCTTAGGTACAAAATACAATACAATTAACACAACCATACACAGCAGAAAACATCAGATATTTCCCAAAATTAAATAGTTTTTGAAAAACCTAATTAAACACTAATTAAAAAGAAACTCTATTTGACCATTAAATCAAATGTACATTTTTCTTGTGGTCCACAAGTTTTCTTCTGGCAATCTTTTGCTGATGTGCACAGATAAAGTGAAAAAGTTATTTCAGGAAGCAGTTCACAACAGATGTCAACTTTGATTGTAGCTGATCATGTGGTTCTTCAATACACGTGGATCAGTTTGACGCAGCGTGAAAAAGTCAGTTCCTCTTATAAGGCCATGCTTCTCAAAAGTGAACAGGTGCATAGTTTCTTATAGGACAGGAGTCAGTGTCTGCTTAAGAGCAGCAGTTAATGTATCTTGGTGTCTTGTTCGTGAGAGATGGCAGGATGGAGCGGGAGATAATTAGACAAATTAAGGTCTTATCTGCTGTAATGTGGGCACTGCGTCAGCCCATCATGGTGATGAAAAAGCTGAACCAGAAAGCTAAGCTCTTGATTTATTGGTCCATCTATGTTCCTATGGTCATTAGATAGTGATAATGAAGGCCAATATATCTTTTCTGGCATGGGAAGGCCTTGGGATCCCCCAGAATTAGCTATTTCTGGATTTCCCCCCCTGGACCTATAATCCATGCAACCCAATCTCAGATAAATAGAAAACAATTAACAAATAGACAGACTACCCAACATCAATGGTGTAAATTACTATTTCTAAGCACATAGTACATATGTCAGTCAGCATTTAATTAAGCACAAAATATATTTCAGTTTTCTTAGTGCTGTAAGGCAGTTGAGTGGACAAACAAAAAAATACTATAATAAATGCAAGCCTAAGAAAAAAAGCAAACAATTTACAGTCCAGGTCTTATGCTTAAAATTTGCAATGCACAATGTTAGAGTAAAGCAAACTATACAAACCTCGGGACACTTATGCCACAGATGAATGTCTGACTTTCTCTTAATGTCACTTATTTCACAACTGCTCGATTTCCTGTTGTACCAAACTTGCAATAAACCATGACCGCAAAAGTATGTATATGTGTACCATTTAAGGTTGCCACAATACTAAAATTTAAAACTTGATATCGATACTAACAAGAAACCTCAATACTCAATATCATTTTTAATATCATTGCAACATTGGGTCACAAGTTACTTGAGAGACAGAAAACAATAAGTGCATTTGGGAGATATTAGTTGTGAATGTTTAGATAATGTTTGTGTGGTTCCTCTAGGGTCAGTGTTGGATCCTAAATGTTTTATTATGTGTATAAATGATATATGCAAAGTAAGTGAAATTATAAAAATTGTACTATTTGCAGATTCAATACAATTCAATTCAGTTTTATTTACATAGCACCAATTGACAACACACGTCATCTAAAGGCACTTTACAAAGTTAATTCAAGAGAATCATATAGATTTCAAGTCGGGTACATACATTCCAATGAATCCTAACTATCAAACAGTGCAGTTGGATTCAGTTTATTATTCAAGTTGGTTAAAACGTTTTCTGTCTAAGAAAACCCAGTAGATTGCATTAAGTTGGTGACTTGCAGCATTCCCTCCCCCTAGGTGAGTGTGTCAAGAACGTTTTATTAGAGATGACCTGGATCACTTGCTGAAAGATGTAAGCACAGATATGGACAAACTAAAAACATACTTGGATGGAAATAAGCTATCTTTAAAGCTGAATAAAAAAAATATTATGCTGTTTGTAATTTATAGATAAAATTTAGAAATCCAAACGTTACTAAATGGAATCACTGTTGAAAGGGTACATGACAATAAATTTCTTGGAGATATTATTGATGATAAAATAACTGGAAACCTCGCATTAGATAAATACAAAACTGTTTCAAGTATTTTTTTTGTTAAATAAAGCCGAATAAGTACTTGGAAAAAAAAAAACACTCCACATTCTTTACTTTTCCTTGGTTTTATCTTATTTCAGTTATTGGGCAGACATCTGAGGCAACAAAATTATACACCAGTCATTAATTATAATGCAAAAAAACCAATAGGAGCAATAAATAAGGCTCGATATTTAGATCACACTAACACCTTATTTCACAAAATCTAAGATATTAAAATTTACTGACACTGGAACAGTATGAATGTGGAGTTAAAGCAAAGTCCGAGCATTTAACAGTTTAAAGCATTCTTAAACAAATCCTCTTATTACCAGAAATTAAATATAAATGTTATTACTATGCTGTGGTTATTATTATGAATATATTATTTTATGTTTAATATTAATATTTTATTAAATAATCATTTAATCTGTTAAGTGTTGTCCAATGAATACCAGCCCAATAAGGCCAAGCTCTGACATCACTGAACAGCAAAGCTCTGCACACACATGGAATAAATTCACACAATTTCTTAAAATACAAGAATTTATTAACAAAAATAAGTCAACTCAATGTCAAACATATTTCAATCAACAAACTGTTTACTATACTAGAACAATCCAACTAAACTACCAAGCAGAATTAAAAATTAGGAAGACCAACTACATACAATATGAACAAGTGAATCAAAGATGAGTAAAGACCATGGCCAATAAAGTGATGCAACATTACCATTCAAGAGAACCAAAGATTATCTTGAGGAAGTTAAGTTAGTCTTGGAACTAACTTAAGGCAATGATTGGTATACCTTCAAACCACTATTCACAATGCAAGATCGGATAAAATATTATTTTGATAAAATAATATTTTAAAGAATGATTTGCTGAATAAAACCAATCTTCTGGATGGCTGATTCTCAAAGGTGTTTAATTAGCTGCCTTCATTTAGTACAATAATGTTAAGGCAATATCTTTTTGAAAAAGAACCAAACCTTTCTGGATAAATGAGTCTTAATGGTGTTTAATTAGCTATCACATTTAGTAAAATAATATTCAGGGAAATATTATTTTCCTAGATTGGAAACTAACAAGCTTTCTGGATAAATGATTCTTAATAGACCCATAAGATGGCGGTCATAAGTCACATGTTACCTTAACTGATAGCGGTTATAGCTAAGAAAAGAAGCTTGTTACCCCTCCTTTAAAATCAAACATGTATCTTTAAAATACCATCAATCAAAGGATCGAAAAGCATAAGTGTTGATGCTGCGTTATGGCCGATATGTGTTCAAAAACCACCCTCTAAATAATTTTCTTAGCTGAGCAGCTAGTCAGCTGAGGTTTCTCATCACAAACAAAAACCAAGTGTCATTTAACAAACATTAGTTAGATTATTTCATTCTAAACTAATCTTCTCTTCCCAAACACCACCTCTTACATGAACCGTGCTGACGAAAAGATGTCCTGGGCGAGTTGAGGGAAGCGAAACTGTCCTGGTAATCCACGTGTGGGCATTAAAGGGGACTGGCGTTGCAGCTAGTGCAGGGGTGTTGGTTTGTTAGCCGGCCTGGCCAAACTGTACGACAAAAGCACGTCCAGCTCCTTCAGTGGGTGTAACTCTCGCTACCTGGACATGCACACAGGAAGACATACATTGATGCGGTCCTGATGCCTTGTTCTCCAGGCCGTGGGGGAAACTTTGCTTGGGTTAGGGCTGCCATTGGAGGCCTCAGAAGAAAAGTCAAGTCACTCTTGTCTTATTACACCTTTATTAAGAATAAAGACTGGTTACTTAAACAGCAAAATCATTACTTAAAATTGCTCATACGATCGGCGTCACTTTTGGATCCAAGAATTTTTCAGAGTAGAAGTCTTAGTTTCAGAGTAGAAGCCGTGAGCTTCAAGGCCTTCAGCTAATGCCTGCTCTGGTCCCTCCATTAGCCGTTGTCCACACCAGAATCAGATCAAGTAGAGGGGAAAACGTGTCTCTGGGTCAGAAATTCCAGCTCTGACTCCTCCTCCTCCTGGGCTGTTAGGAATAAGTTGGTATGATTTTGAAAGGTGCATGCAGGCCTACGATGATGTACAGGTCCTTCTCAAAAAATTAGCATATTGTGATAAAGTTCATTATTTTCCATAATGTCATGATGAAAAGTTAACATTCATATATTTTAGATTCATTGCACACTAACTGAAATATTTCAGGTCTTTTTATCATTAATTTACTCAGGTTGTCGAAATATAACCAAATCAGAAGATGACACAGATTCGATGTACAGAATTAGATTGAAATGAGGTTTTATTGTTCCAACTTAGGTAGACCTTGATTAGAGTTGTTAGAAGCCAGAGGATGAGGAAGCCCCAAGGATCCGAGCAGAGAGAGAGTGTTCTGGCGGTGGAAATATTTACAGTGCAGATTTCCTGAAGAAGAGTTCCATATGGCGACAGGCAGGCAGACAGATGGGCAGATCGACAGGAAGGCAGGACAACAAGCGATCAGGCAGGCTGACAGAAGTCCACATAACAGAGACTATGTTCCAGCAACAGACTGTGTCAGCAGCTGTCTTAAAAAGCCATGAGCTCATTAGCTGGATGAGTTGCAGCTGAGAACAATGAAGTGCCAGAACCAGCCAGCAGAGATCTCACAGTACCCTCCCCTCAACGATTGCCTCCAGGCAATCCCGAACGTTTCTCCGGATGACGTCTGTAAAAAGATGTAATGAGATCAGGGTCCAGGATAAGAGAACGAGGTACCCAGGTTCTTTCTTCAGGTCCATATCCAGCCCAATCCACAAGGTACTGAAAACCACGCCCCCTACGTCGAACATCCAGGATACGATTGACCGTGTAAGCTGGATGGTCATCAATGAGACGAACAGGGGGAGGGAGCTTGGTGGGTGGATTCAGGGGACTTTCCGAGACTGGCTTGATCTGTGAAACATGAAAGGTAGGATGAATGTGCATAGAAGCTGGCAACTTGAGTCTCACCGCAGAAGGGTTGATGATCCTTTCTATGACAAAAGGACCGATGAAACGGGGGGCCAACTTTCGAGTAGTATCCTTTAATTTAATATTCTTGGTGGAGAGCCAGACCTTCTGATCAATGCAGTAGACCGGTGCGGTGGAACGGTGACGGTCAGCAAACCTTTTATTCTGTTCCAAAGTGCGTAGAAGTGTCCTCCTGGTCTGACGCCAGATCTTACGACACCTGGAGATATAATGCTGAACAGAGGGGACAACAGTGTCAGATTCAATACTGGGGAATAATGGAGGTAGATAGCCCAGAGAAATCTCAAAGGGAGATAAACCAGTAGCAGAGGAAGTATGAATATTATGGGCATATTCTATCCAAGTGAGATGTCTACACCAGGAAGAAGGGTTGTCATTAATCACACATCTCAATGCTACTTCCAGTTCCTGATTGCATCTCTCAGTCTGCCCATTAGACTGAGGGTGGTAACCAGATGAAAGGCTTACGGTAGCACCAATAGCCCTACAGAACTCCTTCCAGACTTGTGAAATGAACTGCGGGCCTCGGTCAGAGACAATATCCAAGGGCATGCCATGAATACGGAAGACATGAAGAACCAGAAGTTGAGCAGTCTCCAATGCAGACGGAAGCTTAGTTAAGGGAATAAAATGAACAGTCTTAGAGAATCTATCAACAACGGTAAAGATGACTGTGTTTCCGTCAGATGGCGGGAGACCAGTGACGAAGTCAATAGAGATGTGGGACCATGGGCGACTAGGGGTAGACAGAGGTTGAAGAAGACCGGCAGGAGGTTGATTTGAGTTCTTGTTACGGGCACATGTGGAACAAGCTGCGACAAACTCTCTAATGTCGGGATTCATAGTGGGCCACCAGAAATACCTCTTGGTAAAAGTGATCATACGATTAATCCCCGGATGACAGGTAAGTTTATTATTATGAACCCAATCCAGAACTTTATTGATGACAGAGTTCGGAACGAACAGTTTGCCTACAGGACCAGTACCTGGGTCTGGTTCAGATTGTTGTGCCTCCCTGATGTCCTTTTCAATGGCCCAGGTGAGGGCGCCCACAATGCAGGATTCCGGTAAGATGGAAGCTTCAGTCTTGGATTGCTCAGAATGAGAAAATTGGCGAGAGAGAGCGTCGGGCTTGATGTTCTTGGAGCCGGGTCTGTAAGAGATAGAAAAATTAAAACGAGCAAAAAACAGGGACCAACGGGCTTGTCTGGAGTTAAGTCTCTTGGCATTTTGGATGTAAGAGAGGTTTTTATGGTCAGTCCAAATGAGAAAAGGGACTTCCGCCCCCTCTAACCAATGCCGCCACTCCTCAAGCGCCAACTTGATAGCCAGAAGCTCTCGATTTCCCACATCGTAATTCTGCTCTGCTGACGACAAACGACGAGAAAAATAAGCACAAGGATGCACCTTGTTGTCTATAGGAGAACGTTGAGACAAGATGGCCCCTACTCCAATGTCAGAAGCATCAACCTCCACAACGAATTGCGCACTAGGATCAGGATGAGTCAGAATGGGTGCAGAAGAAAATAAAGTTTTCAATTTGCAAAAAGCTTTCTCTGCCTCAGGGGACCAATGGAATGTCTTCAGAGAGGAGGTAAGTTGAGTGAGAGGCACAGTGACCTGACTGTAGTTCTTTATGAACCTTCTATAAAAATTTGCAAAACCTAAGAACCTTTGGAGTTGCCTGCGATCCGTTGGAGTAGGCCACTCTGCCACTGCCTTGGTCTTCTCAGGATCCGTTCTGTACCTGCCTGCTTCAAAAATAAAACCCAAGAAGGTCACAGAAGAAACACCGAATTCACATTTTTCGGCTTTTACAAAGAGTTGGTTTTCATAAAGCCTCTGGAGTATGGTCCTGACATGCTGGTGATGCTGATCAATGTTCTGAGAGAAAATCAAAATATCATCCAGATAAACAAACACAAAGAGGTTGAGGAAATCACGGAGAATATCATTTATAAGAGCCTGAAAAACAGCGGGTGCGTTAGTCAATCCAAAAGGCATCACCAAATATTCAAAATGTCCCAGGGGAGTCTTGAAAGCTGTCTTCCACTCGTCACCCTCTCGGATCCGAACCAGATGATACGCATTGCGCAGGTCGAGCTTGGTAAAAATCTTGGCAGTGTGTAATTGGTCATGTATAGAATCAATGAGTGGTAAGGGGTACTTATTTTTGATTGTGATTTGATTCAACCCCCTATAATCAATGCAGGGTCTTAACGTGCCATCTTTCTTCCCCACAAAGAAGAAGCCGGCGCCAACGGGGGAGGTAGATGGCCGAATGATCCCGGATGCTAAGGAATCCTCAATGTACTCCTTCATGACTCTTCTCTCCGGTCCAGAGAGATTGTATAGTCTGCTGGATGGTAACGGAGCACCTGGAAGGAGATCAATAGCACAGTCATAGGGGCGATGCATGGGTAAAGAAAGAGCCCCCTGTTTACTAAAAACAGATGCAAGATTGTGGTATTCAGGAGGAATCTTAGACAGATCAACAGGCTCAGGTGGTTCAATTTGTTTGCTAGAGTGAGAGACAGCAGTCTTTAGACAATTCTGGAGACAGTAATCACTCCACTTCTCTACTCTGCCCTCCACCCAATTAATTGCGGGATTATGTCTCTGCAACCACGGAAATCCTAGAACCAATTGTGGGGAGATAGAGGAGACAACAAAGAACTCACCCCATTCATGGTGGTTACCTGAGGTAATGATGTGAAGGTGGGGCACTTTAAACTTCACCTGAGATATGGTTTGACCAGTAATGCCCGAAACAGAAAGGGGGTGGTTGAGAGACTGAGAAGGTATCTTAAGTTTGTCAACTAGATCCAAGGAAATAAGATTCTGTTCTGCACCAGAATCAATAAAAGCATCCACTGGACACTTTTCTTGGCCAATAATAATAGTGACTGGAAAACACAGACGAGATATAGGGGAAAAATGGGACATGCTCATCAAAGTCCCCTGACCTATTGACGAGCCCCCTCTTTTCCCTTCTTAGGGCATCTTGCAACATAATGTCCACCTTGTCCACAATACAAACAAAGACCAGCCCCAAAACGACGTTGTCGCTCTTCAGGAGAGAGACGAGTGTGACCAACCTGCATAGGCTCAGGTTCCACAGATCCCTCCGAAGAGGAAGTGGGTGTATCAAGGTAAGCGGTCCGAGGTGCCATAAAGTGCTGCCACTCTGACTTATGATTCCTCTCTGCTTGTCTCTCTCTTAGGCGGTTGTCAATACGGATTGACAGTTTGATTAAATCATCCAGTCTCGCAGGTTGATCTCTTAAAACCAACTGGTCCTTTATCTGATCTGTAAGGGAATTCACAAAAATACCCTTGAGTGCCGCTTCATCCCAACCCACCTCCTGTGCTGCCACCCGGAAGTCGATGGCGAACTCCGCCAATGCCCTCTTTCCCTGTTTGAGGGTAAGTAACTTCTTAGCAGCTGTCTCCTGTTGGAGTGGTTGATCAAAGACTTCCTTGAAGTGACTGAAAAAAACAGCATAACTCAGAGACTCAATAGGGTTAGTTGTGAGAAAAGCGTGCGCCCAGCGTAAAGCAGATCCTTTTAGGGAGGTAACAATAAAAGTGATCTTGGAAGCAGCAGTCGGAAACAGAGAGGGGGAACGACTAAAAGCCAACTCACATTGGAGAGAAAACCCACCAAAATTATTAGGGTTGCCATCAAAAAGTTCAGACGGACGGAAATCAGGTTCTCGGATTCCGGATGAGTGGGTTGTGGGTGGCTGAGGATTCTCAGAACGAACTGGAGGATTGGAAGGAGCGGGTGAGAGTTTGGTTAATATTTCACTTAAGGCATGTACCATACCACCAAGTTCCGTGAGATGGGCATCTGTCGTCCTTTGTTGTTGTAGCAACTGTTGAAGCATGGTCTCAGTGGATTGGAGGCGTTCCCTCCAGGAGGTCTGTTCATCTTCATCTGATTTGTTTTTCGACATGTCTGCTGGCTGGAACATACTATCATTAATTTACTCAGGTTGTCGAAATATAACCAAATCAGAAGATGACACAGATTCGATGTACAGAATTAGATTGAAATGAGGTTTTATTGTTCCAACTTAGGTAGACCTTGATTAGAGTTGTTAGAAGCCAGAGGATGAGGAAGCCCCAAGGATCCGAGCAGAGAGAGAGTGTTCTGGCAGTGGAAATATTTACAGTGCAGATTTCCTGAAGAAGAGTTCCATATGGCGACAGGCAGGCAGACAGATGGGCAGATCGACAGGAAGGCAGGACAACAAGCGATCAGGCAGGCTGACAGAAGTCCACATAACAGAGACTATGTTCCAGCAACAGACTGTGTCAGCAGCTGTCTTAAAAAGCCATGAGCTCATTAGCTGGATGAGTTGCAGCTGAGAACAATGAAGTGCCAGAACCAGCCAGCAGAGATCTCACACTTTTATTGTCTTAATACGGATGATTTTGGCATACAGCTCATGAAAACCCAAAATTCCTATCTCACAAAATTAGCATATTATTAAAAGGGTCTCTAAACGAGCTATGAACCTAATCATCTGAATCAACGAGTTAACTCTAAACACCAGCAAAAGATTCCTGAGGCCTTTAAAACTCCCAGCCTGGTTCATCACTCAAAACCCCAATCATGGGTAAGACTGCCGACCTGACTGCTGTCCAGAAGGCCACTATTGACACCCTCAAGCAAGAGGGTAAGACACAGAAAGAAATTTCTGAACGAATAGGCTGTTCCCAGAGTGCTGTATCAAGGCACCTCAGTGGGAAGTCTGTGGGAAGGAAAAAGTGTGGCAGAAAACGCTGCACAACGAGAAGAGGTGACCGGACCCTGAGGAAGATTGTGGAGAAGGGCCGATTCCAGACCTTGGGGGACCTGCAGAAGCAGTGGACGGAGTCTGGAGTAGAAACATCCAGAGCCACCGTGCACAGGCGTGTGCAGGAAATGGGCTACAGGTGCCGCATTCCCCAGACCTGGGCTACAGAGAAGCAGCACTGGACTGTTGCTCAGTGGTCCAAAGTACTTTTTTCGGATGAAAGCAAATTCTGCATGTCATTCGGAAATCAAGGTGCCAGAGTCTGGAGGAAGACTGGGGAGAAGGAAATGCCAAAATGCCAGAAGTCCAGTGTCAAGTACCCACAGTCAGTGATGGTCTGGGGTGCCGTGTCAGCTGCTGGTGTTGGTGCACTGTGTTTTATCAAGGGCAGGGTCAATGCAGCTAGCTATCAGGAGATTTTGGAGCACTTCATGCTTCCATCTGCTGAAAAGCTTTATGGAGATGAAGATTTCATTTTTCAGCACGATCTGGCACCTGCTCACAGTGCCAAAACCACTGGTAAATGGTTTACTGACCATGGTATCACTGTGCTCAATTGGCCTGCCAACTCTCCTGACCTGAACCCCATAGAGAATCTGTGGGATATTGTGAAGAGAACGTTGAGAGACTCAAGACCCAACACTCTGGATGAGCTAAAGGCCGCTATCGAAGCATCCTGGGCCTCCATAAGACCTCAGCAGTGCCACAGGCTGATTGCCTCCATGCCACGCCGCATTGAAGCAGTCATTTCTGCAAAAGGATTCCCGACCAAGTATTGAGTGCATAACTGTACATGATTATTTGAAGGTTGACGTTTTTTGTATTAAAAACACTTTTCTTTTATTGGTCGGATGAAATATGCTAATTTTGTGAGATAGGAATTTTGGGTTTTCATGAGCTGTATGCCAAAATCATCCGTATTAAGACAATAAAAGACCTGAAATATTTCAGTTAATGTGCAATGAATCTAAAATATATGAATGTTAAATTTTCATCATTACATTATAGAAAATAATGAACTTTATCACAATATGCTAATATTTTGAGAAGGACCTGTATATGTTGGGACCCCACAGCCATGGGTACAAAAAGGCCAGTATGAACCTTTCTGGAACTTTCAAAATAAATCGCATTAACCTGCTTCCAGCACAGCCAGGAAAAGGAGTAACAGCGGACTTCCCATGACGTCACTGTCCAAATAAAATCACCGCTTTTGCAACAAGCTGACCTCTTCCACACGGGTCCCCAGAGGAACTGGATGGAGGGACACAGTGTGCTAATGTCTCTTTCCTGGCAAACAGACATAACTCTTCAAACTGGATCCAAGAGTGTCATACGATCACGCGATCATATGCAATAAGTTAAGTAGGAATGAATTGCTGTTTGTGTATCTGGTATTCATTCACGGACGTGGGTAATTAAGGTACAAGCGTTGCTTGACTTTCTCTTTGAGGTCTACAGAAGCAAACTGTTCCAGAGAGTTCCCAGTAGAGACCCTGTCTCTACGACGCCGAGTGGAGCAGTTTTCCCGGTCTGAAGGAAGGACAACAGGACTGCATCACCGTTATTACAGCAGTAACGTGCAGTTTGGCAGGCCAACAGAGCGAGCCGCCCCTCCCCACAGCTATGGAGGTTAGCTGCAGTTAACCCTTTGTTCGCTGTGGAAGCTTTCTTCAAACTTTGTCGCCCTGGACAACTTTTCCTCAGCACAGTTCACGTAAGAGGTTAGGTTTGGGCAGAGAGAAGTAATTTAGAATGAAATAACCTAAAAAGTTTTTGTTTTATGACGTTTGGTTTTGTTTGTGTTGAAACTCAGCTATCCTAGTGCTAGCAGATTAGCTGTAAGCACATGTGCTCAGTTTGTATGTTCTGTGTTTGTGTGTTTTTTTTTTTTAAGTTTAGACAAACTTTATTTAAAGGGTTATTTTAAACACAGAAGATTGGCCATAACGTGCCGTCCACATTTATGCATTTTAACCCTTAATGGTATTTTAAAGGTATGTGTTTGATTCTGATAAGCTATAATCTTCTTTCGTTAGCTAAGAACACGTGCTTGCCTGCTAAGATCATTTACCGAAAAAGGTTGTTAGTTTTCAATCCAGTAAAATAATATTTCCCTAAATATTATTTTACTAAACTTGATAACTAAGCAAAACAATTAAGCCCATTTCCCAAACATTTGTTTCTTATTCAAAATAATATTTATTTAAATATTATTTTAATAAATAAAGGCAGGTAATTAAACACTGTTGAGAATTGGTCATCCAGAAAGTTGGTTTTATCAGCAAATCATTCTTTAAAATATTATTTTATTAAAATAATATTTTATCTGATCTTGCATTGTGAATGGTTGTCTAAAGGTATGCCAATTATTGCCTAAGTTAGTTTCAACACTAACTTAACTCCAATTCCAGATTCTTCAAGATAATCCTTAGATCTCAAACATAAATAACATTGCATGGTAATGTTGCATCATTCTTTTGGTCATGGGTTTCAACCTTCATTGATCAACTTGTTTATATTGTACATAGCCTATTAGTCTTCCTTATTCTTTCATTCTGCTTGGTCATTTAGTTGGATTGTTTTAGCATAGTAAAGAGTTTGTTGATTGAACTATGTTTGAGTTGAGTTTACTTATTTTTGTTAATAAATTCTTGTATTTTAAGAAATTGTATGAATTCATTCTGTGTGTGCAGAGTTTTGCTGTTCAATAATGTCAGAGCTTGGCTCATCCCTTTCAATTTTGTCCTAATACCACCGCCTTATTGGGCTGGTATTCACAGGACAACCCTTAACAGACCGAAATATTATTTAATAAAATATTAAAGTATTAATATTAAATAATATATTCATATTCATAATTACAACATATAGTTCAGGGGTTGTTCATCCATGTTCATCCATGTTTTCATCGTTACGTAATGATGATAATAATGATAATTATTATTATCATCTAATATTATCACTAGTAATTATCATGATAATTACTAGCGTCAATAAATGCTGTATATGCTGCATTAACATTATTTGTATCTGTATATGTTATTATTAGATAGAGAATATATTATTATGAATAGGTAAATATATATTAATACGGACTGTATTATAGTAAATTAAATTTAAGTATGATTACATAAATAGTGGATAATCATCTGATTATGTTTGGAGGAGGGGTGTAACAAAATAAATTGTACGTCTACCCAAACTCTAGAATATGTATATAGCTATGCTGGGTTTACTACTGTTTTTATTTTCTTTTTATTTATAGCATACTCAATACAGTGAACTGAACTGAATATTTTTTGAGGGCACATGATTCTTTGTATTTAAGACCAAAAAAAAAAAAAAGATTAATTACAATATGACAATCTTTTAACTTCTCTAATTAGGGCCATAATTAGTGGACAATTCAGCCCTCTTTTAGAAGGAATTATAATTTAAGTGTCACTTTCCTGTTTGGTTGAATAATAGACAAGATAATATACTTTATGGAAGTAGGTACCTTTGTTTCAGTCATACAATTATTTTATTTAATTGTAATTACTAATCTTTAGTGTGGCACTGCTTCCATATGCTTGTCAATTCGCTGTTGATACAAATAAATTTTACAACTGAAGGACAACAATCATTATACATAATAAAAAGTTTAAATTATGTTTCAAAACACACATAGATCAGGCGCATACATAATATATTTTTAACAGTGTAAAAAAGTATCTGGTCCATACAGCAGCAGGCCTGTACAATTTCTGTGCTTCTGCTAAGTTTGGACAATATTTTCATTAGTCATTAGCTATAGCAGAAAGGTAGGTTGCAACTGATTCCTACTTTCTTCTACTTCAATTGTCAGCTTCAGTCTGGTTCCATCTGGGGGGGGGGGGGGGGCACATTGATTTGTTTCGCTCATTCATTATTTTGTAGCTGACATTTTCTAACATTTTCCTGTGTTAATTCATAACGGAGCAGACAGAACACCAACAGAACACCAACAGAAAACCATCATTGGGCTGTGCTTGTCCATGACGCTAATATCACATTGTTTCCTATATTGCCACATATGATCCCACATTAAAAATGTGTAACGTTAGGTCAAATAAGATCAAGTCCTGTCACAGCTTTGAAATATGTGTGTTGCTTTTGATGTGCTCCAGTTCTTAAGAGCACACTAGTATTGACATCAAGGGTGTGGAAATATATATATATTCTAATGTACCAGGAAAAGGTTTGTTACTTTGTCTGTGACGCCACAGCCTTATTGTGAAAATGTAATGCTCTATGAGTCGGTTTCAGTTTCAACGATCTGGCATGCCGAGGTGACAGAATCTTCATCAGGGCAACCAGCATGGTGTGAGATTTGGTAATGCTATTAGGTCACTGCTGTGCTTTTAGAGAACAATTTTTGATGCTTCTGTAACAGTAGCTGACATCACGTGGCATGGGGATTAATTTTTGGACATGTCAAAAAAATCCATGGAATCCTGGCTTACCTCGTGATCAAATTGTGCATGCCATAATGTCAAATGTGTAATAAGATCATGGAGAAACATTATTTACCTTTTGCATCATGTCTTCTTTTGCCATTGATATGAAAGGCTGTCTCTCCTAGAAATAGCTACTGGCTGTGCTTCTACTGTGACTAACTGTACATGTGTTCTCTTTCATACTCTAGACTTGAAAACTGCCTCAGAGTTCATCTGCTTCGCTATCTTTTTCTCCAAGATGAAGCCACTTAAGGAGTTACAACCACTAACCTTTTACTTTTCTTTCCCATAGAAAGTACTCCTAGATCAGTGCTTCTGTGTTCTTTTTGTGTCTGCTGTTTTCTCTCAAACCCCCAGTCGGTCGTGGCAGATGGCCGCTCACTGAACCTGGTTCTGCTGGAGGTTTCTTCCTGTTAAAAGGGAGTTTTCCTCTCCACTGTCGCTAAATGCATGCTCAGTATGAGTGATTGCTGTAAATTCAATGGAAGCAACTGTCCACTGTCTCTACATGCTCATCCAGGAGGAGTGAATGCTGCAAATCACTGACTAGATGAAATCTGCTGGGTTTCCTTAGATAGAAAAACTTTTTAACCATTTTGAACAATAAATTGAATCTGACTGCACTGTTTGATAGTTAGGATTAATTGGAATGTATGAACCTGTCTTGAAATCTGTACGATTCGATTGAATTGACTTTGTAAAGTGCCTTGAAATGACGTGTTGTGAATTGGTGCTATACAAATAAAACTGAATTGAATTAAAAAGGCAGATAATGTGAAGCGGCTATAAATGCTTAAATATAAGACCCTTTAGACTAAAACTAATATTTCCTGACTAATGTCCGTCAGTACAGGCTGGTATACATAGTGAAAAATATGTTTTCCCACAACTTAGGTGACAAAAGGATGACTCATGTGAGAAAGAAACCCATCAGACTGTAAGGTCATTTCCTGACAAGGGAAGTGTGGTGCATTATAACAACAGGTAAGTGCCACTTTCTCCACACACTTAAGCAGGAGGGTTTTAGAAAACAAATGTTTGTTATTCAAGTGCCTAAATAACATAAAAGTTCAAATAACTGCACCAAGTGTTGCAATTCAAAGTCGCATCAGGTAAATCTATTGATGACAGCACCATTTTGTACTTGATGATAAAAAAAAATGGCTTTCGCTTAATCACTTATAGTCTGTTCCTCAGATTCAGAGCTAATAACCTGAGAGATAATAGACTGCCTTTGATGTACGCGCTTTCTGGAAGCGAGAGGAGAATTACATCCCTATCTTTGCATGGATCTACATTTCATGTATGTTTATGAGAAAAAACAGGAGAAAATACTGGCTGTGCAGACTGCATTTATAAGGCATTTTAAAAATGAAGTAGGACAGAGTACTTTATGGAGCATCTCATTCACCCACGCTCTCCCGCACATATCTGTCACACAAGGCATCGGCTGGAGTGTTTGGAACAATTTAGGGGCTCAGTGGTTCATTCGGGGACACTTTGACATGCAGGTGAAATAATCCTGGCATTAAACCGCCAACCGTATGATTAATCCATGATGTGTTCCCCTTCTTGAGCCACAGCCATGAAACCTACAGCCACCAAAGCCAGTGGATGCTGTGCCCTCTGCTAACAGGTTAGTATTAGTTGCAGCAGAGCAGACGAGGTGAGGAAAATGAGAGAGGAAAGGAGAAATACATGCTTCGCTCTGTACTATACTGCTTCTAAAGCATCCACTATGAAGAGCTATCCAGCAATAATTACAGGCGAATTGAGTCCTGTGTCTGCCAGATGATACCTTTTCAATATGTGCAGTGAATACACGTTGATCCTTGTAACCTTCACAATGGCACTTTGAATTGCTATCATCTTCAGTCTCTTTCAAAAACAGTTCATGCTGATGACTTAGACTCATTTTGGCCTTTTCTGTGTTATTTGTGAAGGGACTTGTGTGGCAAGAGTCATTAAAATTGACTTGTGACCAAGCCAGGTACTGAGACCGGGTGAACTTATGAAAAGGTAAGTCAGCTTTATGGCTTACCTCTGTCATACAATACAACATCGGGGTTGTAATGTAGGACAGATGATCTGTGTGACCAGCTGGCTGGGGGATTTAAGGAAAAACACAGTGGGACCACCAGGGAGAGGTCAATTGACACATGTCAGTTGTTTTGATTAATATACATTTGATAGGTTGTGGTGTAGAGCACTTAGAGACCATATTTCTAGACTTCAGCCATGGATAATCTTTGCAGTTTCTGTGAGAGTTCAAAACAACCGTAGGGCCTAAGGATAAAAGATGTCCAGCACAAATCTTTATGTGTATCACTCTACACTCACACCTTTCAAGCACCTGCTTGGTCCCCCTTTTGACTTTAGAACTGCCTTAATTCTTAATAGGATATATTCTATAGTCTATAAAACATTTTGGATGCATATTAACATGGAAGCATCACACAGTTGATGCAAATTTGTTGGCTGCACATCTATGATGTCCATGAGTCTATCACAGCTCAAAAGGCTCTCCATTACAAGGAAATCTGGTGACTGTGGAGGCCAGTGGAGCACAGTGAACTCTTTGTCATGTTCAATTAACCCGTTTCAGATAAAGTTTGCTTAATGACATGGTAAATTATACAGCTAGAATAGCCAACAGAATTTGGGTACTCTGTGGTCATAAAAGGATTGACTTTGTCAGCAATAATAATCAGGTAGGGGATGGAGTGTGAACAATGTTCAGTTGGGATTAGCAAACCCAAAGTGTGCCAGAACAATTTCCCCGCACAGTATTACACCACCATCACTATCCTGGACTGCTGAAACAGGGCCAGATGCATGCATCATATTGCTTATGTCAAATTCTGACTCTACTAAATAAATGCTAATTGTCCTGTTGTAACACCAAATTATGTCCAAGCTTCCACCGTGTTGCCATTGATTCAGGTCATAGAATTTGAAAGTAGTTCCCAGGTTTCATCACCATCCACTTTGAGCAATGCTCCAGAACCATTGGCAACAAACCCCCAATAGCATAATACTACCACACCCATGTTTGACAGGTGGTAGTGCTCTTTGGTTTGAAAATCTCCTTTTGACTTGTTCATTACACAATCCTTGCCTTGTCTGATTGCAAACATGTTCTGCAAAAAGCACTGGGCCTGTCAACGTGGACAGCTGCAAACCTCAAGTGAGCTTCAAGGCTTTGGAACAGGCTCTTCCTTCTATGTCTGTACCATCGCAGTCCATGGTGATATAAAACTCACTTCACTGTAGGCAATGACATCACTGTTCTATTATTTTCCAGTTCATGGCAGGGCTAAGCCTTGATGGTTCTTTGATTGCTCCTAAATTTGAGGACCAACATAATCATTTGCTGAATTCCACGTGTCACACATTCCTTTCAATTTGGCCTCGAGAACACAAAATAGGACATTAGATTTTTTATATAAATTGAGTCTATTTTCTTATGTACACCTTTTCCATTTTAGCAACAGTACTAAGTAGTCAACCTGTGTTTGTTCTCCAAAAACACTTTTAAAAAAGATATATGAAACTGATTAAACTGATTAAAGGTTATCTTAAAAACAACAACTAGTAAAACCTTTACACTGTGATAACAAAAAAAGCGGATTATTAGTTAAAAAAAAAAAAAAAACATTCCCAAAATCTACTTTGTTGATATTTGGTATTGCGGTAAATGGTATAAAATGAAAAGATCCCTGAAAGATGTTTCTATCTGAAAAAGTATGTGGTGTGAACAAAGAGGAAGTCAAAATCAGCACAAGCAGCCCTTCTCTATTTTTCCACTGTCATTTCTGCTTTGTGCCTGTCTATCTCTCATCCTTGGTGGCCCAGTCTCTGCCTATGTCGGATGTTGGTGTAACCTTGCATTGTACAGCCACCCTCAGGGGAAAGAGCGGGGTTTCTACTATCACACACATGCATGGCACACAGGCACCCATGTAAAAACAAATGGATAACAATGTGCTCAGTTGTGATAAGAGGGACAAGATGATTGTGTTCAGGATTATTGAATTTGGGCTTACAACTTTTAATAAATGATTTCTGTAACTATTCAAGAAACTAAAAGGATAAAAATCTAACTGCTTCACATTTTTGTACAGTACATTGTAATTTCAAGGTGTTCTAAACATGACCACCTGTGCTCAGCAGATTTTTTTAACCTACAAGCAAATATTGACCAATAAAGCACCATGTAGAAATTAAATGCCTTCCATCTTGCCTGTTGTGATACATGGCTGTCCATGTGATAAAGCACCCTGCAAGACATTATGGGAATCACTCTACTCATCATTCAGTGAAGATTCATCATGGCCAGACCAGTCTGCAGTACAACCATTATTCCACAGTCAGTCCAGAAAATGTATTTTATGCTCAGCTTTTCTTTCATAAATCCCGTGGACTGACTCCAAAGGAGTTATTCGTTCATCTATTTTTTTTCATGTCATTATTTACTGACTGTGCCAGTAATTGCTAAGATGAGATGACTCAATAAAAGCCAAAGGGATCATCAACAAAGCTTATTCAACACCCATGTGGGGGTTGAAATGCTTATCGGCTATTGAATATCTCTCATCTCCCATTCATTTTTCTCCCTCCCATTGAGGATTTAATTTAATCTGAGGCTATTCAAAGGTAAAAACAACAGTCAAATCAACAGCTCATTTAAAGGCTGATGTGCAACAGTGGCATGCAAGTTGAGAAAATGTTTCTATCAGTGTATAGAACTGCTCAAAAAAGAAAAATAACATGACACTGTCTAAATTATTTGGACATAAAACGATGACGAAGATTTCATTTTCAAGAATACAAGTTTCTAAATAAATACAAAGAAACAAGGTCTGATATGAATATTTGGGCACACTATAGTAATTAGTACAACTTTCGAAGGTGGTAAAGACTTTGGGCACTTGTCGTCTATCCTCTGCTGCTTAAACCTAGTTGAGTTGAGGGGCAGTGATCTCCAATCCTCCATCTGCCCAGTTACTTCCTCTAGATCTTCTGGTGAGAACACAAGATACAGTTTTGTGAAAAAAACTTAGGACACCTTAAAAAAGACTGTGTATTTAAAATACAGAAAAAATCTAATAATGTACAGCAGGTATATGTATTGAACACGTCATGGGTTTTCTTAGTTTAAATCCTTCCTATAGGCTAATTAATCTACAAAAGTTATGTTTAAAAAATTGGAATGATACAGAAAAAATTTATTGAACATGTGACAATAAAGAAAAAGGAGTCTTCCTGGTGATAAAGCATTCAAGAATACATAACAAGGGACCCTGACTCTCGGTAAATCACTATCTTTGGATGACTTCACCATAGACTGCTGTTTTCTACTACTCACTGAAACATGGCTACACCTATCCATTCCAGACTTAGTCATTGACCCTTGATAGAACCACTGACTCCGGTAAGAAAAAAAGGGGAGGGTTACATGTACATCCACAGCAACTGGTGTAACAACACAGTGATAGCCAGCCATGTTCCCCAGACCTGGAATATTTAACAACTAAATGCCATCTGTTTTACCTTCTTTGGGAGTTTAATGTAGTCATGCTAACCGTTGTATATGTTCAGCCAGATGCCAACGCTAGCTCAACCCTTGAACGTTTACACAGCAGCATTAGCCTGCAACAGAACCTACATCCGAATGCAAATCATTGTGGCTGTTTAATCATGTGGACCTAAAATCAGTACTCCCCACACTCCATCAAAATGTTAAATATTGTTGGAGTTTGGGGAGCTAACTCATTGGATAAGGTTTACACCAACATTAAGCTGGGCAAAATGACTAGACTTGCACCCCATATAGGCAAGTCAAACCATATTTACCACCGGTCAAAAGTTTCAGAAACATTTTCTTATTTACTGGTTTTCTTTATGTTTGTGACTATTTACATTGTACGTAGATTCTCACTAAAGGCATCAAAACTGTGAATAAACACATGGAATTATGTAGCAAACAAAAAATTGCAAAATAACTTGTTTATAAATGTTTTACATTTTAGATTCCCTAAAGTAGCCGCCCTTTGCTATGATGACTTAAATATTAACCTTTGGCTGTCTCAATGAACCTCTGTGAAGATCTTTTAAGACTCTTTGGGAAACCATTTCAGGTGACCACCTAATGAAGCTCATGGAGAGAATCCCAAGAGAGCAAAGCAGTAATCAGAGGAAAGGGTGGCTATTTTGAAGGATATAAAATATAAAAATGTTTAGAGTTAATTAACACTTTTTGTTTACTATACAATTCCATGTGTGTTCATTCAGTTCTGTTGCCTCTGGTGAGAATCTACAATTTAAATAGTCATGAAAATAAAGAGACCCGTTAAGTGAGAAAGTGTATCTAAAACTCTTGATCGGTAGTGTATGTCTGCAACATGTCCTGGCAAATACCCCCCCTATGGAAATCAATCCCTACTACTATTAAGAAAATTAAAAATATGGCAACAGCTGAGGACCTGTTTTTTTGTTTTTTAATGGACACTGTACTGTTTCATTAGGTACAAAAATCGTAATCCTGTCCCTGACACAGTCTGCCATTCTATTATACCTGAAGACCCCCGCCATAGTCCAACTACCATAACCAGCTCCTTGCTCCTTAACACATTCAAATTCAGGGAGCTAATCATGGAATTCAGGAGAAAGAAACAGACATTCATCCCATTTTCATCAGTGGGACCTGTGTGGAAAGGGTCAGGGACTTCCATTTCCTGAGGGTCCACATAGAAGAGAAACTCACCTGGGACAGGAGCACCACACATATGGTAAAGATGGCACAGCACCTTCTGAGAATAATCAAGAAACTGACATCAACAACCAGAGATTGCTTGTGTCCTTTTACCTCTCCACAATTGAGAGCATCCTCACATTCTGCCTCTGGACATGGTTTGCCAGCTGCACAGTGGCAAACAGAAAGAGCTCCAGAGGGTCACGAAAATGACAGAGAAGATCACTGGGTGCCCTCTACCTTTACTGGAGGACCTTTGAGGGTCCTTCTGTCTCAAGGGAGAGCGAACAACATCCTAAAGGACCCACCCTAGCCATTCTCTAATTCAGCTACTGCCATCAGGCATATGGCACAGAACCATCAAAGCAAGGACAAACAGACTGAAAAACATTTTTTACCTAACTGTTGTTAGATCTATGAATACCAGTAAAATAAAATAAAATCTCCATGTCATTGGTCATTCTGAAATAATGCGCAATACATGTTGAGGTGTAATCTTCATCTCGACTGTCATTGTGCAATATCTACTGCCACTGGTCTAGTGCTCAATATAAATAATTGTGCTGTTACATATTTACGTTTTTTCTCTTTTTCTAAACCTTATAAGTATGCATGTTGTTTATTTATTTTAAATGGTTTTGTATGTGCACTGAAAGGATTGCACATTACTTTTTGTTGTACTTGACAATAAAGAACCCAAATCTGAATGTACTAATGGTAATAGTTACAGATGCATTTATAATCTTCTGAATATTCCAGTGAGTTCCTTTAAAGCCCTAATGCCGAAAGAAAAACTGGATGCATATTCTAACATGTTACAGCAATTGTTAATGTGTGCACTGCATGGCATGGTTAAAATTAGCAGGATTACCGCCACTGCCTATTTCTGGCAACCAATATGGTAGCATTTCCACATGAGATGTGATTGTGACATGAAAATTCCCAGTGTGCTGTTTAGAGAAGGTATATTTGTTTTTCTGAAACATACAGCAGGGAATTTAGAGCAGCTTTAAACAGTAAATGTTAATAAAGACAGAGGAGTAAAGCCACACTTTTATATGCAGGAGAAAATAGACGTATAGAAAGCAAATTAGCTGTGGATTAAACACAGTGTTTTGTGACTATCTAATTTGAAAATACAAATTTGTTTATCCACCACTTTGCATTCCTATCTCATTCAGTTCCTCGGATGAGTTTAGAAAAAAAAAGTACTTTTTTATGTCGCGTTCTGAGGTTTAGTTTGACCAAAGCACAGACAAGAGCTAGGCAGCAGCATGTTTAAAGGAGTCTTATTCTTTATTTTAAGAATAATTCAAAAGGTTTTCCAAACATAGCAAGAACGTAGCAAAAATCACAGCAGATACAAAAACACAAGTCGAAACTCCTAAAATGTACAGAGTTGACTCTGCAGAAACATACCATAGTGAAAGCTTTAGACGAGGAAAGGTGAATGAACCAAGGAACCAGTGAGGAACAAACAAGAACAGAGAGCTTATGACAAGGCTAGAAAAAAAACGAAACACGAGAGCTAAACCATAACATAAATCCAGAGGGGAAAACATGAGGGAAGCTAGACAATAACATAACCAAAGGAACCTGACAACAAAAACAAAACTATAAATAACAAAACTCAGGGAAAGCAAGACTATGGACTGTAATGGAAATTTTTTTATTAAGTGTTCCAAAGTGTGTGACCTTTGGGTTACCTCACTTCTGTGAACATCTGTGTTAGGGAGTAAGCTGTAAAAGCCATTATCAGAAGTTTAATGGTTCAGACTCATCTTTTAGGACAATGTCAGGAAGGGCAGTTAGGTCTGTTCCTAGATAACCTTGTCACCTTTGAACTCAAGAAGGGTTTGGGTCATAAAACACAGACTCTTTGCAGTTGGGATAACACTGTCATGTTCTGGTATAAATACTGTGTGTAAATGTTGATCGGGGCTCTGTTTCACTGACTAACCTCAGTGTCAGGGTCTTCAAACGCTGATGCCTTTGAATAAAACTTATAAAGACAAAGTCCGGATTTTCTCTTGTTATGAGTCAACTTCTACCCACTTTGATAAGAAAATTCCACAACAGGACAAAGAAAATAAACCAAAAGAAACATAAGAACCTAGAATAATCATTAACTATAGCAAACTGAGAAACTAAAGGGAATAGAAGAAACACCAAAACCTAATAATTAACAAAGAACCCATAAAGGAACCCTGACTGTAAATAAACCAAACCTAAACCACAAAAAGGGAACCAGGACGAGGAGGAACAGAGAAAATAAACTAGTAAACAAAGAGCGCAGGTGAACAAATACCAAAACATAAATAAACACAGATATACTAAATGGGAAACTAAACTAGAAACTACAAGGAAGACAAGGGAACTAGAAAAACAACAAACACTAGGAAGCAGGAAATAAACAAACAACCATGACTACAAAACCAAACTAAAGTCAAAACATAAAACCACAACAAAGTCCAAAGATGTCGCCTCACGACATTTTAAGGAAAGCTGTGGGTAAAACATTGAGACAGCAGGAAGAAGAGCTTAGTTGCTGTACAATTTCGTCTGAGTTTTTGTAGTTTATTTGGTGACATTGGGAAATTTTGTCAAAATCAGCTCTAGTTGGAGACAACTTTGGTACTGGAGTTGATGTGGATGTTCTGACTGCCCCTCTGATCTTTTGGGTTTTTTCAGTGAAGAAGTTAACAAATTGGTTGCAGGCCCTCGAAGAGTAGATTTCAGATGCTACAGTTACAGGAGGGTTTGTTAGCCTTTCGACCGTGGCAAATAATGGACCAGCATTATTAATGTTTTTGCTGATGATCTCAGAAAAGACGGATTCCCTTGCATTTTTCAGTTGTAGGTTATATGTGTATAGTCTCTCTTTATAGATAATACAGTGAACCTGGAGTCCAGTCTGTTGCCACCTGCGTTCAGCTTTTTGACACTCCTTTCTTTCACTTCTGACTGGTGGAGCACTTCTCCATGGAGACATTTTCTTCCCAGAAACGACTTTCACTTTAATTGGATCAATTGAATCAATGATGTCCGAGATTTTAGAATGAAAGTTATCTACCAGCTCATCTACAGTGTTACAGGGCAAAGTGGAGGTAGACGAGTAAATCTGGTTATAGGTGTCAGCAGCACCGTCCTTAAAGATGCATTTTCTTATAATTTATTTTTGGCTAACTGAGTCATTGGAGATGATGCTTTCAAAAATAATAGAAAAGTGGTCAGATAGAGCAACATCAGTTACAGACACCTTGGAAATGTTTAGACCCTTAGTGATGATCAAGTCCAAAATATGTCCCTGTTTGTTCGTTCGCTGTTTAACATGTTGAGTCAAACCAACATTTCTAAGAGTGTCACATAGATCTATTGTACTTCTGTCTTCAGGATTCTCCATGTGAATGTTGAAGTCTCCCACAATAATTAAATAGTCATAATGAACACAAATCACAGATAAAAGCTCGTTAAAATCACTGATAAAGTTTGTTTTGGACTTAGGAGGCCTGTAAATATTCAAGAACATGGTTCGGACCGGGCTCTTTACCTGGAGAGCCAAATATTCAAAAGAGTCAAATTTGCCCAGAAATACGTTTTTACACTCAAATAAATCTTTAAACAAAGGGGCCACCCCTCCACCTTTTCTTTGCTGTCTGCTCTCACAAAGAAAATTGTAGTTCAGAGGCGTCGCCTCTATCAGAATGGGAGGTTCATTAAATTCATGTAACCATGTTTCTGTTAAAAACATAACATCAAGATCGTGGTCAGTCATGAAGTCATTGATTTTCCTGACAGAGATCTAATGTTCAGTAAAGCCAGTTTATATGACTTAGTTGCTGATATTAACTCTGTGTCTGGTTGTACCTGACAGTTTATGACTTTTAGGTTTGACTGTTTATTTCTGTCTTTTATCCTTTAGCTTTGTTCTTTATGGCACAGAGGTTTTACAACTATCTTCCATCATGGGCTCAAGTTCTTCAGGGAAATTATCATTTATCATAGAGTTACCACTGGGGTCCAGACTGTATCACAGAGTGGGACTTGATTGTTCTGATTTGACGGAGACAGATTAGGAGGTGGTGGGACTCTGCGGCTTTTGGAAGATGTTGGTTTAGTAGCAGGGCCTGAGGCACGAGGGGTGTTGAATGGAGAAGATGTCAGAGTCATTTGGGTCTCAATCTTAAAAACTTATTTCATGTTGTCAGTAAAATCCAGCAAGAACTGGGCTCATTGGAGAGAGGGTAGAGTTCTGTGCAGTCTGGGTCGGGGTCTGGGGTGAGGGGGGTTTACCGGGGGTGTCGGTCTGGGTTTGGGTTTGGGGGGAGGGGGGTTTAACAGGGGGGTCCACTTCTCATGTGGAATTCAGCAGGGAAACCTTTTGTAAGGAACTATCTCTCTCAGCCAACTGCTCTATCTCTGCTGAAGCTGTTGATACCAGCCTTATCATTGTTGTTGATACTCCATGTTCTCTGATGAAGGTCAAGGCTGCTGGCGGATTACATACTGAATAGAAGAGATTAGATGTGAGATGTCTGGCTCCCGGCTTGTTCAAACAGAAACCATCTTGCTTGAAAAGGTGTCTTTTTTCCCCAAAAATATTAGAGTTGTTGATGAAGTTCACAGATGTAGTAGCAAATGCTTTTTTCAACCATTTATTAATCAAGTCTCGAAAAACTCTCACCTCCAAAGAAAATCGGTGCAAAAGGTCCACTGACAAACACCTTGAAATTGAGACCTCCAACTTTATTCAGCAGACAAATAAAATCCTCCTTCAATACTTCTGATTTTTTCTTAGCTACGTCATCCATGGCTCCAATGTGTATAATAAGGCTTTCTAGGGTCGGGCTCTTTTCTGTAATTGCCAGAATATTCTCTGAGATATCGGACACCATGTTACTGGTACCAATCATAGGTTCTGTGTTTTTCTAGTTGCAGAAGTTTTTCATCCCTTCACTGCTGTGTTGCCCTCTATCAAAGTCCTTGGCCTGGTGGGGCGCTCTTTCTCTGGCAGCTTAGGAGAAGACTGTTTAGAATGAAGATTGTTCTCATATCTCTTATTGTTCTCGGAAGATTTTCTGGTTTTCATGCTCAAGTGGGGCAAATCAGTTTTGGAGGGCAATTCCAGCTGGCTAACTCCTATCAGTTGTGACAACAGCTTGCTGTTGAAGTCTCCTTTTCCCAGGGGAAATGGGGGCCTTTTTCTGTAATTCTGGCCATTCTGATTTATTTAATTGCAGAGATCTTCCAGTAAGTCATCTTCCTTGATTTTTTGGCCTTGCGCCTAAAACATGCCAGGGGGGCTGCCAGTGGGTTTATTCTTGGTGTTCTGTTTGCCTGCTGAGTCGTTGAGCTGGCTGTCACTCTTTGGGATCACAGGCAGTTGAATTATTGCCGTACCCCATATTTACCTCAATATTCACTGCTAGTTGATGGAGTTTCATCTCCAAAGCAGTTGATTTCTGTTCAAGTTTGTTGAAGTCCTCTGTGGTGAAGAAAGGCATCATGTGCTAATTAACTGACGTCGACTTGTCTTTCTTTCGGGATCGATTAAAAAACATAACGAAATCCTTTAGAAAAAATAAAAATAATAATCATCCTTGGGAGTCACTGGTATGAAGACGTTTTAGTCCAACGTTTCCGTAATTTTGGCAAAGAGATAAGAAGTTAAGAGTAAAAGAATGCAAGCAAGCAGGCAGTGGGGAAGAAAAGCATTTAAGCAGGCTGAGAAGCAGAAGTACAGTATAGTAAAACACGAACTTAAAATGAAATTGAAGGTCTACAGGTTAGATAATGTAATTCTGACATCGAGCACAAGTTTAGAGAAACCATTATGAATAAACAAAATTGTTTTTATTTGCCAAGGGTCTTTCTGCATGGAGTTTGTATGTTCTTCCTGTGTATGCTTGGGTTCCATCTGGGTACCCCAGCTTTCTTCCAGAGTCCAAAAATATGACTGTTAGGTTAATTGGTCTCTTTAAATTGCCCTTGTGAGTGGGTGTGTGGTTGTTTGTCCTGTGTTGCTCAGCGTTGAACTGGTGACATGTCCAGGGTCTACTCCGCCTCTGGCCTGTAGACTGCTGGAAATAGGCACCAGCTCCCCCACGAGCCAGTATGGAAGAAGCAGGTATAGAAAATGGATGTATAGATGATAATAATGCTGAATTTTCATTCATATTATATGAATATTTTGCAAGGCAAAATGATCCCACCTACTAAGTGCTGATTTTCTGTCAACTATATTCTGTAAGCTGTCTGCCAAGACCTTTTTTAGTGTAGAGAATTACACCAAAACACATTTAGTTAGGGAGTTTGGAAATCTACCCAGCTTGACAGTTTACAAAAGTGTAGCAGAGCTCAGAATAAACTGTCTGATAAATATGTGACTCACAGATTTATTCTGAGATACTTAAGTTACATGCCCCTTGTTTGTAATTTGATCCCTATTTTCAGTACAGCCTCATCACAGGTCATGTATTGAACAGACCTAGGCTATTAAAACGGAATCATTAAAAATGCTAATTGATGATGTGTCTCTATGTTGCGGTGTGATGGACTGGCGACCTGTCCAGTGTGTACACCACCTCTCGCCCGTATACTGCTGGAGTTTGGCACCAGCTCCCCCGTGACCCAGTATAGAAGAATAGAAAATGGATTTGGCAGCAATATGAATAATTTTGGGCTTAATTATAATTTTAGCATGAGCAAAGTATTTTAAAAAAAAATCTAACTGTCACCTTTTGTGATGGTGAAGGACCAAACCGGCAACAGGACATCAGCAGGCGCATACTGAATGTATGCATTTTAAGGAAAAGCTTACTGACATAAAGGAAACAGGAATCTGGGAAGCGACAACAGCGATGATAACAGACGAACCGGCAATGAATGGAAAGAAAACAGGCACCAAAATACACTGAGGTGAAAAAAACTACATGAAAAACAGGTATGTGCAATCAACAGTAACACAACAAGTGCTGATCATGATATTATCCCTTCCTCAGGGCCAAATACCAGACGCCCCCATGAGTCCTTAAAAAAAAAGAAAACAACCTGAAACAAATCGGCAGAGGGGGCCTCGGAGGGAGGGCAAGAAAAAAAACAAACAAACCTTGAGTTCAGGCAGGAGGTCGTTCCGCCGAGGCACAGAGTTGAGGCGGGCGACCAGGAGGTCACAGAGTGAACCTTGGAGGCTGTCTGAGGTGGGATCAATTGGACTTCCTTGTCGGAGAACACAGAAATTGAAGGACAAGGCAAAAACTAAGTTCACCCACTCATTTTCTGTTGTAGTTCTTAACACGATGTAATAAAAACAAATGTGCTTGTCCTCTTTTGGATGAGTCTAATGATCACCTGTGGCAGACTTGCCATCTGACCGATGTACCACCACAAATTACAAGGAGGATAATATGGAGGTCAGAAAAAAAATTCTTAGCTCATTGTAAAAGAACCACTGTGCCTTTCTGCCAGCTCCATGTATTTTTTGAAAGGACCGATGCAGCAAGGGTGTTTAAGTCAGCCTGCCTCTATTTTGCCTTTGAATCACCATGCAAGGTAGTCACTCTCCTCTATCAGCTGATGGGTATAGGGCAAGCCAGCTTCACAGGTTGAGGGTATAATGCAATGATGACATACAGTTTGTGCGACCAGCTAGCAGTAGTGTTTAAAAGCCTGAAGTAGACTCAGAAGTCGTTTTGAACAAGAGGAGCAAGAAGGTTAGATATATAATTTAAATCTGAAGCATTCGTTCAGCCAACAACAGAATTGCTACTCTGTATGAGGAGGCTTACAATGCAGATTTTATGTGTAGTGCTCAATGCCAAATGACACCTACTGTTGTCACACACTACTGGCTTTAAAGGATATCGCTCTCTCTACTTGTTATTTATGAAATGCAAGGGGGGCTTAAAACTGAGCTATTGAGCAACACACACCCATGTGGGTTTGGCATTAAAAAAAGGATGAATGTGGGCAAAAACACCTCATGCTAATAAAGTATGATGGGGGGTGGGATCTGTGATCCTGTGCAGCAGTTTCTATTCCAAAAGCCCTAGAACCTTGTCAGAGTTCACATCATCAGTACTCAAGATGTGTGAGCAAATATCTGGTGAACTCTACAAGTAAACTGATAATGCACTGTCACTTTTACAATGATGATGATCCAAAAATAGGGCCAAATCAACACAAACATATTTCACTAGACAGAAAACTTAAACCTTATTTAGTGGCAATCTTGGTTCTCAGAACTGACATGGCAAAAATAAGAGAGTATGAGAGATGGCCCAGAACTCTGGACAAGATACAGGGGTTGGACAATGAAACTGAAACACCTGTCATTTTAGTGTGGGAGGTTTCATGGCTAAATTGGACCAGCCTAGTAGCCAGTCTTCATTGATTGCACATTGTACCAGTAAGAGCAGAGTGTGAAGGTTCAATTAGCGGGGTAAGAGCACAGTTTTGCTCAAAATATTGAAATGCACACATTATGGGTGACATACCAGAGCTCAAAAGAGGACAAATTGTTGGTGCACGTCTTGCTGGCGCATCTGTGACCAAGACAGCAAGTCTTTGTGATGTATCAAGAGCCACGGTATCCAGGGTAATGTCAGCATACCACCAAGAAGGACGAAGCACATCCAACAGGATTAACTGTGGATTCAAGAGGAAGCTGTCTGAAAGGGATGTTCGGGTGCTAAACCGGATTGTATCCAAAAAACATAAAACCACGGCTGCCCAAATCACGGCAGAATTAAATGTGCACCTCAACTCTCCTATTTCCACCAGAACTGTCCGTCGGGAGCTCCACAGGGTCAATATACACGGCCGGGCTGCTATAACCAAACCTTTGGTCACTCATGCCAATGCCAAACTTCAGTTTCAATGGTCCAAGGAGCGCAAATCTTGGGCTGTGGACAATGTGAAACATGTATTGTTCTCTGATGAGTCCACCTTTACTGTTTTCCCCACATCCAGGAGAGTTACGGTGTGGAGAAGCCCCAAAGAAGCGTACCACCCAGACTGTTGCATGCCCAGAGTGAAGCATGGGGGTGGATCAGTGATGGTTTGGGCTGCCATATCATGGCATTCCCTTGGCCCAATACTTGTGCTAGATGGGTGCGTCACTTCCAAGGACTACCGAACCATTCTTGAGGACCATGTGCATCCAATGGTTCAAACATTGTATCCTGAAGGCGGTGCCGTGTATCAGGATGACAATGCACTAATACACACAGCAAGACTGGTGAAAGATTGGTTTGATGAACATGAAAGTGAAGTTGAACATCTCCCATGGCCTGCACAGTCACCAGATCTAAATATTATTGAGCCACTTTGGGGTGTTTTGGAGGAGCAAGTCAGGAAACGTTTTCCTCCACCAGTATCACGTAGTGACCTGGCCACTATCCTGCAAGAAGAATGGCTTAAAATCCCTCTGACCACTGTGCAGGACTTGTATATGTCATTCCCAAGACGAATTGACGCTGTATTGGCCGCAAAAGGAGGCCCTACACCATACTAATAAATTATTGTGGTCTAAAACCAGGTGTTTCAGTTTCATTGTCCAACCCCTGTAGATAATGATGATAGAGGAGATGGCTATGTCAGGTTTTGTGTTCGGATCGGACCAAAGCCCTGACAAGAGCTTGGGAGCAGCATGTTTGTAAGAGTCTTCAGATTTTATTTCCAGAGGTTTTTACAAACACGTAGCGAGTAACTGCAGGTACTACAAAGAATCCAGACAAAAACGTACATGAGAGTACTCTGCAGGAAATTGTAGAGAAAACAGAATCAGGGATAGTGACGGAGGAACCAGCGGGAAACAAAGAACACAGACAAACTAATATACTGAGAGACATGAACGGGAAACAAAGGGCAGACAATCAAAGATGCAGGGAACAGGTGTGACATGGATGCAGGGAGACAGAGGGAGCAGGTGAAGCTAATAAGACTGAATACACAAACCAAAATAAAAACATCTAGACAAAATAAACCACAAGAGACCATAAAACAAAAACCAACATGTCACACCGTGACATAACCCCCACCCCCCCTCAAGGTCGGTTTCCAAACGACCCTTTAGAGTCCAAAAAACAAGAGTTCAAAATCAAAACAACCCGACCAGGGCGGGCGGATAGGGCCTCGGAAGGAGGGCACAAGTCCAAACAAAAAAAAAAGAAATCCAACCAGGAAAAAAACAAAGGCCGACGATGAAGGAGCTGATGGTCAGGAGGCCTGCGGCGAAGCAGCCAGCGTAGAAGCCGATGATCCGGAGGCCGGCAGCGAAGTAGCCAGCGAAGAGGCCGATGATTCGGAGACCTGCAATGTAGAAGCCAGAGGAGAGGGAGAAGATCTGGAGGTCTGCGGCAAAGAAGCCAGCGAAGAGGCCGATGATCCGGAGGCCGGCGGCGACAGAGATGCAGGAGTCCAGGAGGCCGGCGGCGACAGAGATGCAGGCGTCCAGGAGATCTGTGGTGCAGCATCCAGCGGCGAGAATGCAGGCTGCCCGGAGGCCGGCAGCGGAGGTGCAGGCTGCCCGGAGGCCGGCAGCGGAGATGGCAAGCAATCCCACGAAGCGAGGAGTCAGGCGGTCTGCGACGTGGAAGCAGGTTCCTCGGAGGTCTGCGACAAAGCCAGAACCGCGGCGAAGACTTCAGCCTGGGCAGGGCCCGCAAGGCTTAGGCCTGGAGTCCAGCTTAGGCGTGTCTAGCTGTGGTGTGTCTAGCTGTGGCGTGTCTGGATGTGGTGTGACTAGCTGTGGCGTGACTGGCTCTGGTGTGTCTGGCCCTGTGTCAGGCTCTGGTGTGTCTGGCCCTGGTCAGGCTCTGGTGTGTCTGGCCCTGGAGCCAGGATCAGAGGCGGTTCATCCTTGAACCCCTCCGACACAGGAAGTAGAGGCGGTTTGTTCTAGAACCCCTCCGGCACAGGAAGTAGAGGCGGTTCGTCCTCGAACCCCTCTGGAAACTCAGGAGGTAGAGGCGGTTCGTCCTCGAACCCCTCTGGAAACTCAGGAGGTAGAGGCGGTCCGTCCTCGGACCCCTCAGTAAACTCAGGAAGTACCGGCAGTCCGTCCTTGGACCCCTCAGTAAACTCAGGAACGTATGGCTGAGGTGGTCCGTCTTCAGACCCCTCAGTAAACTCGAGAAGTAGATGCTCATAAAGCTTGGCAACACCCGGCAGTGGCCCAGGATCTTTGGGGATCTGTGCTGCTCTAATGGCCACAAGAAGAGGGTCGAAAGGACCACCTGCAGAGACAGGAGCTGGAGCATTGAGGCATCCCTCCGTAATGAATTCAGCCTGTAAAACAGAGTGCACCTGGTCCAGATCCTCGGGATGTGCCATTAAATGGCATCCAAAACTAAAGCAGCGTTGCCTCATGAAGTCTTTCTTAATTTTCTCCAGCCTGGCTTGCAGTCAATTTCGGGCTGGAGGTTGCACTGACGGCTGGAGAACTGCAAAGGGCGCTGGGTGACTATCCACCAACTCCGGGGAAAACAGCTGCGAGGAGATCATGGAGGACAGACCCGCCAAGGAAAGGTTGGAAGCACCCATCCGCACCTCCCCAATGGCGACTGCTCTGCGGCGACGACTTCGTCCTACTGTCAGGTTCTGTGTTTGAATTGGACCAAAGCGCAGACAAGAGCTTGGGAGCAGCATGTTTGTAAGGGTCTTCAGATTTTATTTCCAGCGGTATTTACAAACATGTAGCGAGTAACTGCAGGTACTACAAAGAATCCAGACAAAAACTTACATGAGAGTACTCTGCAGGAAATTGTAGAGAAAACAGAACCAGGGATAGTGACGGAGGAACCAGCGGGGAACAAAGAACACAGACCAACTAATATACTGAGAGACATGAGAGGGAAACAAAGGGCAGACAATCAAAGAAACAGGGAACAGGTGTGACATGGACGCAGGGAGACAGAGGGAGCAGGTGAACCTAATAAGACTGAATACACAAACCAAAATAAAAACATCTAGACAAGATAAACCACAAGAGACCATAAAACAAAAACCAACATGTCACACCTTGACAGGCTAAGTGCTGTCCTATTGTCAAAAAGTCATAATACAGCAGGGCTAATACAGGTCCTTCTCAAAATATTAGCATATTGTGATAAAGTTCATTATTTTCCATAATGTCATGATGGAAATTTAACATTCATATATTTTAGACTCATTGCACATTAACTGCAATATTTCAGGTCTTTTATTGTCTTAATACAGATGATTTTGGCATACAGCTCATGAAAACCCAAAATTCCTATCTCACAAAATTAGCATATTTCATCTGACCAAAAAAAAGAAAAGTGTTTTTAATACAAAAAACATCAACCTTCAAATAATCATGTACAGTTATGCACTCAATACTGTGTCAGCTGCTGGTGTTGGTCCACTGTGTTTTATCAAGGGCAGGGTCAATGCAGCTAGCTATCAGGAGATTTTGGAGCACTTCATGCTTCCATCTACTGAAAAGCTTTATGGAGATGAAGATTTCATTTTTCAACACGACCTGGCACCTGCTCACAGTGCCAAAACCACTGGTAAATGGCATCCTGGGCCTCCATAAGACCTCAGCAGTGCCACAGGCTGATTGCCTCCATGCCACACCGCATTGAAGCAGTCATTTCTGCTAAAGGATTCCCAACCAAGTATTGAGTACATAACTGTACATGATTATTTGAAGGTTGACGTTTTTTGTATTAAAAACACTTTTCTTTTATTGGTCGGATGAAATATGCTAATTTTGTGAGATAGGAATTTTGGGTTTTCATGAGCTGTATGCCAAAATCATCCGTATTAAGACAATAAAAGACCTGAAATATTTCAGTTAGTGTGCAATGAATCTAAAATATATGAATGTTAAATTTTCATCATGACATTGTGGAAAATAATGAACTTTATCACAATATGCTAATATTTTGAGAAGGACCTGTATATTTCTGACCATTTGGAGCCCCTCAGATCTACTTAGAGTCTGAGATCTTCCAATCAAAGGCTCCTGGAAATCTATTTTAAAACCAGAGGGCATAAATCCTTCAGAATTGTGGCCCCAAGGCTGGGGAACGCGTTGCCTCCATCTTTGCGATGCCTTAAGTCTGTGGATGTTGGGTTCTGAGGTTTAGAGAGACCAAAGCACAAACAAGAGCTTGGCGGCTGCATGTTTAAAGTAGTCTTCCTTCTTTGTTCAAAGATAAGTTCAAAAGGTTTTCCAAACGTAGCAAGAACGTAGCAAAAATCACTGCAGGTACAAAAACACTAGTCGAAACTCCAAAAACTTACAGAGTTGACTCTGCAGGAACATAGTAGTCAAAGCTTTAGAAGGGGATAGGTGAACAAACCAAGGAACCAGCGAAGAACAAACAAAAACAGAGAGCTTATGAACAGAGGGAAGTGGAGTATGGACCAATGAGATACTGAGGCAAGTAATCAGATGAGAATGGAAATCAGGTGTGGACAAGGCTATAAAGAATTGAGGGAATCTGGATGGTTGCTAAGGTGACCAAACTAGAATACAAAGGGAACATGAGGGAAGCTAGGTAATAACATAACCAAAGAAACCTGACTACAAAAACAAAACTATAAATAACAAAACTCAGGGAAACGGAACTAAGAAAACTATAGATGGAGATAATAAACCAAAAGAGACATAAGAACCTAGAATAATCATTAACTAAAAGTGTAAAAAAGTATTTCTGGGCAAACTTGACTCTTTTGAATATTTAGCTCTCTGGGTAAAGAGCCCTGGCCAAACCATGTTCTTGAATATTTGCAGGCCTCCTAAGTCCAAAACAAACTTTATCAGTGATTTTAATGAGCTTTCATCTGTGATTTGTGTTGATTATGACTGTTTAATTATTGTGGGAGACTTCAACATTCACATGGACAATCCTGAAGACAGAAGTACAATAGATCTATGTGACACTCTTAGAAATTTTGGTTTGACTCAACATGTTAAACAGCAAACGCACAAACAGGGACATATTTTGGACTTGATCATCACTAAGGGTCTAAACATTTCCAAGGTGTCTGTAACTGATGTTGCCCTATCTAACCACTTTTCTGTTATTTTTGAAAGAATCATCTGCAATGACTCAGTTTGCCAAAGAGACATGATAAGAAAATGCATCTTTAAGGACGGTGCTGCTGAAACCTTTAACCAGATTTACTCTTCTACCTCCACTTTGCCCTGTAACACTGTAGATGAGTTGGTAGATAACTTTCATTCTAAAATCTCGGACATCATTGATTCAATTGCTCCAATTAAAGTGAAAGTCGTTTCTGGGAAGAAAATGTCTCCATGGATGTTAGGGTTTGAACACTTTTGTATTGTTTATCACTCATGTCTGCTCTAAGTGCTTTTCCCTCCTACATGCCACAGAAAGGGATATGGGGGAGACGAGTGAGTTATGCTTTTATCAGCAAAATCTAGGGGCTGCTTGTACTAGTCCCCACTCTCTCTCTCTCTCTCTGTTTAAAATCAAGACACATGAACCCTAACCTTTCTGACCCCCCCCCCCCCCCCCACACACACACACACACACACCCTGAATATTTGTTGAACTGTGTGTGAACCAGCATGTATAAATAAAGAGAGAGGGGTGCCAACACTTTGTAGTCTGCACTGCAAAGTGAGCTACCCATGCTGCAAGTAAAACTGACTCTGTATCGTTCTTGCCTCTGATTTGATTAATTAATACCTAACATAAACTTGGTCCTTCGAGCGGATAGATTTCAATAACCTTATTTTCTTTGCTTTAACAGTGACTCTCAGAGGATCCAGAGAGTCACCAAGAAGTCAACTCCGAGGTGAGACAGTTTTAAAATAGAATAAGCGCTAAGATAAGAAAAAGTCGTTTGTAGTGTCTCGCCGTAAGGAGACAACAATTGGATAGGTTTTATTTCGCCGGAAGGAAATAGCGATAAATTTAGGTAGGATCTCGCTGCAAGGAGATCAGAAATGACTAGGTAGTTCCACCGTAAGGGAACTGGATAATTTGGTTGGTAGCATTTCGCCGGAAGGAAATGAAATTAAATGTTGCATAATAAGGGAGCTCATAAACTAAGCTAGGTCGACCATACATATTGCTGAAGGGACATAAATATGTCAAAATACTAACTGTGTGAGTGCTGTTGTGTGTGTTTGGAGGACTAAGCATTTTTGGAAGAATCATAGCAAGATTCTGCTGGTCCTGTGTTTTCTTTTGCCCAGATTAAAACTACGTACTGGTGACTTTGGGGATTCAGGTCGGATTTCATTCCAGAAAATTAACACCGCTGTGAACTAGTCGCAGTAGAAGGGCGTGTTAATGTCCTCCCCATAAGTCTCATGCCAGTGACCTTTTATCTGGGACATTCATACTATAATTGATCTAACGTGCCAGAGGAAACCGCAGGAGGGGACACGGACGCCTGGCCAGCCTGAGACGTTGTCCTCAGTCCACCTCCATTTTACGGAGGGGAGTCCTAGTGCCCGCCTGCGGCTTCTGGTCGATTGGATCCGAACTATTTGTCTACAAATATATGTGAGTGAGAAGTTGCTCTGTATGATATAATGTATATTATTATTATTTTGTTTTATTACACATTAACCAGTCAGTCAGTCAGTCATTTTCTACCGCTTATTCCATAGTGGGTCGTGGGGGAGATGGTGCCTATCTCCAGCAGTCTATGGGCGAGAGGCAGGGTACACCCTAGACAGATTGCCAGTCCATCGCAGGGCAACACACAAACAACCATGCACACACTCATTCATACACCTAAGGTCAATTTAGAGTGACCAATTAACCTAACAGGCATGTCTTTGGACTGTGGAAGGAAGCCGGAGTACCCGGTGAGAACCCACACATGCACGGGGAGAACATGCAAACTCCATGCAGAAAGACCCCAGGCTGGGAATTGAACCCAGGACCTTCTTGCTGCAAGGCAACAGTGCTACCAACTGCACCACCGTGCAGCCCCACATTAACCATCATCTCCTAAAAAATGAAAGGAAAACGTGGGGATTATTGTGTTAAAGGTGCTTTAATTTGGGAAGATAAGTTTGGTTTTTCACAGAGTGGAAGTTTGAGTGTAAATAAGTTAAATAGTTTAAATAGTTTCAAGTAAAACAGTTGATGGACGGAGATGAGAAAAATAAAAAACATAAGAAAAAGATTAAAAAGCACAGAGTGCATCAATTAAGGTGTTAAAGAGTTAAAACTTTCCTGCAGGAAGTTTCATTTGTCTTAAATATTGCGATCAGTTGGAAAAGAAAGGAGTATAGTGCATGTTATGAAAGGAAGTGACAGGCAGGTGGACAACTGACTGACTGACTGATAATATTTCTGTGTGCAAAATCTGAACCTATACTAAACACACACACACACACACACACACACACACAAATATGGGATTTGAGTGCAAAATCTGTGTTTTGAGTCTAGATTTAGATACCTGCCCTTCCCATGGTTACTCCACCAAAGACCCTTCTTCAGCATGGCCTGAAAGAGAGGGAGCCTGCCTGCCTGCCTGCCTGCCTGCTTGCTGCAAATCACAGTGTGAGTTTCCACCAGAACGAACCCAAACCCACTGAGATGGACAACGAACCATGCTGCTGCAGAGCCAGAGGAGCGATACACTGGATTTATATTGAAAGCACATCTTATGCGGGCAGAAGAGAAACAGGCCGGAGCAAAGTTTTTTCTCCCTCCTGGAGAAGTTAAAGTGGACAAAGAAGGAATGAATGTCCCACCAACAGACCTGGGAAGGGCCTGGGTTGTTTTTGGACTGATAGAGGACTGTGTGCCGTGACAGTCTGACTCTGGAGCAATCAAGAAACTGATGGGGGTAACATACAAACACACACACATTTGCATAAATCTTTTCCTATTTTCTGCAACGAAGAACGCTTATTAACCGCTGCTCATGTGACGCTTGATTGACGTTGACAGATATAGTGGGTTAAGATATTATTTTAGGGTTAGAAAAGTATCTTCAAAAGGGTGATAACTTAGCTCATTTGATACTTTCCAGTTAATTCTTTTAGAGAAGCAAGTTCTCTTTCGTCGTGGAACATTCAGGGTCAATTATTATAGTTATTAAAAGTAATTAAAATGCAGAAAAAGTTACATTTCCAAAACTCAGCAGTAACCATGTGTTTCTATGTTATTCTCAGGACAGATCTCAGGAAGGAGCATTTTCAAATCCCATCGCATGCGTAACACCTGATGGGTTTCTCCTTCAGGTATTATTTTCTGTTGTCAGAGTTTGTATTCCATAAATCTAATGGGTAGAGACCTCATTAAAACAGGCTTAGTTTTACTGCAGATGGTCTTCATACAGTCTCTGACACAGTACTTCCAGTTTGGTGCAGTTTTTGTCCGCAAGTGCTAACTGACGCTTATGGAAGGTACAAATTCATTGTTTTTCACAGCAGCTGCTGGGAAGAGTTTATATTAGGTTTTTATTTCTTCCCTCTTCTGATTCATGCAGCGTGTTGATTTACATTGTACCTTATATCAGGTCCTGACAAAAACTATGAAAGGCTTGGTTCTGTAGGTTCTTTTTTCTCCCTTTAGGGAAGGAAAGTAAACCTAATCAGTTCTGTGCTGCATAGGAATATTAAAACACTTGTTGTTTTCTAAGATATCACCAGCTAAAACTTTTAAAACTTTTGAGAGTAATTGGTTTTGTTAAACACATTTTCCTTGGTAAAACAAACCTTTAAAATGAGAATGGGAAAAATTGGGTTATTTTTGAAGGTAAGAAAGAATCTGATTGGACAGTGGTACCACACACAAAAATTAAAACAGATCTAAGCCAATGATGGGTTCAAGTCATTTGGTGGCTTTGAAATGCAATAATACTCAAAATTTCTACTCTGGGGGACACAGATTGGGGTTGAAGAGTTTTGTTTTAGAACCAAGATTAGGATTTTTATAACGGAATAAAGGCAAGTAAAATCCTTCATTTTAGGAAAAGAAAAAAATAAAGGCTCTCTCAACACTAAAGAGGATGGTCGGCACAAACTCCAGTCTCCTTGTTTGATTTCTTAGGGTTTAAAGATTAAAAGAGTACAAAGGTACACAAGGTAATTTCAGATTACTAAATCATAAAATATTGGAACATTTATCAGCATTTGGATTATTAAAGAGGGGTTCTAGTAATAATTTTCTCCCCAACTCTCAAAATTTAAATAGCCAAATTAAGGAAAATTATATGTGTCCTCCCTTTGAAACACTATGTGGAACAAAGTCCGGTTTGGAGTCAAGCTTCTTATCTTAATTTCTGATTAAGTCAAACACTGCAGTTTTTGTTTTGTTTGGGTATAACCATAAAAATGTCAATGCCGACTTAAAATACTTCTTTACATTTAACCTGAGCAGAGAAATTCTGGAATACAGCTGCGATCAAATTGAGCCAAACAAAAAGAGAACTATAACAATAACTCTCAGGGTTGTAGTTATTATTATTACAGAGTTACAGTACAAAGAATTGCCAAAAGGTTTCAGCATCAGTGAATTTGGATTCATTTAAAAGAAAACTTTTGCTGTGCTTCTAAATAGTTTGAGATCTCTTTGGATTATGTGCACTCATCTTAAAAAAGATCCTGACGATTGTCATAACAAATTTGATCAATTACAGCATTAAAAGATATGGCTGAGAAAACATATTCTGAAAAGAGATTGTTAAAATTTTCTTTGAATTCTTGAAGCTTCAAATTTGGCCATTTGTCTGTCTTTGATGTTTTGTCTTTGTTTTGTTGGAATGAATGTTTGTTTATATGCTGCATGTGTTATGATTTGGGATTTTTTGGTTTCAGGTTTTTTCCTTATGTTTTTCACTGCTCAAGTTTTGAATCATGCTTTTGTTTATTATTTTTCAGGTCATGTTTTAGTCTTCTTCATGTTTTGTTTTTATATTAGAGTCTCTGTTTTTGCCACAGCCACGTTTTGTTCTGTCTGTCAATTAAGTTTATTCGGTTCACCTGCACCATGTTAATCAGTTTTGTTTTCCACCTGTACCATGCTCCATATATACACACCTGTTCAGTTAGTCGTTGCGGAAACATTTCTCATGCTCATGTCTTGTTCTCAGATCATGTCTTGATTTTTGCTCATGCCTGCCCGTTTGTTGTTTTGTTTCTGCCTCCTGTTGTGAGTGAGTTTTTTGTTATTAAATCTTTTGCACTTACCGTCACGATGCCTGCTCGTCTGCATTCTGGGGTCCAATATCTTGCAAGCCATAACAGCATGACACAATAATCCATGTTTAGAATAATGTTTCTAAATCCCAGATTGATTAAAACTTTGAGTTTTCAGGAGAGTTAAGAAGCAGCTTGTTTCTGAGGTAGGTGCATGTTAACAGTTTTGCCGTTTAAGGTACACTAAGATGGGTTGGAATAAAGAAACTGTGGGTCCCGCCCATAGGCTGCCCATCAGAGGTTAGTGCTGCCTGACTCCGCCCACCAACCAGGTTGGTTCATGCCTTCACTTTCATGGAAATGCTTAGCACCTCCCTTCCTGAGTTTTAACACTGTTTAAGAGACAATAGAATCAAAATGCTTGTAGTGATTGTTGCCTTAAAAACATGTTTTTTGTATAATAATTAAGGATGTACCATGACATATAGATTTATGTGTTTTACTATTAAAAGGTTAATGAAATAGTTTAAACTAATTTGAAGAATTAGTTTTGCATACAGAATCATTGGTGATTTATTAGATTGAAAGTTTTCCCTGGTGCCATTACGCTAGCTGACAGTTCAAGAAATGCCAAAAGTAAGGAATATATTTTTGATAAAGAATCTGAGTCATGACTTCATATTTGGTGGGAATTATTTATTAGATTAAATTTGTAAATTGTATTCATCAAAATTACATTAGATTTCCATTAATCTAATACTTATCTTCATACAAGATAAATCAGGATGATATGTGACATAATTCTAAGTAAGATATTGATGAACTGTAGAACAACTGAAGTTTGTGTTTTGTTGTTAATGGAACTGAGTTGCAGTTAAAAACATATGGATTTTATTTATGTAGTTTTCGTTAAATTCATAGTGACACATAGTTATGTCAGAATTCATTTCTTTGGTTCTATGTAATGTGATCTTGGTTACTAGAACATTCTTGTTCAAACCTATTGCTGGATTGTCGCATGGGTTGGACCCTGCGCCAGAAGGGGGGAATGTCAGAATAAAGTAACATGGAGATATTGCCAAGATAAATTTTTTCCACATCTTTGTGTGAAGATAGGATGTTGTTTTACTGTCAAAACCTGTCCACTGTGTTTTCTCAAGTTTCACAGACGGTAAAGGCTGCATTACCAGGAACAGCCACTTCCACCCTCCAGTCCTTTATTCCTGGCGACTGGATTCTGGTCAGAGAATCTAGGAGAAAACACTGGAAGTCCAGGCGCTGGAATGGCCCATATCAGATCCTACTAGTCACCCAGGAAAGCTGCAGGAAAGCTCAAGCTCCTCCAGCTTCATCTGGCTTCCAGGACACAAGTCATCTTCCAACTGGATCATCCACGGCCTGAAAGGTGTGAGGACAGCGGACCACCACAAGACAAAGAACTGTAAGCTGATCACTGGCGAGTGATTGAAGAGGTGGTTGAAGATCACTGTTCTTACAAGGGCACAATAATCCCTTGGGCAGTGCAACGTTTTTTCCGAATCTACTTAACGCCATCGCATTGCCTGAAAGTTAGAAATCATAAGGTCATTTGCCTCACTGCACACACCACAGTGAGAGACACATAGGAAACATACAGGGAAGACCTCTACACATTTGCACATAACCTTTATCTGGATGATGGACTGGCGACGTCTGCAACAGAGAGACAGTCAAACATGCGCCATGATGCTTATTCTCCTTAATTTCTCAACATTTGGTGGCTACTAGGCACTCCTTTGCCTGGACAGCGAGGGTCAGCCAAATTCTTTTCTCCCACTCTGACAGCAAAACTGACTCTGAGGAGGAAATCTCGGATGCTTTTATCTAACTTTCATGTTTATTGCTTGATATCTATCATTATGGTACAAATTTGATATGTGTTCATTTCCACCGTTGTTTAGTTGGACTATGGAAGCCTAACTTCCAGCAGGTTAGAGTTCCTGTTTCTAAACATATTTCTAGAGGAGCTTCCTACGACCGCTCACCTGTACCAGACTGGTAACAGAGCAGCTTGAAGCGCAGAAGCCACTCAGGAGAGGCAGCAGGATTTTTGAGTTTTGTTTATGATTTGTTTTCTTTGAGAGAAAAAAAAACTGTTTGCTTTCAGTACCAGAAGAAAGGACATTCCACTTCAAGGTCACGATGCAGCTATATGGAAGATGGTCTGTTCTGATGCTAATGATTGGTATTGCAAGTATTTTTATTACACAAAGACAGTGTGTGGCTAATTTGAGTAATTACGCCAATAGTACTCATCAGCTGATTCGAAGAGAGAGTCATCACTTTTCTGACTACCATGATCATGCTGAAAATGTCTGGTGGCAACTGATGCATCAAACCATGAGGAAGATAAGAAATGACAGTTGCTATGTTTGTTGTTTGATTTCACGTGCTATTAATGATCAACCATTCTTAGTACCTATTCCTACTTTCTTTCCAGGTAGGCAACATAACCAGCTGGTGGAAGTTGTTTTTCCTTGGGTGAGGAATTATATCGTAAGGCAAAGCAGAAATGTTAGTAGATTTTCTAGTGAGACTAATTTAATATGTGCTACTACAGGAATTCTTTATAGATTTTGGGGTAATAGGAATTAATAGGATATCCAGATATAGGTACAGATATTTGTATCGCACAGGAGGAAAACACACCTTATTTCCTTGGAAAGACAGAAGGTTGCAAAACTATTATATCTGTTTCATGTACTTTAATCAACAGACATAAATTTGAGTCATGTCCTATCAGAACTGCTGCTTCTACCATTTCAAGATCTTTGGTCCCAGATCCCTTTGTGTTTACTCTTAATCTTACAGCCGTACTGAATGTAAGTAAGTTGTATGACCAGGCAGGTAAATTAACCAGGGTTCTTGTTACTTTTCCTAGTATAGATGGGTACTCATGTCCTAAGAACATGGTTTGGATGTGTGGAAATAGATCATATCTGTATCTGCCTGCTAATTGGTCTGGAGTATGTTATCTAGCTCATTTACTACCTACAGTCACAACTTATAATTCAGTCAGCCCATTATTAGAGAGGAAGGTTTCACTGTTCTGACCAAGGAGGAGCAAGCTCTTAGAACATGAGTTTGCAAAGTAGAATGGCTTTGGATTATCTGTTAGCTGAGAGGGCTGATGGTTTTGAAGAATTTTCTTTCTTTTAATTGTGATTACATTGTAATCAGAAGAAAGGAGTTGTAATGGAAATTCTTGTATTAAGTGCTCTAAGGTGTTCCAAAGTATATGACCTTTAGGTTACCTGTCTTTCTTCAGAACATCTGTGTTAGAGGAGGAAGCTGTAAAAGCCAGTATCAGATGTTTGATGGTTAAAACCCATTCCTTTTGGGTGATGTCTCAGGAAAAGCAGATGGTCTGCTCATAGATAACTTTGTTACCTCTGACCAGAGGAGGGTCTAGGGCCATAAAGCACAAACTCTTTTAAGTTGAGATAACACCCACATACTCTTTAAATACTGTGTGTAAATGTTGACACCATACTGAACCCAAAGACAAATGACTACGATGACATGAACAAGGCTTGTTTTAATTCTTTTACTTTTATTACATTTTGTTTTCTTTGATTTATTATATTGTTTTATTATTATTGTACTATATCATGGTTGATGGGCGCCTAGGGCGGAGGGGCCGTGTGAGTGTTTCCCAAAATATAATCTGCTTTCCTTCCATGGGTTTGTGCTCACACAGAGTGTTTTCTCTTACATGTATCTAATCATGACTTTATTCGTGATAAAAAAGGGGGGACTGTTAGGGTTTGAAAACTTTTGTATTGTTTATCACTCATGTCTGCTCTAAGTGCTTTTCCATCCTACATTCCACAGAAAGGGATATGGGGGAGACGAGTGAGTTATGCTTTTATCAGCAACATCTAGAGGCTGCTTGTACTAGTCCCCACTCTCTCTCTCTCTCTCTCTCTGTTTAAAATCAAGACATATGAACCCTAACCTTTCTGACCCCCCCCCCCCCACACACACACACACCCTGAATGAACCAGCATGTATAAATAAAGAGAGAGGGGTGCCAACACTTTGTAGTCTGCACTGCAAAGTGAGCTACCCTTGCTGCAAGTAAAACTGACACTGTATCGTTTTTGCCTCTGAGTTGACTAATTAATACCTAACATTGGAGAAGTACTCCACCAGTCAGAAGTGAAAAAAAGAAGTGTCGAAAAGCTGAACTCAGGTGGCAAAAGACTGGACTCCAGGTTCACTTTAACATCTATAAAGAGACTTTACAGATATAACCTACAACTGAAAAATGCAAGGGAATCCTTCTTTTCTGAGATTATCAGCAAAAACATTAATAATGCTGGTCCATTATTTGCCACGGTCGACAGGTTAACAAACCCTCCTGTAACTGTAGCATCTGAACTCGACTCTACCCAGGCCTGCAGTGAATTTGCTAAATTCTTCACTGAAAAAACCCAAAAGGTCAGAGAGGCAGTCAGCACATCCACATCAACTCCAGTACCAATGTTGTCTCCAACTAGAACTGATTTTGACAAAATTTCCCAATTTCACCAAATAAACTGCAAAATCTTAGAAGAAATTGTACAGCAACTAAGCTCTTCTTCCTGCTGTCTCGATCTTTTACCCACAGCTTTCCTTAAGAAATAACATCTGATTTAACTCAAATAATAAACACGTCCCTTTTGTCAGGTGTTTTCCCCTAGGCCCTAAAAACAGCAATTATCAAACCTCTATTGAAAAAGAGCAACTTGGACAAGCTGCTACTATAGAACTACAGGCCTATATCAAACCTCCCCTTCATCAGTAAGATTATTGAAAAAGCTGTATTTCAGCAGTTAAACAACTTTATAACAATGACCAATCACTTCGATGTCTTCCAGTCAGGCTTCCTGCTCACCACAGTACAGAGACTGCTCTTGTCCAGGTGTTCAATGACATCCGTATAAATGCAGACTGTGGAAGAACCACAGTGCTGGTATTATTGGTCCTTAGTGCAGCATTCGACACTGTTGATCACTCCATTTTATTAGAGCGCCTGGAAAACTGGGTCGGCCTTTCTGGTACAGCACTCAACTGGTTTAAATCCTACTTGAAGGACAGGGACTTTTTTGTGTCAGTAGGTAACTTTACATCAGAGAGCACAAAAATCACATGTGGTGTTCCCCAAGGATCCATCTTAGGAACCCTCCTATTCAATATCTACATGCTTCCCCTAACTCAGATTTTAATAAACAACTACGTAAGTTATCATAACTATGCAGACGACACACAGCTATACGTTATGTCACCAGGTGACTATGAACCCATTCAAGCGCCGGGTAAAGGCTTAGAAGAAATCAATGCATGGATGGGCCAAAATTTTCTTCAGCTGAATCAAAACAAAACTGAAGTAATAATCTTTGGACCAAAGGAAGAGCGTTTAAAAGTTAGCACACAGCTTCAGTTAATACAGCTAGAAACCACCAGTCAGGCTCGAAACCTGGGTGTAGTGATGGACTCAGACCTGAACCTTCAGAGGCACATAAAGGTAGTAACTAGGTCGGCCTTCTATCACCTAAAGAACATCTCCAAGATTAAAGGACTAATGTCTCAGCAGGACCTTGAAAAACTAATTCATGCGTTCATCTTTAGTAGAATTGATTACTGCAACGGTGTATTCATAGGTCTGCCTAAAAAGTCGATCAGACAGCTGCAGTGGATCCAGCTGTCCGCGTCCTCACTAGAACTAAGAAAGTGGAGCACATCACCCCGGTTCTAAAGTCCCTACACTCTGTCCCTGTAGCTCAGAGAATAGACTTTAAAATACTTCTGTTAGTCTATAAATCACTGAATGGCTTAGCACCAAAATACATTACAGACTTGTTGTCAGTGTATCAACCACCCAGAACTCTCAGGTCTTCTGGCTCAAATCTACTCTGCACACCCAAAACCAGAACTAAACATGGAGAAGCATCTTTTAGTTCTTATGCTCCACTAATCTGGAATAAACTGCCAGAAAACTGTAAAAGCGCTGAAACCCTAAGTTGCTTTAAATCAAGATTAAAAACGTATTTGTTTAGAGTGGCCTTTGACTGTGCCATTTAGGCAAGATTAGTTGCGTTTTCAATCCAATTTTCCTTTCATTTTCTTGTCCATCATTCTATTCTCTTTATTTTATTTTATTTTACTTTTTTTAAATTACCTCTGTTGTTTGATTTTATCATTTGATTTGTTTTTCTGTGTCTGTATCTGTGTTTATTTGCTTTGTGATTGTATTGTAATTGTATTTACAACGCTTTGAGCGTCTCGTTGATGAAAAGCGCTATATAAATAAACTTACCTTACCTTACCTAACTAAAGTGAACTGAGAAACTAGAGGGAATAGAAGAAGCACCAAAGCCTAATAATTAACAAAGAACCCATAAAGGAATCCTGACCGTAAATAAACAAAACCTAAACCACAGGAAGGGAACCAGGACGAGGAGGAAAAGAGAACATAAACTAGTAAACAAAGAGCGCAGGTGAACAAATACCAAAACGTAAATAAACACAGATATACTAAATGGGAAACTAAACTAGAAACTACAAGGAAGACAAAGGAACTAGAATAACAACGAATATAATAATAGTCATAAGAAAACCATAACAAGTAATAGAAAAAAAACCACTAAAGGAACTTAGACAAAACCCAAACTAAATGAAAGGTCAAAAACACAAGACCACAACAAAGACCAAAGATGTCGCTTCATGAAGTGGATTCTTTTAAGAAGCAGTTGAAGACACATTTATTCAGACAGGCTTTAACTAGTTTTATGGTGTACATTTTTTCATGTATTCTGTTTTATTTTTTATCTTAATTTTATTGTTCATTTTTCTTTTCCTTTCATGTATGTTTTACTGTTTGTGTTTTTTATACTTGTTTTTATTGTAAAGCCCTTCGTGGTTTACCTGTGAAAGGTGCTATATAAATAAAACATACTTACTTACTTACTTATCATGAATGTGAACACCACAGAGGGGAAAAAATCTAGTCTGCCATTGGCTTATCTTGTCTCTATGTAACTGCTATAGTCACCTAAAGAATTTGTCAATCTGCAACATTTACTCTGTGGCAAGTTTTATCGTTTCCTAGATGAGGTATGGTTCCCTGTATTGGATGGGAAAGAAATCCTTGGTAAGCAGTTAGAGTTTAGATTGAGAGGACAGTCTTCCCTGCACCACACTTAAAGCAAGATCTCGTTTTCAGAACCAGTGTGAGATGGTTGACTGACTTGAGAGACTCGGCCAAAAGTGTTAAGGGACAGAAAAATGCATAGTCTTCAGTCTTAGTTAAATTGGTCCCTGTGCAGAAGCCATCACCTCTCAGCTGTCTAGATGAACCATTCTGCACTGGACCTTTTCAAGCAAATTGCACAAACTGTGACAATTTCTTGTTCATTTAGGTGAGAAAATGACTCAGCAGATATAAGTGTGCACCTTAATTGGTGTATTAAGCTGAAAAAAGAACCTGCTTTCATACCCCTGGTAATTTTTTATGCAAACACAGGTGCAGACTTTGATTGTCCACAGAGGGGCAGGTTAATCCCTGCAGCTGTGGGTTGACTCCATGTCAGAGGTTTGGACTAAACCTTTGAGTCCTACTGCAGGTCTTTCACTTCACTCAGCTACAGCTGGCAAAGTTAAAATCCACACCAGCTTGAGAACAGCTTGAGAACAGAGGCAAAGCATCATGTAGATGCTGGTCTTTTGTAAAAACAAAGGAACAAAGCATGGGCCATGACTCCTAGGAAAAACTACAGCATGAGACGAGGACTGTGGGACATCTTCTTTACAGTCCAAAAGCTTTGTTAACCGAGGTGAATGGTAAAGATGTGTTCAGCAGTAGCACTTTATCGTGTTCTAAAGTCATAACCAAAAGTTTTTAGACTGACAGAAAAGTTCTTTCTCTTAAGGTTCACTGTTTCATTGTGTTTAGTTCTTTTTGTTGTACCCCAGATGTTTCTGGGGTATACTAAGGTTCAGTAAGAGGCATTTCATAAATTATAATGGAGTTTATTGCGAAATCCAATAACTTTATAGAAAAAGTCAACATTTACAGTGGCTGTTTCTTTTTCAACACTACTACAATCCAATCTGGCATGCTGGAAATCAGCTTTTGGGACAAAATCTTGGTGGTGACCCACTCTTATGCACCTCAATCTCTTGCGTGTCTGTTAAATAGGATGGAACACACAGAATGTGCATTTACATTGTAACTAAACAGAGTTCTTAGACATAAATTTCCCTTTATTGCACCTTATGAGCACCACAATTCCCATACACCCTGTAGATGGCACATGTGCCACTGCAACAAAATTGACTCAACTGCTGCTTGTTAAATGTTAAAGCATTAACCCAATAAAAACATTACTTTACACCATGATATGCAGACACTGTTTATATCATATGCTTGGGGCTTAACAGTGAAAGTGAAAGTTGCTTTCTCCACCAAGTTGCAACCAAATAAACAGAAGCAATAAAGTTTCAAAACCTTTGGCCATGGCTCTAGAGGGTACTTACTTGCATCTGTCTGGAAAGAATGTTTAGAAGAAGTTTGTAAGGTCTAATGGGGAGCTAGATAAGGTAGTAAGAAAGGAAAGGTCTAATCCAAAGTTTCATATTTTACCTTTCTTTGAGGCAGAGAAGCAGATTGTTTCTTCATTCCAACTAAAGAGCAAGCAAATTATTTTCTACCAGGGGATAGATTAAAGTCTATAAGACCAGAAAATATAAGAAAATGATTGATGTGGCAATAAAGGATTAAATGAAACAGTAACTTGGGAAAACTAAAGCTACTGTTTTTCTTCAAAATGACAAGAAACACAGCTGTTTCTACTAAATTCACTTGATACAAAACGTCCTGTTAAAACAAGGTGGTGGGAGCATTATGCAGTTGGGATGCTCTTCTTCTGCAGAGAAAATAAATATTTTCAGGGTTGAAGGAAAGATGGATAGAGCTAAATATGTTTGTGATATGTTATAAGTAACGATGTGTTATGAACAACCTTAAACATATGGCCAGATCTGCAATGGAATGGTTGAGATCCAGTCAATGCCTGCGCCTAATTTCAACTGAGAAATCTGTGGCCAAAAAAATATCTTTAAAGGCCTTCTCCAGCCAATCGGAATGCGTTTCAGCTGTTTTAAAAAGCATAGGTAAAATGTCAGTCTTTAGGAGTTCAAAGCTGGTAGAGACATACACCCAAAAATTACAGCTCTACTTATAAGTGATTTTTCCTGTATTGACTCAGGTTTGACTTTTCAGATTTTTATTATAAGTGTTATATAAGTGTTTTAAACCGGGTGTCCTTTTCCTTCCTCTTCAACATTATCTACTACTTTTGTCTGTCCCATAAAATACTAAGACAAAACATTGCAGTGTTGCAGGGATGTATGTGACAGAATGTGACAAAGAGATATATATGGAGCTAAATTGGGGCCATAAAGTTTGTTCAAAAGAAAAAAAAATTGAACCTGAAAAATAAAAGTTTGTTCAAAAGAAAAAATTGTGAACCTGAAAAATTATTTTGAACCTCCCCCCAAAGAATGTGAAAACTGAAAAAAAAACTGATGTGAAACTGGAAAAAAACAATTTTTCGGATTCAAGTTTTTTTTTTTCGAACTTGCAGATTTTTTTTGGCTTCAAACTTTTGGCCCGGTTTTGGCGTGGGGGCGGGGCCCCGGATCACGGGGTTGAGGAATCATGACTGACAGCTCAACACAGCGGCTGAACAACATATTCCCAGCTGTTGCATTCAGGGACCGTGGGAACTGGGATTATCTGTAATACATCATCGATATTTATATGTGATTGCTTACGTGAATACACGACGCGCATCTCAAAATATTATCTTGACAGATTTGCACAGCATTTTAAGTCCGTGTTGGAGATTTCCCATGCTCACAACATCTAGCAAAAGAACCACCAGACTAAGCAGCGGTATGAAACCAGATGCAAAACAAGCCGGTATTTTCACAGCCAGGGGCAAAGAAGGCATACGGGTCAACCGGGGAAATCTCCGGTGGACCGCTGGCTTAGTGGGACGGTGGTTCACTTCACCACCATTTTATATATATATATATATATAAATCTCCGTTTGTGTCTGGCATCCAGCAGAGAGGTCGGCAGTGCATCTCTCTGCTATATTTATATATATATATATATATATATATATATATGTGTGTGTGTGTGTGCGTGTGGGCGCGAGCGTGTGTTTAGGGACGAGGGTTAGTTTTTAATCGGCCGGTGATTCAGCTCGTGGGCCGGTGGTTCACTTGAGCCCGTGAACCACCGGCCCACGATCTGAACCACTGGCTCACCGCCCTGCACAGACGCAGGGCGAGCGCGACATCAAGTACGGAAGAAGTGACAGTTTCTGGGCGCTGATATTTTTCTTGACCGTTGTGCCCTAAACATTGCCATATCAACCTGTTAGGGATAGCCCTTATTTATATGACTCATAGCAGTTTTTCCCATTTATACCATAATGATATTAAGCATAAATTCTAATGTTTCCTTTTTGTTAGAAAAGAATGCTCATCGACACACATTACAAAGATAAATGGCCAAAGGTTTGTCATGAATGACCTGTGGCTGGGGCACTGGGTTTGATGGTGGAGCAGGCTGTAACTGGTTTGATTAGAATGCAGCAGCACACTTAGATTAAGGATGGACACCCTCTACTACACAACCTACCAGATAGACACCACAATGGTGACACATAGTCTACTGATAATCACTGAGGGAGGGCACATCCATTGCATTGGAGTACCAGATATAAAACTACATGTGACCTTCTTTCGGGCTCTTTTGTTATCCTTTTACAAACTGCGACAGTCCGAGACGGGAGCCTCAGCACTGATCTTTTTAATCATTCCTCTGCCTAATTTAGATTAAGGGAGCTAAAAGTTAGAAACTGTTTGAGAGTCGTTCCTTTAAGAGTCAGTGTTAGATAGAGTCTGATTGCCTCTGGAAACCAGGGACTGGAGAGACTCCCGAGAGGTCTGACCGCCAGCAGGGTGCAGTAGCTCGGACAAACCTCACCTCTGCTCCAGTCAGGCAGATCAGCTCTGCTGCGCGCTGGTGAACAGCTGATCTGTAACACATGAACATGCGCTGCAGGGCAGCCAGCTGAGCTGACAATGAAGAGCGGAGATCAGAAAAAAAGTCCAGGCTTAATTATGCAGGGGCATTCAGGTGCTCGTTTTGCATCTGGTTTCATTCCCGCCGCTTAGCGATTTGTTTGCTTTATGTTGAGAGCATGGGAGATCTCCAACACGGACTTAAAATGCTGTGGAAATCTGTCAAGATCATATTTTCTCCTCTGAGATGTGCGTCGTGTATTCACGTAAGCTGCTTCTATCGATGAAGCATGTTATCATTCAAAACCAATCACATATATATAGAATATTGATGATGTATTACAGATAATCCCAGTTCCCACGGTCCCTGAATGCAATAGCTGGAAATATGTTGTTCAGCTGCTGTGTTGAGCTGTCAGTCATGATTCCGCACCCCCGTGATCTGAGGCCCCGCCCCTCACGCCAAAACAGGCCAAAGGTTTGAAGCCGAAAAAAAAATCTACAAGTTCAAAAAAAAAAACTTGAATCTGAAAAGGCTGAAAAACCGCAGTTTTATTTTTCAGTTTCAAAACTTTTTTCGCAGTTTTCAAATTTTTTGGGGAGAGGTTCAAAATAATTTTTCAGGTTCAAATGTTTTTCTTTTGAATAAACATTTATTTTTCAGGTTCAAATTTTTTTTGTTTGAACAAACAATTTAGCTCCATAGATATAGATGCTTTGCAAGGAGCTTTAGGCAAATTAGAGTCTATAAAGTCAAACCAACAACAAGAAAAGTTTAAAAAACATTTTTACATTCAAAGAACAGCAATCATACTCCATGATTGTTGTTTGAGAAATAATTTATAATGCTCACACTTTTTGATTTAGTTTTACCCATCTCTAATGAATGTATATATTCATCTGATGAAGATGAATATATACATTCATGCCAGCAATATTGCTGCTGCTGCTGCAATGGAGACAGTTTTTTGGCAAAGAGTCAGCATGTTTGTTGCTAAATCTCAGTGAGTTGGGTTCCAAATTAGGTGCTGAACCTGCTCCAGAAGAAACAGACTTTGTCAAAAATGTTATCAGCCAAAGCAGCTTTTCAAGAAAGAAAAGTAGAGATATACAACCAAAATGTTGCAAATATAGTGATTCTGCTGCTTTGACAAGTCACAGCACAGAAGTCCGAACTAAAAGAAGCAAAAGTTGCAACTTTCTGTTAGAGGAAAAAATCTCTGTTATGGCAAGTTTTGGACACTTGAATATTTTTCCATTCATAGCAGAAATAACCAACACACTGGAGCAGAACAAAAACCTCCAAAAAGCATAATATGTCCTCTTTGATGTCTTTGAAATGATGTAGATGTAGCATGATGCGGAGAGTTACAGGTCCTTCTCAAAATATTAGCATATTGTGATAAAGTTCATTATTTTCCATAATGTAATGATGAAAATTTAACATTCATATATTTTAGATTCATTGCACACTAACTGAAATATTTCAGGTCTTTTATTGTCTTAATACGGATGATTTTGGCATACAGCTCATGAAAATCCAAAATTCCTTTCTCACAAAATTAGCATATTTCATCCGACCAATAAAAGAAAAGTGTTTTTAATACAAAAAACATCAACCTTCAAATAATCATGTACAGTTATGCACTCAATACTTGGTCAGGAATCCTTTTGCAGAAATGACTGCTTCAATGCGGCGTGGCATGGAGGCAATCAGCCTGTGGCACTGCTGAGGTCTTATGGAGGCCCAGGATGCTTCGATAGCGGCCTTTAGCTCATCCAGAGTGTTGGGTCTTGAGTCTCTCAACGTTCTCTTCACAATATCCCACAGATTCTGTATGGGGTTCAGGTCAGGAGAGTTGGCAGGCCAATTGAGCACAGTGATACCATGGTCAGTAAACCATTTACCAGTGGTTTTGGCACTGTGAGCAGGGGCCAGGTTGTGCTCAAAAATGAAATCTTCATCTTCATTAAGCTTTTCAGCAGATGGAAGCATGAAGTGCTCCAAAATCTCCTGATAGCTAGCTGCAATGACCCTGCCCTTGATAAAACACAGTGGACCAACACCAGCAGCTGACACGGCACCCCAGACCATCACTGACTGTGGGTACTTGACACCGGACTTCAGGCATTTTGGCATTTCCTTCTCCCCAGTCTTCCTCCAGACTCTGGCACCTTGATTTCCGAATGACATGCAGAATTTGCTTTCATCCGAAAAAAGTACTTTGGACCATCGAGCAACAGTCCAGTGCTGCTTCTCTGTAGCCCAGGTCAGGCGCTTCTGCCGCTGTTTCTGGTTCAAAAGTGTCTTGACCTGGGGAATGCGGCACCTGTAGCCCATTTCCTGCACACGCCTGTGCACGGTGGCTCTGGATGTTTCTACTCCAGACTCAGTCCACTGCTTCCGCAGGTCCCCGAAGGTCTGGAATCGGCCCTTCTCCACAATCTTCCTCAGGGTCCGATCACCTCTTCTCGTTGTGCAGCGTTTTCTGCCACACTTTTTCATTCCCACAGACTTCCCACTGAGGTGCCTTGATACAGCACTCTGGGAACAGCCTATTCGTTCAGAAATTTCTTTCTGTGTCTTACCCTCTTGCTTGAGGGTGTCAATAGTGGCCTTCTGGACAGCAGTCAGGTCGGCAGTCTTACCCATGATTGGGGTTTTGAGTGATGAACCAGGCTGGGAATTTTAAAGGCCTCAGGAATCTTTTGCATGTGTTTAGAGTAAACTCGTTGATTCAGATGATTAGTTTCATAGCTCGTTTAGAGACCCTTTTAATGATATGCTAATTTTGTGAGATAGGAATTTTGGGTTTTCATGAGCTGTATGCCAAAATCATCCGTATTAAGACAATAAAAGACCTGAAATATTTCAGTTAGTGTGCAATGAATCTAAAATATATGAATGTTAAATTTACATCATGACATTATGGAAAATAATGAACTTTATCACAATATGCTAATATTTTGAGAAGGACCTGTATGTGAGTGCAACTGAAAGAGAAGATGGACAGGAGGTGGTTCTCAAGTGCTACACCACATTTCCTTGGTCTTTCATCACTGCCACATTATGATAGTTACCTCAGAGTCTTAAAAAATCAATGAGGAAGCCTGCTGTGTTCATGCACAGGCAAACACAATGCACTGGGAGTTATGCATGTTTTAAGGTGGGCACGTCATTTTCCCCTGAGCTGTTTCAACATAGCATGGTGATCAATGCTAATTTCTGAAACAAGGAACCTTTTTTCCTACAATGACCCTGAGCTAAAAGGAGGTCTTTGGGGAAATGAAGCATATTGCTGTGTTGACAGGCAGCTTTTTCTCTGTGTGACTTCAGATGACCCCAGAGCTCTGATCCCCTCTGTTTTAGCTGGATGTGGTTGCAAAACATGAGGGGCTAAAATGGAAATGATGTAAGAACCCATTACCTCCCTGACTAGCTTACACACAAACACAGGGACACTCACAAGCCAAGATGCACATAAACCAAATTCACAAATACACTGAAATATACTCATAACTGTTCACAGTGAGGATGAAACAAAAGAAACTCTTAAACACATCTGCTGGATTTCACATTTGGTTTCATTAAAGTCTTATTGCCACAGATTACTGGCTAACTGAGATAAGCTGGAAATCAGCTCTTTCTACTGACTGTTTTTTTTTTGCTTCTGATACAGATGACATACAATGGTATCTTAAGACAGAAACATAACATGCTTTGCAGGGAAGATTAGGTTTGAAACAAGAGTTAATAAGCAGGTAACAGCATTACCTGGCATTCCATACATTTTCTTGTAAAAATGTTAAATATAATTTTACCCACAGATTTCTAAGGGTCATGGTAGTTTGGTTGTTTAGTCCATATTTCCATCCATTCATCCATCCATCCATCCATCCATCCATCCATCCATCTTTAAGGGATTATGATTATTGATTATGAATATTTATAAAATAATATTATTAAAAATCCTAATTTAGAATAAATAAGTTCTAACCAAAAGTCATTTCCCATGAATAGAGATCAGAATGATTATTGGGCTCGCATCACTTAATAATTACAATTAGTTAATTATCATTAGTAATTGATAATTATTAACCAAAACCATGGCAAATGTCACTGTGTTATCAACTGTTTTACTGAATGTAAAACACTAAACCTATTTTGACAGCAGCAGGCCACGTGGCCACTAGCAGCTTATAACCCCAAATCTCGAACAAAGGATAAAACTCTGAGGCGGGAGCTCAGGTGGAAAACCCCCAAGGATAATAAAATGATGGAACAATGAACAGGCCAGGCCATCTAGACTGCAGTCTGCTTCAAATGAAAAAAACTAAAACTAAACTAAACTAAACTAAACTAAACTAAACTAAACTAAACTCAACTAAACTAAACTAAACTAAACTAAACTGAAATAAAACTTTAACTTTAACTCCAGGCTGATTGGCAATCAGCAGGACAAAAACACCCAAGCTTAAGTGCAACTGCGCATTGCGGTTCAACAGAATTCAGACAGCAAATCAAAACAGTTCAGCATAAAAACTTCAATGAATATTGCATGTTACAAGTTAATACCTTGGATTAACTAGTGCTGATCCTTAACTATGCCTCACCCTGCCCAGACCTCTAAATACACCTATACGATTCAATACGAAAAGAACAAAATTGCTTTTTCCTTCATTTCTTCTCTTTGTTGTTAAAATTGGGAGAAAACTGTGGAATATTTGTGCATTTTATCTGAGTATGTCATCCCCACCATTACTGCAGTTTGAAAGTGTAGAAAGAAACATCAAAAAAAGTGGTGTAAATTCTCAGAAAAGCAGGTCTGTCATAACAACATGCTGTTTTGCCATAAACAAATTATGTCAGACTTGATACATTTCAGTGATTCCACAGTGGATGGAAGAAATTCAGAAAAGTAGACAGGATGCGGAAGCTTCAGCACCAGGTAAGCCAAACACTGAATAAATGACTTAATTCTGCACCATGTTATTGATGTTAAAGCCATGGTGCTGAAGCCACGGAGCATGAACATTGATACTGATCTTTAATGTTACTATGAACTGTGTGACAGAAACAGTTTAATGTCCCCCTGTCCTGATAGCTATACAAGTGTTACTGATTGCTAACTAGTCATGAGTCCTTGAATGTGTTTGTTGTTTGTATGTAAAATTCACACCTAAGTACCTAATTATTCGCAAGTGTTATCAACTCCATAAAAGCAGAAGGTTCGTGAATTTGCTTCTCTGGAACCTACAGGGGACTGTCAACAAGACAAGTCAAAATAAATCAGCAACAACCTTAGAGAAGCTGTTGTTGCTGCTCATCGGTCTGAAAGGGTCTCCATCTCAGACTCAGCAAGCCCCAGTTAGCATAAAAACACATTCAAAACAAAAGACTGAACATTATATGGCTTTTTCAGAAAAGCCAGGAGAAAGTCTCTTCTCTCTAAAAAGAAGGGGAACATGACAGGTTTGCATAGCTCTAGACACCTTCAACAGTGTCCCCTAGGAATATGGGTCCATAGTACAGATATTTGGCAAAAATGAACAGTGCCAGCGTTTTGCAAAATAAACAAACAAAGGAAAGGGAAGCATCACAAAAACTTTGTGTCAGACATGTTAGTGGTGGATACTAAATGACTGGACCTTCTTTGAAGCAGCAAGACATGGGCTCTGTCCTAATACTCGCACTTCCACCCTTGTGTCCCTGAATTGTGCGTTCCTGTTGATGGGTTCGAGTCCGTAGTGTGTCCCAATTCTCCAGAGTGGTCCTTAGCCCCGCCCCATTTGTGCCCCACATCCGCCCTTCGGTGAAGCCCGCATCGAAGCGGACTTCGCCGAAGTATATTACCCACAATTCACTGCTGCAGAAGACGTTCTGAGCAAAAACCAACCACATCCATCAACGTAACCAGCCATCAAATCAGAATAATAAGAACTGCGTAAACTTTAGACAGCAAGCCGACAAATATATTTTTTTACTGGTTTTCCAGGTTCAACATTGTAAGATACCACTGGGTTCAGAGTGAGTCTGGGCAGTCAGTAGGTCATAACACTGAAGTTACCTTTCAAACAAACACTGGCGCGGCGGGAGTCTGGTGTATAAACCTCCGTCGCTTCCTGCACTTTCTTCTCCTCAAAACAATTGTTTGTTGCAGTTTTAAATAGTTTTTTTAGCAACAACACTGCGAAAACAGCGCTGGTTCCCGCCCTTTTTGATGTTGCAGTTACGGTGCAGAGGTGCAAGTCGATGACGTAACCCCTACTGTCCCAATTCTCCAATTTTCCAAGACTATTCACGCTCACCCACAATCAAACTTATTCAGACCACCAGTGCAAGCCAATCACACCTATGCCTATCACCTGTTTAACCTGCTACTTAAGATCCTTCCAGCCACAGACCCCTCACCAGATTATCGAAAGCCATTGTGTAAGTAAATATCTAGCAATCTTTCTATGTCTGATCTCAATCTCCAAATTTTGACCTCGTTTTCCCTTTGATCACATGTTTTCAACATTGGATCTCTTTCCCAACTCCTACCTTCAGCCTGCTCCCTGCTGGATTATTCAACCATCTGCCTCCATGTTTCTGACTTTCGCAAGTCTTTTCACCACGCTGTTATTATGCACATTGTATTTGTTAATTTTGAACATTCCTCTTCTATTGAACCCAAAAACGAAACGGATTCCTCATCTGGAGTGACTTTACCCACCAAATGGGCTTTCGTCAGAGCTTTCACTGCCTGGCTTCAATGAGTTAGTGGATCAGTCTGGAACAGATCTTCAGTGACACCTGTACAAAGGTTAGTGATTTTGTTGTAATTTCTCATTACAAAGAACCCATCTACATTTCAAAATAAATGATCATACAAGACAACATTTTTTTGAAATGTGTAAGTTTTGATTATATTGCCATACAATGATAACTATTTTGATAGAATTTTCCTATGAATACCTAGTGAAAACCACATTTGAGCAACCCCTCCCAAAGCAATTTTTTTTTTAATCCAGTGTGCAGATTGGGTGGAAACCCTTCCAATCTGGCAACAATACTTAATAACTTAACAATACTTAATACTACTTAATACTAATACTACTTAATATTGAACCGCAATAAATTAACTTGAACCAAGATAAGACGGTCTTGATATTTAAAAGACTAGAACTGACTGTATATAATGTGTAAACACAGCTGCAACACATTCATTTATTCTAAAACAGCTATTATACAATAAATTATACAGTAAAACTGCTTAATAATGCCACAGTGAGGCTTTTCAGCCTACAAATGTACACTTTTCTATCATATTTTGTATTTTTGTTTTCTTTACTACCATTTATTTGTACATTATGTATGCCACTGTATGCACATTTAGATGGAAGGATCTTATCTGCACAATGTCTGAACTGGGATAATTATCTGTATTGTGTGCTGTTATGATGAATATTCTTCTGATGAATAAAAGTAGAATATAATTGTCTTTAACTGTTACTAATAAATATTTCTCTGCATTACTTTCTTTAGTTAGTATTTATAATTTAATTTTTCTGTTTTATGTTGTTGCACTGCTTAAATACAAATTCAAGACAAAGATGGTCACCCATCAGGTACAGACTTGCATTTTTATTAATGATTTATGCATGAATCCATAAACTTGACTGACAACATACAAGTAAAGTCTCGGGGTGTATTGACTATATTGTCGTCTCACACAGGGCATCCATAATTATGCTTAACATGGCAACATTTGAGCCCCAGGTAGCAAAAGACAATCCTATGGTCAATACGTGACACCATGAGTCAGAGGATCATGATACGAGGAGCACATATTCTGCAGTATGTAACACAGCAGCAGGACTGAACAGGAGACAAAAGACATGTTGTAATCAATCAATATCTCATGAGGTAACCCTGAGGTCAGTCAGTTCAAATGTACTCTGGTAATCAGATTTTGGGTTTTTGGGCTTGGAAACCCAATTTCCAGAAAGGTTTTTACAAAAGACACTAAACACCTGAAGGAGACAAACTGCATCCCTTTGCTCCTGCTGACATCTTCAGTTCTTAATGAAAATCCTTAGAAAATGTTTTTGATTCAGGTTATCATAGAGAGGCTCAATCACTCATTAACATCAGCATTCACTACAGCAGAGATAGGGGTGTGGAGTAACCTGTCAGACCCTTCTCTCCCTACTTTTTACATAGGCTTCTTTTTGAGATCAGTGACATTCAACATACATGTTACGTCCATACAAGAGCGTCTGTTGCTTACACAAGCACACACAGAAGTCGAGCTTAGATTATCACACCAAATTTAATTAGCAAATATTTCTCTAGCCTGCAGTTTGACAAACAGTAGATGGGACTGTTAAAGCTTTCTGATTCCATCCCACCACGAGCTACTGTGAAGGTTAGAAAACCCCAGCACACTTTGCAATTTCAAAAGTTGAACAGAACTTGAGTATCTTACACTGTACACGATATGATGGTAACTCCCGTCACACTGCAGGATGGAAGATGCTAGACTGCACAACTTGTTGCTTCAGAGTCATGTCAGAAGGGTCTGGCCAAAGACAGATCATAGGCGGTTTTCAAGTATCCAGAAAATAATATATTTTGTAATTAATTAAATTCAATTACATTAAATTAAAGGAGCAATAAGGTGCAGCCCTAACTGATAACCTTTACTAAAAAACAATAACTTCCTGTGCACTATTGTTTCTTGTTATTTATGGGACCTCCCACTGCTGTAAATTTAATGTCACCTACCCTGTGTGCCACGCTAATTGTGGCCCTGATATAATTATACTACATTATTTTCCGAGTGTCATGAGTTCACATGCATGCCAATGCAAACTTTTGCCTGTTGGATTAAGTCTTACAGCTGATACAGATGATAGTGCCCAAAGCACCAAAGGTCACACTTTAGTGATCTTAAGGAGTGTTGGAAGCAAAAAAGAGAAACACAGTAGTAAGCAAAATGTCAATTTATAGTATATATATATAAGTGCTGTCACCACCAGAAATATTTTCCAAGAATATTACCACTGCATTATCTTCTAATTCTGTACATCCCTATTATAAATCATCCAGGATGAGATCATGTATTGGCTGCCTTAAATGCAAATTGACTTTTCATGTAAAGTTGTTTAAACTAAACTTGGACACGAACATCATACATCAGTTTCTGTGAGGACATGTGTGTGCAGACCAAGACCTTCTGCACCTTTTGGAACAATAAGCCATGGTTTACTCCACTCCTCAGGAATCTGCGCAGGGAAAAGGAAGAAGCTCACAGCAGTGGAGATTGGGCACGGTGCAAGCAGGCCAGGAACAGACTAACAAAGGAGATCAAAGCAGCTAAGAGAAGCCACAGTGAGAAGCTTAAGAACAGTCTTTCTACTGGTGACACTTCAGCTGTATGGACCGGTCTGAGAAACCTGACTGCCTACAGGAGCCCCCCCACCCATCCTGAACAGAGTCGTCTCCTGGACAACCGTCTGAATGGCTTCTACTGCAGACATGACAAGAAGCCATTCACACCTCAAATCATCCCCCCCACATCCCATTCAGGAACAAATTCCTCCCATAAAGTAACCAACCCCTACCTTCAGATCCTCTGCCTGCACTAAAGATCTCCGAGGAAGATGTAAACAGGCTCTTTCAGCGCATGAAAACAAAGAAAGCTGGAGGACCTGATAACGTCTCCCCATCATGTCGGAAAGCCTGTGCAAATCAACTATCTCCGATCTTCACAAGGATCTTCAACAAATCACTGGAGAAATGTGAGGTCTCCTCCTGCCTCAAACAATCCACCATCATCCCGGTTCCCAAGAAACCCACCATCGTAGGATTAAATGACTACAGGCCTGTAGCCCTGACGTCTGTGGTCATGAAATCCTTTGAGGGGCTGGTGTTGAAGCACCTGAAAGACATCACAGACCCCCTGCTGGACCCCCTGCAATTTGCTTACCGGGCAAACAGGTCGGCAGATGATGCTGTTAACTTAGGTCTACACTTCCTCCTGCAACACCTCGACCACCCAGGGACGTACGCCAGGATCCTGTTTGTAGACTTCAGCTCGGCCTTCAACACCATCATACCAGACATCCTCCACCAGAAGCTCACCCAGCTCAACGTCCCAGCCTCCACCTGTCAGTGGATCAACAGCTTCCTGACGGACCGACAGCAGCAGGTGAGACTGGGGAGCATCTTCTCCCGCACCAGATCAATAAGTACTGGTGCCCCCCAGGGGTGTGTTCTATCCCCACTCCTCTTCTCTCTGTACACAAATGACTGCACCTCATCGGACTCATCCGTGAAACTCCTTAAGTTTGCTTATGACACCACTGTCATTGGACTGATCCAGGACGGTGATAAGTCTGCATACAGACAGCAGGTGGAAGGGCTGGAACACTGGTGCAGTCAGAACTACCTTGAACTGAACCCACTCAAGACTGTGGAAATGGCGGTGGACGTTTGGAGAACACCACCCCCATACACCCCTCTCACCATCCTCAACAACACTGTATCGGCCGTGGACCACTTCAGGCTCTTAGGAACCACCATCTCTGAGGACCTGAGATGATCTTCACACATAGACACTGTTCGAAAGAAGGCCCAGCAGAGACTGTAGCAACTCAAGAAGTTCAACCTTCCACAGGAGCTGCTGGTCATCTTCTACACTGCCATCATTCAATCTGTCCTGTCTTCATCCATCTCAGTGTGGTTTGGCTCATCCACAAAACAGGACAGGTGCAGACTGCAATGAATAATCAGGAATGCAAAGAGAATAACTAGGGCTGACCTTCCCTCCATCCAGGACTTATACAGGTCTAGGGTCAGGAAAAGAGCTGCTAAAATCTCTGCAGACCCCACACAGCCTGCACATAAACTGTTTAGAGTTTTACCTTCAGGCCGCCGCTACAGAGCACTGTTCACTAAAACCAGCAACCACAGAGACAGTTTCTTCCCCCTGGCTGTTTCTCTTTTGAACATTCAATAGAGTACAAAACAACAGCATACAGATGTTGCAATTGCACCTTTTTATTATATATGTGTATATTGTACATTGTAAATATGTTTATTCTGTAATGCAAAAACAAAACAAAAGAGCAAAGTGTACCGGAGTCAAATTCCTTGTTTGTATGTACCAACTTAGCAATAAAGCTGATTCTGATTCTGATTCTGACACAGACTCTGGGCTAAAAACATTCACTATTTCACATCCTTTTTTGGGCTAAATAATAAAAAACAGTGGCCAACTCTTTAGTGATGGAATGGACGTCTGTTCAAAATTCAGTTGTACTCCTTTGAACCGACAGAGCAACAGACCTGATCTCAATGCTGAGGAAACATGCACATCTCATACAGACATAAGTATTTGGTGTACATTTAGAAGAAAGCGGCTTGGTCTAATAATAAGCTTAGATATTTGCATGAGATATTTACACTACCAGTCAAAGGTTTTAGAAGGCCTTTCCAATTTAATGGTTTTCTTTATGTTTATGACTATTTACATTGTATGTAGATTCTCACTGAAGGCATCAAAACTGCGAATGAATACATATGGAATTATGTAGAAAATAAAAAATGGTAAAAGAACTTTAAATATGTTTTATATTTTAGATGCCTTAAAGTAACCACTCTTTGCTGTGATGACTGAAATATTAACCTTCGGCCGTCTCTCAATTAACCTCTAGGAAGTTCTTTCAAGACGCTTTGGAAAACCATTTCAGGTGACCCCTTTATGAAGCTCAGGGAGAGAATGCCAAGGGTGCAAAGTAGTAATCAGAGCAAAGGGTGGCTATTTAAAGAATCTAAAATATAAAAATGTTATATATATTTGACATATTTTGTCTTTACTTACCTATTTTATGTTGTGTTGTTGGCATAAAGTGATAAATGTTGTACTCGTCGTCTTCCACTTCATCTGGGCAAGTGATAAATAAAATGTCTGTATTTTTTAATACAAGGGAGTTTCAGTACACTGCAACTATGATTAAGAAATAATTTTATTTTGTACTTGTGTCACTTAAATTAAGCTTCTAACATATTGTTACATAACAGATGTGAGCTTCTGTTGCAGTTGAGAAAATGCCATCTGTCCATTTAATATGGACATTTGAAATTTTGCAATATTAACTGTGGACTACAAAGAAATAAAATATCTAGTAAATAGCCCAGATGGATGATTCATACCTGGTAGACAGCTTCAAAGACAAAAACAAAGGAGCTGCTGTCTGTCCAGACAAACTGAGGACTTAACCTACTACTGCATTTAATATTCTGTCCTTAAATCGTCGCAGATGTTGCAGTGCATTAACAAACCCTTCTATGCATTTATTGTCTTCTGTTCTAAGTTGCGATGGAATCCTGTTCTTTGAGTTAACAGCTTCACATAAAAAGATGTCTACAACAAATTCAGCTCTCATACAACAGTACAGAAAAAGGCCACAGGCACACTAAGTACTTATACACGCACGTACGATGTGCCAGTGCCAATAAAGCAAAAAATGATTCTGAGGGCTATGAGGTGGAACAAGGTGAGGGGAATAAAAGGGAAACAATCAAAGTGTTTGGTGTCTTAGCAGCACTAGGAGGCACAGGTTCAATCTGTAGGAGCTCAAACTGACTGTTTCTCCTCCAACAAGACACCCAGCTATGGAGAATGGTTGAAATCTACTCACCTTACACTATATTGTATAGATTTGTTCAACTGTAAATCAGCCAAACAACTGTCAGCAACTCAGTACATTTAAGCATCTAGATGAGTTGCAGATCACTTGTAAAGTTTCAAAGCTAGCATCAGAATAGGAGAATAGAGGGGATTTAAGAGACTTTGAACATGGCATTGTTGTTGGTACCACACAGGCTGGTCTGACTAGTTCAGAAACTGTTGATCTACTAGGATTTTTACAGAGAATAGGATTACAAAAAATGGTCCATAAAACAGAAAATATCCAATATGTGCTGCAGTTTGTTGGACGTAAATAACTTGCTAATGTCCATGATAAGAGGAAAATGAGCAGACTGCTTTAAGATGACGAAAGGCAACAGTAGCTCAATTAACTACTTGCTCCAGCCACAGTATGCAGAATACCATCTCTGAATGTACAAATTGTCAAACTTTGAAGTGGATGAACTACAGCAGCAAATATCACAATGGTTACTGTTGTTGTTGTCTTTGGACCGGAATCTTTAAAAAATAAACTGCTTAGTCGATCACTTAACCTGGATGGCATTAAATTGACCTCCGGTAATAAAGTAAAAAACTTCGGTGCTATTTTTGACCAGGACATGTCATTTAAATCTCATATTAAACAGGTTTCTAGGATTTCCTTCTTTCACTTCCGGAACATTGCTAAAATTAGAAATATCCTATCCAGGAGTGATGCTGAAAAACTAGTCCATGCATTGGTTACTCCAAGGCTGGACTATCGTAATTCTTTACCATCGGGATGTCCACAAAATGCAGTTAAAAGCCTTTAGCTGATTCAAAATTCTGCAGCAAGAGTTCTGATGAAAATTAAAAAGAGAGATATGTCAAATACATATACAGAGAGGCAAAAGTACAAGTTTGGCAAGGCAGTGAAAGAGGCCAAACGACTGTACTCTGAGAAGCTCCAAAACCAGTTCTCAGCCAACGACTCTGCATCTGTCTGGAAAGGGCTCAAGAAAATCACCAACTACAAGCCGAAAGCCCCCCACTCCATCAACGACCGACGCCTCGCCAACGACCTGAACGAGTTCTACTGCCGCTTTGAAAGAGAAAGGGACAGTCCTGCAACCATCCCCCACGACGCCCCCCAACAGCTGCAGCCACAATCCACCACCCCCACCTCCCCAACCTCAAGAGGGGCCTTGGTACCTCCAACCCCCACCCTGAAGTTCCCCCCCACCAGCCCCCTACCCACGCCGAGGACGGCTCTTTCCATCCAGGAGAGGGACGTCAACAAACTCTTCAGGAGACAGAACCCCCGGAAAGCTGCTGCTCCGGATTCTGTCTCACCAGCCAGCCTGAAGCACTGCGCTGATCAGCTGTCTCCAGTCTTCACAGACATTTGCCAGCCTGCTTCAAGTCCTCCACCATCGTCCCTGTTCCCAAGAAGCCAAGGACCACAGGGCTTAATGACTTCAGACCCGTCGCCCTGACCTCTGTGGTGATGAAGTCCTTTGAGCGCCTTGTGCTCTCACACCTAAAAGACATCACCGACCCCCTCCTGGACCCCCTGCAGTTTGCCTACAGAGCCAACAGGTCTGTAGATGATGCAGTCAACCTAGCCCTTCACTTCATCCTGCGGCACCTGGACTCCACAGGAACCTATGCCAGGATCCTGTTTGTGGATTTCAGCTCTGCCTTCAACACCATCGTCCCAGTTCTGCTACAGGAGAAGCTCTCCCAGCTGAGTGTGCCCGACTCCACCTGCAGGTGGATCACTGACTTCCTGTCTGACAGGAAGCAGCGCGTGAGGCTGGGGAAGCACGTCTCTGACTCCCTGACCATCAGCACCGGTTCCCCCCAAGGCTGTGTTTTCTCTCCTCTGCTCTTCTCCCTGTACACCAACAGCTGCACCTCCAGTCACCAGTCTGTCAAGCTTCTGAAGTTTGCGGACGACACCACCCTCATCGGACTCATCTCTGATAGTGACGAGTCTGCGTACAGATGGGAGGTGGACCATCTGTTGGACTGGTGCAGCCAGAACAACCTTGAGCTCAACGCTTTCTGGAGAGGTGCATCGTCCAAGCTTCTGCTGACAACAACTTAATGCTCACCTTCTACAGATGATCCACTTGGCCCTGTCTTTCAGTGTTTAACCATTTCTCTCTCCTAGATGTAGCAATTGACTGACTGTAACTAATTATATGTACTCTCTTTCAGGCTCTATCCTTGAAAACTAGCTCAAAGTTTATCTGTTCTTTCTTTCTAGATGGAACGACTAAAGGAGCTGCATCCAGTAACATTTACTTCTCCTTCCCATAGAAAGTACTCCTGGATCAGTGCTTCTTTGTTCTCTTTGTGTCTCTGCTCTGTTCTCTCAAACCCCCAGTCGGTCGTGGCAGATGGCCGCTCACACTGAGCCTGGTTCTGCTGGAGGTTTCTTCCTGTTAAAAGGGAGTTTTTCCTCTCCACTGTCGCTACATGCATGCTCAGTATGAGAGATTGCTGCAAAGTCAACGCCAGTGACTGTCCACTGTCTCTACATGCTCATCCAGGAGGAATGACAGCTACAAATCTCTGACTCGATGCAATCTGCTGGGTTTCCTTAGATAGAAAAACTTTTTATCCAATTTGAATAAATAACTGAATCGGACTGCACTGTTCAATGGTTAGGATTAATTGGAATGTATGTACCTGACTTTTGTGAAGAGCCTTTAGACAACATGTGTTGTGAATAGGCGCTATATAAATAAACTGAATTGAATTGAATTACCACTCCTTTTAGATCAAGAAACTGAGGCTACACTTCCCACAGGTTCACCAAAACTTGATAATAACACATTGGAAAACACGTTGCTTGATCTGAGTCTTGATTTCAGCTGTATCACTGAGACAGTAGATGTCATAATGGGAAGCAAGCAACATAAAAGCATGCATCAATCTGGCCTCTATCAAGCGTTCAGACAGGTAGTGGGGGTGTAATAGTGTGGGGAATATTGTTTGGCACACTTTGTGCCCCGTTGTATCAACTGAGCACTGATTAAATCCAACAACCTACCTGGGTATTGGTGCTGACCATGTCCATCTCTTTATGATCACATTGTACCCATCTCCTGATGGTTACTGCCAGCTGGATGATGTTTCATGTTTCACCTTTGGGATGTGGTGGACAGGAGATCTGCTGGAAATTGCATAATGCTATGGTGTCAATGCACAGCAAAATCTCTAAAGAATGTATCCAACACCCTGTTGAATCTATGACATGAAGAATTTAGGTGGTTTTAAGGCAAACGGGGGTTTAAGGCAGGAATACCTAGGTAGGTCTAATAAAGTGACCAGTGAGTGTATTTAGGTTAGCTTAGATGATTAGATTTAAATCTACCATACAGTTGTACCAGAAAGGGATTTAATGGATCTCTATCTTTCTGAGCTCTCTTCATCCCCACAACAAGGGCTATAGGTCAGTTTCTGGGTATCAAAGTGTAAAGAGAGAATCTTGGGAACCTTATTTCTTTTTTCTTCTTTGGGCATTTTTGCTTGTATTACTATTTGGACATAGCCTTGATTTACTACAAATCATTGCAAACAATTTTCAGTTTATATTTCTACATTTTACAGCACTTTTTGTCAGACTTGTAGTTGAAAAACTGCACACTGATCGACTCACAGCATCGATCTGCTCAGTGCAGATCATCACCATTCCAATCCGTACAAAGAACACATGTACACACCAGTGTAACCAGTGTACTGTTGTTTGACGTTGCTTTCCTCTCACACCATCCAAAACTATCCACCCACAGCAATCTGCAAAGCACGATCCCAGAACATAGAGCGAGAGCAAGATAACGACAGCAGGTGAAATATGGCAGCGGGGTTCTGAACACAACCAGTGACAATCAAACTGCCGCAAAAAACCCAAATCATTTCTCATGAGACCCTCAGGCTCAGAAGGTTCCTTACACAGCACTGAGGAGATACTTACCAATTATATCCAAGATGGATGAATCTAGTTTGGTGACAAATAACAAATAATGTTGACATTATAAGCCGTTTGATTAGGCACAAACTAGAAGACATACCACCTGTTTCCACACTGTTTTCTCACCATCAAAACAAATATGGCTGCCAGCCTGAGACTCTAGTCACAACTTTGGAAACTAGTAAAAAAAGTGTGTATCATAGCAGCAGAATCGAATATTTATATCCAGACTGTTGGATGAGTCTGTGACATGTGCAAAAATATCAGCAGAACAGTTCTGATAGTATGTCAGACTTTGTGTTTAAAGATATCAATTTGTAAGTATTCAGGAATTAAAGTTTCTCATACATAATATTTTAGACTGAATGGTAACCAGTCAGCATTTATATTACACTGAATATTAGTGACTTCTACCATACTGAACATTTGCCCTCAGATGTCACCTGTTTTTCTTTTTTATTAGAACCAATGAGTGTTTTACATTACTGAGAAGGATTTTGACCAACTCTTTAATTTAGCTTAATTGGACTGTTTTCCGACATGCACAGCACATTAAAATTCATTCAATCTCAATCAAATTTAAAGGGGATATATGCTTTTAAATTTTTCCTTTTCACACCTAATTCATTCAGTTGTGGTTTATTTACAGTGGAACTGCAATGCTTTGGTCTGAACTCCTTGTTATTGTAGCTCCACAGGCTCTAACCATTGTGATATTTGCGCTGTAGTTCATCCACTTCAAAGTTTGACAAGTTATACATTCAGAGATGGTATTCTGCATACTGTGGCTGGAGCAAGTAGCTAATTGAGCTACTGTTGCCTTTCATCATCTTAAAGCAGTGTGCTCATTTTCCTCTTATAATGGACATTAACAAGATATTTACGTCCACAGGCTCCTCTTTTACCTGTTCTGAGGTGCGTCTGAGAGCAACTGTTTTGGTGCGGTCTCTTTAAATGCTACTGAGGCACTTCACACCCCGCCTCCCTCCAGGTCAAAGAGCATTGCACTTTAACCTGTTTGGCCATTTTTGGTTTGATAACAGAGATACAATTAAATAGCGGTGCAGAAACAGGACAAAAATGGCAAACAATGCAAAACTGTTAATGTAATAATACTACTCAAAACACTCAGTACGGTTCTGTCCACAAAGAACTAAAAACAAAGAAACTGGTCCCTTAAACATATTCTTCTTGATAATGGCGGAGGGTGCTGACGGCACTCATCCATGAAGTGGAGGAAATAAGAATTTTCCTTCTAATGTGGTTACATTTCCATTAAAAATAAAATGTAAGCAGGCATTTCAAAGAGGTTCTGATGGTGGGGGATGGTGTAATAAATGGTGTGGGTTAATACGCCCAACAACTGAGCATTTAGACTTGTCTTCTCTCTTCAGCAGCGAAAAATAAAAATGGCAGATGCACGAAATTGGTTAGCTGGAAGTCCATGACCTTATTTAGCAGTTCACAGCAAATGTTGTCACGTAACAATTCAAAAAATGTAAAATATGAAAGAGAAAACTGAACGGATAAAAAAATATGACCCAAACAGAATGTAAAGTTATCTACGCAGCACCTGGAGAGAATTAATTAAACTTTTCTGCACTCCTACAGTCTCCAAGTACACAACAAAACATATTTAGGGGGTACAAAAGTGGATTTGGCATGATATGTCCCCTTTAAGTCTGGACTTTGGGTAGGGTACTGCCAGCTCATTTATGCCTTAAAAATGACATGCTCCATGGATGTCAGATTTCACTGAACTTAGGTCATCTACTTTAGATTTCTGAGCAACAATTCAAAACATCTGGATAGAAACAGACAAAATTGCTCATTTTCTAATGAGTCTGACACTTAATCTTATTGATTAATCATTCATGCTTTGATAGGTGGTTAATAATGCATTTCTTCTTTGATGTGACATTCCAATATCTGGTTTTCTCTCACCATAACAAGTTAAATAATTTCTTATCCTTTTATTTATTATCTTACCAGAGTTCCCAGCCCTTTATGTTCAATTTAAAATACAAACTACTAAACTTCCCTATTTATAGCAGATATTTAAAAAATGTTAGGCATTAAATGTGAAACTTACCAAACAAACAGACAAATGCATTAATGGGAGGAAGAACACAAGGAAGCAAGAAAGGATATAAGAAAGGAATGAAAGAAAGAAGGACACAAGGAAGAGTGAGTAGAAGAAAGTAGGACCAAGGGATGGAAGGAAGCAAGGCTAGGACACAAGTAAGGAAGGAATAGAGGAAGGCTAGAAGGACACAAGGAAGAGTGGATGGAAACAGAGAGGACAAAAAGAGGGTAGGATACAAGGAACGAAGGAAGGTAGTGTGAAACGAAGAAGGGCAACAAGGAAGGAAGAAGGAAGGACCTGAGGAAGACAGGATGGAAGAAAGAAGAACAGTGGAAAGCTAAGACACAAGAAAGGAAGGCAAGTAGGAAGAACACAAGTAATAAGGGGTGGAGGGAAGAAGGACAGAGGGATCGAAGGTGAGAAGGATGCAAGGAAGAAAGGATAGAATGTATAGAAAGGATGGGCTGTCACAATGGGGTTTTGGGGTGGACCGAAGCGCAGACAAGAGCTTGGAAGCAGCATCTTAAATAATCCTTATTTATTTGAAGGATCAAAAACATAACAAAATCACTGCAGGTACAACACAGAACCGGAATCCAAAAACTTACTGAGCTGCGACACTGCAGGAACATGGCATGAACGAGGGTAGAAAGTGTGAGCAACGCGAAACAAGCAAAGAGCAATGAAACAAAACCAATTAATATACAGAGGGAGAACAAAGGCAGGTAATCAAAGGAACTAAGAACAGGTGAGACAAGGACGCAGGGAGGCAGAGGGAACAGGTGAACCTAATGAAACCAAAACATGAGGAAAGGGACTAAAGGCAATACCAAAACAGAGCTATAAACAAATAACCAAATGAAGCATGAGAGTAAAGAATAATCATGAACCGAGAAACTACAGGGAACATAAGAAACACCATAGCCTAAGAACGAACAAGGAACCCATAAAGCAAACCAGATTACAGAGTAACGAAACATAACACCACACAGACTGAACTGACAGGAAGGGAAGCAGAGAACATGAGGACTAGGATGTAAACAAACAAAATGTAAACAATAAGTAAACACAACCTAACCAGAGGGGCTGGAGAAATATGATAAACAGTAAACAAAACAAGTCCAAAATGTCACATCCTGACATAGACACAAGGAAGGGTGGAACAAAGGATGGAGAAAGGAAGAGTAGGCAAGGAAGGAAAGATTAAAAAAAAAAGAAGAAAGTATACAAGAAACATGGACACAAAGACCGAAAGACAGAAGGAAGGAGTTTTATCTTCCACTTTTCATATACTTAATACCTTATCCAGACCTAGAACAAATTACAGACTTTTCCAGATTAGGTAGGAACCATTTGGGACTCAGTGGAAATCAGACCTGCAAATCAGTACATTTGTTAATGAATAGTAGAGAGTTCAAAAACAAAATAAACCACTAGGGCGAGACATGAGTTCTTAGGTCTCTGAAGCCAGTGGCGGAGACGCAGGTGATCAGGAGGCCGGCAGCGGAGCAGCCAGCGGCGGAGACGCAGGCGATCAGGAGGCTGGCAGCGGAGCAGCCAGCGGCGGAGACGCAGGCGATTTGGAGGCCGGCGACGGGGCCAGAGGAACCCATGAAGTGAGGTCCTTTGTGGTTTGCAATGAAGCCAAAACCATGAGACTTGGACCCAGGTGGGGCCTGCGGAGGCTTGGACCCAGGAGCGAGATCTGGAGGTCGGCCAAGCAGGGTGGATGACCTTCCAGGAACTGTGTCAGGCTCTGGCGTGTCTGGCCCTGAGACCAGCTGTGGTGTGTCTGGCTGTGTGTCACACCTGGAGACTGGTTGTGTGTCACACCTGGAGACTGGCTGTGTGTCACACCTGGAGACTGGCTGTGTGTCACACCTGGAGACTGGCTGTGTGTCACACCTGGAGACTGGCTGTGTGTCACACCTGGAGACTGGCTGTGTGTCACACCTGGAGACAGGCTGTGTGTCTGGCTGTGTGTCATGGTTCCGTGAGTACCCCCCAGAGAAAACTGAGAAGGTGCTCAGGACCTGGAAGTGGAAGGAGCCCGCCCATGGGCTCCTCCGGGATCAGGCGAGGAAGTGGAGGCAGCCCGCCCACAGGCTCCTCCGGGACACAATGAGGTTCTGAAGACCCGGCGGCGGCCAGCTGTGGCTCTGAAGACCCAGTGGCGGCCGGCTGTGGCTCTGAAGACCCTGAAGAGTCCGGCTGAGGCTCTGAAGACCCTGAAGAGGCCAGCTGAGGCTCTGAAGACCCTGAAGAGGCCAGCTGAGGCTCTGAAGACCCTGAAGAGGCTGGCTGAGGCTCTGAAGACCCTGAAGAGGCCGGCTGAGGCTCTGAAGACCCTGAAGTGGCCGGCTGTAGCCCTGTAGATCCGGCAGTGGCCGGCTGTGGCCCTGTAGACCCGGCGGCGGCCGGCTGAGGCTCTGTAGACCCGGCGGCGGCCGGCTGAGGCTCTGTAGACCCGGCGGCGGCCGGCTGAGGCTCTGTAGACCCGGCGGCGGCCGGCTGTGGCTCCGAAGACCCGGCGGCGGCCGGCTGAGGCTCTGAAGACCCTGAAGAGTCCGGCTGAGGCTCTGAAGACCCGGCGACAGCACTCATGGCCTCGAGAAGGGTTGCGCAGGGACCTCCAGCTGAGAGTGGTGCTGGAGCGTCAAGCCACCTCCTTCCCAGGAACTCCGCCTCCAGAATGAGGTGCACAGAGTCCAAATCCTCGGGGAAGATCCTCAGGTACTCAGCAAAGTCCAACACCCGCTGCCTCATGAGCTCCGACTGTGGCGTCTCCGGTCCGGAATGGACCCACGCCGGAGAAAACAGCTGCGAGGAAGCCGTGGCGGGAGGACCCTCCGTGGAAGCATAGGAGGCGTCCACCCAAAACCTCCCAGTGGCGGCTGCCCTCCGACGTCATTCCGGGCAGAAGGAAAACCCAGCCGGAAACCTTGCAGCAGCTGGCGGTGGTGAGGATGGCTCTGCTGGAGGCTCAGCGAGCGTGAGCTGAGGTGGAGCTGCTGTGGGCTTAACGAGCTCAGGCGCTGCTGCTGCTGCGGTGGAAGGCTTGCGGCGAGAGCGCCGTCGCTTGGAGGAGGCGTAGGCTGGGGAGGAGCGGTTCCGACCCGGCTCAAAAGCCATAGCAGCCCAGTCGGTCTCACAAAAACACTCCTCCATCTCTTCCAGCAACAGAGGCAAAGGTAAAATCTCCACCTCCTCCCCATACAAAGCGCGCAGCATCTCATCCTGCTGCTCAATCCATCCTTTTAACTCTGTAGCTCTGTCTGCTTGGTTCGTTTGGCTGGTTTCTGCTGTCACAATGGGGTTTTGGGGTGGACCGAAGCGCAGACAAGAGCTTGGAAGCAGCATCTTAAATAATCCTTATTTATTTTAAGGATCAAAAACGTAACAAAATCACTGCAGGTACAACACAGAACCAGAATCCAAAAACTTACCGAGCTGCGACACTGCAGGAACATGGCATGAACGAGGGTAGAAAGTGTGAGCAACGAGAAACCAGCAAAGAGCAATGAAACAAAACCAACTAATATACAGAGGGAGAACAAAGGCAGGTAATCAAAGGAACTAAGAACAGGTGAGACAAGGACGCAGGGAGGCAGAGGGAACAGGTGAACCTAATGAAACCAAAACATGAGGAAAGGGACTAAAGGCAATACCAAAACAAAGCTATAAACAAATAACCAAATGAAGCATGAGAGTAAAGAATAATCATGAACCGAGAAACTACAGGGAACATAAGAAACACCATAGCCTAAGAACGAACAAGGAACCCATAAAGCAAACCAGATTACAGAGTAACGAAACCTAACACCACACAGACTGAACTGACAGGAAGGGAAGCAGAGAACATGAGGACTAGGATGTAAACAAACAAAATGTAAACAATAAGTAAACACAAGCTAACCAGAGGGGCTGGAGAAATATGATAAACAGTAAACAAAACAAGTCCAAAATGTCACATCCTGACATGGACACAAGGAAGGGTGGAACAAAGGATGGAGAAAGGAAGAGTCGGCAAGGAAGGAAAGATAAAAAAAAAAGGAAGTTGAAAAACACGTTCATAATGTTATGCAGTATTATGCAAGTGTTGTAAAATGATATGTTTGATCATTCAATTTTAGCCAAACAACTAATGTCCTCTAAATACCAACCCAATATGGCGTTATATTCTAGAACAATAGTAAGCCCATACCACACACATATATTGAACAAACACACAACAATTTCTCATTGAAAATATAAGAATTTATTAACAAAATGAACCAACTCTGAGTTAAAATATTTCAGTCAACAAACTCTTCAACTAGGCTAGTAACATTTAACTAACACTAATAAGCAAAAATAAAAGAATAAAGAAAACAAAACAAAAATACAAGAAAGAAAACAAAAGAATAAACCATAACCAATAAAGTGATGCAACGGTATTACAGTTAATTTTGGATATGTATATTTAAGAACCAAGCTTTGTCTGGAGGAAATGAGGTCAAAATGAGTTTTAAATTGATAAAGAACAACAATTTGTCAGTGTTAATATAACCAGTTCACAATGCAAATCAGAAGAGGAAATAAAATATTATTTTATATAAACATTATTTAAAAGTATAATTTGCTGAATTAAAATTAATAACCCATTGGACAACTAATTTTCAGTCTTGTTAACTAGCCATCACAGGGAGTGATATGTCTTTGAATGGAGTTGACACTCACAAGATGGTGAACAAACTGAGTTAGTCAAACACCAAGCTTGATGACATCACATCTGGGTCTAAAAGTGGAGCTAACACAAAGGAAATAGCTTGTTTAGCAACCTTTAAGTTTCATCTACTTTTAAAACCATTCATACCAATATTAACAGATATATTAGCACCACTATTGAACAGTCACAGAACAAACCAAATGAGCTATGCTGTAAACAAAGCAGAATATTGGCTACTGTTAGCATAAGAAGTTAGCCGTTTTAGCTTTGACAGAACAAATTTAGTAGGTTAGTGAGGGAAGGAATGAAGAAAAAACACATAAAATGGGCTAGCTCAGGTTACTATCAGTGCTCAAGCTACTCTTAAAAAAAGGGATGAACCACCAGTAGCCTCAGCTCCAGATAGGCCGGTTCTGTTTAAGCATCAATCAAAGCAAAACACCATGAAATAAACAGTATTTAAATTGTTTTATTCTAACTTTGTTTTGCCCACAACCTTACGTAAACCGTTCTGAAGGACAGAAGGACAGGAGAACAAAAAAGAGATGAGCTACATGGCGGGCAATGAATGAAAAAGACCACTCTTGGTAGCAGCTTCACTGTTGCCAAGTCCTCAAATACGAAAGAAGCAATTGGCTGTCCTGATAGTCACTAGAAGTCATTAGATGACATTGTTGCCTGATTTGCATATTTGGTCATGTAATTGTAATCCAGGCTGTAGGAGAGTGGAATGTCAACGTTAGCAAGACAAAAGTGAGTAAAAAACACTCCAAATATGTTTAGAACCACAAAAATATATAATGTTGTATTTTGTATTCCGTTTTGTATTCCAGGGTGGGATCAGCAGGAAATTTGGGCATGCATGATTCATTTACAATGTAGACACGGAGTGGAGTGGGTCTCCTCTCTGCCTTGACTGGAAACGGAGTTTGCTGCTACTGTAAGACTGACCACCTATCAGTGCATGCTAAGTGGTAGGGGCTCACAGCAGCTGCTCACTGAGGATGTAACTGCAGAACGATGGTGCTTTCACATGTAGTTGCTAAAGTCTCCAATAACAGAAAAAGTTGCTAGATTTGTCACTAGTTGCTCTTTTGAAAAAAAGTTGCTAGATCGGTCTAAAACCTCCCAAAATATAGGGACAAAGTTACTAAGTTAGCAACAGTGAGCAGCTTGGGGTTGCTTCTGCATTCTGGACCAGCACACAGGAAGGCGTGTGGTGCTGGCGGTTCCTATGTTGTCTTCTATCAAGAAGAAGGAGGACGCTTCACTGGAAGTGATTAGAAAGACTGTCTCTTCTCAGGGAATCTCTGGCTCAGATTCTTTTTCTGCAGAGACTCAAAAGGAAAGCTTTTCTTAATTACCATGGTGATATGAACACTGGATGCACATACAGCATATTATAACTTGGCCTTTGGCTGGTTTATGATCAATGGGTATGCAAAACATCAGCTGGGCCTGCGAAATCATGACATTCATGCACATTGTCTCCCCTTTTCCTGTTCTGGATGAGCCATGGTTAAGAGAATGAGATGCTGCTGGGATCTGTGTTTTGTTTGTACATAACATATTCTTTATTTCTGATTAGGATGCATTTTATCTGTTACTATCTCTAATGCCAGTAAAAGCTAATTTCATTTAGTTTCATTCTTTTTAATATGGTTTATAGTTTAGGGCATTTAAAATCTTAGTTTCCTTATCTTAGCTCCTTCAATAACAATTCCCCTGGCTGCACACTGTACAAAATAAGCAAAAACACAGATTGGTTGTTACATAACAGTGTTACAAATCTCTTTCTGTTGATTAGGCTATAGTCTGTTTTTTTGCTAATAAAATGTTGACTACAGAATATTTTAAACTTATGCCCAATCCAGTCATGTGTCAAATTATAATTGTAATCATAAAGTACAATTACCACAGTGACACAGCACCAGTTTCATGGCTTTGCCTGTTGAGTATGTCCCCTGAGAGCACAAACACAACTGCTGCTGCATAACCACCTCCAAACAAAGCATCAGATGGAGTAACAGAGCCTGAGAAGCTGAAGACTGCGTCGGGATAATAATGGTGAGCAGGTGAAGTAGCCAAGGAGGTTGAAACATTTGGGAGAAAAGAGAGGGGGAAAATGTAGCAGCAAAACTATGGCACAAATTACCTTTACATATCATGAAGACCAACTCACTTTTTCTTAAAATATTTTTTTTCTTTCTGGCTTTTAACCCAGTTTGAGATGTTGGCTTTCGTAGTTTTACTCATGTTTTTTATGTATCTGGTTTCTATTAAACTTGTTGTATTGTGTTTAAGCTTTTTATTGTTTTCATTTTACGATATTTTTAATTTATTGTTGTTTTATTATTTAGTTAGGGTTTGTAAAGCACATTGCCCAACTCAGTTGTATTTCTAAAGTGCTATAGGAATAAAGCTGAGTTGAATTACTCTACCCACTCTACCTGCCTCTAGTTCTTTCACTGCATGAAGACCAAATATGTTTTAACCAGAAATGCACAAGACACAGACACACACCTACAGTTTATGTTAAGGTTAGACTTCTTGATAGTACACTGATTGTACACATTGTTCTAATGTTGTTTTCTAGCTGCTGATTCATTTGGAGGTCTAGTTAATATACAGCAAACAGCACTGTTCTAAGATATATAGATTAAGTATTGGCTATGTTGAAAAAATTGGATTTGGAAAAATATTTATTTTGCTTGTACTTGTTATGTGCTGCACGATGGTGCAGCACATAACAACGATGCAGTTGGTAGCACCATTGGCTTGCTGCAAGAAGGTCCTGGGTTCTATTCCCAGCCTGTGGTCTTTCTGCATGGAGATTGTATAGTCTTTCTGCAGCGTTCTCTCTGGGTACTTCGGCTTCCTCCCACAGTCCAAAAACATGACTGTTGGGTTAAATGGTCTCTCTAAATTGCCCTTATGCGTGAGTGTATGCGTACATGATTGCTTGTCCTGTGTGTCTCTGTGTGTGACAACCTGTACATGTTCTAATTCACCTCTCGACCAATGACTTCTCTGCAACCCTACACGTATAAGCAGGTACAGAAAATGGATTGATGGGTGACATTTTTCAAATAGTCTAAAATGTTTGTATGACCAAAAAAAAGTAAAAACAAACAAATCTGTAATAATTTTTCACACTATGGTATTTTGTACCCTTTCATGATATGTGCAGTTGACGCTTGACTTGACTCAAACAGACTCCAGTCATTAACTGCTTTTGCAGTGATGGTTCATTTGTTGTTGACACCATTCTTTTACTTATTCCTTTAATCAGTCCTTAACAACCCAGCAAAAGCTTCATTAATGTTGGAAGTATTTTTATCTAATCTTACTTGTATCCTCAAGAGACTGATGAGTAAAGCAGAAAACTGCGAAACCTACAAATCCCAAACACTTGCCCCTCTGTCTGGGATTTTTTTTTTCACGTGACAAATTCTAATTAAATTAAAGAAAAGAAACCATAACAACATCTGTTTTTTTCCTTCCGATTGTGGTATATATTTATGGAAACCTGTGTGTGTTTGTGTTAAAGCAGTACAAACTCAATTAAACTCACAAGCCAAATTGATCTTGGCAGGGTGGAGCCTTGTGAGCTTCTTTATGAAACTCAGTGCCTGTGTGTTAGAGAGCCCTTTCTTCCTCTTCCCACTCTCCTGGCACTATGAGCCAATAAGCTTCCACTTTAGTCTTCCAGGCTCATTAATATGCCATTGACTCTTGACACTTGGCAATTAATTAGCCTGGCTGGGTTTCTCTAGACAACATTAAAAGGACATTTTGAGCTTTTTACAAGGGACTTTAAAATGTACTGCTATTCAGTCCAAATGCGTTTTCATAGGACAGTTCCAGGACATGATCACTGACCGCCAAGACAAGCCCCACTTTAGGCCGCTTTGACATTTCTCAAATCACTTAATTGGGGCAACCTATTAATTACAACCATTGGGAAGCGGAGAGGAGACCCTTTTCCAAAGCAATTCTGTCACATGACAACAAGGTCCTCTTTAAACTGCCTCTGGAAGCTTATAAACCAGGTCACAAGGAAGCCATCCATGGAGCGTGGAGTGCAGGTACCGGTGGAGCCCTGAAGATCTGCAGCAGAGCCCTTGTGGCTCTAAAGACAGAGGCAGTTTGTCCTCGAACCCCTCAAGACCAGGAACGTCTGATCGACCTTCAGCGGAGGCTGAGGCTGAAGGTGATGATGATGTCTGAGCCAGGAGTGTAGACGATGAAGATGATGATGATGTCTGAGCCAGGAGTGTAGATGAAGAGGTTGATAAAGACTGTGCCAGGAGTGTAGAAGAAGATGACTGATCAGGAGGAGCTGAGGCATTGAGAAGGCCTCAAACAGAGACTAAAGCAGGTGCTGAAGCGGGTGCTGAAGCATCTAGCCAACCCACAGCGGAGGCAGGAGCTGAGGCGTCCTGAAAATCCTCGGCGGAGACTGAAGCAGGTGCTGGGCCGTCCAGCTGACCTCCAGTGGAGACAGGAGCTGAAGCGCCAAAAGAACCCTCAGTGGAGACTGAAGCCGTGTGTGGCTGACCTACAGTGGAGACTGAAGGTGGTGATGATGGAGGTGGCAGGTCAGGTACCAGCAGCGGTGGTGGATGCAGGCAGAGAAGGACTGGGTCTTAGCAGTCTGGAGACATGAGGCCAGCTGTGCTGCATTGCACTGGAACCCGGTTGCTGGCTTTACTGTGGTGTTCTGGAGATGGGGAGCAGCATGTTTAGCAGCTCCAAGTTGCACAGAGGGAGCAAGGTGAGCCACACCCTGCTTGCTACTGGAGGGCATTGAACAACCACCAGAGCGTGAAGCAGGAAGTGCAGCAGCTGACTGAATGGAATCACCAGGAGTCATGGCTGGAGTGGACGGGTCCTCCGAGATGACCGCAGATGCGGCAGCCGTGTGAATGGGGACTGGAGATCTGATTTCCGTCAGAGCTTTCTGACGCTCCCTCTCAATGATCTTGGGGGTTAAAGGATTGTGGGGGAAAAAACTACCCTATTCTTCCAGCCAGTCCTTCAGCCGATTTGCAATCTCCAATCTACGCCACAGTTAGCTGGGAGAAGTGTGGAGCTGTAGAAACAGCGCGGCAATTATTTCTCCTCTCTTGAACTTTCTCCTTAATTTTTCCGCTTGGTCCAGAAGGCTGGAGGGTGCTGCGGATGAGGAGAGCTGGGCGAGCGAGAAATGCAGGCGACGACGTCTTCAGCGAGAGTAAACAGTAAAGGCCGGCTGTATGGGCAGTACAGCAATAAATGCCGGCTGTTGGGCATGGTATAGATAATACAGTACTCACATGGGGGTTAGCTAATTTACAGCGGCGACACAGACTTTGTGAATAATTCTTGGAGGGGAGGTTTCAGCGGTCATCTTTGATGTTAGTTGAGGGTATAAAAACCTTTAAAACTGATGGTCAGATAGACCACTCTGTGAATACAGCCTAGCTTTGCTGATCTGAGTCTCTCCCTAAGGCCTTAGGTAATCTTTTTTCTTTATCATTATTTTTGTAATTAATTATGCAATGGAAAACTTTGGACTTATTTACCAAATTAAACTTGTGTTAATCTTAATTTCCTGCTCTTCATCTGTTCTTTCTCACCACATCCGGACTGGATGAGGTGGAGGTTGTGTTATTAGTGGTGAAATTATTTTACCTCAACAAGACCCATCGTCACCCAGAAAAGAGAAGAAATCAACATCAAAGTAATTTCATTCTTTTCATATTAAACCAGATAGGTGTATTTAGAGGTCTGGGCAGGATGAGGCATAGTTAAGGTGATTTAGAATCACCAGTAGTTAATCTAAGTTATTAAATGTTAAATGCAATACTGATTGTAGTGTTTTATGCTGAGTGGTGTTTTGATTTGCTGCACAAGTGCTGCTGAATCGTGTGTGTTGATGTTTTGTCCGGCTGATCCCAAATCTCATTCCATTTAACCCAAATTGCACATTTTGTCCATAAAACCGCTGGTTTGATCTTGATAGACCCTCAATGTGCATATACTTTTCTTCTATTATTATTATTAGGTAGTCATTTTTATCCCCTTTGTGTAGAATAGTACTTGTTAGTTAGGTGAAGGTTTTTGGACCAGAATAATGGTATATCAGAATTATTTGGCTTCAATAAATCTTCATATATATAATTAAGAGAAGCGTCTGTGTTTATTTCATGCAAGAGTGATTTATCTGTCAAAACAAGGTCCCCCACATTCGGTGAAGCGGTTGAATAAACAGTGACATTTTGTGGTTTTGGTTAATAATTTATCAATTATTAATGATGAATAGCTACTTGTAATTATTAAAGAGCTTTGAGCCCATAATCACAACACCAGAGGACATCTCTGATTTCTATTCATATGATTTTTGGTTAAGAAATTATTTTTTTTCAAATTATGATTTTAAATTATAATTCTTGATAAATATTAATTAATCAATAATCATAATTCTTACAAGACCTTTTAAGTGATATATATCCATCTCGAGTCTTCAAAACTTCAATTCCAGCATTATTTTGCCTCCTCTTCCACCATATCTTTATTTAAACCAGTTAAAGATGCCATATTTACTATAGGAGTTAAATCATGTTGCCTGTGTGTCACACCTGAAACCACCAAGTACTCCCTTTGTTCAAAAGCTTAGAGATTCTACTGGCTTTGATAAAAACAATCACATTTGATGCTGTGGGAATCAGAAGGATTTTTGGTCAACCAAGTCTGGTCAGCGAGTTTCCAACACCTCAAGTTAGTTAGTGTTCCCTTTTGAAAATGTCAGTTGCATTATCTTTGCATGATAACACAGCTAGAAGCATGGACTATGTCTTGCTTTAGTTTCTCATGTAACCTGTAGGTGATGTGGAACCCCTGCTGTCTAAAGCCTTTTTATAACCTTTACGTCTTTGTGTGATTGGACATGATGCAACGTGTTGATTATAACCTCTGCTTCCAGTGAAGTGAGCAAAGAGTCCTGCTGCTGTCCCAGTCTAACTGTCCATCCAGCAGAACTGGGGTGAAAATGAGCATCAGATTTCATTTACCAGCTCTATTTCATTTAGATGTCACCCTCACAGAGAAATAGAACATTTATTTCACCTCTTATAATTTTCTCTTACTATTATTCTCAACTCTATAGCTAAAAATATGTGCCAATTTCTCTCTCCTTAAAATGGAATATAGTTTTTCCACCTCAATTTATGAACATGCAGAGATTGGTTCACATAATAGGTTTGAGTTCCTAATTTGCCCCTTACCAGATGTAATCAACACCGTTAGTTGACGACACCATCACATACAGTATAAAATCTATGGTTAAAAGTATTAGGTCACTTGCCTTTACACACCTTTAATACCATTGGCCAGCGGAGCAGTGGCTCTCTATGGGCTGTAGAGATTGCGGAGAGGGAAGTAAGCCAAAGTGCTTGTGAAGCTCCAACAGCAGGGACTACGCACACTCCTCCCTTCTATCCACCTGGCAAATGTGCGTTACCTGGCCAACAAGATGGAATAACTTCTTCTCCTCACCTGTAAAAACTCATACCTCTGCAGATCTGCAGGTCTCTGCTTCACCGAAACCTGGCTGAGTGAGAACACACTTCTGATACCAGGGTTTCAGCTGTTCAGAGCGGACCACAACGCGGATTTATTGGGGAAAAAGCGAGGAGGTGGAATCTGTTTTCAGACTTTCTGACCACTCTCTGGTCCACCTCATCCCAACCTACAGGCAGAAATTAAAAGTTTCCAAACCTGTTGTTCAGGCTGTTAAAAAGTGGACTGATGAGTCAAAGCAGATGTTACAGGCCTGATTTGACTGCACAGATCGGACTGCTTTTGACATCATACATCAGTTTCTGTGATGACGTGTGTGCAGACCAAGACCTTCCACACATACAGTAACAATAAACCTTGGTTCACTTCTCATCTGAGACAGCTGCGCAGGGATAAGGAAGAGGCTCTCAGCAGTGGGGACCAGGCCCTGTATAAGCAGGCCAGGAACAAACTGACCCAGGAGATCAAAGCAGCAAAGAGAAGCTACAGCGAGAAGCTAAAGAAAAGCTTCTCACGTGAACATGCATCTGCGGTTTAGAGTGGTTTGAAAAACCTCACCTCCTACAGGAGCCATTCCCCCAACCCTGGACAGAATCGTCGGCAAATCAGTTGAATGGCTTCTACTGCAGGAATGAAAAGCAGCAGTTCACACCTCAACCAAACTCCTCCACATCACATTCAGACACAAATTCTTGCCATACACCAACCACCCCCCTACCTTCAGACCCCTGCCTACACTTAGAATCTCAAAGGAAGATGTAAATAGGATCTTTCAGCGCCTGAAAATAAAACTTCATGTCTCCCATCATGCCTGAGAGCCGGCGCTGACCAACTATCACCCATTTTCACAGAAATCTTCAACAAGTCACTGGAGCTGTGTGAGGTTCCCTCATGCATCAAATGCTCCACCATCATCCCAGTACCCAAGAAACTCACATAACAGGATTAAATGACTACAGGCCTGTTGCCCTGATGTCTGTGTCATGAAATCCTTTGAGTGACTGGTGTTATAGCACCTGAAGGACATCAACAGCCCCTTGCTGGACCCCCTGCAGTTTGCCTACGGGGCAAACAGGTCAGCAGATGATGCAGTCAACTTGGGACTACACTTCATCCTGCAACACCTTGACATCCCAGGGATGTACGCCAGGATCCTGTTTGTGGACTTCAGCTCAGCCTTCAACACTGTCAACCCAGACATCCTTCACCAGAAGCTCATCCAGCTCAAAGTCCCATCCTCCACCTGTCAGTGGATCACCAGCTTCCTGAAGTACCGGCAGCAGCAGGTGAGGCTGGGGGTCATCTTCTCCTGCACAAGAACCATCAGCACCGGCGCCTCCCAGGGATGTGTTCTCTCCCCACTCTTATTCTCCCTCTACACAAATGATTGCACCTCAGCGGACCTCTCTGTGAAACTCCTGAAGTTTGCAGATGACACCACTGGACTAATCCAGGACTGTGATGAGTCTGCATACAGACAGGAGGTGGATCAGCTGGTACACTGGTGTCTTCAGAACCACCTGGAACTTGATCCAATCAAGACTGTGGAGATGATGGTGGACTTTCGGAGAACACCACATACCCCACATGCCCCCCTTACCATCCTCAACAACAATGTGTCTGCTGTGGACCACGTCCGGTTCCTAGGAACCACCATTTCTCAAAAACCCGAGATGGTCCTCACACATAGACAATGTTCGGAAGAAGGGCCAGCAGAGACTGTACTTCCTGAGGCAACTCAAGAAGTACAACCTTCCACAGGAGCTGCTGGTCATCTTCTACACCGCCATCATTCAGTCTGTTCTGTCTTTTTCCATCTCAGTGTGGTTTGGCTCATCAACAAAACAGGATAGGTCCAGACGGCAACAAACAATTAGGTCTGTAGAGAGAATCAGCAGGGCTGACCTTCCCTTTATCCAGGACTTATACAGGTCTAGGGTCAGGAAAAGAGCTGCTAAAATTTCTGCAGACCCCATACACCCTGCACACAAACTGTTTAGGCTTTTACCTTTAGGTGGCGCTACAGAGCGCTGTCTGCTAAAACCAGCCACCACAAAGACAGTTTCTTCCCTTAGGCTGTTTCTCTGATGAACACTTGACAGTCAGAGTTTCAGAACAACACCATGCATACTTGGACTGATCTCACATTATATTCTATTGTAAAGTCAGTTATAGGTACATTTAAAAAGATATTCTTTTTTACTGAGAGTAATGTGTAACGGAGTCAGATTTCTTGTTTGTCTGTACAAACATGGCAATAAAGCTGATTCTGATCCCATTCTCACTGAAAAGGCTTTATATGATGTTGATCAATGCTACACAGCTATAAGTTCAACTCTCCTGGGAAGGCTGTGTGCAATAGAAGCATGTTTCTTGGAATTCTTGACCATTCTTCCAGAACCATATGTCAGGATCTGGGTTGTGTGTGTGTGTGTTTGTATTGTGCTTGCAACATTGCCTCAGGGTTTCAGATGGTGCTGGAGTTCTCAGGTGTGCTGGGGGACAGGTGCGACTTATTCTGCTGATTTCTTGGAGGAGTACTTTAGCAGGAGGCTGCCAGCACTTCAATGCCAGAGTGTTTGCATACTGTGGTAACAAGCTCAGCCAATGCTAAGTCTATGCTTTGTGTTTTGTTCTGGAATAACTTTGTTTATGTCCCTTCGCAGACTAAGAATCTGAACTTTGAATTTATGTCACTGGACAACTGACTTTGTGTCCAGGACTTATCTGGATGACCAAGATTATCTACGTTCTGAGGACTTCGTTTCCTAACTATTGTTCCCGTTTGGATTACTGACCAAGCTGGCAGTTTCCTGCTTCCTCCATCTCCAGGACGTAAGCCTAAGCGTACCCTGTCCACCCTCCAACGCAAGTATCAGCACAAACGAACTAACTCAATCACCTCCAAGCTCACCCAAGAAGCACCTAAGAAACCAACAGAACAAACTCTGCTACGACAACTTGGATCCCGAATCCCTCTACCCCTGGCGAGCTGACCGCACCCACTTAGTAAGCAGTTCACTTCTCTACCTGAAATTCTTGTAACTCGCTCAGTTACATTTGTTGCCTGTCTTCCCCTCTCCCCTTACAGTTGGAGTTTCGCCCGTTTTCGTTCCTGATTATTTTGTGGCACAATAAATATCATTTCACTCTTTCTATTTTCTCTGGAGTGTTCTCTGTATGTGGGTCAGAGCTATTACGAAAACAATGACACCATATTTGTGAGGTCAGACACTGATGTTGGACAAAAATGCTTTCCTCACAGTCAGTCTCCATTGTAATTTATCCCAAAGGTGATCAAGTTAAGGTCAGGGATCTGTGCAGAAGGCAATCAAGTTCTCAACTCATACATGTCTTTATGAACCTTACTTTTACACTGTGCATATTCATGCCGGACAACTAGGGGCCATCCCCAAACGGTTCACACAGTTGGGAACACAAAATTGTCCAAAATGTCTCGTTATGCTGAAGCATTAAGAGTTCCTTTCACTGGAACTAAGGGACTGGGCCTAACTCCTAAAAACAGCCCCACGCCATAATACCCCCCTCCACCGAGCTTTACACTTGACACAATGTAGTCAAGCAAGTGCTGTTCTCTGCTCAATTGCCAAACTCAGATTTGCCCATTGGTTTGCCAAACAAAGAAGCATCATTTGTCACTCTAGAGTGTACATCTCAATTTCTGTCCTCAGTGGAGAGGTGCCATGGAAGCCCATTCTATGAAGCTCTCCATCCAAAATTCTTGAGCTGGTCTGAAGACACCATGAACTTTGGAGGTATGTAGTTATTAACTTTGCAGAAAGTTGTTCACCTTTGTGCACTATACCCCTCAGAATCTACTAACCCACTCTTTGATTTTATGTGGCCTACCATTTGGTGGCTGAGTTGATATCATTATCATACCCCTCCACTTTGGTATAATACTACTATATGTTGACTGGGTTGACTGGAGGACTGGACTAATTGCACCTCATTCTACAAACATGTTTGTAGAAAGAAACCAATACCTTATATGCATTTCAAACAAAACAAAAAAACATGGCTCAACAACAAGCGAAAATAGGATAATTGCATGTCTATGTGCTTAATTTAATATACATGTAGCCATGGAATTGATTGGAACACCTTAATTCAAAAAATTTGATTGGGTGAGGGAATGTTTTTGGCAGTATAGTCCATATCTATATATAGTGTATTAGACATGGTCTTAACCTTAAGAGGTTGTATCTCCGGAGAAGGGAGATCAATTTGGTCAGACCTTATCCTGGTCTACTTTGTACATGAGGCTTCAGTCTGCTTGATTTTTTACTGTGCCTGGCAGGCAGGTTGTTCCAGGTATCTCTACTCTGACTCCTTTCTGAGATTAGTGTAGCAGGAGGTTGTTTCTTTTTTTCTCTTTGTAAATGGTGTAGCTGAAGCAATAAATGGTTCAAATCCTTCGTTTTTATTATTTTCTGGCTCTACACATTATCCTAAAGAGACAAATATTTTTCTATGTTCTTAATAATATACAGGGGTTGGACAATGAAACTGAAACACCTGGCTTTAGACCACAATAATTTATTAGTATGGTGTAGGGCCTCCTTTTGCGGCCAATACAGCGTCAATTCATCTTGGGAATGACATACAAGTCCTGCACAGTGGTCGGAGGGATTTTAAGCCATTCTTCTTGCAGGATATTGGCCAGGTCACTATGTGATACTGGTGGAGGAAAACGTTTCCTGACTCGCTCCTCCAAAACACCCCAAAGTGGCTCAATAATATTTAGATCTGGTGACTGTGCAGGCCATGGGAGATGTTCAACTTCACTTTCATGTTCATCAAACCAATCTTTCCCCAGTCTTGCTGTGTGTATTGGTGCATTGTCATCCTGATACATGGCACCGCCTTCAAGATACAATGTTTGAACCATTGGATGCACATGGTCCTCAAGAATGGTTCGGTAGTCCTTGGCAGTGGCGTGCCCATCTAGCACAAGTATTGGGCCAAGGGAATGCCATGATATGGCAGCCCAAACCATCACTGATCCACCCCCATGCTTCACTCTGGGCATGCAACAGTCTGGGTGGTACGCTTCTTTGGGGGTTCTCCACATCGTAACTCTCCCGGATGTGGGGAAAACAGTAAAGGTGGACTCATCAGAGAACAATACGTGTTTCACATTGTCCACAGCCCAAGATTTGCGCTCCTTGCACCATTGAAACCGACGTTTGGCATTGATATGAGTGTCCAAGGTTTGGCTATAGCAGCCCGGCCGTGTATATTGATCCTGTGGAGCTCCCGACGGACAGTTCTGGTGGAAACAGGAGAGTTGAGGTGCACATTTAATTCTGCTGTGATTTGGGCAGCCGTGGTTTTCTGTTTTTTGGATACAATCCGGGTTAGCACCTGAACATCCCTTTCAGACAGCTTCCTCTTGCGTCCACAGTTAATCCTGTTGGATGTGGTTCGTCCTTCTTGGTGGTATGCTGACATTACCCTGGATACCGTGGCTATTGATGCATCACAAAGACTTGCTGTCTTGGTCACAGATGCGCCAGCAAGACGTGCACCAACAATTTGTCCTCTTTTGAACTCTGGTATGTCACCCATAATGTTGTGTGCATTTCAATATTTTGAGCAAAACTGTGCTCTTATCCTGCTAATTGAACCTTCACACTTCACACTCTTACTGGTGCAATGTGCAATCAGTGAAGACTGGCTACCAGGCTGGTCCAATTTAGCCATGAAACCTCCCACACTAAAATGACAGGTGTTTCAGTTTCATGGTCCAACCCCTGTATATTTCCCTGTCAGAGTTGATTAATGATTGCACTAGTTCCTGGTTTTGTAATCCTCATGTGCATGCTTTCGTGGCTCAGTGTTTTAAAATATTTAGCAAGTGTGTATTGCCACGTCGAATACATGAAGTAAAATGTGTGGTGTGCAGCTTTTGTGTTGAACAGCAGCTGGCTTACAGCTAAATAGCTTGCTTACTGAACAGTGTTCTGAGTCAGAAGGACATGTGTCTCATGGTTGCTACATAATGTGCCATTTACACTGGTGATTACATTGTGTTGCGGCGAGCACTTTAACCCAATCAGGAGGCAGGGCCATATTTATCGATTGTCCTGTTACATGCAGGTAAGGTAGGTGTTCACACTTGTCCTGTTAACATAGACACACACAAGTTTGGCAAACATTTGTCACATGCATTTTTAAAGACAATCGTAATCTGTAAAAAAATTGTTCCCTTTAAATTTTGGATTAAATATGTGCTTCTATGAGGAATGGTAACCTTGGGTAAAATATCCCATTTTCAAGGCATTATGGCAATAACACAAAAAAATAACATGATCTAATTGTTTCTATTCAAAACAGAAAGGAAAACAATGATTTTTATCACTGCTAAATACTATTTAATGCAGTTATAATAATGCAATCTATAACCCTTATTTATAGTTGTTATGATTTTGATACATAGAAATTATAACTTTAATTGGAGTTCTGTCCTTTATAGAGTAACAGTAAAAAAAGTTGATTAGTTATTTAGGTAGAACAAGGGGTCACCACATGGTCTGTATTTTGTCAACTGTAGTTTTTATACAGGGTTATTATAGACTTAAGAAAGGCTCTCCTTTAGTTTCTACACCATGACTGTCAGGGGTTTTTTGTGACAGGAAATGTTTCCAAACAGGTAAATCTCTCTCTTTTGGGACCAAGGGAAAGATAAAAGCCTATTTTCAGTCAGCTGCCAGGCAGTGGGCAGCATCAAGTGGGGAATAGAACATGCAACACTGTGCTGAACACAGCAGGAGAAACTCTGGTGGGTCCAGCAATTTCTCTAGTAAACTGACTGTAAACCGTAGGAATAGTGTGATGGCAGATTAACATCCAAAACATTAACACTAGATTAAAAAACACATTACCCGTAGGCCCTGATCTTCAAAGATTCCAAATAGGGGTCCTAAATTGCGTGTATAAAAAACAAATAAATTGCACGTACAATAAGTCGGCATGTTGAGCGCAATTGTCAAAGATTGCACGTGCAATGGATAACAGGTGCAAAAGAGGATCAGACTGCCCTTTATCATTTACCGCTCACAATCAGAAGTCAGGATGAGTAAATAGAGGACTTATCCAAACAGGGCAGAAACTGTGAGTTTGATCATTTCAGGCAGGCGTACTGCAGTGTAGTTTACACACATGTTTCAGGTTTTCAAATTAATACTTGTGGCCTGAGAAAGAAATATTCTTACCTTGCCAATTAAAAACAATTTTTTTTTTCTCTTGCCCCCTCCCTAACCTTTTTTTTTTTTTAAATAAAACCAATTAGACCATGTAATCCACATTTGAAAATGTCAGAATCTTTGTTTTAAGAATATCTTTCATGAAACCATGGTATTTTTACTCAAGGCTATCATGCTGTCAGAATCTCATTCAGAGCCCGTGCCTTGTTAAGAGCCACATGCAGCAGATAGCACACATCCAAGCAATGTTTTCCAATCCACAAAGTCTTCAAGGTTAGAACGTTTGTCTGTTTCTTCTACGACACAGACTTAACAAAAACAGCATGTCACAGAAAAGCCTGTGAGCACTCGCAAATGTGCTGCTCCTCTGCTGGCAGAGGACACTGTATTTGTTGTTGAAATTGCACTTCAGATGTACTTTCTGTTTCTGAAATGACTAAGTGTTGCAAATTAAGATGTGGCAGAGAAGTTGCAGCTGAGCCTGTAGTGAGATAGGGAGCTCGCCATCAAACTGCTTCAACCTCAGATTAATGTACAGTTCATAAAATTAAGATAATTTCACTCTTAGTTGCTTTTGTATTTCTTCTAATTTCTCTGTCAGCACTAAATTTAAAACCAAATATGATCGGGATAGAATTATCATTTTATAATGTTTAGGTCGATTAAAAAATGCCCTTATCCTGTATCTGAGTGTGTCTCTGTTACACTGAAGCCTTGAACCCTCTGTTAAACAAGTGCCAGCATGGTCTTTAAATCTAACAAAATATTTGTTTGTAGGTTCTGAATCAGAGATGTTGAAGTATGTTGATATCGATTTTTTTTCTTTTACATGATAAGTCTTAAAAACTTACTCAGATTAGTTCTTTGGGTTAAGGCATCATTTGTAAAACTAATTGATGTCCTCCCAGCTTGTGATTGCTGTACATTGTTTATATATACAGCGTGTGCCTTTTACTGAATTTAATGAGCTTCGGTTTTTTCAGTGCAACATGCAAGGTGCGATGTGACTTTAAGGGATTCAAACTCTCATAAAGAGCTGGAAACATCTCTACTGAGTCAAACTACCCTTTACTCAGAATGTCTAACATCTAATGTCTTTAAAAACTAGACATAAAGTGACAATGTCATTAATCAATTCAAAATAACAAAAGTGCTTTATCAAATATATTCTTTCAGTTTGTTCTAAGTGTTTTATTGAACCCAATGTGGTTATCCCCATCATCCCCATTTCCAAAAAACTGCCATAGACAGCCTGAATGATTACAGACCCATCGCCCTGACGTCTGTAATCATGAAGCGCCTGGAGCGATCAGTCTCCCAACACAGCCTCCCCTCCTCCTTTGACCCCCACCAGTTTGCGTACAGGGCAAACCGGTCTACGGAGGAAACCATCACCCTTACACTCCACACAGCGCTGAGCCACCTGGAGTACAAGAAGAGCTATGTGAGGATGCTGTTTGTGGACTACAGCTCACCATCGTTCCAGACATCCTCACCACCAAACTACTGGAATTACAGATCCCCCTCCCCACCTGCAACTGGATTAAAACTTTCTGATGGGCTGTCCACAAGCCGTGAGACTCGGCCCCCACCACTCCTCCACAATCACACTCAGCACTGGTTCCCCTGAAGGCGGCGACTTAAGCCCTCTACTGTACGCATTTAAAACCTTCTTAAATGCCTTTTTTTTCCTACTGTGATGTATGGTAACCCAGCTCGAGCACCCTCAATTTTGTTGTACCCCCCAGTTCAATAACAATAAAGACTATTCTATTCTATTCTATTCTACTCTATTATTTGTACACTAATCAAATATCAATATTTCTGATGTGCTTGCCATAAACATCTGTGTAGACACAATTTCAATTCAATGTAATATAAAAGTACTCTATTAGTCCCAAAGGGAATTTAAATGTTGTTGTACCTATCCTATACACATATAGCTGTGCGCAGGAACTATCTCCTGTAGTGGTCTGTATTACAGTGGATTTAAAGAAGTCTCTTTCAGCTTGTTAAACTTTGGTGTACAAAAAGGCAACTGTGGCTCAATAGGAAGAATAGTCGTCTTCAAACATTGTGGGTTCATTTCCAGCTTCCTCCTGAGACATGTTGATGTACTCCTGGCAAGGCAATTAACCTCACCTTGCCTACGATTTGTGTATTGGTGTATGAATGTGCGTGCCTTTGTGAGTGCGAATGGGTGAATGTGGCTGTAGTGTAAAGCGGTTTGATTGGACAGTATGACTGGAAATGAGCTACTTACCATTTAACCTAAGACACCCTGTATGACAGTCTGATGAAGAGGATTCTTAGGATTTTATGAAGAATCCTTATTTGCACCATCATCTCCAGAGGCTCCAGAGTTGTCCACAGAAAAGAGACAGCCTTCTTTATAAGCTTGTTAAACTTTGGTGTACAAAGCCAAGCTGCATATAATGAAACAGCTGATGCCTGGTCACGCACAGAAAAGACACTCCTGTGCTTAAGGTTTTGACCAGCACCACCTGCATCGGAATTCAGTAGGACATAGGTAACGAGTAATTACATTTATCCATTAATACTGCAAAATGTATATACACCTCCTTATCTGAGTTAAAACCCAAAGCAGTAATGGAAGTATCGAAAGGCATCTGCCAGCCACCGACCAGTACATCTATCCATCTGTAAGCCTGATTAGTCTTTGGAGGGGCTGGTACCAGCAGGAGGTGAGGTACGCCCTGGGGAGGTTGCCATTCCATCACGGAGCAACACAGAGAGAAATAGGATAAACGACCATGTATGCACACATTTAGACCTAAGAATATTTTTCAGTGTCCAATCTAAGCTGTAGTGCATGTTTTAGACTATGGGAGGAAGTCACAGTACCCAGAGAAAACCCAAGCATACACATGGAGGACATACAAACTCCATGCAGAACGGTCTTTAGGCCAGGATTTCAAGACAACAGTGCAAATCAAAGTGCTGCCTTTACAACAATTGGTTACTATACTGCCCGTGTCCTCACTAAAACTGTGAAAGTAAAACACATCACCCCAGTTCCAAAGTTCTTACATTGGCTCACTCTATCTCTGTTAGTGTATAAATCACTGAATGGCTTTGCACCAAAATTTATTAAGTATTTGTTGTTGTTATACCAACCTTCCAGGTCATTCAGGTCTTCTGGTTCAAGTCTACTCTGCAACCCCAGAATCAGAACCAAACACTCAGAGACAGCATTTAGTTCTTATCCTCCACAATCTGGAATCTTCCAGAAAAACTGCAAAAATGCTGAATCCCCGAGTTCTTTTAAATCAAGGTCAAAAATCCATTTGTTTACGGTGGCCTTTGGCTGCTCAATTTAAACTATTGAAACTACTGAAACATCATTAATTTCAGGCTGCGGTCCAACTTTTCTTTCATTTCCTTTATGATACTACTGCAATGTACTATACTTTATTGTGTTATTTTTTATCATGTAAAGCACTTTGAATTGTCTTGTTGATGTAATGTGCTATACAAATAAAATTCCCTTGTCTTGCCTATGAAGACTGGATGTGAGAAGAGACAAGAGGCGCAAATATATATATTTTACAAATTGACTTTAAAAACAGCTATTAGTAGAGATGCACAAAGAAATTGATGATTGGAATTGGGCAACTTTCATCTTTATAGGCTTTGACTAGTGACTATACTGGTCAAAGTCAGTATAGTCAAAATTCAAAGGTCTAATCTTATTCTGATTCTGACCCAAAGATAGCTGTTTTGGTATTAGTGACATGAAGTTTAAACGAAAATTCAACATGGAAGACTCACCATCACCTCCAGCTTCGTCTAATTACTCCTCCATGCGGCTCTGCTCCACCAATCAGCGTGAAGTCTGCAGCTCTTCCCGGCCAATCATCCTTCAAGGCTCCACTTTAAAAGATCTTCATCCATGGAACCCCCATTCTGCAGCTGAACTTTGATAGTTAGGTTTTCATTATTTCTTAGCCATAGGCAGGCGCTTTCATGTATGCCTTTGCCAGCATTCCTATTTAGATGGTTAGGTTTCTCTATCTCCGCCATCTCCATGTGCTTTCATCATGCCTTAGCAGGCATTTCCATTTAGATAGTAAGGCTTTCACGATCTCCGCCATTGGCAGGCGCATTCATTCATGCCTTTACAGGCATATCTATTTAGATAGTTAGGCTTTCTCTATCTTCGCACTCTGCAGGCACTTTTATTCGCGCCTTAACAGGCATCTCAATCTAGTTGGTTAGGCTTTTTCTATCTCCGCCATCTCCAGGCGCTTTCATTCATGCCTTGACAGGCATCTCAATCTAGATGGTCAGGCTTCTCTATCTCCGCCATCTCCAGGCGCTTTCAGTCATGCCTTGACAGGCATGTCATTTAGATGGTTAGGCTTTTCTATCTCCGCCATCTTCAGGCACTTTCAATCATGCCATGGCAGGCATTCCCATTTAGATAGTAAATGTCATGATCTCCACCATTGGCAAACGCTTTCAATCATGCCTTTACAAGCATTTCTACTTAGTAGGTAGGCATTCCTATCTAGATAATTAAGCTCTTACCTCCATTGGCAGGCTCGTTCCATCATACCTTGGCAGGCATCTCAGTTAGTTATCATGCTGTCTGCCTGTCAGACAACTCCCTCTATGCCTTGTCAGGCAACCTTTATATGGTTTAACTATCTAATTTTAACCTTTCGTCCTAGGACTGAACAACTCATTCTGCTCGTAATTTCAAGTGTTCATAACTCCCTCTCTAATCTCAGCTTCAGCTCGGCCTCGACTTTTTGGGGGAAGACATACCTAATCCTAGTACTAAAATGCCCTTACTAGCTCTCGTCATCCTCAGAATATACGTCTAAAATGCATTTTATTAATAGACCTGCTAATCATAATCTCGTTGTTTCCCTCCTTTATGAGTTTTCCAGGTTGAAATGGAATTTTAATGAAAATTCAGTGTGGAAGACTCAGCTTCATCACCTCCGCTCTGCCTGATGACTCCGCCATAGCGCTCCAATCAGAGACTGGTCCGCTCTTCTCCTCATCCAATCAACTCCCAAGACATTATATTTAAAGTCCTTCAACTCGGAAATCACTGCTTCCCTATCAATTTCTTAGTTCCATCTAGAAATTTAGCCTTCTCAGACCTCAAGTTCTATCCTGATCATTTCAAACTCAACCCTAACATACCAAAGGGAAAGGCCCATGTTTCATCTCTATTGCACGTTCTGCCCATCTCAAGCATGCTTGAATCCACTCTTAAAACATTGCAAACTTAGCTCGCCCAGCATCCCCTTCTTTCTCACTCTAGAAGGGGATGCCTCCTCGTTCTTTAAGTTTTGAGGCATCTTTAGACTAGTACAACCCGCCTCCTAGTCAGGTCTCAGATCACCTACTTGAACTGGATCTGCCTATACAGCAGCAACCCAAGCATTTATACAGCTTCCCTTCATCAACTCGGCCGTTGGCCTTCTTAAGCCACAGTCGCCAGACTTCCACTTTGTGATAGCGGTTCAACGATCTCCCAGCTCTTAGGTATGAGCTTCCTGCACTAACTGGCGGTGGTTGGCCTTTCAGATTTGTCTCTTCCTTCTAATCAGTTTGCTGATTTAACCTTTTTAATCCTTCTAGATCCTCATCCCCCGACATCTTTAAATCTAACCCTAAGATGTTCATTCAAACACATGTCCTTCTCAGCATTCACGTCTTCCACTGGTGTCCGAGCGCCAAAGATATAAATATTCACTAATAAACTTTTCTAATTGCATCCCTGTCTTCTCTTTGTGAGTCTTTCCAGGTTGAAATGAAGTTTAAATGAAAATTCAACATGGAAGACTCACCATCACCTCCAGCTTCGTCTAATTACTCCTCCATGCGACTCTGCTCTACCATTCAGCGTGAAGTCTGCATCTCTTCCCGGCCAATCATCCTTCAAGGCTCTGCTTTAAAAGATCTTCATCCATGGAACCCTCCGTTCTGCAGCTGAACTTTGACCCTCCACCACCCCATCTCCACCATTTGGCTTCCAAACTCTTTCCAAATCTCCTCAGGCCTCCACTCCACCACCATGATCGGATCCCAGGGGGGATGACATCTTTAAATCTAACCCTAAGATGTTCATTCAAGCGCATGTCATTCTCAGCATTCACGTCTTCCACTGGGGTCCGAGCGCCAAAAATATAAATATTCACTAATAAACCTTTCTAAATGCATCCCTGTCTTCTCTTTGTGAGTCTTTCCAGGTTGAAATGTATTTTCTCTGAGAAGTCAAAAACTATGGGGACAAATCCATAATTCCTTCAGGCTGAGGGAGAGCAACAGTTTAACCAGATAAAAGGATGGCTGAACAGACTGAAGCAAAGCTTTATCCTTTTGAGCTTTCAACCTCTGTCTTTCAAGGAACATGCTGGATGTGCACATAACAGACTGCGGTTTTAGTAATGCTCATAGACGATAAAGGATTCCATTGATAGTTTAAATGTCAATAAATGAATTTGTCCTAAAATAAGAGTAAAACCCTGTTTCACAGCAACTGTTCCCTTACACACAGCGTGAGGTGAACTCTGATCTTAATATAAATAATTAATTAGAGCTCATGGAATATATAAAAAAATGTCATCCCAAAATGTTTCAGCACCCTGCAAACAGAAGCCTGGCTGTAGTCCAGGTAGCTTCTCTTACTTATCGACTTCATTGGACCAATATCAATTTATTAAGGTCTTTAAAAGGTTACTTTCTTTGTCTATGATCTTATGGGAATATTATTATAGAGAAAAGACAAATAACAAATGCAGGATTTGACAGAATCCAAATATAGTATCCAATAAAAAGAAAAAAACATGAAAACACATGTTAATGAGCCATATGGGCAAACAAGGTGGTTGGATATGTACTGAATAACGCAAGGCAGCCTCATTGATTGCTGCTGTGCAATCAAACCAACACAGCTGTACAACTGATGGCCAGGTATAATAACTGGACAGATGGTAAGACAGGTGGACAAACAGAGTCATGGTTTGGATGGACGACAGATGAACAGATGGGCAGACAGAGAGACAGATTGGACATTAATATCACACATACAGAACGGGAGAGAAGAGGAAATTGAGACTTAAAAGGAAACCAATAGATAGATAGACATAGAAAATCAAGGTGATATTGTTCAGCTTTGACGGTTCAACAACAGGCTATGTAGGAGATGCCAAGAGGGAACATCTAGAATCACTAGGATATTTTTTCAAGTTTGCCTCTAAGTCAAATGCATGAAAAACTGAAAGAACAATATGAAGCAACAGAAATGGGTGAAGAGGTCCACTAATAGCTTCCTTGTTGTCTTATTGTTTGGCTGAGCAAAATCAAAGGAGTAGACACCAGTATAAGAACTAGAGAAACTTCTTATTACTATTCTCATTAACAATCAGTCATAAATAATGAGCTGTAACAGAGTTATTACACCACTAACGGACCCCACCCAGCAAACATGATGGAGAACTGCTTGCTGCTTCAGAGAGGACTTACGCCTTTAATAGCAGAGCATGACAGCACCTGTAAATTACAGTGTTCATAATTAACTACCCTGCTCCTCATCTTCAACTGGATTTTTTAGCAGCATTTTTAGTTATGTTTTGACCCGTTATGGTTCAGTTTCTGACTGTAGGTGTGGATGTAGCTGTTATAGCCTCCACAGTGATTTCAGTTGGGAACAAAAGACAAAACCAAAAAAAAACGTTGATGACTGGCATAGGGTGTTTTGTTTTGAAGTTGGCATGTTTTACTCATGGTTGTGAGGGTTTATCCAGGTACTCTGGCACCTTATAGTCCAAACACCTGCATGTTACATTAACTGGTGACCACTGCCCTCAGGTTGGCATGGTTGTATGTTTCCCTGTAATTCCTCCAATCAAGACTCTGTCTTTCTGATTGCAACTCTTGGTAACTCATGGCTCCCCTAACCCTGACAAGAAAGTGGATACAGAAAACAGATAAATGATAAGAAAGGCTCTACAATAACTTTTTATGTTTTCCTTACATCTCTAAAGGATTTGATTCACCTGATTTTTGTACTGACAGGTTATGATTCTGTTGCATCATTTAAAATGCACGAAGGTATCCACTTTAAGGAAATAATGGATGACCTAAAAATTATCACTTCTGTGTATTCTAAAAGGGAAAATGCTTCTTATTCATGAGATACGTTGCCTTACAAAAGCAAAAGCATACCCCTGGAACTTTTTTGAATTTTGTCATGTTACTCAAAACAAGCTTAATTGTTATTTAGGTGACGGAGCAATACAAAGTAGCACATAATTTTACAGTGAACAGAAACTTATTCATCGTTTTCAGTTTTTTCTTGTGTATACAAGTCTGAACAGTGTAGCAGGCATTTGTATTAAGCCCTAGATTACATATTTCCCCCAACAACAATACTTTAAATGTCTTCATTCTGCAAAAAGCTCTTTCCATAGATGACCAGATGCTATATCTATATTAGGATACCATGAAATCAATTGATTGGCGAAGTGCAGCCTGATGGGAGTGTCGTGGTGTGTCATGATCATGGACATCTGGCTGTGACAGCTCCGGAAGCCTTCAAAACAACTTAAATGAAACAAAATAAGCTAGAAAGAGGAGAGGAATACATATTCTTTGCCCTTCAAACAGGAAGCCTAGATATACACAGATACTTTTGTCCAGCATCTTCACTTGAGGAGGCAGTTCTTCTTCCCCTGAGAAGAATGACTCTAACTAATCTTGTCACACATAGCAGCAGAAAATGACCTTTGTCTTCTCAAACATTGACTCACTTAATTTGTCTTTCAGTAATGCCCATTTGTCTGTTTGTATTAATTACTTTGTGGCCACTCACTTGATGCTTTTGCTGCATGAGAGGTACTTGCATCACTATTTTCTTAATTTTTTTAAGCGTCCATCGATTTATTCTGCCCAACTTTAACTGTCTAATAGTAGGTGTAATAGTAAGTCTTCACCTCGGAGGTAAAATGCATACTTGGGACTTTTAAATGGGTGTACAAGGCCTAACGTACAAGAACCACTTGCCTTTTTCATAAAAGTGCATTGCTGAACCATTTAGTCACCTTCTGTCTCTGTAAGAGTTTGTTCTGGATGGACTCACATGTAGGAATGCAGGTAACTTAAACAAGGTCCAGAATGACAGCATGCCAAAAACTAAGAAACAGGCAGGACACTGGAGGATGTGACAATGGGCTGAGAAATCTTAAAACTATAATGGTGCATTTTATTTTTCTTAGAAATCAACACTTGAAACTTGGAGTGTAATTATGTCACAGTTGCAAGTTGAATAACCAGTCACTTTTGCTAATTGATGCTGTCAGTGAACAGGCTAACTACTATTAGCAATGCAAGCTAATAAATATTTGTTTCTCCGCTATTGTACGTAGACACAGAGCAAAAATTAATGTGATCAGTTCAGCAATATAAAAACTACAAAAAAAAAAACAGGTTGTACTTCTAAAACTTTTTTTATACCTGTGGCAACCATATTGGACTGAGGTCAGGGTAACTAATGAACCTCTGAATTTCAACTTCAGGGGAAGTTTCTGTTGATTTTTCTGACTTCTAAGTCTTGCAGACAAGTACTGGTAAGTGTACATGTATGGACAGACAATACTAACTTGGACATTTAGCAAAACTGATTTTTGTTCCACTTTCACCACTTGATCACACAAAAACGTTTCTGGTAAGGAAAACATTTTTTTTTTACTTTTGCCTACGTGCATTTATACTGAGATTAAATAACACACAGGTGGACCCAATTTACTGTTTAAGTGTCTTCTGTTATTTGTTGAGCTAGGTTATGTTTATCAGAGTAAAGGGGACTGAATACAAATGCGCAGATTTCTGATTTTTATTTTTGTCCCTGCCTCTCACAGATGACAGATGAGATAGGCGCCACATGACAAGGATAGGCAGGTTTAGACAGTTGATGCCCATAAACAAAGATTGAATAAACTTACCTTTCCTAGGCATACTGACCATTGAAAGTGTTTCTCAAATAGAGCAATTATCACTAACATGCAAACATTCATACAACGATTTGCAGAGTGGTAGGCAACATGGAGTCAAGAGCTTTCCATAAGCACGCATGAGCATGTGCCAGAGGAAGAAGCTGGAATGTAATAAACAACTTTCTAAATTCTAGACAACTGCTCTTTCCATTGATACACAGCAGACTGTGAAAATGCCACTGTGTTCAAAGTGAAACTGAAAAATCAAAGCTGCTGTTGTAGGCCAGTTATAAACGTGACATGCCAGTTTCAAAAGTGGCATATGCCACTTCAAAAGACATGTATCATTTTATCATTTTTTATTTTTTGGTCATTTTTAAAAATAATTTTTATCAAATGCCCGACATAGGCGTTAAATGTATTCTGGATTTATTGACTAAATATTTTATGCAGTTATGAAAATGAATGTTTCTGTATTTGGTTGTAACATAGTTCGTGTGTCTGTGTCTGAGAAAACAGTAAACATTCATATCACCAAATCTTTGCCGTAGTTGTGTTTTTTTTGACATTGTGACTGAGTGCTCTGAAAGCGGCAGCCTTACAGTAAGCAGTTGATAGCGGATGATCTGTTAAACATTAGCCTAGCCGCATCTAGTCTGACTCGAATGCAGAGGTCTGCTTCTTCTTCGATTGCAAACTACAGATGCCTACTGCCACCTATTGTACATGTGCATGTGGCCTAATCAGCGAAACTATAATTTTCATACATTTCACTTTGAAATGGAGCTGCAGTTTTTGGGACACGTTGAGAGCATTCGTGTCATTAATCAAAATACCCTGTGCCATCTGAGTGAGTTAAAAGGCCCTGATGTAGAGCGAACAGAGGAGGGTCAAAGACACTAATGTTCCTGTGATAAAGCACACCGATGACATGTTAATTTTAATGCATGAAAATAAAAACATTCACAGCACTCCTAGCTTGACGAAAGATGCTTCTTGCTACCACCTCTTCCATTTACTGCTGCTAAATATTTCATGTACCTTTCCAGACCTGTCTGTCAATTCTGCATATGAGTCTGGGCTGTTGTCGCCTGGTCCATCCATCTCTCTCTTTTGTCTCTGCTTCTTTTCTCTGAATTCAGCAAGAATATTTTGAACACCCTGGAGAGAAAGTAGCTGAAACTAGCATTTGAATTCTTGTGATGTAGATGTTACCAGTGGAGTCATAAAAGTCATTCACAGACAGACTGCATCTAGAATTTAAAATGCTCTCTAGAACTGCGTCTTGCACAAAATTCCTTTTTTAATTACTTATGATCTACATATGTGTATATCAGGGGGCTGGCTACTATGTCTACTTTGTGTGACATATCTATGACATGTTAGTTTCATAAAACAATAGTCAGTAAGAAAGTGAGCAAACAAGTTACCATTCAAACTGAAGTACACTCAAGTTCTTCAGTTTTGCCGCCACTAGACAATCGAACCATAATTGTAACCATTAAACCGGTTCTAAATACCTTGTAATCCAGTTGTAAATGTTTAGAGTTAGACACCTTTTATTTTGTCATGTGAAAGCTGTTACCTAAATGGAACCTAACGAAAGGTGAAACAAACTAAAGTTTCCGATCCTACCATGAAGTACTGAAAACTTGCTATGTAGGCCTAAACGTGCAGAAATGAAGCAGATTTTGTAGAACACAAGTCTTGCATATGTTTGAAGTATGTGTGTTGATTGCGGTGCGCTCCCGGTATGACTGGTGCACCGGAATCAGGGTTGTGGAATTCAAAGACTAACTGACTGTAAGGGAATGAAATTACCACTTACTGGTATAAGTACCACTAAGTGGTCAAATAATTATTTGCTGAATTAAGTAAAGCAGGCCGTGCAGTAAGTCTCGCTTTCGGTTTAAAACATACCGCATTCTATGTTGAGTGAATCTTGTGGCAGCCTGGCTTAAAAATCAAATTGTGTATGCTACAGGGTTAAACATGTAGTAAGGTAATACTGGAGCATTATGTACCTTAAGCAGCAAATCTTTCCAACCCATTAAAAACCAAGGCAGACATTATTTATCATGACAAGGGTATGTACACTAAAATATGATGTTGACATAAAGAATTCTTGTTGAAAGGTTATCGGAATTTAACAAATAGGCTCACCAAGCCTGACTTTCAACGTCTTTATAATGCAAAATAAAGTCCTATTTTCAGCATGTTTTCCTAAGCTTAATATGCACAATGACTGCCTGACCTGAAACAACTATAATTTTTTTTTTTTTCCATAAACATCTATTCTTTGGAAAGGTGTATCAGAGTATCCAAACCAAAAAAGGAAACTTGTATATGTCCAAAACACTGTGAGCTTTGAGAAAATTACATGATATGAAGCCTAAATCCTAATTGCGTGATTAACTGTAGTAGTCCCTGCGGCCCACGGCCTAATGCATCCCCGGGGGGGTAATAGGCCACCCTACATTTGCCGGCCACGTGGCCGAAACACCCACACAAACAATACCACACCTGGGAAGGGGGGCTGAGACACTAGGAGAGCTACTAGTTTTCTCCTTGAGTTGCTGGAAAGCCATTTGCTTCTTCATAGAAGCTGACATTAGGTCTGGAAATTTTCATTCCTGTCTTACCGCAGCAATGCCTGTGCCAGCTTTAACACCAGCACCTTGGCCTGGAACTGGTATAGCCTTATTGTCCTTCGCCCACTTGTATCCTGGGTGCAGTCTCATTCTATTGTCTGAACCACAAGGCAAACAGCTGGTGAACCAAGCCAACACCTAGCCATGCCGTTTGCTATCTGGCCTTCCAAGTTAGCCTAGCTGTGGGTTGCTTGCAAGCTAGGTGCTACTGGGGAATGACCCACATACACATATCCATATCCACATATTTTGCTTTTCATATTCACAAAATATTTTACCATTCAACCAAAAATTTCTGGTATGGACTGACGTGATTATTTCTTGCTAAAGTGATATTTCTGGTATTGATGTTCATCATGGTTCCTCACATTCTCATTTGATCCAAAGCTTTGATTATTCTTCATTTTCCAGTTGTCCAATACTCATCAATTAATTAACCTTCCATTTTACTATTATTACTATTATTTAAGGTTAATTGGTAACTCTAAATTGCCCTTAGGTGTGTGAATGAGTGTGTGCATGGTTGTTTGTGTGTTGCCCTGCGATGGACTGGCGACCTGTCCAGGGTGTACCCTGCCTCTCACCCATAGACTGCTGGAGATAGGCACCAGCTCCCCCGCGACCCACTATGGAATAAGCGGTAGAAAATGACTGACTGACTGATTGACTGACTATTATTTACTATTTATTATTTTTCCTCTGTTCAGTAGTTCAGTGAGTGTTACCAGTTGTTGGTGGAGAACGTCCTGATTTTGTTTATAAATTTTGGTTATAAATCATTTATTATGATGTTTAATTTTTTATAAATATTCATAATCAAATAATCATAATCATAATTGCACAACCTACTCAGTAATTATCGTTTCTTTATACTTTTTCAATTGACTTGATGTTGCTAGGTTTATTGCTATGATGAAAGTTCTCCAACCGCAATCTCTGTATTTAGAATCATATTCTTGCTTCTAGAATTCTATTAAGTCCTGGCTTTAGTATTCTTATTTACAGATTTTCTTTTTTTTTTTAGGTCTTGTTCTAATTCTAATTCAGTTCCTTCCCCCCCCCCCCCCCCCCCCCCCCCCCCCCCCCCGATTTGATGAATAAGAATTTACTTAGGCAATTATGACAACTTTTGCTGCCTCCCAGAGGACGAGAAGAGATAGGCTGATCATTTGATCATTTATTTATTAAAAAATTTTCCTTTCTCTCTCTAAATACCTGGTAAAATCTTTGACTAAGCAATGATGTGTTAAACCTCCAAACTTTTACATGTGGTGTTTTTTCCATCACAGTAACTGTTGCGTGGTCACTTAAGAAAAATAGCATGGATTTGTACCTTACGTACCTCCATCATAACAGAGTTGCTGATTAGAAAGAAGTCTATATGGTAGTAAGAGTGGTAGACAGGAAAAAAAATAGGTAAATTCCTCATCTGATGGGTGACATGAGCGCCAGGCATTACACAGACCAAAATCTTTCATACACTGCTTTAGTGCATTAACCCACTCCAAGCTACAAAGTGCAGATGATCTGCTGAGCCTGGCTAAAATCTCCACCCACCACCAGGGTGGTTTTTAAACACAGAAGATCGGCCATAATGCGCCGTTCACGCTTATGCATTTCAACCCTTTTATTAGTGGTATTTTAAAGGTATGTGTTTGATTCTGGTAACCAGCTATAAGCTTCTTTGTTAGCTTCAATCTGTAACAGCTAAGAACACGTTTTCGCCCACTTTATGAGTCAGCTGAAGATCAATTACCCAGAAAGGTTGTTAGTTCCCAATCTAGGGAATAATATTTCCCTAAATATTATTTTACTAAACGTGATAACCAATTAAACACTATTGAGACCCATTTATTCAAAAGGTTTGGTTGTTATTCAAAACAATATTTCCATAAATATTATTTTCATTAATAAAGGCAGCTGATCAGAATCAGAATCAGAATCAGAATCAGCTTTATTGCCAAGTTCGTGCGTACAAACAAGGAATTTGACTCCGGTAAACTTTGCTCTTTTGTTCTGTTTTTGCATTACAGAATATACAAATTTACAATGTACAATATACACATATCTAATAGAAAAGGTGCATTTGCAACATCTGTATGCTGTTGTTCTGTACTCTATTGAATGTTCATCAGAGAAACAGCCTGGGGGAAGAAACTGTCTTTGTGGCGGCTGGTTTTAGTAAACAGTGCTCTGTAGCGGCGGCCTGAAGGTAAAACTCTAAACAGTTTATGTGCAGGGTGTGTGGGGTCTGCAGAGATTTTGGCAGCTCTTTTCTTGACCCTAGACCTGTATAAGTCCTGGATGGAGGGAAGGTCAGCTCTGATTATTCTCTCTGCAGTCCTGATTATTCGTTGCAGTCTGGACCTGTCCTGTTTTGTGGATGAGCCAAACCACACTGAGATGGATGAAGACAGGACAGACTGAATGATGGAAGTGTAGAAGATGACCAGCAGCTCCTGTGGAAGGTTGAACTTCTTGAGTTGCCTCAGGAAGTACAGTCTCTGCTGGGCCTTCTTTCGAACAGTGTCTATGTGCGAAGACCATCTCAGGTCCTCAGAGATGATGGTTCCTAAGAACCAGAAGTGGTCCACGGCCGATACAGTGTTGTTGAGGATGGTGAGGGGGGTGTATGGGGGTGGTGTTCTCCGAAAGTCCACCACCATTTCCACAGTCTTGAGTGGGTTCAGTTCAAGGTAGTTCTGACCGCACCAGTGTACCAGCCGATCCACCTGCTGTCTGTATGCAGACTCATCACCATCCTGGATCAGTCCAATGACAGTGGTGTCATCTGCAAACTTAAGGAGTTTCACGGACGAGTCCGATGAGGTGCAGTCATTTGTGTACAGAGAGAAGAGGAGTGGGGATAGAACACACCCCTGGGGGGCACCAGTACTTATTGATCTGGATCGGGAGAAGATGCTCCCCAGTCTCACCTGCTGCTGTCGGTCTGTCAGGAAGCTGTTGATCCACTGACAGGTGGAGGCTGGGACGTTGAGCTGTGTGAGCTTCTGGTGGAGGATGTCTGGTATGATAGTGTTGAAGGCCATGCTGAAGTCTACAAACAGGATCCTGGCGTACGTCCCTGGGTGGTCGAGGTGTTGCAGGATGAAGTGTAGACCTAAGTTAAGAGCATCATCTGCTGACCTGTTTGCTCGGTAAGCAAATTGCAAGGGGTCCAGCAGGGGGCCTGTGATGTCTTTCAGGTGCTTCAACACCAGCCGCTCAAAGGATTTCATGACCACAGACGTCAGGGCTACAGGCCTGTAGTCATTTAATCCTACAATGGTGGGTTTCTTGGGAACCGGGATGATGGTGGATCGTTTGAGGCAGGAGGAGACCTCACATTTCTCCAGTGACTTGTTGAAGATCCTTGTGAAGATTGGAGCAAGTTGATGTGCGCAGGCTTTCAGACATGATGGGGAGACGTTATCAGGTCCTCCAGCTTTCTTTGTTTTCATGCGCTGAAAGAGTCTGTTTACCTCTTCCTCGGAGATCTTTACTGCAGGCAGAGGATCTGATGGTGGGGGGTTGGTTGCTTTATGGGAGGAATTTGTTCCTGAATGGGATGTAGAGGGGATGATCTGAGGTGTGAATGGCTTCTTGTCATGTCTGCAGTAGAAGCCATTCAGACGGTTGGCCAGGAGACGACTCTGTTCAAGATGGGTGGAGGGGCTCTTGTAGGCAGTCAGGATTCTCAGACCAGTCCATACAGCCGAAGTGTCACCAGCAGAAAGGCTGTTCTTAAGCTTCTCACTATAGCTTCTCTTAGCTGCTTTGATCTCTTTTGTTAGTCTGTTCCTGGCCTGCCTGTACCGCGCCCAATCTCCACTGCTGTGAGCTTCTTCCTTTTACCTGGGCAGATTCCTGAGATGTGGAGTAAACCATGGCTTATTGTTCCAAAAGGTGTAGAAGGTCTTGGTTTGCACACACATGTCCTCACAGAAACTGATGTATGATGTCACCACATCAGTTAGTTGGTTTAGGTCAGTGGCTGAGGTTTCAAAAACAGTCCAGTCTGTGCATTCAAAGCAGGCCTGTAGCATCTGCTTTGATTCCTCAGTCCACTTCTTAACAGTGTGAACCTTGGGTTTGGAAGCTCTTAGTCTCTGTCTGTAGGTTGGGATGAGGTGGATTAGATAATGATCCGAAAAACCCAGAGCAGCCCTGGTAACAGCATGATATGAGTTCTTTAAAGCTGTGTAACAATGGTCCAGTGTGTTTTTGTCTCTGGTGGGACACTTAATATGCTGTCTGTATTTGGGGAGTTCATTTGAGAGGTTTGCGCTGTTAAAATCTCCCAGTATTATGACGAAAGAGTCCGTGTATTTTTTCTCCAGGTCTGTAATCAGCTCAGCAAGATGTTTTTCCGCGGCAGAAGTGCAGCCATGCGGTGGGAAATATGAGCCGATTATTATAAACGAGGAAAACTCTCTCGGTGAATAAAACGGCTTATAGATTATGGAAAATGACTCCAGATCCGGGCTACATGTTTTTCCCAGCACTTTTACGTCTCTGCACCAACTTTCATTTATATAAAAGCAGATTCCGCCTCCTCGCTTCTTCCCCGATAGCTTCGCGCTGCGATCCGCTCTGAGCAGCTGGAAGTCCGGCATCAGCAGTGCGCGGTCCGGGATGTTTTCACTCAGCCATGTCTCGGTGAAGCAGAGAACCGCTGATCCGCGGAGGTCCGTGTTTTTACCGGTGAGAAGAAGCAGCTCGTCCATCTTGTTGTTGAGAGAGCAGACATTTGCCAGGTGGATTGAAGGCAGTGGTGTGCGTAGTCCTCTTTTGCAGAGCTTTACCAGCGCGCCAGCACGCTTTCCCCTCTGCCGTTTTTGGCGCAGAATCCCATATAGAGCTGCAGCTCCTCTTGCCAGAAGCTCAGTGAACCTCGAATCAATGAAAGATGGTGAAAAAAAAACAAGAAAGGACTCTGATGTTGAGAAGTTCCTCTCTACTGAATGAGACCACAGGATTGTGGCCCGACACCACAGAACTGTGGCTCGAAAAACATAAAAACACACAAAATACAAAAATAAAGAGAGAGCGAAGCTCCGAGACTGCCATCGTCGGCGCCATCTTGAAAATGGCACTGTTGAAAATTAATCACCCAGAAGGTTGGTGTTTTTCAGCAAATCATTCTTTAAAATGTTATTTTATTAAAATAATATTTTATTTGATCTTGCATTGTTAATGGTTGTTTGAAGATATACAAATTATTGCCTAAATTAGTTCCAAGACTAACTTAACTTCACTTCCAGATTCTTAAACATAAATAACATTGCATGATAATGTTGCATCACTCTTTCAGTCATGGTTTTCAACCATCTTTGATCAACTTGTTTATATTGTACATAGCCTATTAGTCTTCCTTATTCTTTCATTCTGCTTGGTAGTTTAGTTGGATTGTTTTAGCATAGTAAAGAGTTTGTTGATTGAAATATGCTTGACTTTGAGTTGACTTATTTTTGTTAATAAATTCTTGTATTTAAGAAATTGTGTCAATTAATTCTGTGTGTGCAGAGTTTTGCTGTTCTGTAATGTTAGAGCTTGTCAGAGCTCCTAATACCACCACCTTATTGGCCTTCTCTTCTTTGTAGAAATGTTATTCAGCCACATCGGTGTTGGGCTCATCCAGTTTGGGGGGATAGACCGGCTGGGCTGCGCAGTTCGACATGCGCAGCTCAACAGACTTCGCAGCTCTGATGTCAAACTAAACTTTCATTGCCATTTCCAGCGTGTCTCATGAAACATGCAGGCGAGTTACTTCTTTCCTCGACATGGCCATTCCCGGAAGAGCTTGAAAGCCTGATACAAGAAAGTCATAAGATTCATATACCAGTCAAAGACCCCGCCAACACTACGGTGCAGATGAAAATCCACAGAGGTTTTATTTCCATGGAGACTCCTTGTTGTTTCAGTTGACTGCAACGGTTCCTCATATTTTCCCTGTTTTGGATGGATGAGAGAGAAGTTTATCGTTTTTGAGTTGATCACCGACGCCTATCACTCTGATTCCCCCCCTCATCTTTTTTCTTCAGACCTACGACCCATCCTCAAACCGGTGGAGAGAAGAAATTTAGAGCATTTAGAGGTCTGGGCAGGATGAGGCATATTCACAGTGATTTAGAATCACCAGTAGTTAATCCAAGGTATCAACCTGTTGCATGTAATACTGATTGAAATGATTTATGCTGAGCGGTTTTGATTTGCTGTGCAAGTGCTGCTGAATCACGGAGCGTGGATGTGATCAGCAAGCTGCGTGTTTTGTCCAGCTGCTCCTAAATCAGCCAGGAGTTAGAAGTTGGACTTTTAAAGTTTTCTATTCAAAGCAGCTGCAGTTTTGGCCTCGTGGCCTGACCACTCCTTTGTCCCAGTTTCATTACTGGAGTTTTATGACCCTTTATTCGAGATCTGGGGCTATCAGCTGTTAGTGGCTAAGGGCGCAGACAACCGTTTATCTGTCAAAATAAAGTCAAAGTTCCCCTACCTTCAGTGAAGCGGTTGATTAAACAGTGACATTTAGCGTGGTTTTGGTTCATAATTATCAATTATTAATGATAATTAACTAATTGATAATTATTAAGGACTTTTAGCCCATAATCGCAACACCAGAGGACATCTCTGAATTCCTTTTCTGAATTATGATTTTTAATTATAATTTTTAATAAATATTAATTAAACAATAATCATAATCCTTACATCGGTGAGTAATGGAGCATGAATAACTCAATCGCATCAATCAATATACTACACTTTGACTTTGACTGGGCTCAAAAACGTTTATTTTGTTTTAGTCTTTTGGATTTATTCAGTTTGTCTTTTTGTTAGGTGTTCTAAAACATTTAGCTTTGACAAAAAAGCAAAAAGAGAACAAATCTGCAAAGAGGCAAATACTACACTTTATCATGCAGGGTAAATGAACCTAAAAAATAAACAACTGCTGAACAAAGTCATTGTTTTTATATCATGGAGCTAATATACAGTAAAAAGGAATGCCCGGGTGATCAAGTGTCACTCTGACAACTACCAATTAAATCATTATTCCATCATGATTATCCCTCAATCATGAATATGAGTTAAATGTAACAGAAATGTTGAAGGTCAGCATTCACATTTGGTAAGTTTCTGCTTCAATGATCAGCTCCCCAGGAACAGCTGGATGTTCATCTGTAGGAACTGTCATTTTCCAGATCAAAACCAGCATTTCAGCAATCAGACCCAGTTGGAGGTTTTCTTCTTTTATTGACTATTCACATTTTACTTGAAGGTTTCACAGTGTTTAAACATGTAAATATCCAAACAATGTTAATCAGTCAGTCAGTCATTTTCTACTGCTTCTTCCATAGTGGGTCGCGGGGGTGCTGGTGCCTATCTCCAGCAGTCTATGGCCGGGAGGCAGGGTACACCCTGGACAGGTCACCAGTCCATCGCAGGGCAACACACAAACAACCATGCACACTCTCATTCATACCTATAGGCAATGTAGAGTGACCAATTTACCCAACAGTCATGTTTTTGGACTGTGGGAGGAAGCCGGAGTACCCGGTGAGAACCCACGCATGCACGGGGAGAAAATACAAACTCCATGCAGAAAGACCCCCGATGTCAAGTGCGATGCAACGGAGGACCCCGGAATGCAGGCGAGCAGGCGGCATGATGGTAAATGAAATTATTGAATTAACAAAAACTTACTACAGAGGGTGATGGCAAAACCAGACATGGGCAGGCTGGCAAAACAGGCTTTGCATGATCAAAAAGGACAGACATGAACAGAGACGGTGATCCAAAACAGAACAGATGTGTATATATAGAACAAGAACCAGGTAAAACGAAGAGACTGAATGCTAGGTACAGGTGAACCGAATTAAGTTAATTGACAGACAGGAGAGAACACAACGTGACTGGAGCAAAACAAAAATTCAAGGATACATAATAATAGAAACATAACTAGAAAAACATGAAACTAAAGCATAACCAAATCCAAAAACCCAACTTGACAAAACATGAACTAGAAGACAAAAACTAAAGCATGACCAGGAAAATAATAGAAGTATGATTCAATACCTATCAAGAATAATAAAACTCCCACAAATCATGACACCCGAACGGGAGTCAAACCCACAACCTTCTTGCTGCTAGGCAACAGTGCTACCTACTGCACCACCATGCAGCCCTTTTTTAATCAAAAGAAGTTAATATTTGGTTTTTTGTTAATTGATTATGCAGCTGGAAAATTCCATCATAATTTATTGTAGGAACAAATGTTTTCCAACATTTCATATGTCTTTGTTTTTCTATCTTTATGTTGTTTTTTTGATGTATTTTGAAGAGTTTACTTGGTAATAACGTTTGACTTTTTCTAGAGAATTACTGGAAGATGAATTTGTTATAGGCTGTGTTGCAAAGTAAAATTCTACCCTCACATGCGTGCTACAGGACAAAACATTCCTCCATCAGTTTTCTATCTCTGTACAGGTCCTTCTCAAAATATTAGCATATTGTGATAAAGTTAATTATTTTCCATAATGTCATGATGAAAATTTAACATTCATATATTTTAGATTCATTGCACGCTAACTGAAATATTTCAGGTCTTTTATCGTCTTCGATTTCTAAGATTGAACATTGGAAGTGGAAAACCCAAAAATACTTCTAATTAACCCTGAAGCCCTTCTAGAGGTCTGATGTTTGGGTACAATAATAATGAAGCCAACTGAATTCTTTGTTTGTCATTTAATGTTTTCTTCCACAACAAGGAGAGAACATTAACCGCCCCACCCCAATCATTTTCATTCTTTAATAGTTATTAGCCTCTAATTAAATTGACTGAGGAGTGCCTAGGGCACATTCATGCATGGTTCTCTCTCATCAGTTTGACACACTGCCATAATTGCATAATCTCAGAATCTTGCAGGCTATATTAAGATAGGTGGTAATAATGCAAACAACTTGAAGCTGCAGATGTAATGCATGATAAGACACACACACATGCCCGGGCACACACACATAGGTTGCACCCAAACGAGGCTGGATTCACGCGTAATGCCAATTACTTGGATGGTGTTGGGCTGTGGAGCTAAAGCAGCAGTCAGTCATCCCTTCCTCCAACTGCAGCTGACACGCCACGTGGAATGAAGAGGGAATGAGGGCGAACAACATAAACACCTCCTTAGGTTGAGGCTCACTCTAGACTGTGAATGTAGAAATACATAAATTTACATTTTCTGCATGGATAAAGGGCATCTTATATGAGGATGGCAGCTTATCAGAGTTCCGACAAAGTGGAAGGATTAGTATTATTACATGTCCTCAGAGAATCTGGGCTTCTACAGCCTCTTTTAATGTGCTTTTTTATATGCTTCCACAACATAAGTAAAAATAATTGCAGCCATTTCAGCAAATTAACCACCAAACCTTTTTAAAATAAATCGTTTCAAAAAAGAACCAGAAAACATCTAAATATTTAAAGTATGAAACATAAGACACAGTTGGACTGTCCATTGTTTTTCAAAGACAATAAATTTTACAATACACTTTTCTGAAAGAAGACAAGCCTTTTGAGTCAACCTCATTAAAAAAGAAAATATCCATATATGTGTGTGTGATGACCCCATGTTAAGGCTTATTATTCTCTATGGATGTTAACAGAAAACAGATGTTCTTAGATATTTTTTCAGCACTAGTAGTCTTTATTTTTAGTTTTTGACAGTAGGCAGACAGGAAAGAGGGATAGAGAGAGGGGGAGACATTCGGCAAATGTCGCCAGGTCAGGGACTCGAACCCAGGACGGCCACTTCCAGGACTGTAGCCTCTGTATATGGTCACGCGCTTAACACCTACACCATCATCGTCATGCCGAAAACATGTTCTTTTACTGAGTTTTATTTTTATAAAAAAGAGACCTTTTGCCATAACGAACACCATGTTCAAACATAAGGGTGTCCATCAGTGGACTTGGCACCAGGACACCCTAGGCAGAAGGTCGATGATCGACTTTGTTGTCGTATCATCAGACCTTCGGCCGCATGTTTTGGACACTCGGGTGAAGAGAGGGGCTGAGCTGTCCACTGATCATCACCTGGTGGTGAGTTGGATCCGCTGGAGGAGGAGAAAGCCGGACAGACATGGCAGGCCCAAGCGCATAGTGAGGGTCTGCTGGGAACGCCTGGCAGAACCCTCGGCCAGGGATGTATTCAACTCCCAACTCCGGGAGAGCTTTGACCAGATCCCGGGGGATGTTGGAGACATAGAGTCCGAGTGGACCATGTTCTCCACATCTATTATCGATGCTGCTGCCCGTAGCTGTGGCCGTAAGGTCTACGGTGCCTGTCGCGGCGGCAATCCCAGAACCCGGTGGTGGACACCGGCAGTAAGGGATGCTTTTAAGCTGAAGAAGGAGTCCTATATGCTTTGGTTGGCTTGTGGGACCCCTGAGGCGGCTGACGGGTACCGTGAGGCCAAGCATGCTGCGGCCCGGGCTGTGGCAGAGGCAAAAACTCGGACCTGGGAGGAGTTCGGTGAGGCCATGGAGAAGGACTACCGGTTGGCCTCGAAGCGATTCTGGCAAACCGTCCGTCGCCTCAGGAGGGGGAAGCAGTGCTTCGCCAACACTGTTTATAGTGGGGGCGGGGGACTGCTGACCTCGACTGAGGACATTATCAGGCGGTGGAAGGAGTACATCAAGGATCTCCTCAATCCTGCCATCACGCATTCCGTGGTGGAAACAGAGGCTGGGGACTCGGGGTTGGACTCTTTCATCACCCAGGCTGAAGTCACCGAGGTGGTTAAAAAGCTCCGCGGTGGCAAGGCTTTGGGAGTGGATGAGATCTGCCCTGAGTACCTCAAGTCTCTGGATGTTGTAGGGCTGTCATGGTTGACACGTCTCTTCAACATTGCGTGGCTGTCGGGGACAGTGGCTCTGGACTGGCAGACTGGGGTGGTGGTCCCCCTTCATAAGAAGGGGGACCGGAGGGTGTGTTCCAACTACAGGGGGATCACACTCCTCAGCCTCCCTGGTAAGGCCCATGCCAGGGTATTGGAGAGGAGAATCCGACCGATAGTCGAACCTCGGCTTCAGGAGGAGCAGTGTGGTTTTCGTCCCGGCCGTGGAACACTGGACCAGCTCTATACCCTCTACAGGGTGCTTGAGGGTTCATGGGAGTTTGCCCAACCGGTTCACATGTGTTTTGTGGACCTGGAGAAGGCATTCGACTGTGTCCCTCGTGATGCCCTGTGGGGGGTGCTCCAGGAGTATGGAATCGGGGGCACTTTACTAGGGGCCATCCGGTCCCTGTACGAGCGGAGCAGGAGTTTGGTCCGCATTGCCGGCAATAAGTCGGACCTGTTCCCAGTGCATGTTGGACTCCAGCAGGGCTGCCCTTTGTCACTGGTCCTGTTCATAACTTTTATGGACAGGATTTCTAGACGCAGCCAAGGGCCGGAGGGGGTCGGGTTTGGGGACCAGTGGATTTCGTCTCTTCTTTTTGCAGATGACGTGGTCCTGCTGGCCCCCTCTAGCCAAGACCTACAGCATGCGCTGTGGCGGTTCGCAGCCGAGTGTGAAGCGGCTGGGATGAGGATCAGCTCCTCCAAGTCCGAGGCCATGGTACTCGACCAGAAAAGGGTGGCTTGTCCTCTTCAGGTTGGAGGGGAGTTCCTGCCGTGCCATGCCGATATATACACCACTATTCCGTTCATTCTCTGTGGAAACATCCCATTCATGTCCTTCCTTTTGGTCCTGCTAAGTCTGTCCAAACCTGTTTTGCCAAACCTGTCCATGTTTCATGCCTGCTTGTAAGTTTTCCTTTTCAGTTATTTTATTAAATCATTTTCTACTTACCACGCTACGCTGCTTCCTGCCTGTCTGCATTCTGGGGTCCACTCCAAGACCATATTGTGACATTCATTGTATGGACAAAACATGGCTTCAAATGTAATTCCTCCTTAATTAGAAAAGGCACCACACCATGTTAGAACAAGGCTCGATTTTGTCTCTGGCTTGTTATATAGCCAATCAAACTTGTCAAGTAGCAGGCGCATCTAGTATTTTCTTTTTTTTTTTTTTTTTACCTCTGACCAGCTGCTATCCGCAGAGCTCTGTCATGGAAAATATAATTGTTTTTCTTTATTGGAGGGAGGTTAGTCACTGGCCTTTTAATGCTGAAAAAGACAAAAAGGCCTGCCGCCTTCTTCAGAGTCAATATTTACTGCAATTACACTGAAGCAAGAGGAGATGACAAACTGGAGAGCAGTAGAGGGGCTAATGGTCCAATATAATACTCATCTTCCACTCCAAAAACAAACAACTGCAAATAAACAGGGTTAATAAAATAAAATACAACTTTTACCATGTGCACACAAAAGCATGGATGCAAACAGTTACCCCTGACAGCAGCACCTTTGGTTCAGTGTCCTGACCGGAGAGCAGAACAGGAGGTAAAGAGTGACAGTCCCCAGGCCTTTACTGCCAAGCTGTGTTTGGGTCACCTGGGTCTGACACCTTGTCTGTTTAAATGACTGACTGAAAAGAGTCCAACTGCCCGACAATGCCTTTACCCCACTCCCAGCCATATGTCACAATCTCTATTTTCCCCTATAGCAAAGCCCTTTCAATTCCAGTTGTCTGTGAATTTTAGTCTGCATTCAGATTCCACTAAAAAAGGTTGGCTGCCTTCAGAAAGTGCTGTCCTCATTTCTTTCTATCATTCTGGCCTCAATTGGAAGCCCTTTCAATTGTTTATTTATATAATTTCCAGAGTTGTTGAATAAATCTTTGGAATGAGGAGATACATGTGATACAACATGTGTCTGCACTGTTCCAAAACTCATCTTAGAATCATGAATTCAGAGAAATAATAAAAGCATCCTAAATAAAACAGGACATGACAGGAGTGTGAAGCAAAATAACAGTTTCTTCAAAAATCTGCCTGATGTCACCTCTACACATTCCAAACAAAATTTGGCTATTAAAGGCAGATTTTCAACCTGACTCTAAAGAAATGCAACATTCTTTAGAGTCAATTTTCGTTTCATAACATTATGACCATATGCCCGGTGGTGTGTTGGTCCCCCTTTTCTTGCCAAAACAGCCCAGACATGCTAAGGCATACACTCCACCAGATACCACAGCTCACCTTCAGGGGTCTGGTGGAGGCATACATTCCACCAGACCCCTGAAGGTGAGCTGTGGTATCTGGGAAAAAGATGTTAACAGCAACTCCTTTAACCCACTAACAACCATCATCGCTGAATTGTGACTTAACAACATGATATTTAAAACAAGCTTAAGTCCGGCTGTAAGTTGTAACGTTAAGCTTCCATGTGGTCAGATGCAGACGCAAGACCGGATTGAAATCTGAGGAGCTTTCAAAGGAACATCCCAGTGGACGTTAAAAATTCTGCCAAAAAATCACTGCACTACCATGAATAGATAAAATATGCAATAGCTTAACTCCTCAGGCAATAAGACTCCTAAACTATCTTACATGTATACAGAGCTATTGACAGACACAACACTGGATTCAGTGCTGCAAAGTAAGATATAAATGCTACCATAAGAACAATTTGAAGCTTAGTTTATGTTTTAAAGCATTTACAAAGAGACTACCACCCTCTATATTGATCAGACTTCAGGCAATACTTTGTTAAGGTTCTAAGTCAATGAGTTATATGGGTGTAATGAGATCTATCAAGAGATCTTACAATGTCATATTGCCACAATGTTCCTCATGAAAGTGACATTTGCTGTTAGAATGTGACTTTAGCTGCTGAAGTATAAGTCTGTAAGCTATTATTACCTCAGATATGAGAATATGTGCTTTAAGCTTGGTACTCTGTTTCTGTCTGAAACTCTTATATTAATATAAGAAAGGACACCTATCTTGGGTAGCCCTGTTGTCTGAATGGAGTAGAAATATACCTTTTGTTAATAAAGCACAATATGACTTTAATATATGACTTCTCAAAACATTGTGGTACTTTGTACCCAGATTTGGATAGAGTAGCCAACAATTGTCCTCAAATAAGAGTAGCAGTAGTTTAATATATATTTAATATATTTCTTTATTCTTAAAAGTAAAAATAATCCAAATAATCCATACTTTTATAAGTAACAGTATAAAAATATTTGCTAAACAGGCCACTCAAGTACAGAGTAGATGATCATTACTTCTGGTCTAATATTTAGAAAATGATTTAATCAGATAAACAAAACAAAAAAATATTACCTTTATGCAAATCTAGTATTTCAAAGATTAAAATTAAAAAAATATTTGATAATATATACAGTATATTCACTTGACCTCCAAATGGTACAGCATGCTCAGTAGATAGAAAATAACATTAGAACAATAAAGCTTTAGTACAATGAAGAAGTCTCACTTTAACACAACCTGTCTGGTTGTCTGGTGCATTTTAGGTCAAAACATGCCTGATCCTCATTCAGTCAAGTAACTCAGGGTGGGTAGAGTAGCCAGTACTCAAATAAGAGTAGTGTCATTTCAAAATAATATTACTCTAGTAAAAGTAAAAGGTATGGTTAGGACCAGGCGATATGGAAAAAAATCCTTTCACAATAATATTTCTCATATCAGTCGATATCGATATATATCATGATATAAAACACATCGCTATTTTTGTCCATCTTTAACATTCTCTGATAATATGAAGTGAGATTTCAAGATATCAGGTTATTTTTGATTTGAAGATTTTGTTTTCAAAGTTGAGCGTGTCATAAAACATTATTCAACTGATAAATAAATTCAGAATCAGCTTTCTTGCCAAGTTTATGCACACAAACGAGGAATTTGACTCCGATACCGGATTTATTTATTTTTTGTCAGTATAAATGGAAATAAAAAATATCTTGGAAATATACATACATACAAGAATGCCTTTACAGGGAAGATAATGTGATATCAGTCCAAGTATGTATGGTGTTGTTCTCAGACTCTGTCAAGGGTTCATCGGTGTTCAAATAGCCTAGGGGAAGAAACCATCACTGTGGCAACTGGTTTTAGCAAACACTTCGATTTTTTTATCATGAGGCATGAGTAAGCCAACTCTGGTCGGTTTATTCCGCTGTACAGGCGCTGTTTTCGGGGACAGGAGAGGTGAGGGGGGAGCATTCGCTCTTGTCTGGGATTGTAAAGCTTTACATTCTGCTTGCTCCAGGGGAACTTATTTTTTTCTCTTTTTTCAGTGATGTCTTACCTGTAACCTGAATTAAGAGACTACAGCTGCACAAACATTAGCGCGTCTGGCTGCTACTCTGCTGTCTCGTCAATGAAACTTTGCATGGCACTATTCCAGCCCCATGATTGGTCCAGCGCGGAGTAACTCCTATTCATCTTCTCTGTATATTGAAGGTCTATATCGACCCTTTGTCATATGTCTATCGGAGAAAAATTATATCAAGATATTTATTGCTATTGTTTTAGTGCCCAGCTCTAGGTATGGTGCAGTAAAACTACTCTTGGAAGTACTTTTTGACAAACCAAAAAACATTTTGTCCATTTTGCTACTTTGATCATCTGTAGTTCAAATACTAAAGTACTACATTGAACAGAGTTACCTTAAAAGGCAGCTCTAGATTTGCAAAATGTTTTTTTTTTTTCTAAAAACATTAGAAGGTTGTTTCCTTAATGCTTTCTTGGACCACCTTCAAATAAGACAAAATGAAAACTCAATATACAGACAGGTCTAACCTACACTGGATTATTGATCACAAATTACAGATTCTTTCAAATTGATCTGTAATATGTTAACTATTACTATTTGTTACTCTATTTGTGAAAACAAAAACTGTAACAAAAAAAAAATCTTCTTTCAGTTAATTGCTTTATCTCGTGAGCTGGATGTAATTATCACCCCTTGTCATTCATAACGTCTACTGTCAAAAATCCAGAAAAGGGAAAAGCATAATGCTGAATCCAAGTGTCTTGTTGGGATTGTGCAAACAAAAAGGTGAAATCATCATGGTTCCCAAAATGTTTTACTGTATGTTGCGATCTCTCTAAAGATTTGTTTTTCCACTCAATGGTGTGGTGCTTAGCCAGATAACCTTACAGCTGAAAGGTCCTGGGTTCCAATTTCAGGCAGGGCTTTTCTGAGTGGAGTTTCCAGGTTCTCTCTGAGTGTTTTCTTGGTAATGCCTCCTATCATTGTAAGTCAGATGAATTGGTGAATCTAAATTGCCCTGAGATGTAATTTGTATGTGACTGCATGGGTGTTTTTCCATTTTTCTTGACCCCTTTACTGCTGCGATAGTCTCCGACTCCCAAAACCCTGAAATCAATTAAGAGTGTAAACAAACTGGATGATGAGGTTGCCAATTCTTGCCAAGAAAACAGCATCAGCCACCGGTTTCAGATTCTTCTGTTGACTTTTTTCTGTTGTGAGTTTGCTTGTTGTCCCCCAGCTCAGCCGTCTCGTGTTGGGGTTTACCCCAGTGGATGAGAGGGTCGTATCCCTGCGCCTTCGGGTTGGGGATAGGTCTCTGACTGTCGTCTCGGCCTACGGGCCGAGCGGTGGTGCGGAGTACCCGACCTTCTTGGTGTCCCTGTCGGGGGTGCTGGATAGTGCCCCTCCCGGGGACTCCATTATTCTGCTGAGGGACTTCAACGCCCATGTGGGAAATAACAGTGAGACCTGGAGAGGCGTGATCGGGAGGAATGGCCTCCCCGATCTGAATCCGAGTCGTGTTTTGTTATTGGACTTCTGTGCTAGTCACGGATTGTCCATAATGAACACCATGTTCAAACATAAGGGTGTCCATCAGTGCACTTGGCACCAGGACACCCTAGGCAGGAGGTCGATGATCAACTTTGTTTTCGTATCATCAGACCTTCGGCCGCATGTTTTGGAAACTCGGGTGAAGAGAGGGTCTGAGCTGTCCACTGATCACCACCTGGTGGTGAGTTGGATCCGCTGGAGGAGGAGAAAGCGGAAGACGACAAGTATGAGTATGAGGAGCTTCCTGTGGCTATAGCTGAACTCTTTGCTCATATGCTTGTTTAACATTAGGCTTGCTTTCAGACTCTTTTTTTCTGCTGGACTAAGACACGAGAGGATACCCTTTGAAGATACACTCTCCATCTGTGCCTCCCTTCAAACGACCAAAGTTAAAATATTTATTTAGTTTTATTTAATTTTTTTTCATATGTTTTGTTCTTCATCATGTCAAAATTCACAGACCACTTTCCTGATCTGTTCAGGTGAGCACCACAGAGAAGCCACACACTGGCACCTACTTCAAAGCAGCCAAATAAATATTGTCTCCTGTTTCTCCACATATGAATGCACCAGACTGGAGCAGGTCTGGACTTTAGGAGTGTAGGTGAGTTTTACATGTAATAAAAAGGGCGACAGTGTTTTAACAACTTTTAATTTATGTCCTTAAGCAAATAAGCACCTTTTACACCTCCTTTCAAACCCACAGCAGTTTGCTTGTCCCCCTAGATGTGAGTTTCTTCAGTGAGCCAAATTCTCTGCTGGATGAGGCAGACAGTACCAGGAGGATCATGTCCTTTCATTTGTCCTATAAGAAACAATTATTAAACTTGCACTGCTATGTGAGAAGCTACTTAAAAACCAAGAGGTCCCCTGAAGTGACCTGGGTTACTGAAAACCTGACAGCACAAACATCAGTTTGTGAGAGGAAGCTCTGACCAAGAGGAACAATAAAGGGGGACTGCTGTTCATTGTTAGTGATCAGCCTGAGACAAATTGTGGAGGTGTAGGATGACACCAGGATGATCACTTGGAGAACAGATAGGACTGCAAATGTAAATCTGAAACTATGTACAACAAACAACACATGTTTCTTTAAGGAATTTATAAGGATATTTCAGACTTTTTTCTAAAAGAAATCTGAAACAGATTTCCAGTAGATTATTTCCAGTAGACAAAACTATTGGGTATTCCAGGTGAGGTCAAGACTAAAACAGATCTTAAAACAACTTCAGTTGCTTAAGTTAACTAAGGAACACATTTCTAAACCTTCTGAAAATCATATTTGCATTAGAAGCCAAAATAAGTTTAGAATTTTTACCACAAAGGCCACGTTGGTCAATAACAAATAATTTCTTCTGTGAAACATATAGGGTGCAATAATACATCCAGCTCATAAGACGAGATTTTAAACAATATTGGTTTCAAGTAGATAAGGGAAAATTTCAATATTTCATTGTTATTGAGATATTGATACGTTTGATGTGAGCCCATTATGCAAAGAGATCCTGGATGACAGTGACTTCATCCAATACACCAACCAGTGACTACGGTCCTTTGGAAGTAGTAGTAGAGGTGACTTTGTTGATTATGTCTCTGTTACAGTTATGAGCTGTAAAATAACCGGACTGTTCCTGGGTGACAACTGTTAGGATGTGTTTCCTAACCATTTCTGTCATGCTATCAAACCACTGCGCTTCTACACAGTCTTTTATAGCCATACCTCATGGTGCATTAAAGTGAACCTCAGACATTAAGTTATTATATATACTGAAATATATCTAAAATTTTTCTAAGAATTATAAACAACCACAATCTTATTCAAAACATCTTAACTAACATCCCTGACTGTTTTTTGTACTATTGTATGTTGTTTTTACTAAACAATTGAACCCAGCAGTCACTTCTACGCTGCTCAGTTTTCTAAATGCTATAAAATAGGAAAAAAGGTTTTTGTCAGTGAACTTTAACACAGTCAGGATTAATAACTAACAAAGCACATATGGTTTTGTTGTAAGACTATTCTACAACAGTATATTTGACTATTCATTTTCTAAATTAATAACAAGGCCACCTCACTGTTCAGTATCATGGACAGCAGAACCCCATAGACCAGGTTTAAAACAGACTGGAGGAGAGAGGATTTTCACTTTGAACAATACGTCTGTAGACTTAGGCACACTTAGTATTTGAGACCATTTCAAAAACTATTTAAAAAATCACATTAACTAAGGAAATATATTGTTTCAACATAAGGAGGCAATCAACATGTCACATTTTAATGTTCGGTCTTATTCAGTTACTCTACAGATCGCTGATCACTGAAAATTCAGAGGAGACACAAAAACACGTAAGCAGGAATATCCATACGTAAATGAAAAGAAATAGAAATTAACTATATTAATCGTAGTAATAGGTGTCTATAGTGGTTGAAGAGCCACCCCTGATTTCATATTTTGCTTCCACAGAGATTTAGATTAAGAAAAATAAATTGATTTATTACATTGCATCATTTCAAATGTGACAATTAGTGACTGGAGTTTTTCCTCAGATCTTATTATTTTGTAAAATTAAAATAACTTAAAAAAGGAAGTTTAGGATAGATAACCAAGTGTACGACCTGACCTGAATGCACCATCAACTTAAAACAGCAGTAAAATAAAATCTGTGTAGACGCAGGTAAATGCTCCAAACTCTTATTATAAGAGCTTCAAAAAATACAGTCATATAATTAGTCATCATATTGTTATTTGAGTAATTTACTGATGAGGTCAACGTGAAGTATTTGAAATTGCATTACCGTCATTTTATTGTGCGTGCCACAGAAATATAGTCTGAATTCTTCTTCTACTACGTCACCTACTGGTATGGTTGTATACCTGGTAAACTGTCGGCCTCCTGTGTTTTATGCATTCAGCCAACCTCTAGATGGTTTGATGTAGTCTGTGATCCCTCAGCAGGTGCAGTTGTTAAGTGTGTCATTACCAGTGGTGAAACGTAAATCAGCTGAAACCCATCTGCTAGTGTAAACTCCAAGTCTAAAGCAGCATCTACAGAGCCCTCTGTAAGGCAGACCTCACTGTGAGCCTTTGCTTTGAAAAACACCTTGAGAAACATGGCCAGAGTAACTACATGATGCCAAATTAGTTAAAATCAGATGAACCTGGCAATAATATTTTAACATAAAAACATAAATTACATGAAATAATGGTAATAATCTACTTTGATCTTGACTCTGCTTAAAAAGGCTATCAGCCTAAGTCTTCAAAAAAAACATGAACCTTATTTCTGTAATATGAAGACAGTAGAAGAGTTATAGTTACAGAGTAATAACCTAAGAAAAGGTCAGTTCAAAATCTGTATTTCCCTTACACATTTTTCAATAATCAAAAGAGAGAATTTCCATAATTGGGACAGCATTTTCAGAACAAGTTACCTAAACAAACTGAGTTACAGGTACTGGTCAATACTGCACACATTCTGCAGAACATGGTCATTAAATAACAGAAAGGTGACAGACTTATTTGGTCCTTCTGCAATAAATTGTGTGCAAGAAGTCAAACAACCCTCAGTGAAACCTGAATAAAGTGATACTTTGAGAGTGTGATCTCTTCTGCCATCATCTACAGGGGAAGCAGCATCAGAGCAAGGGACTTGAAAAAGCTTAACAAGTTGATAAAGAAGGCTGGCTCTGTTCTGGGGACTCCTCTGGAGCCTCTGGAGATCATTGTGCAAAGAATAATTCTTCATAAAATGATGAACATTATAGAGAACCCTGAGCATTGTCTTTATGAGACTGTTGTACAACAACAGAGTGTCTTCAGTCAGAGGCTTCTTCAGATCCACTCTAAGACAGACCGCTACAGGAGATCCTTCCTGCCCACAGCCATCAGCATCTACAACAGCTCTTTCAAGAAATGAACTGCAACAACACTCACAGCCGGTTCTGGGGCTGCCGCAGGATCTTCTCTATTGAGACATGCCCAGGAAACTCAAAGGGATGCATCCTAATTGGATGTGCTGACTTCTTGCTGACCAGATTAGCAGCAGCTTTACTTCCAGTACCCCTCTGATGATGGAGCTAATCTGAGCCGCTTGCAACCAGAAACTAGTTATTTTGGTCATGATCCAGATCTTACTTCAGTTTTTGGCAATCACTGATGACCTCTTCAACAACCATGGTTAGGACAAAAGTCAACCTACTCCTGTGGAATGTGAGATTTGGCAATCTATATTTTTATTACACAATATTAGAAAACAAGTTTCGGTTCTTCATTAAAAGTTGAAGACATGCTGCTGTCTTTCTTGTAGTTAAAGAGTATCATCATGCCTCTTCTTATTAATCTGCTTACTGACTGATATACAGTGCTATGCAAAGGTTTTGGGCAGGTGTGAAAAAAATGCTGTAAAAAAGAATGCTTTCAAAAATGGAAGCGTTAATCATTTATTTTCATCAATCAACAAAATGCAGTGAATGAACAAAAGAGAAATCTAAATCAAATCAATATTTGGTGTGACCACCCTTTGGCTTGAAAACAGCATCAATTCTTCTAGGTAGACTTGCACACAGTTTTTGAAGGAACTCGGCTGGTCTGTTATGATTCTGGCCCGTCTGCCTGCTCTGTCGTCATGTAATCGGCTAATCTGCTTCACCTGTCTGCTGCTGCACTGGAGTGCAATCAATCATGCCATGCACCTGTTTTTCTGCAGTCATATTCAGCCCTCAGACAGGCAGACAGTGCCAGATTTTCGAAAACCTACCAGTTAGTAGATGTCCAGCATTCCTTCCTGCCTGACCACGTTTTTGACCACTTTTTGCATCTTGGATTTCCCTGCCTTGCCTGACCCTCATTGGATGTCTCTCGCCTCTGGATCACGACCTTGTTTCTGCCTCTCGACCAAAGCCTCCTGCCTCACCCCTGGATTTGTCTGCCTGAGTCTGCCTCCCTGGTTTCACCCAGTTACTGCTCCCCCTTGACTACCGAGCCTTGGATCTTTCCCCCTGTCGGCAATCCGACTTCTGGCTGCGGCGTGTTCTGCACCGATCCTCCCGGTCCGGAGACTGCCAGGACCGCACCCCGCAAAGGAGCCTTTTCTGATTCCTCTGTCCTACACGGACTCTGTTAAGTGATCCCGGGTTCCCGGCTGGTGGAGTCCTGAGTATTTGTGCGCTGCTCCTGAATAAATCGTTTAACTTTTATTCTGTTTCTGGCTTAAATTCTAGGTCCTCCGTCCTGAACTTCACATGGTCGGTTGTTCCAAACATCGTGGAGAACTAACCAAAGATCTTGTGTGGATGTAGGCTTTCTCACATCCTTCTGTCTCTTCATGTAATCCCAGACACACTGGATGATGTTGAGATCAGGGTTCTGTGGGGGTAATACCATCACTTCCAGTAGTCTTGTTCTTTACGCTGAAGATAGTTCTTAATGACTTTGGCTGTGTGTTTGAGTTTACTCACTTAGCATTTTGTAAATTGATAAAAATTAACAATCATCACTTATATTTCTGAAAGCATTCTTTGTTTACAGCATTTTTTCACACCTGCCTAAAACTTTTGCACAGTACTGTATATTTTTACAAACATAAAGCAATTGAAAGAAACTTCTTGGCTCTATCAAATAATCTAATGTAGATTTTGGATTGTGTAAAAGTTATTTTAACTAAGACGTTTTGAAGAACCCAGCAGAGGCGCTCAAGGGAATTCTTTCCGATCATACTCACCATATTCAGTCTCACGATTCCACCTTACGCTCTCTAGCCGAACAGCAACGTCAGACGAATCAACGGCTTGAACAGGTAACCGCCATTTTACAGCTATCCTTGAACAAGACCCCCACTCAGCCGTGAGAGGCCGCTGCAGCCAATTCAGAGACCCAGCGTCTTCCTTTCGTCCGTGACGTCATTTCCCCCAGTCCTGAGAAATATTCAGGTGAGACCAGTGAC